>NC_138317.1:20805000-21405000 GCF_965601325.2 Salmo salar
CACTCTCTCTCTCTCAGGGCTCACTCTCTTTCTCTCTCAGCGCTCTTGCTGTCTCTTAGGGCTCGCTCTCTCTCTCATGGCTCGTTCTCTCAGCGGTCGTTCTCAGAGCTCTCTCTCTTAAGGGTCGCGTTTGATTGCTCTCTCAGGACATGCTCTCTGCGTTAGCTCCTTTTCTGGGCTAGCTCTCTTTCTCAGGGCTCGCTCTCGCTCTCTCTCAGGGCTCGTTCTCTCTCTCTCAGGGCTCGCTCTCTCTCTCTCAGGGCACGCTCTCTCTCTCTTAGGGCTCGCGTTTGATTGCTCTCTCAGGACATGCTCTCTGCGTTAGCTCCTTTTCTGGGCTAGCTCTCTTTCTCAGGGCTCGCTCTCGCTCTCTCTCAGGGCTCGTTCTCTCTCTCTCAGGGCTCGCTCTCCTCTCTCTCAGGGCACGCTCTCTCTCTCTTAGGGCTCGCGTTTGATTGCTCTCTCAGGACACGCTCTCTCTCTGCGTTAGCTCCTTTTCTGGGCTAGCTCTCTTTCTCAGGGCTCGCTCTCTCTCTCTCAGGGCTCGCTCTCTCTCACTCTCTCTCTCTCTCTCTCTCTCTCTCTCAGGGCTCGCTCTCTCTCTCTCAGGGCTCGCTCTCTCTCTCTCAGGGCTCGCTCTCTCTCACTCTCTCTCTCTCTCTCTCTCTCTCAGGGCTCTCTCTCTCTCTCAGGGCTCGCTCTCTCTCTCTCTCTCTCTCTCTCTCTCTCATGGCTCGCTCTCTCTCTCTCTCTCTCTCAGGGCTCGCTCTCTCTCTCTTTCTCTCTCTCTCTCTCTGGGCTCGCTCTCTCTCTCAGGGCTCGCTCTCTCTCTCTCAGGGCTCGCTCTCTCTCAGGGCTCGCTCTCTCTCTCTCAGGGCTCGCTCGCTCTCTCTCTCAGGGCTCGCTCGCTCTCTCTCTCAGGGCTCGCTCGCTCTCTCTCTCAGGGCTCGCTCGCTCTCTCTCTCTCAGGGATCTCTCTCTCTCTCAGGGCTCGCTCTCTCTCAGGGCTCGCTCTCTCTCTCTCAGGGCTCGCTCGCTCTCTCTCTCTCAGGGCTCGCTCGCTCTCTCTCTCTCAGGGCTCGCTCGCTCTCTCTCTCTCAGGGCTCGCTCGCTCTCTCTCTCTCAGGGCTCGCTCGCTCTCTCTCTCTCTCAGGGCTCGCTCTTTCTCTCAGGGCTCGCTCTTTCTCTCAGGGCTCGCTCGCTCGCTCTCTCTCTCAGGGCTCGCTCGCTCTCTCTCTCTCAGGGCTCGCTCGCTCTCTCTCTCTCAGGGCTCGCTCTCTCTCTCTCAGGGCTCGCTCGCTCTTTCTCTCTCTCTCTCAGGGCTCGCTCTTTCTCTCAGGGCTCGCTCGCTCTCTCTCTCAGGGCTCGCTCGCTCTCTCTCTCTCAGGGCTCGCTCGCTCTCTCTCTCTCAGGGCTCGCTCTCTCTCTCAGGGCTCGCTCGCTCTCTCTCTCTCAGGGCTCGCTCGCTCTCTCTCTCTCAGGGCTCGCTCGCTCTCTCTCTCTCAGGGCTCTCTCTCTCTCTCTCTCTCAGGGCTCGCTCTTTCTCTCTCAGGGCTCTCTCTCTCTCAGGGCTCTCTCTCTCTCAGGGCTCTCTCTCTCTCTCAGGGCTCGCTCTCTCTCTCTCTCTCTCAGGGCTCTCTCTCTCTCAGGGCTCGCTCTCTCTCTTTCTCTCTCTCTCTCTCAGGGCTCGCTCTCTCTCTCAGGGCTCGCTCTCTCTCTCTCAGGGCTCGCTCTCTCTCTCTCAGGGCTCGCTCTCTCTCTCTCAGGGCTCGCTCTCTCTCTCAGGGCTCGCTCTCTCTCTCAGGGCTCGCTCTCTCTCTCTCAGGGCTCGCTCTCTCTCTCTCAGGGCTCGCTCTCTCTCTCTCAGGGCTCGCTCTCTCTCAGGGCTCGCTCTCTCTGTCAGGGCTCGCTCTCTCTGTCAGGGCTCGCTCGCTCTGTCAGGGCTCGCTCGCTCTGTCAGGGCTCGCTCGCTCTGTCAGGGCTCGCTCGCTCTGTCAGGGCTCGCTCGCTCTGTCAGGGCTCGCTCGCTCTCTCTCTCTCTCAGGGCTCGCTCGCTCTCTCTCTCTCAGGGCTCGCTCGCTCTCTCTCTCTCAGGGCTCGCTCGCTCTCTCTCTCTCAGGGCTCGCTCGCTCTCTCTCTCTCAGGGCTCTCTCTCTCTCTCAGGGCTCGCTCTCTCTCTCTCAGGGCTCGCCTCTCTCTCTCTCAGGGCTCGCTCTCTCTCTCAGGGCTCGCTCTTTCTCTCAGGGCTCGCTCGCTCGCTCTCGCTCAGGGCTCGCTCGCTCTCTCTCTCTCAGGGCTCTCTCGCTCTCTCTCTCTCAGGGCTCGCTCGCTCTCTCTCTCTCAGGGCTCGCTCGCTCTTTCTCTCTCAGGGCTCTCTCTCTCTCTCAGGGCTCTCTCTCTCTCAGGGCTCTCTCTCTCTCTCAGGGCTCGCTCTCTCTCTCTCAGGGCTCGCTCTCTCTCTTTCTCTCTCTCTCTCTCAGGGCTCGCTCTCTCTCTCAGGGCTCGCTCTCTCTCTCAGGGCACGCTCTCTCTCTCTCAGGGCTCGCTCTCTCTCTCTCAGGGCTCGCTCTCTCTCTCTCAGGGCCCGCTCTCTCTCTCTCAGGGCTCGCTCTCTCTCTCTCAGGGCTCGCTCTCTCTCTCTCAGGGCTCGCTCTCTCTCTCTCAGGGCTCGCGCTCTCTCTCTCAGGGCTCGCTCTCTCTCTCTCAGGGCTCGCTCTCTCTGTCAGGGCTCGCTCGCTCTGTCAGGGCTCGCTCGCTCTGTCAGGGCTCGCTCGCTCTGTCAGGGCTCGCTCGCTCTCTCTCTCTCTCAGGGCTCGCTCGCTCTCTCTCTCTCTCAGGGCTCGCTCGCTCTCTCAGGGATCTCTCTCTCTCTCAGGGATCTCTCTCTCTCTCTCAGGGCTTGCTCTCTCTCTCTCTCAGGGCTCTCTCTCTCTCAGGGCTCTCTCTCTCTCTCAGGGCTCGCTCTCTCTCTCTCTCTCTCAGGGCTCGCGCTCTCTCTCTCTCTCTCTCTCTCTCTCTCAGGGCTCTCTCTCTCTCTCTCTCTCAGGGCTCGCTCTCTCTCTCTCTCTCAGGGCTCGCTCTCTCTCTCTCTCTCAGGGCTCGCTCTCTCTCTCTTTCTCTCTCTCTCTCTCTCTCAGGGCTCGCTCTCTCTCTCTCTCTCAGGGCTCGCTCTCTCTCTCTCTCTCAGGGCTCGCTCTCTCTTTCTCTCTCTCTTTCTCTCTCTCTCTCTCTCAGGGCTCGCTCTCTCTCTCTCTCAGGGCTCGCTCTCTCTCTCTCTCAGGGCTCGCTCTCTCTCTCTCAGGGCTCGCTCTCTCTCTCTCAGGGCTCGCTCTCTCTCTCTCAGGGCTCGCTCTCTCTCTCTCAGGGCTCGCTCTCTCTCTCTCAGGGCTCGCTCGCTCTGTCAGGGCTCGCTCTCTCTGTCAGGGCTCGCTCGCTCTGTCAGGGCTCGCTCGCTCTGTCAGGGCTCGCTCGCTCTCTCTCTCTCAGGGCTCGCTCGCTCTCTCTCTCTCTCAGGGCTCGCTCGCTCTCTCTCTCTCTCAGGGCTCGCTCGCTCTCTCAGGGATCTCTCTCTCTCTTAGGGATCTCTCTCTCTCAGGGCTCGCGCTCTCTCTCTCTCTCTCAGGGCTCGCGCTCTCTCTCTCTCTCTCTCAGGGCTCTCTCTCTTTCTCTCTCTCTCTTTCTCTCTCTCTCTCAGGGCTCGCTCTCTCTCTCTCAGGGCTCGCTTTCTCTCTCTCAGGGCTCGCTCTCTCTGTTTCAGGGCTCGCTCTCTCTCTCTCAGGGCTCGCTCTCTCTCTCTCAGGGCTCTCTCTCTCTCTCAGGGCTCGCTCTCTCTCTCAGGGCTCGCTCTCTCTCTCTCAGGGCTCGCTCTCTCTCTCTCAGGGCTCGCTCTCTCTCTCTTTCGCTCTCTCTCTCTCAGGGCTCGCTCTCTCTCTCAGGGCTCGCTCTCTCTCAGGGCTCGCTCTCTCTCTCTCAGGGCTCGCTCTCTCTCTCTCAGGGCTCGCTCGCTCTCTCTCTCAGGGCTCGCTCGCTCTCTCTCTCAGGGCTCGCTCGCTCTCTCAGGGCTCGCTCGCTCTGTCAGGGCTCGCTCGCTCGCTCTGTCAGGGCTCGCTCGCTCTGTCAGGGCTCGCTCGCTCTGTCAGGGCTCGCTCGCTCTCTCAGGGCTCGCTCGCTCGCTCTCTCTCTCTCTCAGGGCTCGCTCGCTCTCTCTCTCTCAGGGATCTCTCTCTCTCTCAGGGCTCTCTCTCCCTCTCAGGGCTCGCTCTCTCTCTCTCTCAGGGCTCGCTCTCTCTCTCTCTCAGGGCTCGCTCTCTCTCTCTCTCAGGGCTCGCTCTCTCTCTCAGGGCTCTCTCTCTCTCTCAGGGCTCGCTCGCTCTCTCTCTCTCTCTCAGGGCTCGCTCGCTCTCTCTCTCTCTCTCTCAGGGCTCGCTCGCTCTCTCTCTCTCAAGGCTCGCTCGCTCTCTCTCTCAGGGCTCGCTCTTTCTCTCAGGGCTCGCTCGCTCTCTCTCTCTCAGGGCTCGCTCGCTCTCTCTCTCTCAGGGCTCGCTCGCGCTCTCTCTCTCAGGGCTCGCTCGCGCTCTCTCTCTCAGGGCTCGCTCGCTCTCTCTCTCTCAGGGCTCGCTCGCTCTCTCTCTCTCAGGGCTCGCTCGCTCTCTCTCTGTGCTCGCTCTGCTCTCTCGCTCTTCTTTCTCTCTCTCAGGGCTCGCTCGCCCTCTCTCTCAGGGCTCGCTCGCTCTCTCTCAGGGCTCGCTCGCTCGCTCTCTCTCAGGGCTCGCTCGCTCTCTCTTTCTCAGGGCTCGCTCGCTCTCTCTCTCTCAGTGATCTCTCTCTCTCTCAGGGCTCGCTCTCTCTCTCTCTCAGGGCTCGCTCTCTCTCTCTCTCTCAGGGCTCGCTCTCTCTCTCTCAGGGCTCGCTCTCTCTCTCTCACTCAGGGCTCGCTCTCGCTCACTCTCTCTCAGGGTTCGCTCGCTCTCTCTCTCTCTCTCTCTCTCTCTCTCTCTCTCTCTCAGGGCTCGCTCTCTCTCTCGCTCAGGGCTCGCTCTCTCTCTCTCTCAGGGCTCGCTCTCTCTCTCTCTCAGGGCTCGCTCTCTCTCTCTCAGGGCTCGCTCGCTCTCTCTCTCAGGGCTCGCTCGCTCTCTCTCTCAGGGCTCGCTCGCTCTCTCTCTCTCAGGGCTCGCTCGCTCTCTCTCTGTGCTCGCTCTGCTCTCTCGCTCTTCTTTCTCTCTCTCAGGGCTCGCTCGCCCTCTCTCTCAGGGCTCGCTCGCTCTCTCTCAGGGCTCGCTCGCTCGCTCTCTCTCAGGGCTCGCTCGCTCTCTCTTTCTCAGGGCTCGCTCGCTCTCTCTCTCTCAGTGATCTCTCTCTCTCTCAGGGCTCGCTCTCTCTCTCTCTCAGGGCTCGCTCTCTCTCTCTCTCTCAGGGCTCGCTCTCTCTCTCTCAGGGCTCGCTCTCTCTCTCTCACTCAGGGCTCGCTCTCGCTCACTCTCTCTCAGGGTTCGCTCGCTCTCTCTCTCTCTCTCTCTCTCTCTCTCTCTCTCTCTCTCAGGGCTCGCTCTCTCTCTCGCTCAGGGCTCGCTCTCTCTCTCTCTCAGGGCTCGCTCTCTCTCTCTCTCAGGGCTCGCTCTCTCTCTCTCAGGGCTTGCTCGCTCTCTCTCTCAGGGCTCGCTCGCTCTCTCTCTCAGGGCTCGCTCGCTCTCTCTCTCTCAGGGTTCGCTCGCTCTCTATCTCTCTCAGGGCTCGCTCTCTCTCACTCTCAGGGCTCTCTCTCTCTCTCTCAGGGCTCGCTCTCAGGGCTCTCTCTCTCTCTCTCAGGGCTCGCTCTTTCTCTCTCAGGGCTCGCTCTTTCTCTCTCAGGGCTCGCTCTCTCTCTCTCTCAGGGCTCGCTCTCTCTCTCTCTCTCATGGCTCGCTCTCTCCTCTCTCTGTCAGGGCTCGCTCTGTCAGGGCTCGCTCGCTCTGTCAGGGCTCGCTCGCTCTGTCAGGGCTCGCTCGCTCTGTCAGGGCTCGCTCGCTCTCTCTCTCTCTCTCAGGGCTCGCTCGCTCTCTCTCTCTCTCTCTCAGGGCTCGCTCTCTCTCTCTCTCAGGGCTCTCTCTCTCTCAGGGCTCTCTCTATCTCTCTCAGGGCTCGCTCGCTCTCTCTCTCTCAGGGCTCGCTCGCTCTCTCTCTCTCTCAGGACTCGCTCGCTCTCTCTCTCTCTCTCAGGACTCGCTCTTTCTCTCAAGGCTCGCTCGCTCGCTCTCTCTCTCAGGGCTCGCTCGCTCTCTCTCTCTCAGGGCTCGCTCGCTCTCTCTCTCTCAGGGCTCGCTCGCTCTCTCTCTCTCAGGGCTCGCTCGCTCTCTCTCTCTCAGGGCTCGCTCTTTCTCTCTCAGGGCTCTCTCTCTCTCAGGGCTCTCTCTCTCTCTCTCAGGGCTCTCTCTCTCTCTCTCAGGGCTCTCTCTCTCTCTCAGGGCTCGCTCTCTCTCTCTCTCTCTCAGGGCTCTCTCTCAGGGCTCGCTCTCTCTCTTTCTCTCTCTCTCTCTCAGGGCTCGCTCTCTCTCTCAGGGCTCGCTCTCTCTCTCAGGGCTCGCTCTCTCTCTCAGGGCTCGCTCTCTCTCTCTCAGGGCTCGCTCTCTCTCTCTCAGGGCTCGCTCTCTCTCTCTCAGGGCTCGCTCTCTCTCTCTCAGGGCTCGCTCTCTCTCTCTCAGGGCTCGCTCGCTCTCTCTCTCAGGGCTCGCTCGCTCTCTCTCTCAGGGCTCGCTCGCTCTCTCTCTCTCAGGGCTCGCTCGCTCTCTCTCTCTCTCAGGGCTCGCTCTTTCTCTCAGGGCTCGCTCGCTCTCGCTCTCTCTCAGGGCTCGCTCGCTCTCTCTCTCTCTCAGGGCTCGCTCTCTCTCTTTCTCTCTCTCTCTCTCAGGGCTCGCTCTCTCTCTCAGGGCTCGCTCTCTCTCTCAGGGCTCGCTCTCTCTCTCTCAGGGCTCGCTCTCTCTCTCTCAGGGCTCGCTCTCTCTCTCTCAGGGCTCGCTCTCTCTCTCTCAGGGCTCGCTCTCTCTCTCTCAGGGCTCGCTCTCTCTCTCTCAGGGCTCGCTCTCTCTCTCAGGGCTCGCTCTCTCTCTCTCAGGGCTCGCTCGCTCTCTCTCTCAGGGCTCGCTCGCTCTCTCTCTCAGGGCTCGCTCGCTCTCTCTCTCAGGGCTCGCTCGCTCTCTCTCTCTCAGGGCTCGCTCGCTCTCTCTCTCTCTCAGGGCTCGCTCTTTCTCTCAGGGCTCGCTCGCTCGCTCTCGCTCAGGGCTCGCTCGCTCTCTCTCTCTCAGGGCTCGCTCGCTCTCTCTCTCTCAGGGCTCACTCGCTCGCTCTCTCTCTCTCAGGGCTCTCTCTCTCTCTCAGGCTCGCTCTTTCTCTCTCAGGGCTCTCTCTCTCTCTCAGGGCTCTCTCTCTCTCTCAGGGCTCGCTCTCTCTCTCTCTCTCTCAGGGCTCTCTCTCTCTCAGGGCTCTCTCTCTTTCTCTCTCTCTCTCTCAGGGCTCGCTCTCTCTCTCAGGGCTCTCTCTCAGGGCTCGCTCTCTCTCTCTCAGGGCTCTCTCTCTCTCTCAGGGCTCGCTCTCTCTCTCTCAGGGCTCGCTCTCTCTCTCTCAGGGCTCGCTCTCTCTCTCTCAGGGCTCGCTCTCTCTCTCTCAGGGCTCGCTCTCTCTCTCTCAGGGCTCGCTCGCTCGCTCTGTCAGGGCTCGCTCGCTCGCTCTGTCAGGGCTCGCTCTCTCTGTCAGGGCTCGCTCGCTCTGTCAGGGCTCGCTCGCTCTGTCAGGGCTCGCTCGCTCTGTCAGGGCTCGCTCGCTCTGTCAGGGCTTGCTCGCTCTCTCTCTCTCTCAGGGCTCGCTCGCTCTCTCTCTCTCTCTCTCTCTCTCAGGGCTCGCTCTCTCTCTCTCTCAGGGCTCGCTCTCTCTCAGGGCTCTCTCTCTCTCAGGGCTCGCTGGCTCTCTCTCTCTCTCTCTCAGGGCTCGCTCTTTCTCTCAAGGCTCGCTCCCTCGCTCTCTCTCTCAGGGCTCGCTCGCTCTCTCTCTCTCAGGGCTCGCTCGCTCTCTCTCTCTCAGGGCTCGCTCGCTCTCTCTCTCTCAGGGCTCGCTCGCTCTCTCTCTCTCAGGGCTCTCTCTCTCTCTCTCAGGGCTCGCTCTTTCTCTCTCAGGGCTCTCTCTCTCTCAGGGCTCTCTCTCTCTCTCTCAGGGCTCTCTCTCTCTCTCAGGGCTCGCTCTCTCTCTCTCTCAGGGCTCTCTCTCTCTCAGGGCTCGCTCTCTCTCTTTCTCTCTCTCTCTCTCAGGGCTCGCTCTCTCTCTCTCAGGGCTCGCTCTCTCTCTCTCAGGGCTCGCTCTCTCTCTCTCAGGGCTCGCTCTCTCTCTCTCAGGGCTCGCTCTCTCTCTCAGGGCTCGCTCGCTCTCTCTCTCAGGGCTCGCTCTCTCTCTCTCTCAGGGCTCGCTCTCTCTCTCTCTCAGGGCTCGCTCTCTCTCTCTCTCAGGGCTCGCTCGCTCTCTCTCTCAGGGCTCGCTCGCTCTGTCAGGGCTCGCTCGCTCTGTCAGGGCTCGCTCGCTCTCTCAGGGCTCGCTCGCTCTCTCAGGGCTCGCTCGCTCTCTCTCTCTCTCTCAGGGCTCGCTCGCTCTCTCTCTCTCAGGGATCTCTCTCTCTCTCAGGGCTCTCTCTCCCTCTCAGGGCTCGCTCTCTCTCTCAGGGCTTGCTCTCTCTCTCTCTCAGGGCTCGCTCTCTCTCTCTCTCAGGGCTCTCTCTCCCTCTCAGGGCTCGCTCTCTCTCTCTCTCAGGGCTTGCTCTCTCTCTCTCTCAGGGCTCGCTCTCTCTCTCTCTCAGGGCTCTCTCTCTCTCTCAGGGCTCGCTCTCTCTCTCTCAGGGCTCGCCCCCCTCGGGCTCGCTCTCTCTCTCAGGGCTCGCTCTCTCTCTCTCAGGGCTCGCCCCCCCTCGGGCCCTCTCTCTCTCAGGGCTCGCTCTCTCTCTCTCTCAGGGCTCGCTCGCTCTCTCTCTCAGGGCTCGCTCGCTCTGTCAGGGCTCGCTCGCTCTGTCAGGGCTCGCTCGCTCTGTCAGGGCTCGCTCGCTCTGTCAGGGCTCGCTCGCTCTGTCAGTGCTCGCTCGCTCTGTCAGGGCTCGCTCGCTCTCTCAGGGCTCGCTCGCTCTCTCAGGGCTCGCTCGCTCGCTCTCTCTCTCTCTCAGGGCTCGCTCGCTCTCTCTCTCTCAGGGATCTCTCTCTCTCTCAGGGCTCTCTCTCCCTCTCAGGGCTCGCTCTCTCTCTCTCTCAGGGCTTGCTCTCTCTCTCTCTCAGGGCTCGCTCTCTCTCTCTCTCAGGGCTCGCTCTCTCTCTCTCTCAGGCTCGCTCGCTCTCTCTCTCTCAGGGCTCGCTCGCGCTCTCTCTCTCAGGGTCTCGCTCGCTCTCAGGGCTCGCTCGCTCTCTCTCTCTCAGGGCTCGCTCGCTCTCTCTCTCTCTCAGGGCTCGCTCTTTCTCTCAGGGCTCGCTCGCTCACTCTCTTTCTCAGGGCTCGCTCGCTCTCTCTCAGGGCTCGCTCGCTCTCTCTCTTTTAGGGCTCGCTCGCGCTCTCTCTCTCAGGGCTCGCTCGCTCTCTCTCTGTGCTCACTCTGCTCTCTCACTTGCTCTTCTTTCTCTCTCTCAGGGCTCGCTCGCCCTCTCTCTCAGGGCTCGCTCGCTCTCTCTCAGGGCTCGCTCGCTCTCTCTCTCTCAGGGCTCGCTCGCTCTCTCTCAGGGCTCGCTCGCTCTCTCTCTCTCAGGGCTCTCTCTCTCTCTCAGGGCTCGCTCTCTCTCTCTCTCAGGCTCGCTCTCTCTCTCTCTCAGGGCTCGCTCTCTCCCTCTCTCTCAGGGCTCGCTCTCTCTCTCTCTCTCTCTCTCAGGGCTCGCTCTCTCTCTCGCTCAGGGCTCGCTCTCTCTCTCTCTCAGGGCTCGCTCTCTCTCTCTCAGGTCTCGCTCGCTCTCTCTCTCTCAGGGCTCGCTCGCTCTCTCTCGCTCAGGGCTCGCTCGCTCTCTCTCTCTCTCTCAGGGCCGCCGCCCCCCCGGGCTCGCTCTCTCTCACCCCTCTCTCTCTCTCTCTCTCTCTCAGGGCTCTCTCTCTCTCTCTCAGGGCTCGCTCTTTCTCTCTCAGGGCTCGCTCTCTCTCTCTCTCTCAGGGCTCGCTCTCTCTCTCTCTCATGGCTCGCTCTCTCCTCTCTCTCTCTCTCTCAGGGCTCGCTCTCTCTCTCTTTCTCTCTCTCTCTCAGGGCTCGCTCTCTCTCTCTCAGGGCTCGCTCTCTCTCTCAGGGCCGCCCCCGGCTCGCTCCCTCTCAAGGCTCGCTCTCTCTCTCAAGGCTCGCTCTCTCTCTCAGGGCTCGCTCTCTCTCTCTCACTCAGGGCTCGCTCTCTCTCTCTCACTCAGGGCTCGCCCTCGCTCTCGCTCAGGGCTCGCTCGCTCTGTCAGGGCTCGCTCGCTCGCTCTGTCAGGGCTCGCTCGCTCGCTCTGTCAGGGCTCGCTCGCTCGCTCTGTCAGGGCTCGCTCGCTCCGTCAGGGCTCGCTCGCTCCCTCAGGGCTCGCTCGCTCCCTCAGGGCTCGCTCGCTCCCTCAGGGCTCGCTCGCTCTCTCAGGGCTCGCTCGCTCGCTCTCTCTCTCTCTCTCTCTCTCTCTCTCAGGGCTCGCTCTCTCTCTCTCTCTCTCTCTCTCAGGGCTCTCGCTCGCTCTCTCAGGGCTCTCGCTCGCTCTCTCAGGGCTCTCGCTCGCTCTCTCAGGGCTCTCTCTCTCAGGGCTCTCTCTCTCTCTCAGGGCTCGCTCGCTCTCTCAGGGCTCGCTCTTTCTCTCTCTCAGGGCTCGCTCTTTCTCTCTCTCAGGGCTCGCTCTCTCTCTCAGGGCTCGCGCGCTCTCTCAGGGCTCTCTCGCTCTCAGCGCTCGCTCGCTCTCTCCCTCTCAGGGCTCTCTCCCTCTCAGGGCTCTCTCCCTCTCAGGGCTCTCTCCCTCTCAGGGCTCTCTCCTCTCAGGGCTCTCTCCCTCTCAGGGCTCTCTCCCTCTCAGGGCTCTCTCCCTCTCAGGGCTCTCTCCCTCTCAGGGCTCTCTCCCTCTCAGGGCTCTCTCCTTCTCAGGGCTCTCTCCTTCTCAGGGCTCTCTCCCTCTCAGGGCTCTCTCCCTCTCAGGGCTCTCTCCTTCTCAGGGCTCTCTCCTTCTCAGGGCTCTCTCCTCTCAGGGCTCTCTCCCTCTCAGGGCTCTCTCCCTCTCAGGGCTCTCTCCCTCTCAGGGCTCTCTCCCTCTCAGGGCTCTCTCCTTCTCAGGGCTCTCTCCTTCTCAGGGCTCTCTCCATCTCAGGGCTCTCTCCATCTCAGGGCTCTCTCTCTCTCGCCCTCTCAGGGCTCTCTCTCTCTCTCCATCTCAGGGCTCTCTCTCTCTCGCCCTCTCAGGGCTCTCTTTCTCTCTCTCTGTGCTCGCTCTCTCTCTCTGCGCTCGCTCTCACTTTCTGCGCTCGCTCTCTCTTTCTGCGCTCGCTCTCTCTTTCTGCGCTCGCTCTCTTTCTGCGCTCGCTCTCTCTTTCTGCGCTCGCTCTCTCTTTCTGCGCTCGCTCTCTCTTTCTCTCTCTCTGTGCTCTCCCTCTCTCTCTCTGTGCTCGCTCTCTCTCTCTCTGTGCTCGCTCTCTCTCTCTCTCTGCGCTCGCTCTCTCTCTCTCTCTGTGCTCGTTCTCTCTCTCTCTCTGTGCTCGCTCTCTCTCTCTCTCTGTGCTCGCTCTCTCTCAGGGCTCGCTATCTCTCAGGGCTCGCTCTCTCAGGGCTCGCTCTCTCTCAAGGCTCGCTCTCTTTCTCTGTGCTCTCTCTCAGGGCTTGCTTTCTCTCTCTCTCTCTCTCTCTCTCTCTCAGGGCTCTCTCTCTCAGGGCTCGCTTTCTCTCTCCCTCTCAGGGCTCTCTCCCTCTCAGGGCTCTCTCCCTCTCTGGGCTCTCTCCTTCTCAGGGCTCTCTCTCTCTCTCGCCCTCTCAGGGCTCGCTTTCTCTCTCTGCGCTCGCTCTTTCTCTGCGCTCGCTCTTTCTCTGCGCTCGCTCTTTCTCTGCGCTCGCTCTTTCTCTCTGCGCTCGCTTTCTCTCTGCGCTCGCTCTCTCTTTCTGCGCTCGCTCTCTCTTTCTGCGCTCGCTCTCTTTCGGGGCTCGCTCTCTCTTTCTGCGCTCGCTCTCTCTGCGCTCGCTCTCTTTCTGCTCTCGCTCTCTCTCTGCGCTCGCTCTCTCGCTGTCTCTTTCTGCGCTCACTCTCTTTCTGCGCTCACTCTCTTTCTGCGCTCACTCTCTCTCTGCGCTCGCTCGCTCTGCTCTCGCTCTCTCTTTCTGCACTCGCTCTCTCTTTCTGCGCTCTCTCTCTTTCTGCGCTCGCTCTCTTTCTGCGCTCGCTCTCTTTCTGCGCTCGCTCTCTTTCTGCGCTCGCTCTCTCTCTTTCTGCGCTCGCTCTCTCTCTTTCTGCGCTCGCTCTCTCTCTCTCTCTGCGCTTGCTCTCTCTCTCTCTGCGCTCGCTCTCTCTCTCGCTCTCTGCGCTCGCTCTCTCTCTCTCTCTCTGTGCTCTCTCTCTCTCTCTGTGCTCTCTCTCTCTCTCTGTGCTCTCCCTCTCTCTCTCTGTGCTCGCTCTCTCTCTCTCTGTGCTCGCTCTCTCAGGGCTCGCTCTCTCTCAGGGCTCGCTCTCTTTCTCTGTGCTCTCTCTCAGGGCTTGCTTTCTCTCTCGCTATCTCTCAGGGCTCGCTATCTCTCAGGGCTCGCTCTCTTTCTCTGTGCTCTCTCTCAGGGCTCGCTTTCTCTCTCCCTCTCAGGGCTCTCTCCCTCTCAGGGCTCTCTCCCTCTCAGGGCTCTCTCCCTCTCAGGGCTCTCTCCTTCTCAGGGCTCTCTCCTTCTCAGGGCTCTCCATCTCAGGGCTCTCTCCTTCTCAGGGCTCTCTCTCTCTCGCCCTCTCAGGGCTCGCTTTCTCTCTCTGTGCTCGCTCTTTCTCTGCGCTCGCTCTTTCTCTCTGCGCTCGCTCTCACTTTCTGCGCTCGCTCTCTCTTTCTGCGCTCGCTCTCTTTCGGGGCTCGCTCTCTCTTTCTGCGCTCGCTCTTTCTTTCTGCGCTCGCTCTCTCTTTCTGCGCTCGCTCTCTCTGCGCTCGCTCTCTCTTTCTGCGCTCGCTCTCTCTCTCTCTCTACGCTCGCTCTCTTTCTGCGCTCGCTCTCTTTCTGCGCTCGCTCTCTTTCTGCGCTCGCTCTCTCTCTCTGCTCTCTCTCTGCTCTCGCTCTCTCTGCTCTCGCTGTCTCTTTCTGCACTCGCTCTCTCTCTTTCTGCGCTCGCTCTCTCTCTTTCTGCGCTCGCTCTGCTCTCGCTCGCTCTCTTTCTGCACTCGCTCTCTCTCTCTGCGCTCGCTCTCTCTCTCTGCGCTCGCTCTCTCTCTCTCTGCGCTCGCTCTCTCTCTGTGCTCGCTCTTTCTTTCTGCGCTCGCTCTCTCTCTGCGCTCTCTCTCTGTGCTCGCTCTGCTCTCTCACTTGCTCTGCTTTCTCTCTCTCTGCGCTCGCTCTCTCTCTTTCTGCGTTCGCTCTCTCTCTGCCTGTCTCTCTCTGTGCACTCTCGCTCGATCTGCTCTCTCACTTCCTCTGCTTTCTTTCTCTCTCTGCGCTCGCTCTCTCTCTTTCTGCACTCGCTCTCTCTTTGTGCTCGCTCTCTCTCTCTGCTGTCGCTCTCTCTCTTTCTGCGCTCGCTCTCTCTTTCTGCGCTCACTCTCTCTCTGCTCTCGCTCTCTCTCTGCTCTCGCTCTCTCTCTGCTCTCGCTCTCTCTCTGCTCTCGCTCTCTCTGCTCTCGCTCTCTCTGCTCTCGCTGTCGCTTTCTGCGCTCACTCTCTCTCTTTCTGCGCTCACTCTCTCTTTCTGCGCTCACTCTCTCTTCTGCGCTCGCTCTCTCTCTGCGCTCGCTCGCTCTGCTCTCGCTCTCTCTTTCTGCGTTCGCGCTCTCTCTTTCTGCGTTCGCGCTCTCTCTTTCTTCGCTCGCTCTCTCTCTTTCTGCGCTCGCTCTCTCTCTTTCTGCTCTCGCTCTCTCTTTCTCCGCTCGCTCTCTTTCTGCGCTCGCTCTCTCTCTTTCTGCGCTCGCTCTCTCTCTGCTCTCTCTCTTTCTGCGCTCACTCTCTCTCTGCGCTCTCTCTCTCTGCGCTCTCTGCGCTCGCTCTCTCTCTGTGCTCTCTCTCTCTGCGCTCGCTCTCTCTGCGCTCGCTCTCTCTGCGCTCGCTCTCTCTCTGCGCTCGCTCTCGCTCTCTCTCTGCGCTCGCTCTCGCTCTCTCTCTGCGCTCGCTCTCGCTCTCTCTCTGCGCTCGCTCTCGCTCTCTCTGCGCTCGCTCTGCGCTCGCTCTGCGCTCTCGTCTCTCTGCGCTCGCTCTCTGCGCTCGCTCTCTGCGCTCGCTCTCTGCGCTCGCTCTCGCTCTCTCTCTGCGCTCGCTCTCGCTCTCTCTCTGCGCTCGCTCTCTCTCTGCGCTCGCTCTCTCTCTGCGCTCGCTCTCTCTCTGCGCTCGCTCTCGCTCTCTCTCTGCGCTCGCTCTCTCTCTGCGCTCGCTCTCGCTCTCTCTCTGCGCTCGCTCTCGCTCTCTCTATGCGCTCGCTCTCGCTCTCTCTATGCGCTCGCTCTCGCTCTCTCTCTGCGCTCGCGACTCTCTCCCTCTGCGCTCGCGACTCTCTCTCTCTGCGCTTGCGACTCTCTGCGCTCGCGACTCTCTCTGCGCTCGTGACTCTCTGCGCTCGCGACTCTCTCTCTGCGCTCGAGACTCTCTCTCTGCGCTCGCGACTCTTTCTCTGCGCTCGCTCTTTCTCTGCGCTCCCTCTTTCTTTTTCTTTGCTCGCTCAGTCTTTCTCTGCGCTCGCCCGCTCTCTCTACGCTCGCTCTCTTTCTCTGCTCTCGCTCTCTCTCTGCTCTCGCTCTCTCTCTGCGCTCGCTCTCTCTCTGCGCTCGCTCGCTCTCTCTCTGCGCTCGCTCTCTCTCTGCGCTCGCTCTCTCTCTGCGCTCGCTCTCTCTCTGCGCTCGCTCTCTCTCTCTCTGTGCTCGCTCTCTCTCTCTCTGTGCTCGCTCTCTCTCTCTCTGTGCTCGCTCTCTCTCTCTCTCTGTGCTCGCTCTCTCTCTCTCTCTGTGCTCGCTCTCTCTCTCTCTCTGCGCTTGCTCTTTCTTTCTCTGCGCTCGCCCGCTCTCTCTACGCTCGCTCTCTTTCTCTGCTCTCGCTCTCTCTCTCTGTGCTCTCTCTCTCTCTGTTCTCTCTCTGTGCTCTCTCTCTCTCGCCTCGCTCTCTCTCGCCTCGCTCTCTCTGCGCTCGCTCTCTCTGCGCTCTCTCTCTCTCTGCGCTCGCTCTCTCTCTGCGCTCGCTCTTTCTCTCTGCTCTCTCTCTCCCTGTGATCGCTCTCTCTCTGCTCGCTCTCTGTGCTCGCTCTCTCTCTCTCTCTCTCTGTGCTCGCTCTCTCTCTCTCGCTCTCTGTGCTCGCTCTCTCTCTCTCTCTGCGCTCTCTCTCTCTGCTCTCTCTCTCTCTCTGCTCTCTCTCTCTCTCTGCGCTCGCTCTCTCTCTGCGCTCGCTCTCTCGTTCTCTCGTTCTCTCTCTCTCTCTCTCTGTCTGCGCTCGCTCTCTCTCTCTGCGCTCGCTCTCTCTCGCTCTCTCGCTCTCTCTCTCTGTGCTCGCTCGCTCTCTCTCTGCGCTCACTCTCTCTCTCTCTGCGCTCGCTCTCGCTCGCACTCGCTCTCTCTCGCTCTCTCTCTGTGCTCGCTCGCTCTCTCTCTCTCTGCGCTCTCTCTCTCTCTCTGCGCTCTCTCTCTCTCTCTGCGCTCTCTCTCTCTCTGCGCTCTCTCTCTCTCTGCGCTCGCTCTCTCTCTGCGCTCGCTCTCTCGTTCTCTCTCTCTGCGCTCACTCTCTCTCTCTCTGCGCTCGCTCTCGCTCGCGCTCTCTCTCTCGCTCTCTCTCTGTGCTCGCTCGCTCTCTCTCTCTGCGCTCTCTCTCTCTCTCTCTGCGCTCTCTCTCTCTCTCTCTGCGCTCTCTCTCTCTCTCTCTGCGCTCGCTCTCTGTCTCTCTGCGCTCGCTCTCTCGTTCTCTCTCTCTCTGCGCTCGCTCTCTCTGTGCTCGCTCTCGCTCTCTCTCTCTCTCTGTGCTCGCTCTCTCTCTCTGCGCTCGCTCTCTCTCTCTGCGCTCGCTCTCTCTCTGCGCTCTCTCTCTCTCTGCACTCGCTCTCTCGTTCTCTCTCGTTCTCTCTCTCTCTGTCTGCGCTCGCTCTCTCTCTCTCTGCGCTCGCTCTCTCTCTCTGCGCTCGCTCTCTCTCTCTGCGCTCGCTCTCCTCTCGCTCTCTCTCTCTGTGCTCGCTCGCTCTCTCTCTGTGCTCGCTCGCGCTCTCTCTCTGCGCTCACTCTCTCTCTCTGCGCTCGCTCTCTCGCTCGCTCTCTCTCGCTCTCTCTCTGTGCTCGCTCGCTCTCTCTCTCTCTGCGCTCTCTCTCTCTCTCTCTGCGCTCGCTCTCTCTCTCTGCGCTCGCTCTCTCTTTCTCTGCGCTTGCTCTCTCTGCGCTCGCTCTCTCGCTCTCTCTCTCTCTGTGCTCGCTCTCTCTCTGCGCTCGCTCTCTCTCTCTGCGCTCGCTCTCTCTCTTTGCGCTCGCTCTCTCTCTCTTTCTCTGCGCTCGCTCGCTCTCTCTCTGTGCGCTCGCTCTCTCTCTCTGTGCGCTCGCTCTCTCTCTGCTCTCGCTCTTTCTCTGCTCTCGCTCTTTCTCTCTCCGCTCGCTCTCTTTCTCTCTGCGCTCTCTCTCTCTTTGCGCTCTCTCTCTCTGCGCTCGCGCTCTCTCTCTCAATTCAATTGACTTTATTGACATGTAAGTTCATTATTACTTACATACATGAAAGGCACATTTTGGCATTTGCTGTATGATTGATGAGAAACTCCATATTGCAAATGTACGGTCCCTTACTAGACATCCACGAATGTTTGTAAAATTCGCGGACGGCGGTGGGCCATGCACCGGGGCCAGATCTTCCCGGAAGTCATCGAACGAAGTCTCTCGGACATTCGGTTTCCGTTCTATAAAATTTTCACATTTTGGTCATTTTTCCGCTGTCCCGGAGAATACCATCAGATGGCGAATGTAGTCATATTGCTAATGTACAAAACATCACCAATCACGACATGGCCTTTTCTCCTAAACGGAAAAGACTTAGAAGACGAAACTTGGTGAGCATAGGTTTGGCATAATGGGCAGTTAGCCCCGAACAAGATGGCGTCGAGGCCTCAACGCTTTTTGAGTGGGATTTAAAGATCAAAAACGAAAATAGATCGCTAATTTGACCGCTTCATGTCAAAGTACATGAACCTACGGTGTCAGGAAAAAAAGAACCAGACATTTATCTATTGTAATTTAAGAGAAATTGTACAATGTACAATTGGTGATGTTCAAAAAAATTATATTTTTTCGCCCAAAAAGCTAGATCCAGTTGCAGCGTGTTCAGATGAATCCGTTAAGGCGGGTTTCGGAGCTCTGCGAGATTTCTGTGATTTTCTGAAATAACACACTCAATCAACCCTCTGTAAATAAGTCAGTTCTTAACGTAAAGACGTAAAACTCAATATTCTATGAGAGCCTACCCCAAGGAGGATATGTGTTCCCTTTCAGCTTCCTGTGTAAACCGGAAGTGCCTTAAAATGGTGTCATGGGCTGTTTCGAAGGGTTAAAAAGGTCAGATCTTTCCAAAACTTCATATGTGTGATTAGGCAACCCTCATGAACTGTAAATCAGTAATTTCTCCCAACAGATGTCAAAGAAAAGCTCTCTCTCTCACACACACACACACACACACACACACACACACACACACACACACACACACACACACACACACACACACACACAGCAAGGATGGAGTGTCACAGTGCGGGGCTTAAAGACACACAGAGCCTGCAATGGCATTACCATAATCTCTAGGCAGTGCCGAGTTCAACGAGATGCCCCGCTTGACCGTAGTTCGCTCGGTCTGAGCTCAGCGAACGTGAAAAAAAGTAGGCCCATAATGAAGCCTGGCCCTAAATTTCAGGCGCTTTTGGCGGGACAGCGGCAGAACCGTTAGGGTTAGAAGCCTCACCTTGACCATGTGGCATTAACCCTTAACAGTGAAAAGAAGGTGTTTACATCAAACAGTTTGCAATGACTTCTTCTCCCCATAGGAATACATTGCCTGCTCCCCTAAATTCAACCTGAAACCTATGTGGGTTATGAATGCCTTATGAACCTGTCTTCGATGACAATTCATCAGGCCACTATGTGTCGATTCTAAGGTTCCTGGAGCAACCAGAAGTGGTTAAATTCACCCTAAAGGTGTTTTGATGTACCCAACCTGCAGTTTGTGAATATCACTGCATTCAACCCTGTGTAAATCAGCCAATTCTTAACGTAAAGACTTAAAACTCAGGATTCTGTAAAAGCCTACCCCAATGAGGATATGTTTACTTTTAGCTTCCTGTGCCAACCGGAAGTGCCTTAAATTGGGGTCAAAGGGGCTGTTTCGAAGGGTTAAAAAAAGTTGCATCTTTCCAAAACTTCAAATGTGTGATTAGGCAACCCTCATGAACTGGAAATCAGTCATTTATCCCAACAGATGTCAAAGAAAAAACACACACACACACAAAGGATGGAGTGACACAGCGCGGAGCTTAAAGACACACAGAGCCTGCAATGGAGGTACCATAATCTCTAGGCAGTGCCGAGTTCAACGAGATGCCCCGCTTGACCGTAACTCGCTCGGTCTAAGCGCAGCAACCGTGAAAGAAAATAGGCCCAAAATGAAGCCTGGTGCTAAATTTCAGGTGCTTTTGGGTGACAGCGGGGGGAACCGTTAGGGTTAGAAGCACAATTCAACCTCATGAACGTTCCTGAGGTCCTCCCGATCTGTGCAAGCCTAACCTTGACCGTGTGGCATTAACCCTTAACAGTGAAAATAAGGTGTTTACATCAAACAGTTGGCAATGACTTCTTACCCCATAGGAATACATTGCCTGCTCCCCTAAATTCAACCTGAAGCCTATGTGGGTTATGAATGCCTTATGAACCTGTCTTCGATGACAATCCATCAGGCCAATATGAGGTCTACCTGTGTCGATTCTAAGCTTCCTGGAGCAACCAGAAGTGGTTAAAATCACCCTAAAAGTGTTTTTCTATACACAACCTGCAGTTTGTGATAAATAGTGCATTCAACCCTGTGTAAATCAGTCAGTTCTTAACGTAAAGACTTAAAGACAGTCATTTCACCCATCAGATTTCCAAGAAAAACTCACACACACACACACAGAGCAAGGATGGAGTGTGACAGTGCAGGGCTTAGAGATACACAGAGCCTGCAATAGTTACCTTTGTTCGAACTATCAAAGAACCGTCAGACCTAGAGCTCTGAAACTTTAGAAACCTGTTCTAGAGCTCAAGTCGATAGTGCACGGTGAGTTATGTGGCTCTAGAAGTTTCTCAGACCGAGAAACAGCCTCATACATTTGCAATAACTTCAATTGATTTTGACCATCACGAAAATGATGACATTTAGAAAAGTCCCAGAGTCGCAAGACTAGGTGCATTGAAACTGCCTCGGCCCATAGAGGCGGACCCTAACGTTTCTGTCCGATAGCTCATTCAAGGACCCCGTAGCAACGCCCGGAAAATGTGGATTTTCAGCACCAATTAACCTGTTATGGCTAGGGGGCAGTATTTTCACGGCCGGATAAAAAACATACCCGATTTAATCTGATTATTACTCCTGCCCAGAAACTACAATATGCATATAATTATTAGCTTTGGATAGAAAACACTCCAAAGTTTATAAAACTGTTTGAATGGTGTCTGTGAGTATAACAGAACTCATTTGGCAGTCCAAAACCTGAGAAGATTCCTTACAGCAAGTGCCCTGTCTGACCATTTCTTGCCCTTCTTGATTATCTCTATCCAATACAGGGGATCTCTGCTGTTACGTGACACTTCCTACGGCTCCCATGGGCTCTCAGAAGGCGGCAAAAAGCTGAATCGTGGCTTTGCAGGCTCTGGCTGAAAAACAGTAGCGCGTTTGGATAGTGGCCGGTCACAGTACTATGAAACTCAGGCTCGTGCACGAGGAGATCCCATGCTTTTATTTTCTCTCTCTTTGTACGTATACACGCTTTCCCAGGCGGAATATTATCGCTTTTTTACGAGAAAAATTGCATAAAAATTGATTTTAAACTGCGGTTGACATGCTTCGAAGTACGGTAATGGAATATTTAGAAATCTTTTGTCACGAAATGCGCCGTGCTCGTGACCCTTATTTACACTTCGGATAGTGTCTTGAACGCACGAACAAAACGCCGCTATTTGGATATAACAATGGATTATTTTGAACCAAACCAACATTTGTTATTGAAGTTGCAGTCCTGGGAGTGCATTCTGATGAAGAACACCAAAGGTAATCAAACTTTTCTAATAGTAAATCGGAGTTTGGTCAGGGCTAAACTTGGTGGGTGTCTAAATAGCTAGCCGTGATGGCTGGGCCATCTACTCAGAATATTGCAAAATGTGCTTTCACCAAAAAGCTATTTTAAAATCGAACACCTCGATTGCACAAAGGAGTTCTGTATCTATAATTCTTAAAATAATTGTTATGTTGTTTGTGAACGTTTATCGTGAGTAATTTAGTAAATTCACCGGAGGTTTGCGGGGGGTATGCTAGTTCTGAACGTCACATGCTAATGTAAAAAGCTGGTTTTTGATATAAATATGAACTTGATTGAACAAAACATGCATGTATTGTATAACATAATGTCCTAGGTGTGTCATCTGATGAAGATCATCAAAGGTTAGTGCTGCATTTAGCTGTGGTTTTGTTTTTTGTGACATTATATGCTAGCTTGAAAAATGGGTGTCTGATTATTTCTGGCTGGGTACTCTGCTGACATAATCTAATGTTTTGCTTTCGCTGTAAAGCCTTTTTGAAATCGGACAGTGTGGTTAGATAAAGGAGAGTCTTGTCTTTAAAATGCTATAAAATAGTCATATGTTTGAAAAATTGAAGTTTTTGTATTTTTGAGGAATTTGTAATTCGCGCCACGCCTATCATTGGATATTGGAGCAGGTGTTCCGCTAGCGGAACGTCTAGATGTAAGCGGTTAAGGTCGCTGCTCGGGCTCCAAATGACCTATCGAGCCGAAACTTAGGATTCGGGGTCGTCTCAGGTAGGCCTACAAACAATGTCAGTACTGGACCCGCAGCTAGAACGTAACTACGTGTTTTATGTTTTTATTATGGTTTAAACAGAAGGCGCTGTGAATTTTGGGCCTGCTCTGAAATATGTGATAGTTGGCTTCTAAACAAGTTGGAAAAAGTGGGTGTGATGTCAGTTTGTATCAGTTTGGTGTCAGAATGATATCTAATTGACTGATGGACAGTGACTTGCTGGCTGACTTTTGTCCATTTTGCAATATGTTTAAACAGTGATAGACCATCACCAAAATGACATTCTGAAATCAACACCAACTAGCGATGGACAGGAACCAGAATCGAATCACTGCCTGACCATCCCGAGTACATCGGGCCAATCAATTTTGCATTCCTGCAGTTTTTTGAGCATGTCAAATTCGTGATGGTAAATGCCCATTGAAACATATTGCAAATGGACAGTACATTTGCAATAACATTCAACCGTGAATAAACATCACCAAATGGACATGATGAAATCAACACAACGAGCGATGGAGAGGAACCACTCACTGCCTGGCCATCCCGAGTTCATTGGGCCAGTCAATTTTGCATTTCTGCAGTATTTTTGAGCATGTCAAATTCGTTATGGTAAATGCCCATTGAAACATATTGCAAATGGACAGCCACGCACCTTGTGATTGGAATGGGTTATCAGAAGCACATTTTTTAAATTGATTTTAATTCCTTTAGGGGTGAGCATGGGGTCTACGGTTGGGTAGGGAGCACCACTCACCCGTGCCCATCCAATAGGGGGCGCCCCTGGTCATTTTGGACATTTTTCAAAAAATCGTTAAACAACAGTCCCACTTCTCCCTCATCATACATGACAAATAGACCATCTAGGTTGATTCATGGCTTAACATAGGGCAATATATCATTTGGGCAATATAAATGCCATTTGGACATGGTTCACTGACTTTTGGGTTTGGAAACCGACTTCCTATGATCGTACATGGCAAATGGACATAACATCCTGATTTGGCACTTTCAATACTTTCATATTGCATTTGGACATTTCTTATTGCATTTGGCAATGGTTCACTGACTTCGACTTTTGACTTCCTATGAAATCATATTGCAAATGGACAAAACATGTGCCTTATGGACAAGTAAAAAAAATGATGACATTAAAATATGACATATGTTCATACAGTTCTTATACATGTATAATTGACAAAAGAAATCGAAAGAATTTCGAAAATGGTCTAGAAAGCACTTATTTAACCTCTTACATCTAGACGTTCCGCTAGCGGAACACCTGCTCCAATATCCAATGATAGGCATAAATTACAAATTACTCAAAAATCCCAAAACTTCAATTTTTCAAACATATGACTATTTTACACCATTTTAAAGACAAGACTCTCCTTTATCTAACCACACTGTCCGATTTCAAAAAGGCTTTACAGCGAAAGCAAAACATTAGATTATGTCAGCAGAGTACCCAGCCAGAAATAATCAGACACCCATTTTTCAAGCTAGCATATAATGTCACAAAAAACAAAACCACAGCTAAATGCAGCACTAACCTTTGATGATCTTCACGATGACACTCCTAGGACATTGTTATACAATACATGCATGTTTTGTTCAATCAAGTTCATATTTATATCAAAAACCAGCTTTTTACATTAGCATGTGACGTTCAGAACTAACATTCCCACCGAACACTTCTGGTGAATTTACTAAATTACTCACGATAAACGTTCACAAAAAACACAATAATTATTTTAACCTGTTGGGGATAGGGGGCAGTATTTGCACGTCCGGATAAAAAACGTACCCGATTTAATCTGGTTACTACTCCTGCCCAGTAATTAGAATATGCATATAATTGTTTGATTTGGATAGAAAACACCCTAAAGTGTCAAACTGTTTGAATGGTGTCTGTAAGTATAACAGAACTCATTTGGCAGGCCAAAACCTGAGAAAATTCCAAACAGGAAGCGCGCTCTCTGACTATTTCTTGGCCTTCTTGATCATCTCTATCCAAAACAGGGGATCTCTGGCATAACGTGACATTTTCTAACGCTCCCATAGGCTCTCAGAAGGCGCCAGAACGTTGAATGGTGACTTTGCAGGCCATGGCTGAAAAACAGTAGCGCATTTGGATAGTGGTCGATCTGAGAACAATGAGACTGGGGGCGCATGCATCAGCCGACACCATGTTTTTATTTTTTCGTCTTTGAACGAAAACAGGGTTTCCCGGTCGGAATATTATCGCTTTTTTACGAGAAAAATCTCATAATTTATTTTAAACAGCGTTTGACATGCTTCGAAGTACGGTAATGGAATATTTGGAATTTTTTTGTCACGAAATGCGCTGGGCGCGTCACCCTTCTTTACCCTTCGGATAGTGTCTTGAACGCACGAACAAAACGCCGCTATTTGGATATAACTATGGATTATTTGGAACCAAACCAACATTTGTTATTGAAGTAGAAGTCCGGTGAGTGCATTCTGACGAAGAACAGCAAAGGTAATCCAATTTTTCTTTCTAGTAAATCCGAGTTTGGTGAGGGCTAAACTTGGTGGGTGTTTAAAATCAATTTTGTCACGTTACAGCAGAGATCCCCTGTTTTGGATAGAGATGATCAAGAAGGCCAAGAAATAGTCAGAGAGGGCGCTTCCTGTTTGGAATGTTCTCAGGTTTTGGCCTGCCAAATGAGTTCTGTTATACTCACAGACACCATTCAAACAGTTTTAGAAACTTTGGAGTGTTTTCTATCCAAAGCTAATAATTATATGCATATTCTAGTTTCTGGGCAGGAGTAATAATCAGATTAAATCGGGTACTTTTTTTATCCTGCCGTGAAAATACTGCCCCCTATCCATAACAAGTTAAGGGGATGATAAGCTTTAGATACATTTTTTTCAAATTTTCAAAATTTGACCCTTGGATCTTGACTTGATTTGCAATAAGAACATTTACGGTGGAGCGCGCTCGCCATCTATTGGATTTTTGCTGTGTTACACTTGGCATTTGCAATATGGCATTTGCAATATGTTTTGAATGAAACGGCGTCCAAATGAGTGGTATTGTACATCGTGTATATGTTTCGTGCGGTGCCAATAAGATCCCATTCATTTTTGTCCATTTCAGGGGGGTGTTGTTCCCTTACATTGTCAAAGTATACATATAGAAAAATATATTTTTTTATATTTAAATAAATGGTTGGACCAACAGCAATAATAATAGTAGTAGTGGACATGGGATTACCATTAACAACAACAATATTAATCAGAACAACAATACATTTAAAGCAATTGTAGTAGACCAGTCTCAACCTGACTGAGAAGACACATGACATGGTATGAAAGACAAGACAAAACAAAACAAAACAAGATGGGAAATATTATCGACATTACATTGCGCTTTTCACTGGCTGTCCCTCAGGTTGTGGCAGGAGGACACATATTTGGCTGCCAAAACTGCACATTTTGGCTTTTCACCCTATAAATATTAGATTTTTTCTTAACCTTTTATAGTTTCCAATTCTTTGTAGTGAATGATAATCTTGGGAAATATATATTCTCTTAGGTCTGAGTATTTGTCACAGTGTAATAGGAAATGCATCTCTGTCTCTACTTCTCCCCTGGAACAGAGTGAACACAGCCTGTCCTCTCTGGGCAGCCAGGTTTGCCTGTGGTGACCGGTCTCTATAGCCAGACTGTGCTCACTGAGTCTGTACTTAGTCAGTGTTTTCCTCAATCTGTCACCATGTAATGTCTGTTTAGAGCCAAATAGCATTGAAGTTAACTTAGATTTGTTGTGGTGTCTTTCCAATAGGTGATATATTTTTATTTTTGCTTTGTGATGATTTGGTTGGGTCAGATTTTCTGAGTCTTGTCCTGAGGCTCTATGGGGTTGGTTTGGGTTAGTGAACTGAGCCTCAGAACCAGCTGGCTGAGGAGACTCTTCTCTTGTCTAATCTCTTGACATTGTAGAGCTGTGTGATGGAATGTTTTGGGCTCACTTGTTTTTAGATGGTTGTAAAATTTGATGGCTCTTTTTTCTATTTGAATAAGGCGGGGGTATTGGCCCAATTCTGCTCTACATGCGTTATTTGGAGTTTTTCTTTGCACTTGCAATACAGTCTTCCATACAGTCAATTTGATGTTTGTCCCATTTGGTGAATTCATTTTTAGAGCGTGGACCCCATACTTCACTGCCATATAGAGAAATTGGTTCTTTGATTGGAAAATTTTGAGCCAGATTCTAATTGGAATTCCGATTTTAATGTTCCTTTTAATGGCATAGAATGCTCTTCTTGCTATGTCTCTCAGCTCGTTCACAGCCATGTGAAAGCTACCTGTGTTGCTGATATTTAGTCCCAGATATGTGTAGTTTTTGGTGTGTTCTAATAGAACTGTGTCTAAATAGAATTTATATTTGTGATCCTAATTTCCGGACCTTTTTTGGAAAATCATTATATTAGGTTTTTTAGGTTAACGGTCAGAGCCCAGGTCTGACAGAACCTGTGAAGACGATCTAGGTGCTGCTGTAACTCCTCCTTAGTGGGAGACAGCAGCGCCAGGACATCTGCGTACAGTAGACACTTGATTTCAGTGTTGTGCAGTGTGAGACCAGGTGCTGCCGATTTTTCTAATGTTTTTGCCAATTCATTAATGTAGATGTTAAATAGTGTTGGACTTATTGAGCAGCCCTGTTTCACTCTACGTCCCTGAGAGAAGACGTCTGTTTGCTTGTTGCCAATTTTAACCGCACATTTGTTTTTAGTGTACATTGATTTAATAACATATGTTTTACCTCCAAATTCAATCAAATGCTTTATTTCTCTCTCGCTCTCCCTCAGGGCTCTTTCTCTCTCTCTCTCTCTCAGGGTTCTCTCTCTCTCAGGGTTCTCTCTCTCTCTCAGGGTTCTCTCTCTCTCTCAGGGTTCGCTCTCTCTCTCTCAGGGTTCGCTCTCTCTCTCTCAGGGTTCGCTCTCTCTCTCTCAGGGTTCGCTCTCTCTCTCTCAGGGTTCGCTCTCTCTCTCTCAGGGTTCGCTCTCTCTCTCTCAGGGTTCGCTCTCTCTCTCTCAGGGTTCGCTCTCTCTCTCAGGGTTCGCTCTCTCTCTCAGGGTTCGCTCTCTCTCTCTCAGGGCTCGCTCGCTCTCTCTCGGCTCGCTCGCTCTCTCTCAGGGCTCGCTCGCTCTCTCTCTCTCAGGGCTCGCTCGCTCGCTCTCTCTCTCTCAGGGCTCGCTCGCTCTCTCTCTCTCAGGGCTCGCTCGCTCGCTCTCTCTCTCTCAGGGCTCGCTCGCTCTCTCTCTCTCAGGGCTCGCTCGCTCTCTCTCTCTCAGGGCTCGCTCGCTCTCTCTCTCTCAGGGCTCGCTCTCGCTCGCTCTCTCTCAGGGCTCGCTCTCGCTCGCTCTCTCTCAGGGCTCGCTCTCTCTCTCTCTCTCTCAGGGCTCGCTCTCTCTCTCCCAGGGCTCGCTCTCTCTCTCCCAAGGCTCGCTCTCTCTCTCTCAGGGCTCGCTCTCGCTCTCTCAGGGTTCTCTCTCTCAGGGCTCTCTCTCTCAGGGTTCTCTCTCTCAGGGCTCTCTCTCTCAGGGCTCTCTCTCTCAGGGTTCTCTCTCTCAGGGCTCTCTCTCTCTCAGGGTTCTCTCTCTCAGGGCTCTCTCTCTCAGGGTTCTCTCTCTCAGGGCTCGCTCTCGCTCTCTCAGGGCTCGCTCTCTCTCTCAGGGCTCTCTCTCTCAGGGCTCTCTCTCTCAGGGTTCTCTCTCTCAGGGCTCTCTCTCTCAGGGCTCTCTCTCTCAGGGTTCTCTCTCTCAGGGCTCTCTCTCTCAGGGTTCTCTCTCTCAGGGCTCGCTCTCGCTCTCTCAGGGCTCGCTCTCTCTCTCAGGGCTCTCTCTCTCAGGGCTCTCTCTCTCAGGGTTCTCTCTCTCAGGGTTCTCTCTCTCAGGGTTCTCTCTCTCAGGGCTCTCTCTCTCAGGGTTCTCTCTCTCAGGGCTCTCTGCTGCTGCTAATATCGATTTGGAAAAAATCAATGACTGGCTGCAGTGGGACTAGCTAGGCAGAGTGTGTGTGTGTGTGTGTGTGTGTGTGTGTGTGTGTGTGTGTGTGTGCTGGGATAACAACTTTGGTTGGGGGAGAGGTTTGGGGAATTTTAAAGAGGGTGTGTGTGCAAGAACTGGTTATTCAGTTCTGTCTGAGCTCCACGCTAGGAGGACCTTTGCTCTCGTCACATTCAGTGTCTCCCTTCCCAGCGGACGTGTTAACACAGAATTCAGTGTTTTTCACTCAGAAAAAAATGATAAAAGCTACTTTTCTCTGGAACTTTTTGCGGTGTAGTCTACTTTTCTCTGGAACTTTTTGGGGTGCAGTCTACTTTTCTCTGGTACTTTTTGCGGTGCAGTCTACTTTTCTCTGGAACTTTTTGCGGTGCAGTCTACTTTTCTCTGGTACTTTTTGCGGTGCAGTCTACTTTTCTCTGGAACTTTTTGCGGTGCAGTCTACTTTTCTCTGGTACTTTTTGCGGTGCAGTCTACTTTTCTCTGGTACTTTTTGCGGTGCAGTCTACTTTTCTCTGGTACTTTTTGGGGTGCAGTCTACTTTTCTCTGGTACTTTTTGCAGTGTAGTCTACTTTTCTCTGGAACTTTTTGCGGTGTAGTCTACTTTTCTCTGGTACTTTTTGCGGTGTAGTCTACTTTTCTCTGGAACTTTTTGCGGTGTAGTCTACTTTTCTCTGGTACTTTTTGCGGTGCAGTCTACTTTTCTCTGGAACTTTTTGCGGTGCAGTCTACTTTTCTCTGGAACTTTTTGCGGTGTAGTCTACATTTCTCTGGAACTTTTTGGGGTGCAGTCTACTTTTCTCTGGTACTTTTTGGGGTGCAGTCTACTTTTCTCTGGTACTTTTTGGGGTGCAGTCTACTTTTCTCTGGAACTTTTTGCGGTGCAGTCTACTTTTCTCTGGAACTTTTTGCGGTGCAGTCTACTTTTCTCTGGAACTTTTTGCGGTGCAGTCTACTTTTCTCTGGTACTTTTTGCGGTGTAGTCTACTTTTCTCTGGTAAAATGCAAGATTAACTTCAAGCAAAACATTAGGCAATGTAGATGGCTACATTCTTCTATGTTAAACATTATAAATATAATGGCCATGCATCGTTTTGGCCAAAAATACCTTGCTTTTTCATTGTAAGCTCATTTACTTGTGTGGCTGCAAGCAAATAGCATTGCAATTCTGTTGTCATCTGATGAAAAGGAAGCTATTTTGTGCAAAATATGTTGCACTAATGTATTTTCTGTGAAGGAAAACTATATTTGCACGTCTGTGATCACTCTAATGAAGCAAAAAAAACACTTGACTTTTAATATAAAACGCAGCTGAAATCGTTTTTTAAAACGCAGCTGAAATGGGTTATTAAAACGCAGGTTTTTGCATAATTTGAAGAATGCAGATTCGTGAACTCTGACCCCTTCTTCCTTGTCTTGCTGAATGTCTCTATAGTCCTGACTCCTGTCTATGTGACCTCTCAATGAGGTAAGACTACAGAGCACAGCCTTAGGGAGGGTTAACCTCGCACCCTGTGGCCTTGGTGGGATGGGGATGGAATTTCTCTTGCTCTCTCTCAGGGAGACTGAGCAGGGCCCTCGGGAAGGTAGGTAGGCAGGCCTGGGGCCGGGCCCTGGGCAGAATGTTACAATGACTGCTTTACCTGAGCTGCCCCTCTCTTTCTGCCTGCCTCCTGTCAGCCTCCCTGCCTTTCTCCCGTTAGCCTCCTCTCAGCCTCCCTGCCTGCCTCCCGTTAGCCTCCTCTCAGCCTCCCTGCCTGCCTCCCATTAGCCTCCTCTCAGCTTCCCTGCCTGCCTCCCGTCAGCCTCCTCTCAGCCTCCCTGCCTGCCTCCCGTCAGCCTCCTCTCAGCCTCCCTGCCTGCCTCCCGTCAGCCTCCTCTCAGCCTCCCTGCCTGCCTCCCGTCAGCCTCCTCTCAGCCTCCTCTCAGCCTCCCTGCCTGCCTCCCGTCAGCCTCCTCTCAGCCTCCCGTTAGCCTCCTCTCAGCCTCCCTGCCTGCCTCCCGTCTGCCTCCTCTCAGCCTCCCTGCCTATCTCCCGTTAGCCTCCTCTCAGCCTCCCTGCCTGCCTCCCGTCAGCCTCCTCTCAGCCTCCCTGCCTGCCTCCCGTCAGCCTCCTCTCAGCCTCCCTGCCTGCCTCCCGTCAGCCTCCTCTCAGCCTCCCTGCCTGCCTCCCGTCAGCCTCCTCTCAGCCTCCCTGCCTGCCTCCCGTCAGCCTCCTCTCAGCCTCCCGTTAGCCTCCTCTCAGCCTCCCGTTAGCCTCCTCTCAGTCTCCCTGCCTGCCTCCCGTCAGCCTCCTCTCAGCCTCCCTGCCTGCCTCCCGTCAGCCTCCTCTCAGCCTCCCTGCCTGCCTCCCGTCAGCCTCCTCTCAGCCTCCCTGCCTGCCTCCCGTCAGCCTCCTCTCAGCCTCCCTGCCTGCCTCCCGTCAGCCTCCTCTCAGCCTCCCTGCCTGCCTCCCGTCAGCCTCCTCTCAGCCTCCCTACCTGCCTCCCGTCAGCCTCCGCTCAGCCTCCCTACCTGCCTCCCGTCAGCCTCCTCTCAGCCTCCCTGCCTGCCTCCCGTCAGCCTCCTCTCAGCCTCCCTGCCTGCCTCCCGTCAGCCCTGCTGTCAGATGACTGGTCTTGTGATGTGTGTTCTGTGCCCAGAGTGGGGGAGGTCAGCTGATCCTGACATGCCTCCTCGCTTTTTGATCTAGCCCCAAATCTGAGCGTTTTTCTTTTACTATAGACTTGCGCCCCCTGGGTTGCTCACAGAAAGGGATACACACATACAAACTCTCGTAATGGCCAGTGCTATGGAGTAGAATTACATACGCAGACACACTCTCCACCTCTCCTGTGGCTCACACATGGCTGCACCCATAGACGCACAAACTTTTTCTTTTACACACACACACACGTGCATGCTCACAATGACATGTTCATGCGTTGGGTCACGGCATTCACAGCTCTTTGGTGGCAGAGATGGGCATAAAGGGAGAGAATGAGAGCAAGAGGGGTGGAGGCGAGGGTTCCTGAATCATCGTCCTCCTTCTGTCGGTCTCTGGGGTGCCTCCATCAGGTCACGGTCCAAAAATAGCACTGGGCGCCGTTTCAACTTGAAAACCGCCGGCTTCGGGGTTGCAGCCAGCCTCTCTGCCTGCCTGCCACAGAGTGAGATTTTTGTGGGAATACTTGGCCACCTTCCAGGGAGTGTTTTTTTTTCTCTCTATCCACCTCCTCCCTCTACTTATTTTTTCCCTCCCTCCCTCCCTCCTTCCCTTCCTCCTCCTCTGTGACTGTCAGATGAGCTAGCTAGCTGTTAGAGGAGACAAGCACATGGGATCCATGTGATTACAGACAGTGTGTGTAAACAACTCAACTTCCTGTTCAAACACAATCACCTCACCTCTCCTGCCAATATCGTGACCACATCATGGACTAGAGCCTGCCTTGATTCTCAACTGGAGAGATGTTTTAGCTCCTCCATGTGTTTTGAGTAGCCAGACGAAGGATTGTGTTTCTGCTGAGATGGATCACACAGCCTCTCTAAAGTGATCTGGTGGGACTGTTTTAGGGTTGTAGCGCCGGACAACGTAACCGGGAAGATTTTAATTTGGCGTTCATTTTTTGACATTTTCCGGGCCTATATGCACATGGTGCTCAGAATGACAGAAGTCATATTTAGATTACGGCCATTCATCTTAACATAGCATGCAACTCCTGTAATGAAGCAGCCAATAAAACATCATTTTCAAACATCTGACAAAATACGATTCGCGGACAACTTCGTTCTAACACCGCACCTGATGCAGGAGGTATATGACAGAAATAAAATATCTGTTACATTCAGGAAGAGGCAACAACTAGGAAGGGTTGCTATGGTAATATGACTGGGATTGTGCCTTTGTCTTCTGGACAAGGAAAGAGAGTTGTTATGAAAACCAATAGAGCAGGAGAGAGATGTGGCTTTCTTTCATCGGCAGCGCGCGTGGCAGAAGGCCTAGCTGATTACTGAGTTGCCGCTGTCAGTGAGAAGCATTTCAAATACGTGCGAAGGTAATGTGTCTTGTGTATGATTTTAAAATGTTGAGGCAAGAAGAAGGGTAGGGGTGTGTGGCCTATAGGTTTCTTTGTTCTGATGTTGACGGGGGGGGGGGGGGGGGGGGCACGCGTTGAAGTAGCCTACCTGGTCTGCTGCGCGCAAATTTAGGAAAATGCCCATTTGGGGATTTCTGGTTGTCTTATCTCACCTCATCCACCATTAATATGCTGAGCGTCAGTCTTATTTTGATTCACCTCACACAGTAAATCAAGGAAGTCTGTTTTTTAAACATAGATTTGCCTAATACTTCCTCACAGTAGGCCTATTTGAGAAATCTTTCCGACGATCTCCTCCTTGGTAATAACCAAGCCTCGGTGTGAAAGAGCAAAATAACATCAATATCAACATCATAAAATACCTTTTGCAAAAACAACTGTCTCTCCCGAGCTCACTGGTGCTGGAAACCCTGGTCTGTTGTCTTCTTGGCTGGACTCTGGTCATGTGGATCCTCTCTGTAGACTTTGGACAGATGAGATGACTGTTGACTTTAGCTGCCCAATATGTCTGAACTGTGCAACCCTCAGTAGCCAAGTGAACATTAACGCTGTGCATAACCAAAACCATATGTTCTACATAAATCCTCTTTCTCCATTCATACTTCCTAGTGTTCTATTTCATTCTGTGGTTCTAATTCTCTCCTCTCTCTTGTTCCAGGACCTCTCTGGTTCCATAGATGACCTGCCGACGGGTACGGAGGGGGCTCTGAGTCCGGGGGTCAGCACGTCGGGGGTGTCCAGTAGCCAGGGGGAACAGAGTAATCCCGCCCAGTCACCCTTCTCCCCTCACACTTCGCCCCACTTGCCTGGCATCCGCGGGCCGTCCCCCTCCCCCGTGGGCTCCCCTGCCAGCGTCACCCCCTCGCGCTCCGGGCCCCTCTCACCTGCTGCTGTGCCAGGTGGGTACAGAGAGAGAGAGAGAGCTACACACACACTTATGATAGAGCCACTGGTTTCCAGAGAGAAGCAGTAATCTACCACATAGTACACGTCCAGCTTCCTAAAGTTGTTGTAAACCACAGCTTTTGTTGTAAGCTTCAGCTTTTGTTGTAAACCACAGCTTTTGTTGTAAGCCACAGCTTTTGTTGTAAGCCACAGCTTTTGTTGTAAACCACAGCTTTTGTTGTAAACCACAGCTTTTGTTGTAAACCACAGCTTTTGTTGTAAGCCACAGCTTTTGTTGTAAGCCACAGCTTTTGTTGTAAACCTCAGCTTTTGTTGTAAACCTCAGCTTTTGTTGTAAGCCTCAGCTTTTGTTGTAAGCCACAGCTTTTGTTGTAAGCCACAGCTTTTGTTGTAAACCTCAGCTTTTGTTGTAAACCTCAGCTTTTGTTGTAAACCACAGCTTTTGTTGTAAACCACAGCTTTTGTTGTAAGCCACAGCTTTTGTTGTAAGCCACAGCTTTTGTTGTAAACCTCAGCTTTTGTTGTAAACCTCAGCTTTTGTTGTAAGCCACAGCTTTTGTTGTAAACCTCAGCTTTTGTTGTAAGCCACAGCTTTTGTTGTACGAAACAGAAGCATGGTCTGTTTTTTATGATGCCCAGCGTGTCTGAATCTCTCTGATGTCATCACGCAGGTAACCAGATGCCTCCCCGGCCGCCCAGCGTCCATTCAGACGGCATTCTCCACACATCCATGGGCCAGTCAGCCATGGGCCAGGACAGGGGTGAGTATGAAAAGATATAGGTCGTGTTTGAGATCGTTCAGGCTGCAGTCAGGGTAGTCGATCTACAAATCACCTTGCTTTTTTATGGTTTGTTTGGATAAGGACTGATTGACATTCAACACCCGACCTTGATAGGGTTTTAGGAAATGGAACTATATGGCTGCTGTGTGGAAATGAAAGAGTATAGCTAACTTTTTCCTCTCCTCCATCTCTCCCTCTGTCTTTTGTAGTGTACATGCGTAACCCCCAGATGCCTCCCTACGGGTCGCCGCAGCAACCTGGCTCCGCCTTATCCCCTCGCCAGTCATCGGGAGGCCAGATGCATCCTGGGATGGGGCCCTACCCTCAGAACAACTCCATGGGGAACTACGGCCCTCAGGGTGGACAGTACGGACCACAAGGTGAATCCCCGTACACAGCTCGTACACAGTGAAGTCATTAAGTTGGTTCTGTCCCGCTTAACGGTGACCGGCCAAAAGATTCCAGGTCTCTCTTGAAAAGGAGACTAACCCGGTTAAAAGGAGACTAACCCGGTTAAAAGGAGACTAACCCGGTTAAATGGAGACTAACCCGGTTAAAAGGAGACTAACCCGGTTAAAAGGAGACTAACCCGGTTAAAAGGAGACTAACCCGGTTAAAAGGAGACTAACCAGGTTAAAAGGAGACTAACCTGGGTAAATGGAGACTAACCTGGTTAAATGGAGACTAACCTGGTTAAAAGGAGACTAACCTGGTTAAAAGGAGACTAACCTGGGTAAATGGAGACTAACCTGGGTAAATGGAGACTAACCTGGTTAAATGGAGACTAACCTGGTTAAAAGGAGACTAACCTGGTTAAAAGGAGACAAACCTGGGTAAATGGAGACTAACCTGGTTAAGTAAATGTTAAAGATGCAATATGCAGAAACTGCTCTGCCATTTCCTGGTTGTTAAAATTCTAATAGTTTGCTTAATTTCAGTTTGTGACAAAACAAGCAAGTTTAGTGTAGAGAATCATTGTAACATCTAAACCGCTGTGAAATATATTTTCCATAAGCAAATATATAGTATTTACAGCTCTTTGAAGCTGGTGTACAAAACCGGAAGTAAAAGACGCAAAAATGAAACTTAAGAACGGGAAGCATAGAACAGATCTCCTGTTTCTAAGACTTGCTTTTAATGAGAATGACAGATCTATAACACATTTCTATGTGATTTTGGTTGGGTCGCCCTCCAAAAAAGTTACATATTGCAGCTTTAAGAAGAGAAGGTCTCAACTATGTAGACGTCATACAAACAGATGGCAGATACGCATCGTTTTTTGGCGCTCTGTGTGAGTAAAACCCCTGATGAAGGCTGCATGCTGAAACACCTTGGTTTTAAAGGGATACTTCAGGATTTTGGCAATGAAGCCCTTTAGCTACCTCCCCAGAGTCGGATGAACTTGTGGACACCATTTTTATGTCTGCGTGCAGTTTGATTGCCGAAGTATCCCGTTAACAATGTCCTCCAAGAGCTGCTGAATAATTTTCTCCCAGCTTAGTGGAAGGAGTGGGGGAGGAAGAGAAGGGGGAACATATGCTCCTCCTGATCTTACTGAAGCGGTAGTAGGAGCCATGTGCTCCCTTTCCTGCTTTAAAGTGCTATTGCGGTGACATACACACGGCTCGTCCTGATTTGTAAAGCCATTGATTGTCGAGATAGTAGGAGCACTGTTCTCTCCTTATGTCCTCTCTTATAGCCTAGTATCGCTCTCTGGGCCGTTAAAAAAAAGATCCGAACGTTCAAATCTTTCAAAAGATTTTTCAATTGTCATCCTACAGTCATCACAGCGTTTCTGAGATAGCCTAGATCTAGAGAACCTTTTTGAAGCTGCATCCCTCAGAGGGCTTTCTTCAAGGTCTTTGAAGAAGTATGGAGATGGATTACTCATCGAATCAGACTCCAGCCCAGCATCTACACCCTGTTTCATCAGCTAGCCTGTCAGAATAGAGACCGAGAGAGAGGCGTTATCTGTGGAGTTAAATTTAGATGTGGACCACTGAAACTCCCAGCCAGGTTTCTATATGCCGGAGGCTAGACGGTTTCTGAGGCAGGCTAGGTCTAGATTCACCACAGGCTACATACAACAGGCCTAAAGCTTCACCACAGGTATCGATCTATTTGCTTGAATAAAAGCCTCCTTTTTAAACTCAAATATTAGGCCTATCTGTTAAGTCCTTTTCCTGATTTTGGTTCAATCAAGGCCCCATTTAGGACTCTTGCTGTGTTAGTGTAAGACCTGGGTTGTATTCAGTAAAAATTCAAAGTTTTGAAACCGAGTGAAACAGGGAGGTGCTACGTGGACTTAATAATAAAAGCCATTACGGTGTGCCCTTCTGAACAGCCCCCGGATGTCTCTCTGTCTCTCTCCCCACCCTCCAGGTTACCCCAGACAGCCTGGCTACAGTGGCATGCCCAACGCCAACTACCCTGGTGGTCCGGGGGGCATAAACCCTATGCCAGGCCAGGCTGGTGGGGCGCCGTATGCAGGCATGCCCCCTGGCAGGATGGGTCCGGGTCAGATGGGTGCCCGCCCCTACGGCCCCGGGATGGGCCCCAACATGGGCCCCGGCATGCCTCCACAGGTGACCTCTGGGATGTGCCCCCCTCCAGGCATGAACAGGAAGGGCCCCGGTGGCCCTCCGGATGCAGCCTCTGCCATGCACCACGGAGCCAACTCTATACACAACAGGTAGGCTGCCTGGTCTGCACTCAACAACACTTCCTTACTGCTTTAGGAGACAGGTCAGCGTCGAGTGCCATTCAATATTACATGGTTCATCTCTTTGTTGGAAATTGTGTGTTTGTGTGACCCTGAAAAACCCATTGTTTGATTCTTCCCACTCCCAGGCTCTGCTGTGTGAAAGGAGAGGTCAGGTGTGAGCCAGCCAGCCATCTAAGATGTAGACGAGTTAGGGGAACACAGGGACAGAGAGGAAAGAGAGGTGGCTTATGAGAACAGTGATCCAGGCAGTGAGTCACACAGTTGTTCAGTCAGGAAGTCTGCTGAGTCTCCAAGCAGAGAAACAGAGCCACAGAGAGAAAGACATTAGCCACTGAGCTCCAGAGAAAGACAGACATGTAAAGACAGGCCGGAAACAGACGTGTACATCAGGAGGTAAGACTGGGCCCTGTTCAGTAGGGAGTGAAACATTTTGAAACGGAGAGAAATATTCTTTAAAAAAGAAAGCGTTTTGCTATGGTGTGCCCTACTGAGTGCAACCCAAGTGTTTTCTGAAGATGTTGAGCAGAGAAGGAAGAAAGGGAAGGAGACAAGGCATTTTAGGCAGAAGTGGGCCTCTGTAAGAAAAGGGAGGGATGAGAAATACAGTAAGCAAGCCTCTTATCTCCAAAACAGAATCTTTTCAGGAAATGGGAAAAAACTGCCATATTTTTCCATTGACCAACATACAATTATGAAACTTCAGAAGCTATTTTGAATATATTTTTCATTACGAGGTTTTCATCCGACAGCAACGATATTCTTCGTATATATGTTTTGAATATTGCCATGTTGTTTTTTTAACTGTCATGTATCATAACTAGTGGTGCAACGGATCACAAAACTCACGGTTCGGATCGGAACACGGTTTTGAGTCACGGATCGGATCAGCAAAAAAAAATGGGGAGACAAATATAACTTTGCTTTCCATTTATTACTTAAAGAACACTTAAAGCAAGGACGTTTTCGATGTTTAAATAACATCTTCAAATAAAATATTCAATACTCAATTGTTAAATTAAAGTGCAATATGAGGCATGATACCTTCTTCCTTTGAACAATAGTGAATGAAAAAATAGCCCGTGTCCACTTCATCAAACAAGAGAAGAAAAAGAAAGAAATGCACACCTGAGCTTAACTTCACATTCTGTTTGTAAAAGATGAGGATGTCTACATTGTCTGGGGAGAGGGTAGACCTCTGCAGTCACTATGTCCCCTGCCGTGGAGAACACCCTCTCACTAGGAACTGAAGTGCCAGGCAGCATCTAGCCAATGTGAGGGTATTTACACTCGTTGCTTTTCCACCATGCCAGTGGATCACCATCCACTGGAACGCTGCTTGCTGCCTTGTAGGATGTCACCTCCTCTTTGATGGTGTTGGGCAAACATCCTTGCTCATAAAGGTCTCCCCGAAAAGCTCCTTCACGGCAGAATGATTTTGTGGAGGAGATGCCTCTGAGTCTGCTCCTGTCAGCTCTGTGCCCTGACCCTGCAGAAAAAATGACTGGATCTATTAACCTCCCTGGGCGAGCGTCCCACCCTAGTCAACAGCCAGTGGAATCGCGTGGCGCGAAATACAAATACCTCAAAAATGCTACAACTTCAATTTCTCAAACATATGACTATTTTACACCATTTTAAAGACAAGACTCTCGTTAACCTCTATGGGCTATGTGGGACGCAAGCGTCCCACCCCTGGTACACCCAATCAACAACAGGTGAAATATCAAGACCGCCAAATTTGAAAACAATTAAATGTCATAATTCAAATTTCTCAAACATACAACTATCTTACACCCTTTGAAAGATAAACATCTCCTTAATCTAACCACGTTGTCCGATTTCAAAAAGGCTTTACGGCGAAAGCATAAAGTTAGATTATGTTAGGAGAGTACATTGAAAATAGCTGTGTGTAATGTTTTGTCAATTCAAAGACAGGGTCACCAAAAGCAGAAAACCAGCTAAAATGATGCACTAACCTTTGACAATCTCCATCAGATGACACTCCTAGGACATTATGTTAGACAATGCATGCATTTTTTGTTCTATCAAGTTCATATTTATATCCAAAAACAGCGTTTTACTATGGCGTTGATGTTGAGGAAATCGTTTCCCTCCAATAACCGCCAGTCAAGCAGCACAACAAATTAAATAATTACTATTCGAAAACATTGGTAAAATATTATATTGTCATTCAAAGAATTATAGATTTACATCTCTTGAACGCAACCGGATTGCCAGATTTAAAAATAACCTTACTGGGAAATCACACTTTGCAATAATCTGAGCACTGCGCCCAGAAAAATACGCTTTGCGATAGACTAACCGCCATGTTGGAGAGATCTAAAATCGAAAATACTATGTAAATAATCCATTACCTTTGATTCTCTTCATCAGATGTCACTTCCAGGAATCCCAGGTCCATAACAAATGTAGTTTTGTTCGAAAAAGCTCATAATTTATGTCCAAAAAGCTCCGTGTTGTTAGCACATGATCTATGCCAGCCGGACTTCTTGTCATGAACGAGGGGGAAAAAAATATTTACGTTCGTTCAAACATGTCAAACGTTGTATAGCATAAATCATTAGTGCCTTTTTTAACCAGAACATGAATAATATTCAAGGCGGACGTTTGCATTCTCTTTTAAAACGTTTTGGAACGAGAGTACCCAACATGCACTTGCGCGCAAGAGTCTAATCGGCCATCACCGTTCCAAGGCTCTTGTTCGTTCAGTTCTCACAGTATAAGACTTAAAACACTTTCTAAAGACTGGTGACATCTAGTGGAATTCATAGGAAGTGCTCAACAATTAATAAGCCACTGTGTGTTTCAATGGCATAGGCTTAAAGGTAATTCAACACATCAGGTATCCACTTCCTGTCAGAATTTGTCTCAGGGTTTTGACTGCCATATGAGTTCTGTTATACTTACAGACACCATTCAAACAGTTTTAGAAAATTCAGTGTTTTCTATCCAAACCTGAACAATAATATGCATATTCTAGCTTCTGAGTTGGTGTAGGAGGCAGTTAAAAATGGGCACATGTTTTTTTCAAAATTCTCAATACTGCCCCCTAGCCCCAAGAGGTTATTAATCTAACCACATTGTCCAATTTCAAAAAGGCTTTACAGCGAAAGCAAAACATTAGATTATGTCAGGAGAGTACCCTGCCAAAAATAATCACAGGGCCATTTTCAAAGCAAGCATATATGTCATAAAAACCAAAACCACAGCTAAATGCAGCACTAACCTTTGATGATCTTCATCAGATGACACTCCTAGGACATTATGTTATACAATACATGCATGTTTTGTTCAATCAAGTTCATATTTATATCAAAAACCAGCTTTTTACATTAGCATGTGATGTTCAGAACTAGCATACCCACCGAAAACTTCCGGTGAATTTACTAAATTACTCATGATAAACGTTCACAAAATACATAAGAATTTTTTAAAGAATTATAGATACAGAACTCCTTTATGCAATCGCGGTGTCAGATTTTAAAATAGTTTTTCGGCGAAAGCACATTTTGCAATATTCTGAGTACATAGCTCGGCCATCACGGCTAGCTATTTTGACACCCACCAAGTTTGGGACTACCTTTGCTGTTCTTCGTCAGAATGCACTTCCAGGACTTCTACTTCAACAACAAATGTTGTTTTGGTTCCAAATAATCCATAGTTATATTCAAATAGCTGCGTTTTGTTCTTGCGTTCAGGTCACTATCCGAAGGGTGAAGCGCGAGCGCATTTCGTGACAAACAATTTCAAAATATTCCATTACCGTACTTAGAAGCATGTCAAACGCTGTTTAAAATCCATTTTTATGCTATTTTTCTCGTAAAATAGCGATAATATTCCAACCGGGAAACGTTGTATTCATTCAAAGGCTGAAAGAAAAAAATTGTGAATTCTCGTGACCGCGCATCTCCAGTGTCACTGTCCCCAGGCTGACCACTCACAAACTCTCCTGCTGTTCTTCGCCCAGAGACAGCAGACACCCCATTCCACTTTCTGGCGGCTTTAGAGAGCCAATGGGAGCCTTAGAAAGTGTCACGTTACAGCACAGATGCTGTATTTTCGATAGAGATGCAACAGAAGGACAACAAATTGTCAGACAGGGCACTTCCTGTATGGAATCTTCTCAGGTTTTGGCCTGCCATATGAGTTATGTTATACTCACAGACACCATTCAAACAGTTTTAGAAACTTTGGAGTGTTTTCTATCCAAATCTACTAATTATATGCATATTCTCGTTTCTGGGCAAGAGTAGTAACCAGTTTAAATCGGGTACGTTTTTTATCCGGCCGTGCAAATACTGCCCCCTAGCCCCAACAGGTTAAACTAACTCATTATTTATTTTCATAGAACTAGAATTGTGCCAATAACATTTAATATTCCAAATAAAAATGGATGATTCTAATAGCAATAGACTAAGATTAGATTGCGGTATATTTATTAAGTAAGATCACTGTATGTCCTCTGCTGTAGGGCAGGGTCTAGGTGAGACAGGGACTTGAACAGACAGGGACTTGAAGGTAGTCCTGTACATTAGGGGGTATCTGGGGTTCAGGTCCTCTCTAATGGCAGCCTTCACATCTAGTGATGGTGCTGTCTTCCTCACTTGGGGCCATGGATTGTAGAATCCTTGTTTTCAGAGGAAGGATCATGGACACAGACGGTGCAGTTTCAGTGCTCAATAGGGTTGTAACCGTTTTGAGGGGTTTGAGCACCTGGAGGACCTCTGCCACCTTCACGTCATCATCAGACAAGGTGACGATGTCTTTATTTTTCCAGGGTCTTGTCTGTCAGTGCAGAGTATACAGCTGCCTGCTGCTCAAAATAGCTCTCCTACATGTCAGAAGTGGAGTTCCATCTTGTTGTGACATGGTGTATGAGCTTGTGGGTCGGTAGCTGTAACATTTCCTGCTTGGTCTTTAAGCACATGAGCAGCTGTTGTGCTTTGGTGGACAAAGGAAACCACCTTCCTGATCCTCCCAAGGAGACGGTCCATCTGGTTCACTGAGATTCCCCTTTAGGATGCTAAATTGATTACATGTGCAAAGCAAGCTATCTGTGGCCCCAGTCCAGCCTCTCACTGCATTTACTTTGTTCTTGGCATTATCTGTGGTGGTTGGGATATTGTTATTGGGCCTCTCTAGCTTCCACTCTGTGGAAGTTCCTGCAGCAGATTTGTGTCTGTGACTCTCATAGAGGGGGAGTGTCTGTAGCACCGGACTTCATTTCTCTCACTCCTCTGTGGTGTAGTGAACAGTCACGTTGCTTTCTGTTACCCTGGAGGACCACTCCTCTGTGGTGTAGTGAACAGTCACAGTCACGTAGCTTTCTGTTACCCTGGAGGTCCACTCCTCTGTGGTGTAGTGAACAGTCACGTAGCTTTCTGTTACCCTGGAGGACCACTCCTCTGTGGTGTAGTGAACAGTCACGTAGCTTTCTGTTACCCTGGAGGTCCACTCCTCTGTGGTGTAGTGAACAGTCACGTAGCTTTCTGTTACCCTGGAGGACCACTCCTCTGTGGTGTAGTGAACAGTCACGTAGCTTTCTGTTACCCTGGAGGTCCACTCCTCTGTGGTGTAGTGAACAGTCACGTAGCTTTCTGTTGTCCTGGAGGTCCACTCCTCTGTGGTGTAGTGAACAGTCACGTAGCTTTCTGTTACCCTGGAGGTCCACTCCTCTGTGGTGTAGTGAGCAGTCACAGTCACGTAGCTATCTGTTACCCTGGAGGTCCACTCCTCTGTGGTGTAGTGAACAGTCACAGTCACGTAGCTTTCTGTTACCCTGGAGGTCCACTCCTCTGTGGTGTAGTGAACAGTCACGTAGCTTTCTGTTACCCTGGAGGTCCACTCCTCTGTGGTGTAGTGAGCAGTCACAGTCACGTAGCTTTCTGTTACCCTGGAGGTCCACTCCTCTGTGGTGTAGTGAACAGTCACGTAGCTTTCTGTTACCCTGGAGGTCTACTCCTCTGTGGTGTAGTGAACAGTCACAGTCATGTAGCTTTCTGTTACCGTGGAGGTCCACTCCTCTGTGGTGTAGTGAACAGTCACGTAGATTTCTGTTACCCTGGAGGTCCACTCCTATGTGGTGTAGTGAACAGTCACAGTCACGTAGCTTTCTGTTACCCTGGAGGTCCACTCCTCTGTGGTGTAGTGAACAGTCACGTAGCTTTCTGTTACCCTGGAGGTCCACTCCTCTGTGGTGTAGTGAACAGTCACAGTCACGTTGTTTTCTTTTACCCTGGAGGTCCACTCCTCTGTGGTGTAGTGAACAGTCACGTTGCTTTCTGTTACCCTGGAGGTCCACTCCTCTGTGGTGTAGTGAACAGTCACGTTGCTTTCTGTTACCCTGGAGGTCCACTCCTCTGTGGTGTAGTGAACAGTCACGTAGCTTTCTGTTACCCTGGAGGTCCACTCCTCTGTGGTGTAGTGAACAGTCACAGTCACGTATCTTTCTGTTACCCTGGAGGTCCACTCCTCTGTGGTGTAGTGAACAGTCACGTAGCTTTCTGTTACCCTGGAGGTCCACTCCTCTGTGGTGTAGTGAACAGTCACGTAGCTTTCTGTTACCCTGGAGGTCCACTCCTCTGTGGTGTAGTGAACAGTCACAGTCACGTAGCTTTCTGTTACCCTGGAGGTCCACTCCTCCGTGGTGTAGTGAACAGTCACGTAGCTTTCTGTTACCCTGGAGGTCTACTCCTCTGTGGTGTAGTGAACAGTCACAGTCACGTAGCTTTCTGTTACCCTGGAGGTCCACTCCTCTGTGATGTAGTGAACAGTCACAGTCACGTAGCTTTCTGTTACCCTGGAGGTCCACTCCTCTGTGGTGTAGTGAGCAGTCACAGTCACGTAGCTTTCTGTTACCCTGGAGGTCCACTCCTCTGTGGTGTAGTGAGCAGTCACAGTCACGTAGCTTTCTGTTACCCTGGAGGTCCACTCCTCTGTGGTGTAGTGAGCAGTCACAGTCACGTACCTTTCTGTTACCCTGGAGGTCCACTCCTCTGTGGTGTAGTGAACAGTCACAGTCACGTAGCTTTCTGTTACCCTGGAGGTCCACTCCTCTGTGGTGTAGTGAACAGTCACAGTCACGTAGCTTTCTGTTACCCTGGAGGTCCACTCCTCTGTGGTGTAGTGAACAGTCACAGTCACGTAGCTTTCTGTTACCCTGGAGGTCCACTCCTCTGTGGTGTAGTGAACAGTCACGTTGCTTTCTGTTACCCTGGAGGTCCACTCCTCTGTGGTGTAGTGAACAGTCACAGTCACGTAGCTTTCTGTTACCCTGGAGGTCCACTCCTCTGTGGTGTAGTGAACAGTCACAGTCACGTATCTTTCTGTTACCCTGGAGGTCCACTCCTCTGTGGTGTAGTGAACAGTCACAGTCACATAGCTTTCTGTTACCCTGGAGGTCCACTCCTCTGTGGTGTAGTGAACAGTCACGTAGCTTTCTGTTACCCTGGAGGTCCACTCCTCTGTGGTGTAGTGAGCAGTCACAGTCACGTAGCTATCTGTTACCCTGGAGGTCCACTCCTCTGTGGTGTAGTGAACAGTCACAGTCACGTAGCTTTCTGTTACCCTGGAGGTCCACTCCTCTGTGGTGTAGTGAACAGTCACGTAGCTTTCTGTTACCCTGGAGGTCCACTCCTCTGTGGTGTAGTGAGCAGTCACAGTCACGTAGCTTTCTGTTACCCTGGAGGTCCACTCCTCTGTGGTGTAGTGAACAGTCACGTAGCTTTCTGTTACCCTGGAGGTCTACTCCTCTGTGGTGTAGTGAACAGTCACAGTCATGTAGCTTTCTGTTACCGTGGAGGTCCACTCCTCTGTGGTGTAGTGAACAGTCACGTAGATTTCTGTTACCCTGGAGGTCCACTCCTATGTGGTGTAGTGAACAGTCACAGTCACGTAGCTTTCTGTTACCCTGGAGGTCCACTCCTCTGTGGTGTAGTGAACAGTCATGTAGCTTTCTGTTACCCTGGAGGTCCACTCCTCTGTGGTGTAGTGAACAGTCACAGTCACGTTGCTTTCTGTTACCCTGGAGGTCCACTCCTCTGTGGTGTAGTGAACAGTCACGTTGCTTTCTGTTACCCTGGAGGTCCACTCCTCTGTGGTGTAGTGAACAGTCACGTTGCTTTCTGTTACCCTGGAGGTCCACTCCTCTGTGGTGTAGTGAACAGTCACGTAGCTTTCTGTTACCCTGGAGGTCCACTCCTCTGTGGTGTAGTGAACAGTCACAGTCACGTATCTTTCTGTTACCCTGGAGGTCCACTCCTCTGTGGTGTAGTGAACAGTCACGTAGCTTTCTGTTACCCTGGAGGTCCACTCCTCTGTGGTGTAGTGAACAGTCACGTAGCTTTCTGTTACCCTGGAGGTCCACTCCTCTGTGGTGTAGTGAACAGTCACAGTCACGTAGCTTTCTGTTACCCTGGAGGTCCACTCCTCCGTGGTGTAGTGAACAGTCACGTAGCTTTCTGTTACCCTGGAGGTCTACTCCTCTGTGGTGTAGTGAACAGTCACAGTCACGTAGCTTTCTGTTACCCTGGAGGTCCACTCCTCTGTGATGTAGTGAACAGTCACAGTCACGTAGCTTTCTGTTACCCTGGAGGTCCACTCCTCTGTGGTGTAGTGAGCAGTCACAGTCACGTAGCTTTCTGTTACCCTGGAGGTCCACTCCTCTGTGGTGTAGTGAACAGTCACAGTCACGTAGCTTTCTGTTACCCTGGAGGTCCACTCCTCTGTGGTGTAGTGAGCAGTCACAGTCACGTAGCTTTCTGTTACCCTGGAGGTCCACTCCTCTGTGGTGTAGTGAGCAGTCACAGTCACGTAGCTTTCTGTTACCCTGGAGGTCCACTCCTCTGTGGTGTAGTGAACAGTCACGTAGCTTTCTGTTACCCTGGAGGTCCACTCCTCTGTGGTGTAGTGAACAGTCACGTAGCTTTCTGTTACCCTGGAGGTCCACTCCTCTGTGGTGTAGTGAACAGTCACGTAGCTTTCTGTTACCCTGGAGGTCCACTCCTCTGTGGTGTAGTGAACAGTCACAGTCACGTATCTTTCTGTTACCCTGGAGGTCCACTCCTCTGTGGTGTAGTGAACAGTCACAGTCACGTAGCTTTCTGTTACCCTGGAGGTCCACTCCTCTGTGGTGTAGTGAACAGTCACGTAGCTTTCTGTTACCCTGGAGGTCCACTCCTCTGTGGTGTAGTGAACAGTCACGTTGCTTTCTGTTACCCTGGAGGTCCACTCCTCTGTGGTGTAGTGAACAGTCACGTTGCTTTCTGTTACCCTGGAGGTCCACTCCTCTGTGGTGTAGTGAACAGTCACGTAGCTTTCTGTTACCCTGGAGGTCCACTCCTCTGTGGTGTAGTGAACAGTCACAGTCACGTAGCTTTCTGTTACCCTGGAGGTCCACTCCTCTGTGGTGTAGTGAACAGTCACAGTCACGTAGCTTTCTGTTACCCTGGAGGTCCACTCCTCTGTGGTGTAGTGAACAGTCACGTAGCTTTCTGTTACCCTGGAGGTCTACTCCTCTGTGATGTAGTGAGCGGTCATAGTCACGTAGCTTTCTGTTACCCTGGAAGTCCACCCGTCTGTGGTGTAGTGAGCAGTCACGTAGCTTTCTGTTACCCTGGAGGTCCACTCCTCTGTGGTGTAGTGAACAGTCACGTAGCTTTCTGTTACCCTGGAGGTCCACTCCTCTGTGGTGTAGTGAGCAGTCACAGTCACGTAGCTTTCTGTTACCCTGGAGGTCCACTCCTCTGTGGTGTAGTGAACAGTCACAGTCACGTAGCTTTCTGTTACCCTGGAGGTCCACTCCTCTGTGGTGTAGTGAACAGTCACGTAGCTTTCTGTTACCCTGGAGGTCCACTCCTCTGTGGTGTAGTGAACAGTCACGTAGCTTTCTGTTACCATGGAGGTCCACTTCTCTGTGGTGTAGTGAACAGTCACGTAGCTTTCTGTTACCCTGGAGGTCCACTCCTCTGTGGTGTAGTGAACAGTCATGTAGCTTTCTGTTACCCTGGAGGTCTACTCCTCTGTGATGTAGTGAGCGGTCATAGTCACGTAGCTTTCTGTTACCCTGGAAGTCCACCCGTCTGTGGTGTAGTGAGCAGTCACGTAGCTTTCTGTTACCCTGGAGGTCCACTCCTCTGTGGTGTAGTGAGCAGTCAGAGTCACACAGGTTTCCGTTACCCTGGAGGTCCACTCCTCTGTGGTGTAGTGAGCAGTCACGTAGCTTTCTGTTACCCTGGAGGTCCACTCCTCTGTGGTGAGGGCAACAGAGGATGCCTTGGATAATTCGTTGACAATTTTGACATTTTCCTGTTCATAAAGATCTGGCACGATCTTCATGCTGAAGAGGATTTCCTAGCGTGGCTGAAGCACTTTCACCATATTTTTAAACCCTTTGTTTTCCACAACAGAGTATGGCCTCATGTCTGCAACGATAAACATCCCAATAGATTTGGTGATGGCTTCAGCCCGGTCTGATTCTGCAGCAAAGGGCTTAAATGTTGCGGTGAGATGTTGTTGTCTCTTGGCTGACTTGGCTCCTGTCACTCACCAGGGTGATGACGTTTTAAATGTGTGACCATGCTCCCTGTATTTCCCTGATCATACGGCTTTCTTGTGTTAACATTGCCTACACACCGTAATGCTGTTGTCCACCACCCTTCTTCCGTCATCATATTTGACAGGGAAGCCAAAATGCAATTGATCCGCGGTCCACATGCGTGCCGAACTGTGGGGGGGTGATCCGTACGGTCCACATGCGTGCCGAACTGTGGGGGGGTGGTGATCCGTACGGTCCATATGCGTGCCGAACTGTGGGGGGGTGATCCGTACGGTCCGTTACACCACTAATCGTAACCATTGTGAATGGTTTTATGTTGTCGTCTCCCCCTCCCACCTTTCCAGGCCTCCAGGTTACCCCCCCAATATGCCCCATGGAGCAGGGTCTCCGTATGGCCCTGGGCCAGGGGCCATCAACAGCATGCAAGGTATGATGAACCAGGGAGGACCCTACGGAGGAGGGCCAATGGGAGGAAACATGGCCAACAACACACCTGGTGAGTCTGGACAAGATATTCAGTCTGTGGTTAGTCTGGACATTTTTAATCACCCAACTCAAGTGGACAAAAGATTGCTTTTGGCATATCATCTGACGTGATATTGGATTGAAATGTTACCCCCTGATTTGTTCTCCATCTGCCAGGCATGGCTCCTAGCCCTGAGTTTGGCATCGATGTCAAACTGAACCCAGCCCAGAAGATGAACAACAAGGTGGACGGCACGCCCAAACCTGAAACCAAGAAGGTAAAGAAGGTTTGTGGTCACTGACTTGTGGTACTGAATGATACAGTCAGAATGAGAGAGCTGCATGGTTGTGTTTGTGCATGGAAATAGAATCCCTAGAACAGCCAAAGCCCCTCTGACCGTGGCAATTTGACTGGTAACCTCATGGGTACACTCAATATGGCTGAGCTGGTATTGTGATTGGGATTCTACTTCTATGAGGTAGTGAGTGGAAGTAAGTTGAAGTCATTGGTGAATATCAAGCCAAATCCTCACCACTTCCCCCCCATCTCCCTCTTTCAGAAGTCCAACTCTTCCACCACGACCAATGAGAAGATAACCCGTCTGTATGAGCTGGGTCCGGAGCTGGAGAGGAGGACGTGGGTAGACCGGTACCTGGCGTTCGCTGAGGAGAAGGCCATGGGCATGACCAACCTTCCCGCCGTGGGACGCAAACCTCTGGACCTCTTCAGACTTTACGTCTCGGTCAAAGAGATCGGAGGCCTCACACAGGTCAGTGGTATTTGCAGTATTTGTGTTTAGTGTGTTATTGTGTGTGTGTGTGTGTGTGTCTATTTATCTCTCTGTTTTAGTACACTGTCGTTATTTGCCTGATAATCTTGTGTTATTGTCATTTTATTTTTCTACAGCTGTAAAGAGTTGTTCTATGCCCGAACATCACATATTTACATATCCTCGTTCCTTCCGCCCACCAGGTGAACAAGAATAAGAAGTGGAGGGAGCTGTCCACCAACCTGAACGTGGGCACGTCCAGCAGCGCCGCCAGCTCTCTGAAGAAGCAGTACATCCAGTGTCTGTACGCCTTCGAGTGCAAGATCGAACGTGGCGAGGACCCGCCCCCAGATCTCTTCACTGACGCCAAAAAGACCACCCAGCCCAAGATTCAGCCCCCCAGCCCAGGTCAGTGTTCTGTCTGTCAGCCCCCCAGCCCAGGTCAGTGTTCTGTCTGTCAGCCCCCCAGCCCAGGTCAGTGTTCTGTCTGTCAGCCCCCCAGCCCAGGTCAGTGTTCTGTCTGTCAGCCCCCCAGCCCAGGTCAGTGTTCTGTCTGTCTGCCCCAGCCCAGGTCAGTGTTCTGTCTGTCTGCCCCCCAGCCCAGGTCAGTGTCTGTCTGTCAGCCCCCCAGCCCAGGTCAGTGCTCTGTCTGTCTGTCTGTCTGTCTGTCTGTCCCCCAGCCCAGGTCAGTGCTGTGTCTGTGTGTCTGTCTGTCAGCCCCCCAGCCCAGGTCAGTGCTCTGTCTGTCTGTCTGTCTGTCTGTCTGTCTGTCTGTCCCCCAGCCCAGGTCAGTGCTGTGTCTGTGTGTCTGTCTGTCAGCCCCCCAGCCTAGGTCAGTGCTCTGTCTGTCTGTCTGTCTGTCTGTCTGTCTGTCTGTCTGTCTGTCTGTCTGTCTGTCTGTCTGTCTGTCTGTCTGTCTGTCTGTATGTCTGTCCCCCAGCCCAGGTCAGTGCTGTGTCTGTCTGTCTGTCTGTCTGTCTGTCTGTCTGTCTGTCTGTCTGTCTGTCTGTCTGTCTGTCTGTCTGTCTGTCTGTCTGTCTGTCTGTCTGTCTGTCAGCCCCCCAGCCCAGGTGTCTGTCTGTCTGTCTGTCTGTCTGTCTGTCTGTCTGTCTGTCTGTCTGTCTGTCTGTCTGTCTGTCTGTCTGTCTGTCTGTCTGTCTGCCCCCCAGCCCAGGTCAGTGCTGTGTGTGTCCTGAGTATTTGACTTTGTCTGTGTGTGTGTGTGTGTGTGTGTGTGTGTGTGTGTGTGTGTGTGTGTGTGTGTGTGTGTGTGTGTCAGCCCCTAGTCCATGTCAGTGCCGGATACTCAAACTAGTACTTCACATCCCCTCCCATACCGACTCTGTTCAGTTTGACTTATAGAAAGTTACGTTGATTTAAATGGAATGAGTGAAAGAGTGTTTGGTTTCTCCAGTCTCTTGAGGTTCTTGCGGTTACTGTGCTGTTTATCATATCCAATGCATTCGGAAGGTATTCAGACCCCGTTACAGCCTTATTCTAAAATTGATTGTTTTAAAAATCCCCTCAATCTACACATAATACCTCATAATGACAACAAAAAAACAGGTTAAATGTTTATTTAATTTTTTATCACATTTACATAAGTATTCAGACACTTTACTCAGTACTTTGTTGAAGCACCTTTGGCAGTGATTACAGCCTGGAGTCTTATTGGGTATGACGCTACAAGCTTGGAACACCTGTATTTGGGGAGTTTCTCCCATTCTTCTCTGCAGATCCTCTCGAGATCTGTCAGGTTGGATGAGGAGCGTCGCTGCACAGCTATTTTCAGTCTGGGCTTTGACTGGGCCACTCAAGGACATTCAGAGACTTGTCCCAAAGCCACTCCTGCTTTGTCTTGGCTGTGTGCTTAGGATCGTTGCTCGCCCCAGTCTGAGGTCCTGAGCGCTCTGGAGCAGGTTTTCATCAAGGATCTCTCTGTACTATGCTCCGTTCATCTTTCCCTTGATCCTGACTAGTCTCCCAGTCCCTGCTGCTGAAAAACATCCCCACAGCATGACGCTGCCACCACCATGCTTCACCGTAGGGATGGTACCAGGTTTCCTCCGGACTTGACACTTGGCATTCAGGCCAAAGAGTTCAATCTTGGTTTCATCAGACCAGAGAATCTTGTTTCTCATGGTCTGAGAGTCCTTTAGGTGCCTTTTGGCAAACTCCAAGAGGGCTGTCGTGCCTTTTACTGAGGAGTGGCTTCCGTCTGGCCACTCTACCATAAAGGCCTGCTTGGTGGAGGGCTGCAGAGATGGTTGTCCTTCTGGAAGGTTCTCCCATCTCCACAGAGGAACTCTGGTTCATCGGGTTCTTGGTCACCTCCCTGACCAAGACCCTTCTCCCCCGATTGCTCAGTTTGGCCGGGCAGCCAGCTCTAGGAAGAGTCTTGGTGGTTCCAAACTTCTTCCATTTAAGAATGATGGAGGCCACTCTGTTCTTGGGGACCTTCAATGCTGCAGAAATGTTTTGGTTCCCTTCCCTAGATCTGTGCCTCGACACAATCCTGTCTCGGAGCTCTATGGACAATTCCTTTGACCTAATGGCTTGGTTTTTGCTCTGACATGCACTGTCAACTGTGGGACCTTATATAGACAGGTGTGTGCTTGTCCAAATCATCTCCAATCAGTTGATTGTTCCACTGGTGTACTCTTATCCAGTTGTAGAAACATCTCAAGGATGATCAGTGGAAACAGGATGCTCCTGAGCTCAATTACGAGTCTCACAGCAAGGGGTGTGTGTGTGTGTGTGTGTGTGTGTGTGTGTGTGTGTGTGTGTGTGTGTGTGTGTGTGTTCGTTCATTCTTATACATTTGCATAAATAACAAACATTTTAAACGTTTTTCGCTTTGTCATTGTGGTATTGTGTGTAGAAGAGAATGTGTGATGAGGGGAAAACAATTATTTAATCGGTTTTAGAATAAGGCTGTAACGTAACAAAATGTGGAAAAAGGGGTCTGAATACTTTCTGAAGGGGCTGTAGATCTCTCGTGTCCCTCCCCATATAACTGGGCCATAATCTTATTTTACTGTGTCCTATGAATTGTAAAGTTAAAAGGCAAACTTAGAACGTGGTCCGTCATCTCCTCTATAAATTACCGTCTTTTTGGCTGATGATAAACAACCTGGAAACGATAGTGTCGCCAAGGTAGCATGTCACAGGCTAGCATGTCACAGTTTCATGAGCATATCTGGGGGAACACTTCCTGGCATTTACCAAAGTGTGTGTGTGTGTGAAGACGAGGTGGGGAATCGACGTGTCCTTTAGCCTGGTGTGTGTTGGTCACTTAGGTGTGTGTCTTCTCCTGGATGCAACTTCCCTTTGCAGCCTCAGACCACCAAGACTTTATTCTAAACATGCTGGTATGCTGAGGCCGTGCTGTGGTTGTCTATGACAGACAGACTGTGTTGGTTCCATGGTTCCTCATCGTCTAATGCTGGAGGTTAATGGGGCTGTCCTCAGTGATCTGCTCCCCCTGCATATCTCCTCAGGAGGGTGTTGTGTTCTGGAGAGGCTGGTCTTTTGGTATCACTGTCAGCCTGGCAGACACACCATGAACACATGATGCCAGAGCCAGCCACGTGCTCCTCAACAGTCTGCTCTGCTGCTCTGCTGCTCTGGCCAAGCCAAGGATGGGCTGTCATATCAGGGTGCAGTGAGTCAGAGCTAGGAGGGATGGGAGAGGTTATGGGGGTGCAGGGAGTCAGAGCCAGGAGGGATGGGGTGGGGAGAGGTTATGGGGGTGCAGGGAGTCAGAGCCAGGAGGGATGGGAGAGGTTATGGGGGTGCAGGGAGTCAGAGCCAGGAGGGATGGGGTGGGAGAGGTTATGGGGGTGCAGGGAGTCAGAGCCAGGAGGGATGGGAGAGGTTATGGGGGTGCAGGGAGTCAGAGCCAGGAGGGATGGGAGAGGTTATGGGGGTGCAGGGAGTCAGAGCCAGGAGGGATGGGGTGGGAGAGGTTATGGGGGTGCAGGGAGTCAGAGCCAGGAGGGATGGGGTGGGGAGAGGTTATGGGGGTGCAGGGAGTCAGAGCCAGGAGGGATGGGAGAGGTTATGGGGGTGCAGGGAGTCAGAGCTAGGAGGGATGGGGTGGGGAGAGGTTATGGGGGTGCAGGGAGTCAGAGCCAGGAGGGATGGGGAGAGGTTATGGGGGTGCAGGGAGTCAGAACCAGGAGGGATGGGGAGAGGTTATGGGGGTGCAGGGAGTCAGAGCCAGGAGGGATGGGGAGAGGTTATGGGGTTGCAGGGAGTCAGAACCAGGAGGGATGGGAGAGGTTATGGGGGTGCAGGGAGTCAGAGCCAGGAGGGATGGGGAGAGGTTATGGGGGTGCAGGGAGATCCTCTGTGGTGGGGAATAAGTGCCAGGCTGGGGGAGAGGGACGAGGGGTGAGGAAGGGGGAGAGGGGTGCAGGGGAGATTGTGTGTGTGTGGTGGGAAGTCAATGCCAGAGGGGTGGGTAGTTGGGAGGAGAGGGGTGAGGAGGGGTGCAGGGGAGATCTCTCTGATGGGGAGTATGTCTGCTGGCAGCCCCTCAATAGTAAGAAGACAGGTAGGGGGGGTTGTTGATTCCCTCCATTACTAGCTGTTACTACTGCAGGGCCTGGTGTCTGGTTCCTGGCCCACGGCTTCACAGGCAACCCCCCCCCCCCCCCTCCCTGGAGCTCTGTGCTGAGCCAGAAAATGATGAATGGGAAAAGAGGTTGTGTGTGTGTGTGTGTGTGTGTAAAGTCACACGCTTATTTTTTTCCTCCCTGGCCTGCTGTCTTTTTTTTCTCCTTTCCCGAGATTCCCCCCTTTCACCCCCCTCCTCCTCCTCCCACTCTCTTCAGCTGTAGTAGAGGGAAGTCCCTGCACGGAGGGAGGGAGGGAGGGAGGGAGGGAGGGAGGGAGGGCAGGCAGATTGATGTTTGCACTGCAATGTGTGAGAAAATGTGAATAACTGTGACCTGTCAATGACCGTGTGTGTGTGTGTGTGTGTGTGTGTGTGTGTGTGTGTGTGTGTGTGTGTGTGTGTGTGTGTGTGTGTGTGTGTGTGTGTGTGTAAATGAATGAAACACATGACTCATCCGACAGGCATGCTAATAGTGAGAAGGCATGAGCTGGGCAAAAAGACGAGAGCCACACACACACACTGGACCATGTGGTAATCTGACAGTCTGACTTTACCTCAGTGTTTCCTGGTGACTTTGTGATGCCAGCAGCAAGGCATGCTGAGATGTGCTGAAGTGTTCAGCACCGGTGTGTGTGTGTGTGTGTGTGTGTGTAGCACGGGAATGAGTTAATAGGGTTTGAGCTAGCCAACAGCAGCAGCATGGGAGGGAGAGATACGGTTTAGTCTCTTAACATGGCTGGACTCTCTTTCTCTCACTGAGTCTCTTCTATAACACAGCTGAAGCTGTGCATGGGCGTTCAGTGGGATTCAGCGCTGTGACGTGTGTGTGTGTGTGACTAAAATGTGCGTATCTCGACCGTGTGTGTGTTGCAGCTGGGTCTGGATCTCTGCAGGGCCCCCAGACCCCCCAGTCCACCAGCAGTTCCATGGCGGAGGGGGGAGACCAGAAGCCCCCTACCCCAGCCTCCACCCCTCACAGCCAGATGCCCCCCATGCCCGTCAGGTACCTATGACACACACTCAACTACTGTCTGAAAACATCCTCTCTCTGCTACACCTGACAACAATCTCCTACCCTTCCCCTCCATTCAAGGGGAACCAAACTAACAACACAATTCAACATGTTATTTAGCTCGTTTGTTTTTTGGGTAATTAAATCTGTTTTTCTCTCTTTTTAAATGCCTCTCTTTCCCTCCTCCCTTTTCTCCCCTCCTCCTCCCTCCCTCTCTCCCCTCCTCCCTGTAGGCTGCAGGACCCGTTTGCAGACGGGGTTGACCCGGCATTTGCCAGACGGAACTCTATGACCCCCAACAGCTACCAGCCTGGGATGGGCGGTCCGGAGATGATGGGCAACATGGGGCCCTACGAATCCAACAAGGACCCCTTTGGTGGCATGAGGAAAGGTGAGCGATAGGTCTAACTGGCTTTTAGAGATGTTATTTGGAAATAAGGAAAATGATTCAACAATACTGTACGAAGACTCTGAGTATGTTGTATATCATGTGTGGCTGAGTTGGTTAAGAGCGTGGTGCTAACAACACCAAGAGTGTTGGTTGTGCTGGGCTCTAACCATCTGCTAAGTGGCCTAGACAGACTTGTCCCATACAATAGACATTGAGACATTGTTCAACCCTAACTCTCTGCAGCTGGAGAGCAATTCATGACTCCAGGGCCGGGCCCTAACAGTGGTATGGAGGGGCAGTTCAACAGAGGCCCCCCAGGGCCCATGGGCCCCAACATGCAGATGGGTCCGAGACAACAGTACCCCTACGGACCTGGATATGACAGGAGACAGGAGCCAGGGATGGGTCCTGACGGCAGTATGGGTCCTGGGGCCCCCCAGCCCAACCTGATGCCTTCAGGGGCCGACTCGGGGATGTACTCCCCTAGCCGACCCCCACCGCAGCAACGGTCAGTACCTCAAACTGGGCTACCGTAATTTCCGGACTATAAGCCGCTACTTTTTTCCCACGCTTTGAACCTCGCGGCTTAAACAATGACGCGGCTAATATATGGATTTTTCCCGCATTCAAATACATTTAAAAAAAAAAAAAAAAAAATACACATTCTGTGACGTGCTCAGTTTTTTGGCGGCATGAAGCTTTCATTAGACCAATGAAATTGCCGAACGGGTTAAGGTCAAACAACTTTTTTGTTTACTGTTTAGATTAAATCGAGTGCTCTCAAACTTCCCATCATTCTGATTACGGTAGTCATTTTGTCACCCTCATCATGGCAAAGACACGGAGAAATGCATATGATGCAGCTTTCAACATGAAGGCGATTGATCTGGCTGTTGGAAAAGGAAATAGAGCTGCTGCACGGGAGCTTGGTCTGGAGCAATGACTTTCTTGGTAGGCTACTGTTTACTGCTAATTTTTTATTTTTTGTTACAAGCGGTGTTTCGTTAAAGCCTATTTATTTTTGTTACAAGCCGTGTTTCGTTAAAGCCTGTGTAAAGTTAATTTGTTTCAACGTACCGTTAGGCATCTGCGGCTTATAGACGTGCGGCTTATTTATGTTCAAAATAATATTTTTTTTTCAATTCAGTGGGTTCGGCTTATATTCAGGTGCGCTCAATAGTCCGGAAATTACGGTAAATCACATACAGGATCTTATACATGTTAAATACGCTACTGTCTTTTCTCAAGAAGGCTTTGATGTTGGTGTGACCTTATGTTATCTAATCAAGCATTTGCTTTCTATGATTTTGTGTTTTCTGTGTAGTTTATTTTAGTTCTGCTGCATTTCATTTGCCAAAGTGTTAATTTGTTAACCTTGTGTGTTGTGTTCCAGGCATGATTCCTATGGTAATCAGTATCCTGGTCAAGGAGCGCCACCTGGTGGCCCCTACCCCAATCAGCAGCCAGGAATGTTTCCACAGCAACAACCCGTAAGAACATGTTGTCCACTGCTCTCTTTGTGTACCCATATCTGCTTCAGAAGCCGTGTAAATGTTCACTTGCATTTAGCGGTATAACTTATTCAGTGAAATGAATATGGGATGTTGTATTGATACGATATGAATGTAAAAAATGCATATAATAACGTAGTGAAATGTATTGAATCCATAATCAATATGTACATGCTGGATATATAATCCATTGGTTTGATATTGAGATGCTAACAATATGTCTGTATGTGTTCAGAACTACAAGCGTCCTCCAGTGGACGGGGGCTACGGTCCCCCAGCGAAGCGTCATGAGGGGGATGGGATGTACAATGTCCCCTTCAGCGGTCAGCAGCAGCCAGGGCCCCAGCCCTCCGGGGGCCCCCAGGGCCAACAAGACATGTACAATCAGTACAACGCAGGCTACCCCGGCTCTGACCGCCGACCACCTGGCCCCCAGGGCCAGTTCCCTTTCCCCTTCGGCCGAGACCGGGCACCCTCCAGCGGGGGCCCCAACTCCCAGTCCCCCATGCCTCCCCAGATGATGGGCAGCCCTATGCAGGCAGCCCCTGACGGCCCCCAGGGCCCCATGTGGCAGGGACGCAATGAGATGGGTTACCCCAACTACCCCAACCGCCAGGGGCCTCCAGGACCTGGCCAGGGCCCCCCCCAGGGCTACCACGGCATGAACCGCTCTGAGGAGATGATGCCAGGGGCTGACCAGCGGATGAACCATGAGGGCCAGTGGCCTGGACACCCCAGCCAGAGACAGTCCCCCTACGGGCCGGGGGGCTCGGGTCCCCCCATGTCCAGACCCCTGCAGTCCAGCTATCAGAGCTCCCAGAACCATATTTCCCAGGTGTCCAGCCCTGCCCCCATGCCCCGCCCCATGGAAAGCCGGACGTCCCCCTCCAAGTCTCCATACATGCACTCAGGCATCAAGATGCAGAAGGCGGGGCCCCCCGTGCCCGCGTCCCACATAGGCCAGGCCCCTGTGCAGCCCCCCCTCATCAGGCGGGACATAGCCTTCCCCCCAGGGTCGGTGGAGGCCTCCCAACCCATCCTCAAACCCCGAGGACGACTCACCATGAAAGACATCGGTATGAAAGTGTTGACTGATTTGTTTTCACCCAAAACTTGCCATTTTAAGGATATTCAATGTTTAGCAGTCACCCACACTGTTTCTTAAAAAACAAACAATTATTTTAAAATAAGTATTATACTCCTAAACAATGTTCCCTCAAATTTCTGGGACACTCACAACATTTTAGGTATTGTGAGAGGAAACTTGAACGTTGTTAGAATTTTGGCCAACTTCTGGCGCTCGTTTACAGTGAACACTGAGGCTGTACCCTTCCTGTTTTAGACAGTAGCCAATAGGCTGTACCCTTCCAGTTTTAGACAGTAGCCAATAGGCTGTACCCTTCCAGTTTTAGACAGTAACCAATAGGCTGTACCCTTCCAGTTTTAGACAGTAGCCAATAGGCTGTACCCTTCCAGTTTTAGACAGTAGCCAATAGGCTGTACCCTTCCAGTTTTAGACAGTAGCCAATAGGCTGTACCCTTCCTGTTTTAGACAGTAGCCAATAGGCTGTACCCTTCCTGTTTTAGACAGTAGCCAATAGGCTGTACCCTTCCTGTTTTAGACAGTAGCCAATAGGCTGTACCCTTCCTGTTTTAGACAGTAGCCAATAGGCTGTACCCTTCCTGTTTTAGACAGTAGCCAATAGGCTGTACCCTTCCTGTTTTAGACAGTAGCCAATAGGCTGTACCCTTCCTGTTTTAGACAGTAGCCAATAGGCTGTACCCTTCCAGTTTTAGACAGTAGCCAATAGGCTGTACCCTTCCAGTTTTAGACAGTAGCCAATAAGCTGTGCCCTTCCAGTTTTAGACAGTAGCCAATAAGCTGTACCCTTCCTGTTTTAGACAGTAGCCAATAAGCTGTGCCCTTCCAGTTTTAGACAGTAGGCTGTGGCTGTTTGATCATAATGTAGGCCGTCCAACAAAACCAATGGAGCAAATCCCATAATATTTTCACATGGAAATAGATTTTGATTTCTATGATATAGACTACAGTAGCATATATGTGGTGTTCAATGCAGACCTACATCACATGAGACTTTTTAAAAAGGTTTTTACATTATGAAGGGCTTGATATTCATATTTTTTTACTTGGTCTGTAACACCATAGGCCAAATAGATGACTGAGAATTGCATTGTATTGTATTTTATGATGCAAGAAACCACTACAAAATATGATGAATTATTATTACCATACATAGCATTGAACAATGTAAGCTTCCACTCTGCCTATTGTCTTATTTGCATAATCAAGCCTGTCTCAAAATACTACACTGCCTCTTTAATTAAGACAAACTTTATACCTGAATCGCTTTTCAATGACAGCTTGAAATGTAGCCTACACATTTTGTACTCATGTAGTAAGCAGTAACTCTCCATTGCTGATCTATACTGCTAACTAGCAAAGAATATCAACAAATATTCTGATCTGAAATATAAAAAGCGCATTCATTCAATTGCGGGTGATTGAAAAAAAACCCATGGGCTTCCCATCCAAATTCTACTTTGTTGCACTCTGGCTCTGTCTACAACAAAATCACAGACTCAACCTTGCGAAGTTCGATTTGTTTTGTTTTGTTGCATTGAAAAGGGACTGATATAATGTTGATTCGATCACAGAAAAAAAAAGTATCTATATAGTGCAAACTAATGGGGCGAACTCAGTGAAGTTCAATCTCTTGCGCCTTTGAGCGGCCTGGAATTTCTTCTGCACGGCAGCTCAGAGGGAACATTGCTCCTAAATATGTCATTTTCAAGTGATGTAATTCTAATGAAGTAGTACCATCATCCTGTATCAGTCTCTGCTGTATTTTCTGTTCCCTCAGGCACCCCAGAGGCCTGGAGAGTGATGATGTCACTGAAGTCAGGCTTACTAGCAGAGAGCACGTGGGCCTTGGACACCATTAATATTCTACTCTACGATGACAACAGCATTTCTACTTTCAACCTCTGCCAGGTGAGTTCCAACAGGCGTTAGATTGATGAAACACCCATAATACATTTTAAAATATTACATTATGAAGTCGGTATCTTACCAGATGATACAGTAATCTTCTCTAAGAAGCATTGTAATAAAACTTCAAAATGTCAGTATGTATTGTCTGACATTATCCTCTGTTCAGATTTTCTAGGTTGTCTTGATCACATCTCTGTATAAAGAATCCATGCGTGATTCATTTGACGTTGATGTGGATGTCTAACTACATGCTGTCCTGTCTCCTCTCAGCTGCCTGGGTTCCTGGAGCTGGTAGTGGAGTATTTCAGACGCTGCCTCATCCAGATCTTCGGCATCCTGAAGGAGTATGAGGTGGGAGACCCTGGCCAGCGGACGCTCATCGACCCGCATGCTGCCGACGAAGACTGGTCTGATGAAGAGCTGCCCGAGCAGGAGGACATGGAGGAGGACGAGGAAGAAGAAGAGGAGGACGAGAGGAAAAGCAACGCAGACACCACCACCTCGTCGCAGCAGGTCCAGGTGAAAAAGGAGGAGGAAGACGAGAAATCCACGACTGAGAAGTCGACAGCAGAGGAGGAGAAGGAGAGGGAAGGAGGAGAGACTTCTTCCACCTCCTCGGCCCCCCAGAACCTCAGCCTCCTACAAGAGAAACCCAAACAGGCCAGTAAGTTCGACAAGCTGCCCATCAAGATGGTGCGTAAGAAAGATCCCTTCCCTGGGGGCCGTTCCAGTAAGCTAGGCCGGCGGCAGAGCTTTGACAGCGGACTAATCCACTGGAGCATCGGCGGGGGGGACACCACGGAACACATCCAGACTCACTTCGAGAGCCGGTTCGACCTCCTCAAGCAGCGGAAACGGGTGCTGCCATCAGCCACCGAGAGTAGAAAGAAGGTCGCCGTGCCGGCGACGGTGTCGGAGGACCCAGAGAACACTACTAAGCCTGGCAAGGAGGAGCAGACCACCAAGACCTCCACCCCAACCACGCCCGCCCCGGTCACTGCCACCATCGACGACGTCCTGTCGGCCCGGCCGGGCTCGGTGACGGAGGAGGCGGTGCGAGGAGCAGCCGAGGAGCAGAAGGAGAATGGGGGGAAGTTCCTGTTCTCCATCCGCCAGGCGCAGCAGAGCCGCCGCAACCTCACCATCCTGGAGGACGAGCCTCACAGCAAGGACGAGACCCCACTGAGCACGCTGTCGGACTGGCAGGACACCCTGGCCCGCCGCTGTGTCTGCGTCTCCAACATCGTCCGCTCGCTGTCCTTCATCCCCGGCAACGACCTGGAGATGTCCAAACACCCGGGGCTGCTGCTGCTGCTGGGCCGTCTGGTCCTGCTCCACCACCGTCACCCAGAGAGGAAACAGGCCCCCGTCACCTACGAGAAGGAGGAGGAGGAGGATGAGAGGGTGAGCTGTGAGAGGGACGAGTGGTGGTGGGACTGTCTGGAGGTCCTCAGGGAGAACTGCCTGGTCACTCTGGCTAACATCTCCGGCCAGTTGGACTTGTCCATCTACCCAGAGAGCATCTGTCTGCCCCTGCTGGACGGCCTGCTTCATTGGGCTGTTTGTCCTTCGGCCGAGGCCCTGGACCCTTTCCCCATGCTGGGGCCCCATGGGGCCCTATCCCCCCAGAGACTGGTACTGGAGACCCTCAGCAAACTGAGCATCCAGGACAACAACGTGGACCTTATCCTGGCCACGCCGCCGTTCAGCCGGCTGGAGAAGCTGTACGGGACGCTGGTGCGTCTGGTCGGGGAGAGGAAGGTGGCTGTCTGCAGGGAGATGTCTGTGGTCTTACTAGCCAACCTGGCCCAGGGAGACAGCATGGCGGCCAGGGCCATCGCCGTGCAGAAGGCCAGCGTAGGTAACCTCCTGGGCTTCCTGGAGGACAGTCTAGCAGCCACACAGTACCAGCAGAGCCAGAGTTCCATGATGCACCTACAGGGGGCGCACTTTGAGCCCACTAGCGTGGACATGATGCGGCGAGCGGCCCGCGCCCTGCACGCCATGGCTAAGGTGGAGGAGAACCACTCAGAGTTCACCCTGTACGAGTCCCGCCTACTGGACATCTCTGTCTCACCACTCATGAACTCTCTGGTGTCCCATGTGATCTGTGACGTACTCTTTCTGATTGGCCAGTCATGACAGCCGTGGGGGCTTCAGCTTCGCTTTCTGTTCCCCCGCCCCGTTCTCCCCCCCCTTTTCTTTTTGTGTGTGTCTGTTGAGTGTGAGTGGAAGAGAGAACTAAAAGCAAAACTGACTGTCCTTTTTTTAATTTATGCAAAATCACCTCGGATTCCACTGTCTACCCTTTCTACCCCCTGGTTCTCACTAAAGGACGGATTTACTGAAGTAGCGGTGGAGTTAAACATTCTGGAATACAGAAACTGACGTGATAAGACCGATCAGATGGGACCCTGGGATGGATGGAGAGTCGGGAAGAAGGGAGGGAGGGAGCTGCCCTGCGGCAAACAACTTTTTTAATGAAAATATAAAAGAAAACATAACTGTAACCAAAATTGCTGTCACGTTTCCAGTGAGTTTGGGGTGTATACCCACGTTCTCCTCCCATGGGTTTGGCAGGGGGGGTGAGCAAGGCGGGCATGGACGGGGAAACACTGTTTTTAGTTCATGTATGGTGAAACAGACTCCTGGACTGGTTTGGTATACTGCTGTAACTTGGATGCTATATACTCAGCCCTACACGACCCAGGTTACCAGCTGTGAACAGACAGACAGACACGTCTTCAATGGGGAGGCCTGTGCAGTAGATTGTAGGATTTTCTTCTTCTGTACTGTACACCTTAAAAACAACTGTAAACATACTGTAATAATACTGTTTCACACTGAGATACGCTGGCTTGGCAGAAAACTGTAGTTTTTCAAAATGATTTTAGTTAAACTGAGAGAGATGACAAAAGGCTTTCCCCCCAAAGTATCGTGAACCTTACAACACCCCGACCTCTTCTCTGTCCCTCGATTGTATGACTTGACCCTTATAAAAGAAGTCACCTCTTGGGACTGCTCCTCTGTTCTAGAGGCAGTCCCGACTGCAGTGTGTATATGATGTACATTACACCTCTCCCTTTCTCTCTAACCCTTCTGTTGCGCTTCACCATTTTTAATCTTCGATGAATTCAAGGTTACACTCAAGTGAGATTTCGCCATGGGATTACCTAACCTTTTGACATCTCACCCCCGACCCACCCGCCTGTCTCTCGCTACAGGGACTCCCTCGCAATGCCCCCCGACCCCCCCACACACACACACACCCCTGCGACACACACAGATCAAGTTTAAATTTGTCTCCAGTACCCCTGAGTCTAACTTGACTGAAACCATGTCTGCTACGGTTCCATTTCATCTACATAAACAACAAAGCAAGACCCCTGATGAAGAAATAAACCGTTTCAATTTTGTTTTTCCAGTGATATGGATTCTGCATATTTGTATTTCAGACGATGTAGCTAAAGACTTGATGTAAATTCAATTTTTTTTCCTTTTTTTGGCTTAATGAATATAATTTCTTCAGTATGAAATCTTTATACTATATGTTCCATGTGTTAAGAATAAATGTACATTAAATCTTCGTAAGACGTTTGATGGATTTATTTATTATGTGCTTTTGAATGCGTCTGTTATTGGTGGACCTGCAGTCATACACCACGGGTGTAGTCACTAGGAACCAAACGGGCTGAAACCAGGCAGGTACGAGCTGAACTGAAACACTCGTTTTGGTTGCTCAATGTTTTGCTACAATGTGCCACACGTCTTTTGGGTGTAGTCAAGTCGATACATATATTCTTACAATGCAACTGATTTCTACTACATGTATAGGACATATTCTCCTAGAGGTGGCTGACAGTGTTATGATATTGAGCATACAACTGTACATACTGTAAGTGTTATATGCCTTCAACTCGAAGGCTTTGTTAGCTACCTCAAATCTGGCTAATTCAGGTTTGAGTACCATAGAGCATGCATTGCTTAAATGTTGGTTTTGCCACAAGCAGCACCGGAGATATTGGGCTCGTTTTTGAGTGGTAAGGCAAGATGAAAGTCGAGTAGTGAAGTCGAGGGAGGTGCATCTGCGACAGCCGGAAGTAGGACACTCATGGTTTTTCCAACAGCGGGGCTTAGTGCAACATGGCAGTGTTGCCATTGTTTAAAAGTTCTTTATAATGTTGAAATAAAAATGTTTCCACATATCACACAGAGCCTCAAGTGTCATGTTCATTTGTACACTGAACACAAATATAAACAACATGTAAAGTGTTGGTCCCATGTTTCATGAGCTGAAAAAAAAGATCCCAGAAATGTTCCATATGCACAAAAAGCTTATTTCTCTCATTCTGTGTACACACTTGTTTACATCCCTGTTAGTGAGCATTTCTCCTTAGATAATACATCCATATCAAGAAGCTGATTAAACAGCATGATAATTACATGGGTGCAGTTTGTGCTGGGGATAATAAAAGAACGCTCTAAAATGTGCAGTTTTGTCACACAGCACAATGTCTCAGACGTCTCAAGTTTTGAGGGAGCGTGCAATTGACATGCTGACTGCAGGAATGTCCACCAGAGCTGTTGCCAGAGTATTGAATGTTCATGATTCTACCATAAGCCACCTCCAACGTTGTTTTAGAGAATTTGGCAGTACGTCCAAACGGCCTCACAACCGCATACCAGAAATGCTCAGGCAGGCGGGCAGGTGCGGGCAGCGATTGGTTGAAGAGCATGCATTTAGTTTTACTTGCATTTAAGAGCAGTTGGAGGCCACGGAAGGAGAGTTATATGGCATTGAAGCTCGTCAGGAGGTTAGTTAACACAGTATCCAAAGAAGGGCCAGAGGTATACAGAATGGTGTCATCTGCGTAGAGGTGGATCAGAGAATCACATGCCGCAAGAGCGACATCATTGATGTAAACAGAGAAAAGAGTCGGCCCGAGGATTGAACCCTGTGGCACCGCCATGGAGACTGCCAGAGGTCCGGACAACAGGCCCTCCAATTTGACACACTGAAGTCTATCTGAGAAGTAGTTGGTGAACCAGGCGAGGCAGTCATTTGAGAAACCAAGGCTGTTGATTCTGCCGATAAGAATGCGGTGATGGACAGAGTCTAAAGCCTTGGCCAGCTCGATGAATACGGCTGCACAGTATTGTCTTTTGTCGATGGCGGTTATGATATCGTTTAGGACCTTGAGCGTGGCTAAGGTGCACCCATGACCAGCTCGGAAACCAGATTGCATAGCGGAGAAGGTACAGTGGGATTCGAAATGGTCGGTGATCTGTTTGTTAACTTGGCTTTCGAAGACCTTAGAAAGGCAGGGTAGGATAGATATAGGTCTGTAACAGTTTGGGTCTAGAGTGTCTCCCCTTTGAAGAGGGGGATGACCGCGGCAGCTTTACAATCTTTGGGGATCTCAGACGATACGAAAGAGAGGTTGAACAGGCTAGTAATAGGGGTTGCAACAAGTGCGGCGGATCATTTTAGAGAGAGAGGGTCCAGATTGTCTAGCCCAGCTGATTTGTAGGGGTCCAGATTTTGCAGCTCTTTCAGAACATCCGCTTTCTGGATTTGGGTGAAGGAGAAATTGGGGAGGCTTGGGCAAGTTACTGTTGGGGGTGCAGGGCTGTGGACCGGGGTAGGGGTAGCCAGGTGGAAAGCATGGCCAGCCGTAGAAAAATGCTTATTGAAATTCTCAATCATCGTGGATTTATTGGTGGTGACAGTGTTTCCTAGCCTCAGTGCAGTGGGCAGCTGGGAGAAGGTGCTCTTATTCTCCATGGACTTTACAGTGTCCCAGAACTTTTGGGAGTTTGTACTACAGGATGCAAATTTCTGTTTGAAAAAGCTAGCCTTTGCTTTCCTAACTGCCTGTGTATATTGATTCCTAACTTCCCTGAAAAGTTGCATATCGCGGGGGCTATTAGATGCTAGTGCAGGATATTTTTGTGCTGATCAAGGACAGTCAGGTCTGGAGTGAATAAAGGGCTTTATCTGTTCCTGGTTCTAATTTTTTTGAATGGGGCATGCTTATTTTAGATGGTGAGGAAAGCACTTTTAAAGAATAGCCAAGCATCCTCTACTGACGGAATGAGGTCAATATCCTTCCAGGATACCTGGGCCAGGTCGATTAGAAAGGCCTGCTCGCTGTAGTGATTTAAGGAGCGTTTGACAGTGATGAGCGGTGGTCGTTTGACCGCAGACCCATTGCGGATGCAGGCAATGAGGCAGTGATCGCTGAGATCCTGGTTGAAGACAGCAGAGGTGTATTTAGAGGGCAGGTTGGTCAGGATGATATCTAAGAGGGTGCCCGTGTTTACGGATTTAGGGTTGTACCTGGTAGGTTCCTTGATAATTTGTGTGAGATTGAGTTTAGATTGTAGGATGGCCGGGGTGTTATTAAGCGTATCCCAGTTTAGGTCACCTAATAGTACAAACTCCAAGATAAATGGGGGGCAATTAATTCACATATGGTGTCCAGTGCGCAGCTGGGGGCTGAGGGGGGTCTGTAACAAGGCAACAGTGAGAGACTTATTTCTGGAAAGGTGGATTTTTAAAAGTAGAAGCTCAAACTGTTTGGGCACAGACCTGGATAGTATGACAGAACTCTGCAGGCTGTCTCTGCAGTATATTGCAACTCCATCCCCTTTGGCAGTTCTGTCTTGGCGGGAAATGACCTTGCAGACAATGTTTCACTTTTGAAATTCGATCTTGCTCTTTTACAGAGAATGCTGTGCACAAACGAGACATCAACTTTTCTGATCCAGGCGAAATCATGCAAGAATATTATTATAATAGATATAGCCAATTAATTGTTAATAAAAAAGCTATGAAAACAGAAGAATATTGAGCGTTTGCTGCGTTTCCAGCTGTAGAGTTTGTAGCTTCAGTTGGCTAAGTGAGAAGACGTTAGCTTGCTGCATAGCAACCATTTTTGTTAGGCACAGCAACCAATGTTTTTGCAGGCTGTAAGGATTAAATAGTATACATTTACTTATCAAAATAACTAGCCGAACGCATTATTACAGACATCACAAGCATTTGTAAAGTAAGTGAGTGTGTGATTGGACAGAGCATTCTAGGCGTTGTTCTTGACGTTTCCACACAGGCTGTTTTGGCACCATGTTTCTGGGAGCAGGGCAGAGTTTACTTTGAGCCGGATTCTGACGGAACACCGGCACCTCTCAGATTTGACTTTGTTTGTTCTGGCACATATTTGCCCTGATCCGGTACCTCTCGCGGCGTTATAAATGAATTGTTTCCCTGTTCGCACTGTAGACATTCTAATAAAAGAGATCAGCGTTAAATCAAGTTGCCACCTCGTTATTTCTCCCGGACCCCAGAAAGACCATCATGTAAAAGCGTAGTGATCCTTCTGTGTAATCATCCTATCCTGCCACACTGATTCCAGACCTGCTCTCTTATTTGTACATAGAGGTTATGGGGAGGGCCGGTGGTGTAAGTAACTGATCTTGACACAGGTCTTGGTAGTGTTGGTCAGCTATTGAAGAGTAAGTAATCATGTTAGGTAGCACAGGCTAGTCGTCTCCCTACTGAATTTGAATCGTGGCAAAGCCAAATAAAAAATGTATAAGAAAAGGCAATCGACTATGATGACATTTTAAGTCCAAAAATCCAGAGAAAGATGGTGAATCGAACCCAGAACGAGCCAGAGAACTGTTAGTGTAACAGGGTTATATTGGTGATTCCCCTTGCCACTTTATTGTTAAGCCAATGGGTTTTTGGTTTTAGTTTTGTCTTGCCTTTACCTACTCAACATGGCATCTTATTAGCTGGTTTGCGTAGCTTGCTTACGAGGGAGGATGTTTCCGTTAGAATCGTCCCAGTGAACGAGCACCAAACCAGCGTGCGTGAGTGCAGAGTTGGATGGTCAGCCGTGCATTGCATGACGTGCAATTTTGTGCTGTTCCTATCAGAATAAAGCTCCATGACTGGTGTTACAAGTTGGAGTTCGTGTCGATGATTGACTGTACACAACGCAAGAAGACTACTGTTACATTAGTGCCGGAGGAGATGAGTGATGGGCAAACTGTTCCTGATGGGGATGCCTTAATTAGCAGCGCTGCTAATCCCGCCAGTTCAGCATCACCACCGGCACCTCCACCAGTAGGCCTACTAGCGAGTCAGACTCAGCGGGAGAGGGCGACAGGGAGCTTGGAGCAGGTGCAATTTGCAGTTCAAGAACCAGCAAACGTATAACCCCTGGTTTGTCATGCAGAATAAATAAATTGGGCTGTACAACATGCAAAAGGGTAGGGAGTTTGGGTCTAGAAACGCCAGGAGGGATTCAGATAGCAAAAGAGTGGGTGGGTTGTACAGTAAATTAACATCCTTTGCCTCAGACGTAAAAACAAAAACTTCAAAGAGCCCTCAGAATTGTTTTTAACATGCCCGAACCAATGTGCATTTGGTGGCAGCAAGCCTTGTAGACGAGGCTAAAGAGGACACCCAGGTTATAGTTAACCCTCAAAATGAAACAAATAGACACTACAGCCAGTCTTCAGAACAGCACATGGCTTTGAGCAAGACATTGACTCTCAGGAGTTGAATGCACATGACATGGGGAGAGTCATTGTAGGAGGTTTTGAAAACTAAGGTAGGACTTTCCTTTACAAACTTGTTCTGTACTGTGAAGGTAATCTGACCATGTTCTTCATATTGTCACATAGTCAGGAGGCCTATATATTCTCATGTGTGTGTTCCACTGTAGTCTACAGTAATACATTTTATTTGAAGTTATATTCCGATATTGATATTTGTTCTACTGCTACATTGATGTCTTTAAAATGTTATATGAAATTCGGATCTTGTAAACCCCACAGTTGACTATGTGTGCATATGGCGGGTGTTCTGACTCCAGTGTCATCTAAAAACGTTGCTGTACATTGATGTCTAGAAAATGAGGCTGTAAGAAATTCGGACTTGTAAGCCCCGCAGCTATAGTCATATCTAGGCATACTGCAGAGGCGCCTAAAACGCTTTGAATTAGTCAACACCTTGGAGAGTGCTGTCAGTTTCACCACAACAGACAGTAGGCTACTTGACTTCACTCTGTCTGCTGCGCTGCCACGTTGTGTTTGACACTTTCTTTCTCTCAATGTCCCGGTACCTCAGAGCCCCCCGGATACAAATTAAGCACTGGAGCAGGACCTGCTAGCCCTGGGCTAAGGTTGGTGCTAGCCCTGGAGCAGGGCCTGCTAGCCCTGGGATAAGGTTGGTGCTAGCCCTGGGATAAGGTTGGTGCTAGCCCCCTTTAGAGTGTGAACAAGCGCTTAGCCCTGGGCTAACGGGAGTAGTAATTGTACACGCTGCTGTCAACGTGAAAACCAGTACATTATTATGCATTAGGGAAATAGCTAGCTAGTTGTTTAGCATGTAACACCCTCTAGCGACCATTTGGTGGCAGTTCCGCTCAAACAACAGAACGGCCGTGTTCAAGAGGGATCAAAACCTGTATCATGGGTAAATTGTGACTGACTGACAGATGTGCAAGTAATAACGACTAGTTATTTTATGATGCAAGGTTCTTTGTAGATCAGTTTTGTCGGCAGACGCCTGTGGGAAGATTTTTATATAACAGCCTGCACTGTCGGCTGCTACGTCCAACGAGCCCAACCAGTTCTACTGTGACGTCATATTTCGGGTTTATGGCGTACCAGGTGATGATGCGGGTTCTAGAATTGCAACTCAGATTCTTGTACTGTCTTAATTTTATACCCTAACATTTTTTAATTTCATAGAATAATGACACTGGAAATTATCCAGTTTTCTTCATCAGAATGAGAATTTGAATTTGATCAGTATGGAACATATGGTATGTAGGCTATTTTCTATAAAGACAGTTATATTTCAGCTGCTATAGCTATTTCTTCAATATTCAACAGCTTTTTTGTTGTTGTCACTTTATGATTTCTAATTAGGTCAGATGAGACCATGGCATTTGTACAATGTCTTTAGTTTCATTTATACTGTGTGTTTAGTTTCATCCATAAAATAAGTTTTGAGTTTGGATGTACAGTAGCCTATTAGGCCCACATTTCAAATGAAACCCCAGTAAAGAAAAACATTGTCTTTATGGTCAGCTGCCTTCTTATCCTATATGCTACATTATTGATTGAGTGGTTTGGTATCCACTACAGGGTGCTGGTAAGCAGACCACCCCTCACCCTCTGGACCTGCCCATCCGAGGAAAGATCCCTGTTGTTTCTGGGGTGTCCAATGTCTACCACACAACCCGGCTCTGTGAGAGGGTAAGCAGCACTAAGCACTTCTGTTAGCACCACTAAGCACCAGGGTAAGCAGCAGTAAGCACTACTGTTAGCACCACTAAGCACCAGGATAAGCACCACTAAGCACTACTGTTAGCAGCACTAAGCACTACTGTTAGCACCACTAAGCACTACTGTTAGCAGCACTAAGCACCAGGGTAAGCAGCATTAAGCACTACTGTTAGCACCACTAAGCACCAGGGTAAGCAGCACTAAGCACTACTGTTAGCACCACTAAGCACCAGGGTAAGCAGCACTAAGCACTACTGTTAGCACCACTAAGCACTACTGTTAGCACCACTAAGCACCAGGGTAAGCAGCACTAAGCACTACTGTTAGCACCACTAAGCACTACTGTTAGCACCACTAAGCAACAGGGTAAGCACCACTAAGCACTACTGTTAGCAGCACTAAGCACTACTGTTAGCACCACTAAGCACTACTGTTAGCAGCACTAAGCAACAGGGTAAGCAGCACTAAGCACCAGGGTAAGCACTACTGTTAGCACCACTAAGCTACTGTTAGCACCACTAAGCACCAGGGTAAGCACCACTAAGCAACAGGGTAAGCAGCACTAAGCACTAGGGTAAGCACCACTGTTAGCACCACTAAGCACTACTGTTAGCACCACTAAGCACCAGGGTAAGCAGCACTATATCTATTGTTAAAATAACTTTGAAAATTGTAAAGGGTTCAAGCTATAATTTCCTGTGCATCTACATGTTTTACAACCAATGCTTAGACTCCTGAAATAGCCTACTATGATTGATGAGATCGCTCCAATTCCACTTGACTGGGACAAAGGTCAGAGAAACTAATCACTTATCATTTCAGTTGTTCCAGCCGAAGAGTGACTTTGACCTGACGGACCCCAACGGCTACCTGTTGAGCTCTGGGTACAGCAGCCTCCATGACCCCAACCTCAGGAAGTACCTCCACCGCAAAGACATCCACCAACGCCTCCTTAACCTGGGCTTCATCACCAAGGATGAGAAAGTTAGTGAGCTTTCAGCCTTTTACAATAAGCCCTGTTGATTCCTAAATTAACTGTATCATAATGTTTGGTGTGATAAGAGTTTTCCATGTCTCTACCATGTACACTACCAGTCAAACGTTTGGACACACCTACTCATTCAAGGGTTTTTCTTTATTTGTACAATTTTCTACATTGTAGAATAATAGTGAAGACATAAAAACTATGAAATAATACATATGGAATCATGTAGTAACCAAAAAAGTGTTTAACAAATCAAAATATATTTTAGATTTTTCAAAGTAGCCACCCTTTGCCTTGATGACAGCTTTGCACACTCTTGGAATTCAAACCAGATGTGATGGCATACCGCTGCAGAACGCTGTGGTAGCCATGCTGGTTAAGTGTGCTTTGAATTCTAAATAAATCACTGATGGTGTCACCAGAAAAGCACCATCACACCACCTCCTCCATGCTTCACAGTGGGAACCACACATGCAGAGATCATCTGTTCACCTACTCTGCGTCTCACAAAGACATGGCGGTTGGAACCAAAAATCTCAAATTTGGACTCATCAGACCAAAGGACAGATTTCCACCGGTCTAATGTCCATTGCTTGTGTTTCTTGGCCCAAGAAAGTCTCTTCTTATTAGTGTCCTTTAGTAGTGGTTTCTTTGCAGCAATTCGACCATGAAGGCCTGATTCACACCTGGTCCTCTGAACAGTTGATGTTGAAATGTGTCTGTTACTTAAACTCTGTGAAGCATTTATTTGGGCTGCAATTTCAGGTGACTACCTCAGGAAGCTGGTTGAGAGAATTCCAAGAGTGTGCAAAGCTGTCATCAAGGCTACTTTGAAGAATCTCAAATATTATATTTTGATTTGTTTAACACTTTTTTGGTTACTACATGATTCTATATGTGTTATTTCATCGTTTTGATGTCTTCACTATTATTCTACAATGTGTAAAATAAAATAAAAACCCTGGAATGAGTAAGTGTGTCCAAACTTTTGACTGGTACTGTATGTAGTCTAATTCTATGGTCTCGACACCCAATTTCCCATTCTTCAGATTATCTGTTCAGTCAAAGAGTTGAACCGCTATAGAGATCACCTCGCGGATGTGGAGTTGGACTGGGGTCGGATATTCAGGACCGAACAGGTGAGTCTGGGCGAGTTCAGATACCAGGGCTTTGAAAGGGAGAGAGAGCGAGAGAAAGAGACACATTCTAGCCATGTCGTCATCGACTGCAATTTCAGTGACATGATCCTTCCCTCCACGGTTTTAGAAGAATTGTTGCGCAAGTTATATGTTTAAATGTTTTTCTCTGTAATTCCAGAAAGAGTCAGTGCGTAAGTTCCTGACCCTCCAGCAGCAGGGTCAGATCCCTGAACACGTGACTCTATCTGATGTCACAGAGTGGTTACTGCACAGGGGAAGGAGCCTCTTCAGGAAGAGACAGCAGTCCAACAGGGCCAGGTGAGACAGAGAGGGCACAGACAGGTTGGCTGACAGGCTACTAAGGGACCTGGGAAAGGGATACTGTTACTGTATAGACACAAAACATGAAAGATGCCGGCATAGTACCTGATGAGAAAAATATGATTAAGATAAAGAAATTAAGTGCAAAACAAGTATGGTATGTGTGTCTTATAATACCAAAAAAGTAGCAAGGAAAAATGCCCCATGGAAGTTCTCTTTATTGATTTGTTATGGGAGCTATGGTGAATGTGGATGCACATGGAGAAAAACACTTACTTACACAGTGCTTTGATGTGTGAAAAACCCCTTTAGAAGGTTCCCTTCCAAGTATGGGCTGGAGGAGGACTGTTATCTTGCTAGACTGCCCAGTATTGCTATGGGGGGCAACATGGTAGATCTAGACTGCTGCCCTAGCTTCACCTGCAGGTCGGAACTGGTAAGACATCAAATCAAACATGAGGGCTACTGTTATTAGGCCAACTAGAATGGCAGGGGGAAAGAATGCCATTCAAATAGAGCCACAACATCAGTAATGAAAGCAATACATAAAAGTTAACATACATCTCTATATTCCACTGAACAGGGGAAATAAAGTTCTGATATACTGTAGTATTTTGTAACATAAAATAAACATTTTTTGGGGGATACATTTATATTCAGTCACTGACTTGAGAACTCTCTCTCCCTGGTCTTAGTTGTGGAACGCTAAGGGTCGTGCATTGCTGCAGGAGGTCAGCAAGGAGGTGAAGAGAGAGATGAGGCTGGAGCAACGATGGGTCACAAACCAGCAGGAAAAAGAGAAAATGGTATGGCTTTGGATTTTAATTTTATGTTTTAACTCTCCTTAGTCGTGGTCACACTACACTTACGAGTTCAAACGGCAGGTTAAGGATAGCCCTGGTCTAAGAGCATGCAGTGGGAAAAGCATCAATGCCTTCACCAACAGAATCAAAATACATGGATCGCAACTTAAAATGATATTGTTTTGATCACTTGCTCCTAGAAACGAGAGAGACAACAGAAGAGACGTCTCAAAGGCCAGAAGAAAGAGAGGCATTCTCCAACCAAGACAGATTCACAAGACAACCCAGAGAGCATGGACAACATCCTGATATCGGTATCAAATCCTGACAACAACCCATGTGAGACTTTCCTACTGATGTTTGCTTTGAACAGACAGCCACGTCCTGAAGTATGGTGCAATACATACGCTCTTTGTAAAGGAATTTATGTTTAGTCTTTGTTTTTATCCCTCATCAGTCGACCTGGTTGGCTCCATTAGAACGAGCCCCTCTGATCATCAATCCTTACCTTCTCCAGTGGAACAGAAATGTGATGTAACGACAGTAAGAATCTTAATTTATCACTTATAGTGGAGGTGATTTATTTCTGGTCCAAACTAGGGCACTACGTAGTGAATAGGCTGTAATTTGGATGTGTTTGTATGTGGTTAACATCTTGCTTATGAAAAGTTGTATTTGTGTTTATAGAAACTCTCGGCTCTGTGTCAAAACTTGGTCGAAGCAGTGAATCAGAAGTCCATCATCTCTGCCCACAACCTCTGTAAGTAGAAGGCTAGGATTCCTCTCATCGTTCTGCTTAAAATGTTTTAGGATTTAGTAAATCAGCATTACCATGAAACAGCACACTGAGATTCAGGGGTGCAACTTTTGTTTTTCGAAGTGGGGGGGACATCTTTTTTTTATCTGGTCGGATAAACACTCCAAACAGCCTACCCGACCGCTCGGAGGCGTCCGCATGGTCCTAAAGAACACCGTTGCCTCGTTTTGTATCACATTCCAATGATAAAACTTGGGGGGCCAATTGTTTATAACATGACAGTTTATCTATAACAATATTTTAACTGTACCTTCAATATAGAGTGAAAACCATCATCATCATTTCTTGCCTTAGGTGACTTTTAACTTACTCATTCTATACTTTATGTGTATGGTATAAAGAGTGTTTTGTTCATGTCTTGTAGGTGCTGAGGGCCCAGGGATGGTTGACTCTCTCTCCTCCACCTTGGTGACCTGTAGCAGTCTGATTGGACAAGCTGGCTCCCTTCAGTCCATCACCCAGCAACTGTCTGAAATGTAAGTCTGCACTTTCAAACATTTGTAAATATTTGCTTTTATATGTGTGGAATGTGCTGTATAGATATTCCGCAGTTGATTGATAGATTAATTGACATGTATGGTCCAGTGAGTTTTATCTGTAAAAGCTGTGGTTCAGTCCATTTTTTTCCATTTCTTCTTTTGTTCACTATAAATGGGAAGGCTATGTATAGTGTTGTTGCAGTGAATTTGTATGTTTCCCACCGCAGAGAACAGAGGCTACTGAAGGAGCATTTTAAAGGAACTGTGAGTTTTGATTTATATTCATTCTGCCACATGCATTATTAGTCACTTGTTAAGTCAAGTAAACGAGAACATCTAGGTATCAACATCAAATATAACTGTCATTCACGTCTACTGGAAATACAGTCTGAATGTGGCATGGGTCCAGTCTGATCAAAGTTTGAATGGATCTTGTGTATTGATTGTTCATGCCATGCTCTCCACATAGATCACCACTGAGGACCTACACACCATCATACACAGTGTGGTGGTGACCGTAGTGGAGGAGGTCAACGGGATCCTCATCCCAGCCATCATGGCCTTCGAGTATGAGCGCCTAACAGGCTCCGTCAGCTCCAGTGACATACCCAGCAGTGACGTACCCACCTACAGCAGCCCCTCCTCCTCTGACTACTACCAGACATCCTCCTTCAGCACTAGCCTGCAGTCCTCCTCCCCTCAGATAGGGCTGTCCAGCAATACACCTACACCTCCCATCATGCCGTTCCAAACTACTACCGGTGTCATCAGACATGGGACATTGACCGTGAGCTTTCCTGAAGAGGCTGATCGAGAGTCTGAGAGAGAAACTGAGGGAGAGGCATCTCTCTCAGTGGACCTGGCTGCCTCCAGTAGCACAAGCCCTTCTGAAAACCAATCCTCGCCTTTAGAGACAAGTCCTCTCTGCTTGGGGTCTTCAGGAACCAGTCTGGGGGCTTTAGGAACCAACCTGCTGGTGAAGGTCGAGGCCGTTATTCAGGAGGTGATAAGGGGAGCCGTAGATAAACTAGAGGACGAGAGGAACAACAGGCACGGAAGAAGGGTGAGAAACATGAGTCCTAAGGAAAAGGCTGAGAGGGTCTCCAAGAGTACTGAGGCTGCATCAAGAGATAGTAGTGGTGGGAGGAGAGTCAGGGGAGTGGAGAACAATGGTAAGAAGGTGGAGACTGTTGCAGATAGAGTGGCAAAGACAGAAGTGTCGACTATTGCAGACACAACAGCCAAGACTGAACTTCTGACTATTGAAGATACAATGGCTAAACTGGAGATAAAGAAAGTAGAGATTATTGCTGATATGATACCCAAGACTGCAAGTAAGGAGGTGGCCACTGTTGTGGAACTGATGGAAAAGTATACTCTTGCAGATGTGATGGCAAGGACTGAAATTACAGAGGTGCCAATTATTGCAGGTACAACAGCCAAGAATGAAGTTCAGGAAGTGGAGACTATTGCAGATGTAACGGTCAAGACCAAAATTAAGGAAATAGTTGAGATTAACAAGAGGGACACCCAAGAGACAAAGGTAAAGGCTAGTTTTGAGACAGAGGTCAAGCTGACTAAAAGGTTGGACATTGACATTAAAACAGAAGAAGCCAATGCTGAGATGAACGCAGGTGAACAAGACAATACCATATCGGAGAATAACAGCAGGTGCTATGAGCTTATTCTAACAGCTGGAGAGTCCAAGATAGAAGTCAGAGATGAGAAAATAGAATGCAAGGTAGAACTCAGGGATGAGAATATTGATGCAAGGAATGAAACTATGGATGCAAAGTATTCTGTTGAGAATGCACAGGCTGAGAAAAGTGAACACAGCCACAGAAGCCCTGAGCTATTTAAGTCATCATCAGACAATGATGAAGGTGGTCCTTCGATGTTCCCCATGACCAGCCTGTTGAAGAGCGCTGCCCTGTCCTCGGACCAGGTTGATGAGATCCTAGACAAGGTAATGTATTGTACAGTCCCTTGTTTTTATGCATAGTTTATTCTATTGATTCTATGGACGTCATGTATTGTACTTGTTCCATCAGTGCTTGGTTTATGTGTTCTGATGCATCCATGTGTATCAAATAAAGTGTATTCAATTCAAGGTGATCGATGTCCTGACTGGGGAGGGCCACAAGGTCATCTTCTCAGAGTACAGGCCAAGTATGACCTCAAGCCCAGACTCCACGGTGTGTATTGCCTCAAGCCCAGAATCTAGACCAGGTCTTACCTCTACTCCAGTGGACAGAGCAAGCAGTTCCTCCATCCCTGAGGCCAGACCAAGCAGTTCTTCTGCCACCCCAGGGTCCAGCCCCAGCAGTGAGTCCCTGTGCTGCATGTCTGGCGCCCACGATCAGGAGATCCATGTCCAATGCCCATCTGACCCACCTGGTAAGCTCCTAGGAGGCCAGGCCAGCACCCTGAAGTCTCAAAACTCACTGCTGCTCAATGAAAAGGATCTGTCAGACAGGGAGCTAATCCCCTATGCCAACAGCATTATCAACATTATCATGCAGAAGATGCACCATGACGATGACCTTTACGAGTCCGTGGGTGGCCAGAAACCACTGTCCCCAAGAAGGCGATCATGCCCAGCTCTTCTGTCACAATACTCTCCTCAGGACAACTCCGAGATCCCTGTGCTTTACATCCCCAAGAGGGCTGATCGGAAATCACTGAAGTCAGTTGATCCGAAGGCCCTGAGAGTAGTCAGGTGGGTGCTGCAGACCATCCATAGACGCCATGGGTGGCTGGGTCAGACTAACGGCCACAGCAGACAGGCCAAAGAAAGCTTGCTGCTCTGTGATGTCATCCAGGTCCTGCTTGAGAAGCTCGACCACAAGATGGTCACTACTGGAGATCTACAGGTGGCACCTACCCAAACACATGCGCTACATACTGACGACCGCTTCAAGACGAAGTTGCAGGAGGCTACAGTTGAACCCATCAGCGATATCATCGGATATCTGTCCATCAATCTGTTGAGGTCCGAGTCTTGCTTCGTGCCCAAGAAGAGATGGTCATCGTCAAGCACCCTGGCTAAGAGCATCTCGATGACCAACTTGGGGAGCCGAGCTGTGGCTTCGGCTGTGGCCATGGACATCAGCTCCAATGTGGTTGAGAAGCTTAAAGAGGCCTCAGGTAGCAGCAAGACCACTTGCTCGATGTCTAGCCTTCGGGACTTTGTCAGAGCCATGACCGTCAGCCATCCAGAGCTCAGCCAGCAGGCCACCTCGTGTGGGTCAAACATTCACAACGTCTACAGGGAGGTTCTGGAGATGGTTGTGACCAAGCTGAGGAGTTTTGTCACCAAAGGGGGATCATTTCACAAGCCCACAGAGCACTTAGCGCAGAAGATGGCGGAGAGCTGCCTGGAGGTAGAATGTGCTTTCATGGAGATTCTGCAGACACTTAAGAGTCATGGAACAGGCGATGAGGCATGCAGCACCTGGGCAGTTGACTGCATGTCCACGACTATCTCTGACACCATGTTTAAACGTGTGACTGAGGGGGGCCATCCTCCTCATCACACTCATGTCTCTGGGGCAACGGTCACAAACTGTGGTCCAATCAGAATCAGTGATGTTAACCAGCAGCGGCCTATCAAGATCAAGGCTAGAATGTCCAGGTCCTCCGTGAACCTGCTACAAAACACTGTGGAAAAGTTTGTGTATAAGCTGACGGGTGAGCGGGTGTCCATCCCAGAACTAGGAGAAGGAATGTCTACTTCTACAAGTCCCCAGCAAGGAAAGGATCCTGGTAAGATCGACAGAGAAATGTCTCTATTTTTTTAAGAAAATACATATACATTTTTTCTTCCGTTTTTTAATTCTTGTTATTTTTATTATAAAATGCACAAATAAACAAATAATTCAGCCTCCTTCGCTATTAATACTATGTAATGTTTCCTAATTGTAGATAAACTAATGATCTCTTCTCTCACAGAGAACCTACATAGGCCACAGGGGGTCCAGAGGAGATTCACTACTGAGTCTCCCTCCGAGCTCTCGCCACGGAGCCAACTGAAACGGGAGGAGCTCATTAGTACGCTGTGTACATTGATGACCAAATCCATCATTAGCTCCTTGTCTTTGGATAGTGATTTTCAGGTTCCAGTTGACGCAGTCTCGGGTAGGAGTCCTGAATACCTTTATTGATCCTGTATGATATTCATCACACCTCATATTAGATAGAATTTGTGGCAAAATATGCCATAGGCTACTGTATATTATTTAATGAAATCCTGATGTATTTTTCTTTCCACAGATACAAAGGAAAGCAGAGCTTCTGCTGTGAAGTTGGGTACGAATACCAGAACACTGGTGCCAATGCCACCTCCTCGCCCCACCCTCACTAAAAGCCAGAGGGATAATAAGCCTGGCCAAGAGGACAGCAGGAGGAGAATCCGACCTCTACGTACTCTTCAGGCTGCCAAGAGGTAAGTAGCCCAGAGGTTAGAGGCAGACCAGTAGCGCTGGAGAGTCGCTGGTTCAAATCCAGGGCAGGGCAATGGAAAAAAAATGTGGGAACTGAAATTACAACTGAAGGGCTGGTGGTTTCAGATACATTTTTGAATATCTTTTGCAAAATGGACTAATAAAGTTAGATATTTTTCTTCCCTTATTCTCTAAAAAAGGGTGGTCAGCTCCATGGACTTGGATATTTCCAGGACCACTAGTAGAAGCAGTGGGATGGTGGCTCGGCTGGCTTGTCCAGTCAAGAGCAACAACAGTCTCGTCAGCGAGCCTCCAAGCCCCTCTGCAGCCACCTCAAACACATCCCTAGCAGCCTCTGAGATCACTGAGAATTTGATGTGTAAGCTCCTCCAGGGGGATTCTCCAGACTTCATGTCATCCAGCAAACACACCAGCCCAAGCCCCAGAGGAACAGCAGTGACAACATTCAACTAATGGAACTGCAGAAACCTCGTTTTCTAAATATCTAGGCTTAATAAAAATAATTTTGCAATGACATTATTTGGTCACTTGTTCATGATTTTAATATGGTTAATATGATCATTCAAAGTAGACTACCTGAATTTCTCATTTTGAGGTGTAACCAAAAATACTGGTAAGTAACCCACTAAAGGTTTCCTCATGTGTCTGTTGTGTAAGCATAGACCATAAAAGAAAAGGGTGTAAGGGAAAATATTGACTTCATTCCTTGCCAGCAAATCATGAACGCTGTGAATGTGTTGTAAACATTTCATAGCAATTATAACCAAAAGTTATCTATTATATTGACAAGATAGCCCAGTGACCGCTCTAACAATGGAAATACATGTCCTCAATTAGTAAAGGCGAGTGAGGTCAGGTGGGACCATTTTAGCCCATAGACAATAAAACCAATGTGTGCGCGTCCTCCGCTATCATTACCACCAGTTGGCCAGCGCCTCTGAGAGGGCAGATACCCGTGTGAACAACAGGCACAAGTAGTAAGAGGTTGTGTTCGTAAATTACATCTGGAGTGCCATAGTGCGCTCGTAAATTACATCTGGAGTGCCATAGTGCGCTCGTAAATTACATCTGGAGTGCCATAGTGCGCTCGTAAATTACATCTGGAGTGCCATAGTGCGCTCGTAAATTACATCTGGAGTGCCATAGTGCGCTCGAAAATTACATCTGGAGTGCCATAGTGCGCTCGTAAATTACATCTGGAGTGCCATAGTGCGCTCGTAAATTCAAGCGTTGTCAGATTGCCCGTTCGTAAATTCAGAGCGCACTCGAGCTTGGTAGCTACTTCGAGACACAAACGAGAGAACACCTCACTGACAATTTGACTAGCCCTAGCAGAGCTGGTTAGGGCTGTGTTCATATGATCTAGATCTAGATCTAGATTATCTAGATCGTTAGTGACTGTGCTGCTAGCAACAATTTCATTCCGTTTTTTTTACCAACCTTTGCGGACACCTGTTGTATTCAAAGGGTGTTGCGCGTTGGTAAACCATCAGTTATTATGCGCTCTGACACTCAAACGAATAGATAACCTCAATTCATTTACGAACGCACCCGGCCGTAGTCGGTTTTCTCAAAGTTGCTGGGATGCCTCGTGCATCCACTTATATCAGAACATTAACAGCCTAAACATTACGAAACTTATATAAGATCAAATAAGCCTCAAATAATTCGACACTATCATAGACCTCCATATTAAAAAGGGTTTATCTCACGCAAGCAGATTTTGGGCGGAGTAAATTCTCTCTCCATAGGGCTGGACCATACGATATAAGTACACCTGACCTGCACGCTTTCCCGAATTTAATAGACTGCACAAGACCAAAACAAATTAAAAGGCTGTCTGCAGTTGGTTAGTTAGCGTCGATTCATAGCTACGAAAACTCCGACAAAAGCCCTCATATGTCAACATCACCACCGGGAAATTTCAACATGAACGTTACTTTCTGCCCGGCTGGAAGTGTAGGAGTTGGTGGGCTCATATAGGATCAAACTGAACTGTTCGTATCAGACAGAACCCTGGTATGGTACCAATATACATTTTGATGCTGTTCATGTGATATGTATTCTACTTAGCTACTATCCACTAACGATAGTCTGCTCATCAATGTTGGGCTAGCTAGTTAACGTTAGCCTAGCTTTCGTTAGCATGGCCAGCTAGTCGGTCTGCTGATGAAATGGGTCACACAGACACAGCGGTTAATTAGCTAGATCGGAGGGATCATTTAAAAGTCGAATTGTTCTCTTCAATGAGTGTATATTTTGGGGACATGATTTTTATACACTGGATAGTGGATATGCTTGGTGGTGTTGGTGTTGTTGATTCAATGTCGACATGCTCCACTAATTTACCGGTGCTGTAACATGTTTGTAGGTAACGTTACTGGCAACGCGCTAGTCTGTTAGCAAGCTAGATGCCTATGTAGTTAGGTAACTAACAAGGTATCGGTGACCGCTCATCTGCTCCGGACGCCCAAAACTGGGAGAAATAAAAGTAGTCGCATAGTTTTTCGTAAATCATGAACAATTGCGAATACCAACAAATCGACCCGCAGGCACTTTCAACGCCCACTCCAACCCCGACCCTGCCGCCGCGACCCGCAGTTGAAGAGGAAAGGACACGGAGAAAATGGGAAGTTTTCCCCGGCAAGAATCGCTTCTACTGCGATGGACGGTTCATCGTGGCTCAACAAAGCGGTGTCCTACCACTCACCCTCGGCCTCATTCTGGTCACCACCGTACTGTTCTTTGTATTTGAGTAAGTACAAGTTGTCTTTTTGTTTTGTATTTCTTTGACACGAAATAATGTTTTCCATAGCCAAGAAAACAATGGTTCAGGTTTCAACAAACCATGTTAAGTTTGGTTGTGTGTCTGGCACTTTACACAACACAGCGGATTCTGGAATAGAAGAATAGTTTTAATACCAGAAAGTCATGACATCTTCCTGCAAGTGTCTCTTGCTGAAATGCGTTGCATCTCCTGAGACTATGCCACAGTGGTGATTAAAAAGTGAGTTGTCTAAAACCAGATCCCCTCTGGGTGGTTGAGAAACTCTATTGTACTATTTGCGTGTCAGTCTGGTTTGACAGCATTTTCAGTTCCTCATGCTGAAAACGAGAACTAGTCCTTCGTGTGGTTATTCTGGGTCCTGTTTGTTTCTGCAATCAATCTTGACCTCTTTAGTTTCCTGGTGAGATTAAAAAAAGTCAATGAAGGCAGGCTACACAAAACACTTTAAATTGCGTTTACACAGGCAGCCCAATTCTGCTATTTATTTTCAGTACGGGACACACGTCACGCACGGGTAGTCGCCCATCAGTCAGCATGTATTATCAGCCACTGAAATAAGCTTTGACATTCTCATTCGCTTACAATGTTTTGATTTATTGCTTGAACAGTCCCTAAGATTATATTTGGTTGTGGTAGTTGCAAAATACCTATTTTAGATGCAGCAGTTGTTAGCTATAATGCTAACACTCATAGACATTGGCTAGCTTTGATACCAGAGCTATTTTACTGGTTGACGTGTTTTTGAAGTGTAATGCAGTTGATTGGCAACGATGACACAATTATATTAAGCAGAACATTCATACACTTTATAATCCAATTTTATAATTGAAAAGTTGTGTGTGAGAAATGCACTCATAATCAACATTTAAGTCGTTTTTATTTTATGATGGCTGTCTGAACGCCCTGTGTTTTCCCCTATGGTTGGGAATAGGAACTCGGAGTATTGCTGAATGTGATTTCTTCTGGAGAAGCACTACTGATCTTGCGCCGATAATGCTCAGTAATATTCGGAATACATTGTGAAAAAAAAAAAAACTTAAGCTCACAATTTGAGCGCCACAAATATTTTCTGCATCTGTAATTAGCAGAATACATTACTAGCGGTTTACGTATTAGCAGGGAGGGGTTTCTGCAACCAAATTGTGTGCACATCGCACCGTGCGGGAAAGTTTGCAAACACAGAAAAGGGCCTATTTGGTCTTTTGATTAATCAGATCAGCTATTTTGCCAATAATTGGGCAAAAGATCAGAATTGGGCTGCCTGTGTAAACACAACCTTAGTTTTAACATAAGGTAGTCCACTTCAATTCTTGCTGAATATGGTCCTTTTTTTAAATTTTTGTTCTGTCATCACAGCTGTCCCTTCCTGGTGAAGCACCTGACTGTGTTCATCCCAGCGATTGGAGGAGTGCTGTTTGTGTTTGTGGTCACCTCTCTCCTGCAGACCAGCTTCACTGACCCTGGCATCCTGCCCCGGGCCACGCCGGACGAGGCCGCATACATTGAGAAGCAGATCGGTAAAGGCAACAAGTACACACTTGAAAGAACATTCTTACTTTCCCCCTCACTTTTACAGCTTTGTGCACTTGTTCACCTACACTGTCCAAGTGACAGTATTTGTTTTCCTGTTCCATATTCTGGTCTTTGTTTTTGCACTGGTTTTGAGACACTAACAGCAACATATACGTTAGTTTCCTGTTTTTTGTTCGAAGCAATGCATTATTCAGCCAGCAAATGGTTGAACCTCCATAATTACAGGCTTCCTCCTCCCTTGAGAGAACCACACACAGTTCCCTCTGACAGAGCATGGAGGGAGGGAGGGAGGGAGGGATGGATGGCTAGATGTCTTTGAACTGTTAATGACTCTGCTTGTTGTGGTGTGTGGTCAGCCCCCTGGCCTAATTGCCTCTGCTGTTTAATTGTGTGAAAAATTAAGACACTCTGGCCAAATTGCAGTGAGATGCCACTAACATCTCTCGCTCTCTCACATTCACACCAGTAGCGGTAAAATCAATGGGGAAGCCAAGCTAGGCAAAACATTACAACTAGGGATGCACGATATATCGGTGAACATATCAGAATCGGCCGATATTAGCAAAAAATACCAACATCTGTATCGGCCTATGTTAAAAGTAATAACGCCACGTAAAATGTTGCGCTACACGTGCAACACAGCATTCCTAACCTAGCCCACAATGTCTGCTGTGTGGATCAAGCAGTCAACAAGTCCAGCAGTCATTTGAAAGAGTAAGATCATTTCAGCGAGACAACTCAAAGCCGAAATCCATTAACGGCCAAGATAATGGAATTCATTGCCCTTGACAATCAACCGTTCTCTGTCGTGGGTGATGATGGCTTTCGCCGACTGGTCGAGCACCGGTACACATTACAATGTGCGCTATTTTTCTGATTTTTGCTCTACCGGAGTTACACAGTAATAGCGTCACTGCTATTAGCTTCACGACATACTATGGAACGCCGTTTGGGTCTTTGCGTGTAAAAAAAATATACAGTAGCACTGTCAAAGCTGTATAAAAAAAGTCTGCAAACACCGGCCACGAACGATGCGTTTACAATGCCGCGTTGGTAATAAAGCATAATTTGTTCGACCGCAACTTCTGGGGTAGCTAGCTTTAGCTTGGTACCTCGCTAGCACCAATACAACCAGCCTGAAAACAGTAGAAACTGCAGTCATTTTCATTATTCTTAGCAATGATTTAGGAATCCTTGTAAGTATTAGCTAGGTTGCTACTTGTTGTTCACCTATTGAAATTGAATTTCAGTTTATGAAAATAAATAGCTAGCCAGCTACTTAACCCTGTTGCCTAAAGCTAACGTTATAAGCAGCCAGTTAGCTTCATCTGGCTAGTGAGGCTTAACCAGATTGGGTTATGTGTTGTGAAGCTAGCCACAATAAGGATTAGGCACAATAGTGGAATTTGCAGTTTGCCTTCAAAATAAGAGTATGTAATTGACAGTGACGCAAATGAATACAAATAGTAGAATTATGCCATACTTTTACTTTGGAGGCTAACCGCAAAGTCCACTACTGTGGCTAATCGTTATTAATCAAGTAAGAACTGTCTTATAAATTAGGGTTATTTTATGACACCAAGCTATATAGTTAGCTAGCTAACTATAGCTACTGAAAAGGATTATGTTGTGTTATTTGATATGTCAAATAGTGTTATTTGACGTGTATCTTTTTTGACATGCAAAGACCCAAACAGGGTTCCATAGAAATCCTGGTTGAGAATGAAACGACTGAGCAATGAAACAGCACAGCAAGTAAGTGAAAGAAATGGGTTTTGATTATGTTTTACTGGTATTGGGGACATACCAAAATAACCTTTTGGTCGATGTGTGTGTGTAACCTTTATTTAACTAGGCAAGTCAGTTAAGAACAAATTCCTATATACGATGACGGCCTGGATGACGCTGGTCCAATTGTGCGCCACCCTGTGGGACTCCCAATCACGGCTGGATGTGCTACAGCCTGGATTCGAACCAGGGACTGTAGTGGTGCCTCTTGCAATGAGATGCAGTGCCTTAGACCACTGCGTCCGTGTGTGTTAACTCTTTAACTACTAGAATGCTTAAAAGGCCACTAAAATTTGAAATATTGGTTATCCGTATCTTAAAAAAAAAAAAAAAGGCAAGGAAAATATTAGATGTTGGTATTGGCCAAAAATGTCATATCACTAATCACAACCTGTGTTGTGATAATTGTATTGTTTTCTCTCTAACCTGTAAGAAATGCATTTATACGGCACCGTGATGGCCAATATGAGGCTGATAAACCATAGCCTACATTGTCACAGACAGTTCCAAAGTGTCACACAGTGGCGGAATAAATTCAACCACGTACTTTAGTGTTTCATCACAGTTAAAACCGGAGAGCAACGTCTGTCCTGTTTTAAGTCCACAAAGATGTTGCATGTAACAAACAGTTACATGACCTACACAGCATGGTCAAATAGTCATGTTAACTTGTGGGAACCCCAAGATGTGCATTAAAACAGACTCCGAGCACTCTAACTATTGATTCAGGACCACGGAGAGTTACCGGAGAGTGTGGCCTCCGCTATCGGCACCGCCAGTTGGACAGCGCCGCTCTGGCGGAGGCTGTATCTCAACGAGCACATTCACACTAACATGCTGACCAGACCGGACACGTCGCGTGTGTCGCAAAATAAATGTAGAAATCCATGTTATTCAATGATTGCACCCACACTGCTCGCGTGCGCCAACGAGCGTCTGCGTTGCCAAGGGCTAAAATAGAAGTCATTCCTATTTCTGACACAGATCGCGCTGCAAGTCCTGCCTCTCCCATCTCCTCATTGGTTTATAGAAGCAGGTACCCACGTGCCATCTCCTCATTGGTTATACCCACGTGGGTGATTGAAAGATGAAATGTTTTGCCGGTTGTCGTGGTAATATGAAAGTGTATATGCCAATCACCATATCAGTTCAAAGATGAAAAAGCCTGGAAGGAAGAGGGATGACTAGAAACGATTCGGTTGGCGGTTTTATGTGTGGATTAATTGTCGGAGTAGAGGACCTTGTGCATTTCAGGTAAAATAACAACTCAATGTTTATATCCCAGGACAAATTAGCTAGCAACAGCAAGCTAGCTAAATAGGACAAATTAGCTAGCAAGTGCAAGCTAACTAGCTAAATTGCCATACATGTTTAATGCTTTTCGATCTGTCACCAAGTTAATGTCATTGGTTCAGAGTTTGTTTTGATATTTTAACCTGCGTTTGGAGTAGGGGGACAAAATAAATGTATGCACGATGATGCACGCACGCAGCCGGTTTGGGTTCCATATCACAATAATATATGCAACTTAGAATAAACCAGAATATATGCCCACAGTCCAGACTAGATAAATAGTTAAGTATTACCGTCTTGCAGCAAAGATGGAAGCAAATATGAAATAAACCAAGCTAAAACAATGAATAACATGGTACACAGTGTAAGCATATAGACATTGTTCACCTTACGGCAAAGATGAATACAGAAACCATTTAAACAACATTTTCAACAACAAACTATATGCCTAGTCTAATACAATGGCAATTTTTAAAAACACAAACAATTCAGTTCAGTCTAATCAATCTGTGTGTGTGTGTGCAAAAAGAGAAACATGTTGACTCGCCCTACTTGCAAAGGAATGCCACCCTCGCTTTCATGCTGGCAAAATAGTCAATGACGTTTTCATACAGTACTCCGCTGGACTTAAGTTCATGCAGCACATGTTTCCATTGACATTTTTGCCAAATGCGTGAGTCTCTTGTCCACAGCTACCGTAGGTAGGTTTTAATCCCTTTCAGACAGGAAAATGACCTTTCAGCTGATGTATTTGTAACAGTGATGGTGAGCATCAGTTTCAGGAGCTTCTATACCTCCGGTAAAGTGGTGGTCAGGTCATTTTTCACAAGTGATTGCAGCAGCTCACCTGGTGGTTTGTGGAAGGAGGCATCAGCAATAGACTACCTGCAGCTCATTTTTCAACCTCTGGTTGTCAAAGAAAGGTTAGGTCTGGAACAGCTGTGTGAGTACTCTGTCAGGAAACCCCTTTTGCTTGGACTACTCTGGAAATGACCCATGATCAAGAACACGGAAGAAGTCGAGGCTCTTCATGTCAGCAAACCTCTGGGTTATGTGTAGTATGATTCCATTGAGTATTTCAAAGTGCAGTCGTTGGTGTCTGTCCAGGGAGCCTGGGTCATTGTCAGCGTTGTCTCGGTGGTTGAGTCCATGCTCATAGTCATCCCAGCCATGGCGGTGTCTTTCATCTTCCATTCTAACAGTCTGGACAGTGTTGTCATATATCCCTTGGAACTTCGCATCACTTCTGATGGCATACCCTGTACTATCAACCTGTACACAATGTCTTCGGTCAAGAGATTTGCTCTGCAGGGCCTGAAACAGTGGTTCTGTGAGTCCAAAAATGGCCACAAACACTAAGTCATTTCTTTTTTTTTTACATAAACTACTTCAGTTTCTGGTTCAGAGCATTGCTCTGGGCGATCTAATCTTTATCTTAGCCGGGCTCAGTAATGATCCGATCATAAACGATATCCAATGATCTCTGGCCTTCGTGCACAGCATGCGCGGCTCTACTTTTGAAGTTCCAAGGAGTGGCACAGCCTTCCAGTACCTGACTGGTATTGTCAACCTCAGTAAGCATTGCTGTCTTTTTGCATGACAGGGTAATACATGTTATAAAAACTGTCAATGGATGTCCAAAAAATGTACGTCTTGAATATTGCTTGTCTCCTGTGCTAAAACTTAAGTTTAGTTTGTGGGCATAACAGTGAATGAACATGGCATATTGAAAGTGGGTTTTCACGAGTGCCTGAACCCCACCTCACTGCCCACTCATGCAGCTTGCCCCGTCGTAAGTCTGAGTTCGGCTGCTCGGTTGAATTTCCAGTACAACAGTAGTGATCGCCTCTGCGTTTCTCTCTGGCTCACATCAGAAAATCCCAGCAATCTCTCGCATATAACACCCTTATCATTGACCAAGCATGCTATGATTGACATTTGCAGGATATGTCTGTGGTGTCATCCACCTGGACTGCTATGAAGGGTGCTGAACTGATCTCACTGTCAATTTCACTTTGTATCACGTCTGCGACGCTCTGATTTGTCATTCTGTATGGTGTTTGACATACCTGTAAATATGGTGCTTGTCCCAAGGTGTTCCGCCATGGCAGTATCGAACTCAGCAAATGCATTGTCAAGTTCAAAAAAAGTATCTAAGGCTTGTTGCTGACTCGTCATGCCCCCTGAAAGCTTGCTCCTGCTGTCCCAGGTCCATTGCGATGACCAGTTTCTTCAGAATGTCTCTGTTTTTATTCACCTGTTCGTTGTGCCTCTGGACACTGATCACTGCGGCCTGGCCGAGAGCCTCGTTGATCCGGACTTGACCAAAGAGCTTAGTTTCAGGATTGCCATGTGTTTTTGAGATTTTCCATGTCGGTCAAGGGACCTGCCCAGGTTTGCAAGATCAGAAAAACCAGTGGTGGCCCAAGGGTTGTTGATCAATCGTGTGCTCTTGTCAAATAAAAGGCATGGCCAGCAAAACAGTTCTTTAGCCTAGCACTTCCAGCTAGCCAGTCGGTTCTATTGTAATTCTCAATGTTGAAAGATCAGGTCCCACCCTGTGCTCCTCTTCCCTGCACAATATCCAATTTTAGAGTCACCCTCCCGTTCTTCTTGATTTTCAGCTGCTGCTCAAATAAACTTGTTTTGAACTAGAAACTCCAGATCTCCATCCATAGCTAGCTACTGCAGGACACAGCAAACAGTGACGTTTTGCTTAGGTGTGATTTGCCAAATCCAAACTGGCCTCCTTTTGACTTGTTTTTTGTTGTTGCTGCACCTAGACCATTCAGAGTTGAGCGTTTGGCTTCCATTTTTATCAATAGAAGCCAAACGCTAGCTGGCTTCCTTTGCTGTTGAATTCAATGCTATGGGCGGCAACATCAAGTTCTACTCTTTTTGACCAGTCAGATGCATGGGCTACACACAGGCTACTGAGACAGAGGGGTGCTGTTTTTCCTCGCTCTGTTTTCTCCATTGAGATATAGATTCGGCCACTTGCGAATTGAATGAAAACGATGAAACGCACGGAGATGAAAAATACATTATATATATTTTCTTATGAGGAAGGCTGGCTTCCCTTGGTGTCCATGAATACACGCCACTGACACACACACACAGCTCAGAGTAGAGGGAGAAGTGGTTATCTTGCACCAAAATTATTAAAAAAAGTTATGATACTCTGCAACATGGTTTAAGCCTAATGTTTTACATATCTGCTGGTTAGGCCTATTTTCCTAAACCAGATGAATACATCCAGAAAGTTCTCATCAAGAGTATCATACTTAGTTCTGACTAGCTGCCTAATATTCAGCTGTCATTGTGACGCAAAGTTGTTCTCTTGAGAGTACCTTACACTGTACTGTGAATGAGCTCATGCCATGGCGTGATCGAGCCAGTCTATTAATACATGAAATCGCCTCGCATCTGAAACCTTCTGTTACTATGGCTGCGTTTACACAGGCAGCCCGATTCTGATATTTTGCCTAATTATTGGCAGAAAGACCAATCGGTGGAATAAAAATTATCAGAATTGGACTGCCTGTATAAACACAGCCTATGGGTCTGCTAGGCAGGCATCACACTTTCATACATTACACAGAGCCTGAGTTGATTGGCTGCAGCCTCTTTGATTCCACCTTATTGGACACCACTCCGCCAGCAATTAGGCTTAACGCCACTACGTGGATCACAGCATAGGTTTTACTATCCCTGTGGGGACCTAAAATGTATTTCCATTAAAAAATCTTATTTTACCTAACCCCTAATTCTAAAATAGGACAATGTGCCTTGTGGGGACTTTTGGGGATTTACAGACCCACAAGCATATTAATACACACACACACCTTGTGTACTGTGTCTCCTGATATGTCCTCCCTGTCTTTCTCCTCAGATGACTCTGGATCTTCCACCTACCGACCCCCTCCCCGCACCAAGGAGGTGATGATCAACCAGCAGGTAGTGAAGCTCAAGTACTGTTTCACCTGCAAGATGTTCCGGCCACCGCGCACCTCCCACTGCTCCCTCTGTGACAACTGTGTGGGTAAGGACTGGAGACCGAGGGGGGGCGTTCAGCACGGAACACAGACGGTGGGGGGGTCACCACACTGACATTTATTAGACTGAATTATTTAGACTCTACTACACAGCCTGTTACTGAGATTGTTTTGTTGAACAGTCTTCAGAAGACCGACAGAGGATTTATTAGTGCTCTCCATAAAGATGCTGATCAACTCTGAAAGCAGGCCCTCTTAAAATGTTAGACTTTTCTACAAATGTATTTCCCTATTGAAAGGGGCTTGAGAGCTTGGCCTCAATGTCAATGAGATGTCCTTTGTAGATAATTGTACATTTTCTTCCCCCATCTCGCTTCCTGTCCTCCAGAGCGATTCGACCACCATTGTCCCTGGGTGGGGAATTGTGTTGGGAAGAGGAACTATCGTTTCTTCTACTCCTTCATCGTCTCTCTGTCCTTCCTGACAGCCTTCATCTTCGGCTGCGTTGCCACACATCTAGCACTGAGTACGTAGTCTACACAGCAGACACATCTGGCCACTGCCCTGGCTTGTGATATTGTACAAAACCGCTGAGTGGATCCTGATATTATTCTATTATGGGTTTTCTGTAACAATCTTCAATTGCTCTGTCCTCAGGGGCACAAGGAGGGAGAGGCCTTATTTTTGCTCTTCAGGAGAGTCCAGCCAGATATCCTTTTACCAAGACTCTGTGTGTCTAGGGTAACCTATCTGATCCCCTCATAATACCACTCCCTGCCTCGCGTAGTGTGGTGTTAGGGCACCTAAACTGTCATTCACTTCAGTTTCTTGGTTGTATTGCAGAATAAGAATGAGTCTCTATGTCCAGGTGATGTCTTTGATGATATTTAGATACTCAAACCATAAATGGTGTCCTTGACTTTAATTCCTGCACTGCTGTGGAGCTGGTGATTTGCTTTTTTTCAGTTTGGTCCATCTTAGGCCTCTCAGGCTTCCATACCTACCTGGTTGCTTCTAACCTGACCACAAATGAAGATGTGAGTAAATGCCAATGAGTGTGATGTCTTTGTCACCTCTGGGATATGTGTAATACACTTTAAAGGTCCAATGCAGCTGTTTATATCACATCATTTCTGGGTAACAATTACGTATCTTACTGTGATTGTTTTTCAATTAAAATTTGTAAAAAAGAAACATACCTTCTTAGCAAAGGGCATTTTCTCAAGCAAGAATTTTGCTACGACTGTCTGTGAGTGGTCTGAATGGGGAGGGGTAAACTGAATATTGGCTTTTATTGACAGAGGTTTGGAACTCTTTCTTATTGGTGTATTAACTAATTTACTGCATGGTGGTGTTACCATGAAATGCCAAAACTCCATCCCACCAAAACAGGCAAAAATGTCACTAAAAGGCCATTATCATAATCACAGCATTATTCCAACCTTAGTGTGGAAAATGTATATACACACATACAGTTGAAGTGGGAAGTTTACATACACTTAGGTTGGAGTCATTAAAACTTGTTTTTCAACCACTCCACAAATTTTTTAACAAACTATAGTTTTGGCAAGTCGGTTAGGACATCTACTTTGCATGACACAAGTAATTTTTCCAACAATTGTTTACAGACAGATTATTTCACTTATAATTCACTGTATCACAATTCCAGTGGGTCAGAAGTTTACAACATTAAGTTGTTTAAACAGCTTGGAAAATTCCAGAAAATTATGTCATGGCTTTAGAAGCTTCTGATAGGCTAATTGACATCATTTGAGTCAATTGGAGGTGTACCTGTGGATGTATTTCAAGGCCTACCTTCAAACTCAGTGCCTCTTTGCTTGACATCATGGGAAAATAAAAATAAATCATCCAAGACCTCAGAAAAAAATTGCAGACCACCACAAGTCTGGGTCATCCTTGGGAGCAATTTCCAAACGTCTGAAGGTACCACGTTCATCTGTACAAACAATAATATGCAAGTATAAACACCATGGGACCACACAGCCGTCATACCGCTCAGGAAGGAGAATCGTTCTGTCTCCAAGAGCTGAACATACTTTGGTGTGAAAAGAGCAAATCAATCCCAGAACAACAGCAAAGGACCTTGTGAAGATGCTGGAGGAAACGGGTACAAAAGGATCTATTTCCACAGTAAAACGAGTCCTATATAAACATAACCTGAAAGGCCGCTCAGCATGGAAGAAGCCACTGCTCCAAAACCGTCATAAAAAAGCCAGACTACGGTTTGCAGCTGCACATGGGGACAAAGTTCGTACTTTTTGGAGAAATGTCCTCTGTATGTTAGGAGGAAAAAGGGGGAGGCTTGCATGCCTCCTAACACCATCACGTCCATGAAGCACGGGGGTGGCCGCATCATGTTGTGGGGGTGCTTTGCTGCAGGAGGGACTGGTGCACTTCACAAAATAGATAGTTTTCCTTCCTTATGAAGCCATGTGGATATATTGAAGCAACATCTCAAGACATCAGCCAGGAAGTTAAAGCTTGGTTGCAAATGGGTCTTCCAAACGGACAATGACCCCAAGCATACTTCCAAAGTTGTGGGAAAATGGCTTAAGAACAACAAAGTCAAGGTATTGGCGTGGGCATCACAAAGCCTTGACCTCAATCATATAGAAAATGTCCTATAGAAAATGTGTGGGCAGAACTGAAAAGGTGTGTGCGCGCAAGAAGGCCTGCAAACCTGACTCAGTTACACCAGCTCTGTCAGGAGGAATGGACCAAAATTCACCCAACTTATTATGGGAAGCTTGTGGAAGGCTACCCAAAACGTTTGACCCAAGTTGAACAATTTAAAGGCAATGCTACCAAATACTAATTGAGTGTATGTAAACTTCTGACCTGCTGGTAATGTGATGAAAGGAATAAATGCTGAATTAAATAATTCTCTCATTCTGACATTTCACATTCTTAAAATAAAGTGGTGACCCTAACTGACCTAAGACAGGGAATTTTTACAAGGATTAAATGTCAGGAATTGCACCCCCACAACATGATGCTGCCACCACCGTGCTTCACGGTTGGGATGGTGTTCTTCAGCTTGCAAGCCTCCCCCTTTTTCCTCCAAACATAACGATGGTCATTATGGCCAAACAGTTCTATCTTTTGTTTCATCAGACCAGATGACATTTATCCAAAAAGTACAACCTTTGTCCCCATGTGCAGTTGCAAACCGTAGTCTGGCTTTTTTATGGCGGTTTTGGAGCAGTGGCTTTTTCCTATGTTGATATAGGACTCATTTTACTGTGGATATAGATACTTTTGTACCTTATTCCTCCAGCATCTTCACAAGGTCCTTTGCTGTTGTTCTGGGATTGATTTGCGCTTTTCACACCAAAGTATGTTCAGCTCTAGGAGACAGAACGCGTCTCCTTCCTGAGCGGTATGATGGCTGCGTGATCCCATGGTGTTTATACTTGCGTACTATTGTTTGTACAGATGAACGTGGTACCTTCAGGCGTTTGGAAATTGCTCCCAAGGATGAACTAGACTTGTGGAGGTCTGGATTTGACTGATTTCTTTTGGTTTTCCCATGATGTCAAGCAAAGAGGCACTGAGTTTGAAGGTAGGCCTTGAAATACATCCACAGGTACACCTCCAATGGACTCAAATGATTTCAATTAGCCTATCAGAAGCTTCTAAAGCCATGACATTTTCTGGAATTTTCCAAGCTGTTTAAAGGCACGGTCAACTTAGTGTATGTACACTTCTGACCCACTGGAAATGTGATTAGATTATTTCACTGTCTGTAAACAAGTGTTGGAAAAATTACTTGTCATGCACAAAGTAGATGTCCTAAACGACTTGCCAAAACTAAAGTTTGTTAACAAGAAATGTGTGGAGTGGTTGAAAAATGAGTTTTAATGACTCCAACCTAAGTGTTTGTAAACTTCCCACTTCAACTGTACGTGTGGGGCTAAACAGCACCATGAGTGAGAGAGGCCCCACCCCAAATGGCACCCTATTCTATATACATAGTGCACTTCTCTTGACCAGGACCCTCCGGTCTCTGGTTAAAAGTAGTGAACTATGTAAGGAATAGGGTGCCAATTGGGACTCTCCCTGAGAGGTACAGTACACTTTTAGAAAAACAGGTTCCAAAAGGCTTCTTTGGCTGTCCCCATAGGAGAACACTGTACTTTACTCTACTTGTGCATGTGACATTGAACATTTTTGGTTCAAGGAAGAACCCTACGTGTGGTGTTTGTTGTGCCTGGTCCCTGACTGATGGTCAATCTTGTGTGTCTCTCTTGTTCCCAGATCAAAGGCTCGTGGTCGGGGAAGAGTGGGGCGGAGGACCCCGGTAACCCCTACAGCTATAACAACATCATTACTAACTGCTGCTCTGTACTCTGTGGACCCATGCCTCCCAGGTGAGACTCAACCTGATTTATAATGCATATTTGATAAGGTTTGAGTCAGTCCATTTAGGATGTGATTTTATTTTTTTAACTTTCTGAATGAAATATGCTCCATTGTTTTCTAAGGATTTTCTCCAATTCATGAATTAAATTTGTATCTACTCCTTGAATTGACTAAACAGGAAACTGAATTCACCCTAACATGCTGACCAGACAGCATGTTGATTTTGTCCACCCACACCAGATGCGACCAGGACACGAAATATCAAAAACCTTAAACCAACTATATTCATTTGGGGACAGGTTGAACAGCATTTAACAGTTATGGCAATTTAGCTAGCTTGCTGTTGCTAGCTAATTTGTCCTGGGATATAAACATTGGGTTGTTATTTTACATGAAATGCACAAGGTCCTCTACTCTGACAATTAATCCACAGATAAAAGTGTAAACCGAGTTCGTTGCCAGTATTCGCTCCTCCTTTAGGCTTCTTCTTCTTTGAACTTTATGACGGTTGGCAACCAACTTTAAGCTGCATTACCGCCACCAACTGGACTGTTGTGTGGACCTCAGTTCATATTTTAATCACCTACGTAGATGTATGCTCCTAAAAACCAATGAGGAGATGGGAGAGGCGGGACTTGCAGCACGTCAAGCGTCACAAATGGAACCAAGTTCTATTTTAGCGCCTGACTGCACAGAAGCTTGCGAGCAGTGTGGGTTCAATAGCATGTATGTGTACAGTTATTTTGTAGCGCTCGCGCGAGCGGTCAGCATGTAACCCTGAAGCCTAACCTTTCTGTCTAACCTGTTTCCTCCATGTTGTCCCGTGTCAGTTTGATTGACAGGCGAGGCTTCGTACCAGTGGAGGAGTCATTGCAGACAGTTTCCACGGAGATGGAGCTGCCCATGCTGGCTGCTAAGAAGGAGATAAATGTGGTAGGAGGGCCCATGCCGTCCCAGCTGCCCCCCCTCCTGTGCCTTGCAGGTTCCCTCCCCTCTACCTGCAACCCCCCTCAGCCTGACTAGCAGACCCCAGTTTAGTTGCCTGTTCTAACACTGTTTCCTGACTGGCTGTTGTGTATGGGGTCACCCTCTCATGACAGTCCCACAGACCAGTGTACTGTATTACTGTTGGTCAGGATCCGGTACAGACCAGTGTACTGTATTACTGTTGGTCAGGATCCGGTACAGACCAGTGTACTGTATTACTGTTGGTCAGGATCCGGTATTCAGGACATTTACATATGCTGTTTACTACTGACTGTAAAAGACTCTCTGGAATAAGGAAGTGAAACCGCCTGCTAGGACATGTGACCTGGGTGTAGCTCAACCGTTAGTTCCTCACGTGATTCTGTGCCTTAACGTCATAACTAGGCAACTTATTGTTTTGTCTTTCAGTGAAAAGGGCCTAGCTTGGTTAGAGGTTTAGCTGTTGTTGTTTTGTGGTCCAGGAGAAACTTAAGTACTAGGAGTTTATTAGAACATGTTTGTTTACAAAGTGTGACGGCCTATTCCATAGTGTCAGCTGGTAATGTGTGTGTGTGTGTGTACTGAATGTCCCATCACCACCCCCACACAGTCTTACGTTAGTCTGAAGGGTTGGAGAGAGCCACTGTCTGCCTCTTCCAAACCAACAGGCCTTTCTGCTGTTTACACTCATGCAATATACAGACAAGCTAACCTTACCTTGGTTTACTTTAAGGATACAAGGGCTCAGTCTTGTCTGCTGCGAGTCTGCATATTATATATATTTTTGCACAGAAGGAGTTAGACCATAGAAGACGATGTTCAGTATTTATACTTTTTAGCAAACACATGCTGGTAATGGAAGTGGTTACTGCTGGGAATGTACCTGTCACAAACGCATGTCTGTAACCAAGTGCTGTTTTAATTTGTCTCAATCTGGACACTGACATGCAGTTGGCCAGCAGAAAGAGTGGGGGAATGTTTTATTGACACACATGGAGTTGTCTTTGTTTACAGAGTGTGAACACGTATTTGCCTTTCCTCAATTTTCTTGTTTGTATTTTGTATTTGTCTCTGACGTGAGTCTGTTAGTGTAGTTGTGTGTCATAGCATAATGTAATGGTCATGTGACACAAGCTACATACATTTTAGTCATTTAGCAGATGTTATCCAGAATGACTTACAGGAGCCAATAGGGTTCAGTGGCTTGTTCTAGTGTATTCTAACCTAGCGGTTAAGATCTGGTTATCTGCTGCCCTCTAGCCAGTCAACATCTCCCTCTTACTGGTTTCTTATGCTTTTATATTGTTTCTCTTTGTTTTATTTTGCTCTTTTAAATATTTGTCATTTTGGAATATATTATGTCCATCTGAAATGTACTGTATAAAACATTGCATTTTAAAAAATAAAATAAATGCACTTATTCCCAAATGAGTTGTTCTCAATAGACACAATTATTTATATGTTTTCTGTGTTAAGACAGCATTATGATAAATGTGTGAACAGTTCCTATGTAGTTCTTGTCACAAAGTCTTACCCCTGTGTGCCTATTCCATAGTGTCAGCTGGTAATGTGTGTGTGTGTGTGTGTACTGAATGTCCCATCACCACCCCCACACTAGGAGGATAACTGTCTGTATTTGTGTGTGTACTGAATGTCCCACACTAGGAGGATAACTGTATGTGTGTGTGTACTGAATGCCCCACACTAGGAGGATAACTGTCTGTATTTGTGTGTACTGAATGCCCCATCACCACCCCACACTAGGAGGATAACTGTCTGTATTTGTGTGTACTGAATGCCCCATCACCACCCCACACTAGGAGGATAACTGTCTGTATTTGTGTGTACTGAATGCTCCATCACCGCCCCATCACCACCCCACACTAGGAGGATAACTGTCTGTATTTGTGTGTGTACTGAATGGCCCATCGCCACCCCCACACTAGGAGGATAACTGTCTGTATTTGTGTGTGTACTGAATGCCCCATCGCCACCCCCACACTAGGAGGATAACTGTCTGTATTTGTGTGTGTACTGAATGCCCCATCGCCACCCCACACTAGGAGGATGACTCTGTATTTGTGTGTACTGAATGGCCCATCACCACCCCCACACTAGGAGGATAACTGGACTTGTGTGTGTGTGTGTGTGTGTGTACTGAATGCCCCATCACCACCCCCACACTAGGAGGATAACTGTCTGGACTTGTGTGTTCTGTGCTGGCTGATGAGCCAGGCAGGTTGGTGAGATGGTCCGAGGGAGGGGTGCAGTGCAGGGTGTTTGGCTGACCTTATCCATCTCTGGCTGCTGTGTCTGCATCCGGCTCAGTTGAGGAAGTGAATTTGATGTCAGTTCACTTATTTGACATTTTCTAAGGGGCTCTTTTCCTGTGTGTCTTTGCGGTCTGCTTTTATTGATGTTTGCCTGGCTATGCTTCTTCCTTTACCACGTCAGGCTCAATCTCCAGACTCTCAAACTGAGGAAAGGATAATGGGACATTGGTTGTACTTTAATTGCTATAGTTCTTTCAAGCTATGCCTGTGCAGATATACTCATGCATGCTTAAATGCTCAGATACACTGAGCTCAAAGTATTGGAGCAGTGAAATTGTTGTTTTGGCTCTGTACTCCAGCACTTTGGATTTGAAATGATACAATGACTGAGGTTAAAGTGCAGACTGTCAGCTTTAATTTGAGATTATTTCCATCCATATCAGGTGAACCGATTCTAGAAATGACCGCTTTTTGTACATAGTCCCCCTGTTTTTAGAGGACCAAAACTATTGTGACAAATTCACTTGTGGATTAAAGAAGTTGTCGATTTAAAAGTGTAGTATTTGGTCCCATATTCCTATTACGCAATGACTACATCAACCTTGTGACTCCACAAACGTGTTGGATGCATTTGCTGTTTGTTTTGGTCGTGTTTCAGATGGTAAATAATGTATTGTCATTTTGTTTTGGAGTCACTTCTTATAAATAACAATAGAATATGTTTCTAAACACATTAATGTGGATGCTGCCATGATTACACATAATCCTGAATAGTTAGTGAATAATGAGTCAGAAGGTTGGATGCACAACTATCATCCCCCCCCCCCCCCCCCCCCCCCCAAAAAAACATTTGCTGACCCCCCCCCCCAAAAAAACATTTGCTGACCCCTGTTATTGTAACGGTGAAAGGTTAGCATGTCTTGGGGGGGGGGGGGGGGGGAATGATGATATTTGTGCGACGTCTAACTTTCTCACTCAACATTATTCACCATTCATTCAAGACTGGCCTTAATAATGGTACCATCCACATTAATGTACAAGTGTTTAGAAACATTCTAACTTATTGTAAATAAGAATATTACAAAATCCACTTGTGTGAATTTGTCCCCATACCTTAGTCCCCAATTTCTAAACTGCTCACCTGGTATGGATGCCGATCCCCTCAAATGAAAGCTGACAGTCTGCACTTTAACCTCCATGGTGATGGTGTCATTTCAACTCTAATGCTGAAGTACAAAGGCAAAACAGCTAAAACTGTCACTGTCCCAGTACTTTTGGCGTTCACTGTATATGTGCACACCAGACAAAGATAAAAATAACTTTTTCATGCAGTAAAATTGTTAATAGCTTACAGCGATTGTCTTCACACCTGCTTATTTTAATTTTTTTTTATCTCTTGATGCATAAATGGCTTGACAGAATTGTTTCAGAGGAGAATCCTTGGGGGGATTTCTGTTCTTAAACACTGCTTCCTTGTTTGCTTTTAGCTGAGCCAACTGTTCTTGCTTCTGTTATTTTCTGCTCAGCTGTTTCTCACGCAGTCTTTTTTTTTCCAACTCCTCAAACCATGTCTTACTTTCTTATTTTCTGTCTTTCCCCTTATCCCTCTCGCTCTGCCCCCCTCGCCCGCTCTGCCCCCCTCGCCCGCTCTGCCCCCCTCGCCCGCTCTGCCCCCCTCGCCCGCTCTGCCCCCCTCGCCCACTCGTTCGCTCTGCCCCCCTCGCCCGCCCGCACGCTCTTTGGTTCGCTCTCTCCTTCCACCCAATGCACACAGGGATAAAGACCTGTTGGCTTCTCTCTCTCCATGCCCTCAGACAGTGAAACCCCAGACCGTCTCTACTTCTTCTCCAGACAGCATCGACCCAACTGACCCGGCGGTGACCTCTGACCCTGTTGCCGTGCCCTCTCTGACATGTGAGGTCCGCCACCACAGCCATACCATCAGCCCTCCGGACGAACCCCACCAGCTGCACCAGCACCATATCCGGCACCACAGGACTCGGTCAAAGCGGAGCAGCAGCAAGCAGGCCGCTCTACACATCTCCAAGCCGGCTTACAACGTCAGCCTCAACCCCCCCCCCCCCCCCCCATCTTTCCAGGCCTGGGGCCTAGCCATGGTTCAGGGGCAGAGGACCACAGAAGAAAGGAAAGCTTTGCCGCGCTGCACTGACTCACTCACAGCTCCAAGCTCTGCCAGTGAGACATTACAGCTTCCTATCAGCAGAGGGCGCTACCAGCTATGTGAGATGCAGTGAGCGGGTGAATGTGATGTGAACAGTATTATAGGTCACACTAACCTCAATTTTAGTTGAACCGAATAGCTCCTTTTGTTTACAGCGAAAGAGCTGATGTTTTGTGGAGTGAACTTGCGTAGCTACTCAGTGAGCCATACATTCTTCTTTTGACACCAAGCAGAAGAGACCCAGCCAGCACTACAGAGCCTCATACAGACGTTGTTGTTAGTATGGTTGGCAGGCAAAACACCAGACTAGCATCCAAACTAATGTCGCTACCTTTTTAACAACTCTTGATCTACTTTGTTACACCTACCCCTGCAATACCTGCAAGAAAATTCCAATGAACTCACACTGGGCATGAAACATGGCTTCACTGAGTAGTAGGTTACACACAATGATCACTTAATACCGACGCTCCATTTCCTAACAAATGTTATGTATTCCTGTAGTCCACTTGGACCTACAGTATTCTCATTCACTAGAGAAGTGAAGTCACTGCATATTTTGTATTTTAAAAAGTGTTTCCCTTCATCACAGCAACTTAGACATACTGTAGATCGGTGGTCAATGAAGGGCAAAACAATGCATTGTGAAGGTTGGTTTCAAATTGTGTTCTAAAGAGCTTTTTCTGGTTTTTTTCAGCCAATGTTCCTCTCAAAATGAAACTTTAGAATAAAAAGCGACGACTTGATAATGGTTTATTTTTGTTAATCATGGATCCAGAATGGTTGGTCTGAGTTCTTTGTTTAGTTTTGTTCAACATGATTGATTTATTTACAGAAACCCGTCAATTTGTGTGTTTTATAACCTGTGTGATATACTCCTCCATACAGTAACTTGAATTGATGCGCTCTGTTCGCGTGTCACACACCAAGACCACCAGATGGCGACAGTTACAACCAAATCTAGATTTGACGTGTTTACTCACTTACAAAAGAGCTCTCAGAATGAGTACAATGTTTGCTAGTCAAGTAGTGGCGTAAACATGGTCTTTTCATAGAGTATTTGTTTGTTTCTATTTGCTGGGAAAATGGCCTAAACATGAGTGCCCAATTCCCCCTTCAGATTGTTATAGTTTTACACGACATCGTTATTAAGCAATTCAAACAGATGGCCAGTTCTTATATTGTCCATTTGTAAAAATAAATAAATAAATAGAATGTAGGCTGACTGAATTGTGGGGAGTGTTGCACAATAAAAGATGAAATCGATGATATTTCTTCCTCCTTCAGCAACAGGCCCCTGCATGCCCCTTAATTGTAGTTTGCCTGTGCTGTCTGAATGACGTTGAGGGTTACACAGGGAACATGTATGTTTGACAGGGTCCTACCCTTAACCTCTCCCTGTGTGTGTACAGTATGTTTTCCTTGGAATGTCAGGTTGGCAGCCTGAAGCCATAGCTTTCCGTCTCGTTTAAGAAGAACAAACACGTTTATGGAGAGACAGCAGCTAGGATCAGCTATCATATTTACAACTTAGCAGACACTTTCATCCTAAACATCTTACAGTACAGGAAGGGCATACATTTGTATGTGATTCCTGAGGGGATTGAACCCAAACCCTAGCACCAGGATGGCTTATTTCATCCCCGGTCTGTGTATTACAGTGCCATGACATTCGGAGAGTTATCAGGCGTGTCGGCAGGGAGATCCCCACTCCAGCTGATGATGAGAGGGTTTTATCTTCGTCTTAGGCTGCAGGTCACAACATTTCATCACTATTTACTTTTACAATCTATCTGGCATGGGGTCATACCTCTGTTTTGCTATACGATCACTGATTTTGATAAGTCTGGTTTTCAATCAGGAACTATTGATGAGAGGTTATTGCTGACCAACCCTAATAACAGGTTACAGTGTCTGTGATGATGATGATGATGATGATAACCTGTGTCCTATTTCAGTGATTATGTGGCCACGTCAATTGGTTGTGGAGAGAATGATTGCAGATGATTACAGTGATTCCCTTTCCACTGGTCCATGATGGTCCATGCTACAAATAGAGTACCATTCAATACTGCCACCCATAGCAGTAAATAAGTACCTCTTCACTGGAGGATCCTGATGGGGGATTATTGGTGAAACACTAATTTATCCACTCCAGGTCTCACTCACACCTGACAATACAAGAGTATTGTAGCGACCCTCTTACTCTATCATGTGGGGGGTGAGAGAGGGGGGGGGGGGGGTTCAGATATTTATCTAAATTTAAACTTTATTTAACTAGGCAAGTCAGTTAAAAACAAATTCCTATTTACAATGACAGCCTAGGAACAGAGGGTTAACTGCCTTGTTCAGAACAAGTGTGGAATTAGAGGGTCCACTCCTTAGCTAGTTAATTAACTAGAAGAATGAGATGGTAGCTCAAGTTGAACCGGCAAACCTGGTTAATGCCCTCGAAATACAGGCTAACAGAGGGTTATAGAAGGGTTGCCCAAAACAATACGCCTATCAGACTCACTGTAGAAACTTGGAAGTCAGAGATGTTGTGATCCATTCAGTCTGGCTCTAACACCCCTCAACCCCCAAAACGAGTGGCCTATCAGCTATCCCGAGGCTTCCGAGTGGTGCAGCGGTCTAAGGCACTGCATCTCAGGGTTAGAGGTGTTACTACAGACACCCTGGTTCAATTCCAGGCTGTATCACAACCGACCGTGATTGGGAGTCCCATAGGGCAGTGCACAATTGGCCCAGCATTGTCTGGTGTAGGCAGTCATTGTAAATAAGAATTTGTTTTTAACTGAGTTGCCTAGTTAAATAAAGGTAATAAAAAACACGAGACTGTGTTAGCGTGTTGAGTTGAAGCCTTGGTCACTTTACTCTCATCACACAAGTTCACTAAACCATTTCCTTTACACTTGAATGGAATAAACCTGCTTGTATCCAGCTGACACTAGCTGTCAGCATCACAGGGTTTGCCATGTCAATTCATTGGCAACTGAATAAGACTTGGGGCATCAGGCCTTTTTAAAAGTAATGCCAATCAGTTTATTCAGCTGTCCTTTTAAAACCTCTACCAGGACAGTTGTTGCTAATATGCACACATTTTTAATTGGTATTTTATTTAACTAGTCAACTCAGTTAAGAGCAAATTCCTATTTTCAATGACAGCCTAGGAACAGTGGGTTAACTGCCTTGTTCACAACAACAGATTTTTACCTTATCAGCTCAGGGATTTGATCTTGCAACCTTTCAGTAACTAGTCCAACGCTCGAACCACTAGGCTACCCTACCGCCGTGACTAGAATGACATAAGTAACAGCCAACTTTCCAGGACATAGACATGTCTTATATGTGCAGAAAGCTTAAATTCTTGTTAGTCTAACTGCACTGTCCAATTTATATTAGCTATTACAGTGAAAAAATACAATTCTATTGTTTGAGGAGAGTGCACAACAACAACACTTTTATCACAGCAACTGGTTTGATACATTCACCTCTGAAGGTAAATAATGTACTTACATTCAGTAATCTTGCTCTAATTTGTCATCCTGAGGGTCCCAGAGATAAAATGTAGTTTTGTTTGATAAAATCAATTGTTATATTCAAATGTAGGAACTGGGTTCTACAGTCTGAACCCCTGCTGGCTGTCTGGCTTTTTAAAAGATTAGGCAGGTAAGGCAATAAATAGGCCATAGTGGCGAAATAATTACAATGTAGCAATTTAACACTGGAGTGATAGATGTGCAGAACATGAATGTGCAAGCAGAGATACTGGGGTGCAAAGGAGAAGAAAAAAAATAACAATATGGGGATGTTGGGTGGGCTATTTACAGATGGGCTGTGTACAGGTGCAATGATCGGTAAGATGCTCTGACAGCTAATGCTTAAAGTTAGTGAGGGAGATATAAGACTCCAGCTTCAATGATTTTTGTAATTCGTTCCAGTCATTGGCAGCAGATAACTGGAAGGAAAGTGGCCAAAGGAGGAGTTGGCTTTGGGGATGACCAGTGAAATATACCTGCTGGAGCGCGTGCTACGGGCGGGTGCTGCTATGGTGACCAGTGAGCTGTAATAAGGCGGGGCTTTACCTAGCAAAGACTTATAGATGACCTGGAGTCAGTGGGTTTGGCAACGAATATGAAGCGAGGGCCAGCCAACGAGAGCATACAGGTCGCAGTGGTGGGTAGTATATGGGGCTTTGGTGACAAAATGGATGTCACTGTGATAAACTACATCCAATTTTCTTGTTGGAGGCTATTTTGTAAATGACCGCCGAAATCAAAGATCGGAGTAATAGTAGCATAGTCAGTTTTACGACATTTGGGCCGACAGTATTGCAATGCTTCACTGGATCAGTCTGAAACTTTGCACAGACACTGCTGCCATCTAGTGGCCAAAGTCTAAATTGCGCCTAAAGTCCTATATGATATTATGGCCTTTCTCTTGCATTTCAAAGATGATGAAAAAAAAAAGCATGTTTTTTTGTTTGTATTATCTTTTACCAGATCTAATGTGTTATATTCTCCTACATTAATTTCACATTTTCACAAACTTAAGTGATTCAGGTCCTGAGCTACACGCAGTTAGATTTGGGTATGTCATTTTAGGCGAAAAATTGAAAAAAAGGGTCCGATCCTTAAGAGGTTTAAACTGATTTGGGCTGAGATTAACTGTGGCTATATAGACCTTATGTAACCCCTTCACGCTGCTACCCCTTCACGCTGCCATCCTTTCAGCATTTACGGCGGCCAGTTATTTAATTACAGCCCGAAAATGGTTAATTACAGGGCAAAGCTTTTTGGATGGCAGAGATGACATTCAGAAATATGAATGAATTTGTTTGTCTCTCAGGGACGTAGTGGCTGTAGTGGCCATGTTAGGTATAAAAGTTGTGACCCACACCCATGTTCTCAATGGATTGACCCCTGTCATACAGACATACACATACACACACTCTGCATATGCAAACATATACTGTATAAACATATACTGTCCATGTATACACAAACTCTTAGTGTGGAAACTTTGAGAAGTTGTGCTTTTGTTTCGTCTTTGTTAGTTTTTTCGTGCTCTGTGCTTGTGGAAGTATAAAGAGTTTTCAGTGGGTTCAATTCCATACTTCTTCATGCTGTAAAATTATACACCTCCATCGTCCTTATTTCCTGAATCGTCCAACCCTGTTGGCATGAATTCTACCTCAGTGCCATCCAGCATGGCTCACTAGGCCATTGCGCAGTGCTCTCTTCTTCTCTCTCTCTCCCTTTTTCTCTTCTGCCTCCGGGTCCTCTCCCTGCCCCACGTCCCTCCATGGCCACAGTCTCTCTCTCTCTCTCTCTCTCTCTCTCTCTCTCTCTCTCTCTCTCTCTCTCTCAAATCCAGCTTTGTTACCTAGCGAAAACAGTTAATTACATATGGTCACTGATGTGGAATTCTTTCTGTAGGCCTGTCTGTGAACAAACCCTGCGGTTCTTTGCAAGCTGCCTATTTGACCTTCTCCGCTCCTTTCCCTGGCACTCGTAGCACCACTATACATTGACAAGTGCTGGGAACCTAGTGCCAGGGATAAGCAGAGGGGACAGGGACAAGGCCTTTCCAGTGCAGGGACACAAAAGCCTCCTTGACCATATTAACTTCTGCCCCACAGCAAAGAGAAGAGTAGTACTGGTCTGAAGGACTCTACCATGCATAGCCAGTATTGTGCTTCTTCACACTCTTCTGTGTTTTATTCATTGCACAAACACAGGGACAAGGACCAATGGTGGAAAAAGTACCCAATTGTCATACTTGAGTAAAAGTAGAAGATACCTTAATAGAAAATAACTCAAGTAAAAGTCACCCAGTAAAATACTACTTGAGTTAAAGTCTACAAGTATTTGGTTTTAAATATACGTGGGTATCAAAAGTATATGTAATTGCAAAAATATACACTACCGGTCAAAAGTTTTACAACACCTACTCGTTCAAGGGTTTTTCTTTTCTTTTTACTGTTTTCTACATTGTAGAATAATAGTGAAGACATCAGCACTATGAAATAACACATATGGAATCATGTAGTAACCAAAAAAGTAAAAAAAATCACAATTTGTTATATTCAAGCTGCCTTGATGACAGCTTTGCACACTCATGGCATTCTCTCAAGCAGCTTCATGAGGTAGTCACCTGGAATGCATTTCAATTAACCTCTCCAGCATCTCATCCCGTCAGCGGGATCAAAATCCAGCGAAAAATCATATCGCCAATTAGCATTAAAAAAAAATCATAATTTTTTAAAAACAAAATTACTTAAAAAAAAAAAAAATTATAGATACACCTCTCCTGAATCGACCCACGTCGTCCGATTTCAAAAAGGTTTTACAGGAAAAGCAAATCATTAGATTATGTTAGATGAGTCCATCGTAAAAAGCAGCTTCATAGCCATTTTCCGACCAACCACTTGCATCACATATAATCAAAAAGCAGCTAAATGCAGCACTAACCTTTTACAAACTTCATCAGATGGCACCCCTAGGACATCATGTCATACAATGCATGCATTCTTTTGTTCAATAAAGGTCATATTTATATATAAAAACAGCATTTTACATCGGCGTCTGACGTTGACTAAATAATTTCCCCTCAAATGCGTCCCGGTAAACAATGCTACAATTCCCTAAATTACTATCCGATAACGATTTTTTTTAATTTATATTGTCAATCTAACATTTATAGATGAATATCTCTTGAACACCTGTCATACCAGATTTTAAATTAACTTTACTGGGTAATCACACTTTGCGATAAAAGGAGATGCGATACTCAGAAAATGAGCTAATATACAGAGCTCGGCGCCATCTTGGAAACAATCGCATGTCACATCTCATCTTGTATAATATTGTCAATAATCGCCTACCTTTAGTTGTCTTCATCAGAAAGCATCCCAGGTCCACAACAGATGTATTTTCGGTCGAAAAAGTCCATACTTCACGTTCCATTAGCCTGCTGTTGGTAGCGCGTCCTAGGGCTCTCTCCAAGCGCAGGGCTGAAGTTCCGGATAAAATGAGATTCTCCCGCCTGTAGGTTCGTTCAAACATGTCAAACGTTGTAAAACATTAATCTTCAGGGCCTGTAACACCAAGAGAGCCAATAAGATTCGAGGGGGATGATTTCATTGCCTTTAAAACCGTTTCCAAAGGTGGGGGTAGACATGGCCGCCGGCGTCATAATGGTGATGGCCCATCCCCTGTGACCAATTTCCAACGCGTCTCATTCACTGAGTTTCGACTGTATAAGGCTCAAACCACTGTGAAAAGACTGGCGACATCTAGTGGAAGCAATAGGAAGTGCTCACTGAACCATGGTTAACGGTGTGATTTATAGGGAAAGATGAGAAGTCGAGTCCACAATTCTGAATTCCACTTCCTGTTTCAATCGGTCTCGGGGTTTTGACTGCCATTTGAGTTCTGTTATACTCACAGACACCATTCAAACAGTTTTAGAAACTTTAGGGTGTTTTCTATCCATATATAATAAGTATATGCATGCCCTAGCTTCTGAGTTTGATTAGTAGGCCGTTGAAAATGGGAACGATTTTTTTTCAAAATGCGCTGTGGCGCCCCCTATCCTAGGGTATCCTCAAGAGGTGTGCCTTGTTAAAACTTAATTTGTGGAATTTATTTCCTTAATGTGTTTGAGCCAATCAGTCATGTTGTGACAAGGTAGGGTGGTATATAGAAGATAGCCATATTTGGTAAAATACCAAGTCCATATTATGGCAAGAACAGCTCAAATATGCAAAGAGAAATGACAGTCCATTATTACTTTAAGACATGAAAGTCAGTCAATTCGAAACATTTTAAGTTTCTTCAAGTGCAGCCGCAAAAACCATCAAGCGCCGTCTCTCATGAGGACCGCCACAGGAATGGAAGACCCAGAGTTACCTCTGCTGCACATGATAAGTTCATTAGCCTCTATGGGCTTGGTCCCACCTACTCAACAGCCAGTGTAATCCCGTGGCGCGTTATTCAAATTCCTCAAAAATGCAAAAACTTCAATTTTTCAAACATATGACTATTTTACACCATTTTAAAGACAAGACTCTCGTTAATCTAACCACACTGTCCGATTTCAAAAAGGCTTTACAACGAAAGCAAAACATTAGATTATGTCAGCAGAGTACCCAGCCAGAAATAATCAGACACCCATTTTTCAAGCTAGTATATAATGTCACATAAACCCAAACCACAGCTAAATGTAGCACTAACCTTTGATGATCTTCATCAGATGACAACCCTAGGACATTATGTTATACAATACATGCATGTTTTGTTCAATCAAGTTCATATTTATATCAAAAACCAGCTTTTTACATTAGCATGTGACTAGCATGTGACTAGCATTCCCACCGAACACTGCCGGTGAATTTACTAAATTACTCACGATAAACGTTCACAAAAAGCATAACAATTATTTTAAGAATTATAGATACAGAACTCCTCTATGCACTCTATGTCCGATTTTAAAATAGCTTTTCGGTGAAAGCACATTTTGCAATATTCTCAGTAGATAGCCCGGCATCACAGGGCTAGCTATTTAGACACCCAGCAAGTTTAGCACTCAGCAAAGTCACATTTACTATAAGAAAAATGTTATTACCTTTGCTGTCTTCATCAGAATGCACTCCCAGGACTTCTACTTCAATAACAAATGTTGGTTTGGTTCAAAATAATCCATAGTTATATCCAAACAGCGGCGTTTTGTTTGTGCGTTCAAGACACCATTCGAAAGGGTAAATAAGGGTGACGAGCATCGCACAACGTGACAAAAAAATTCTAAATATTACATTACCGTACTTCGAAGCATGTCAACTGCTGTTTAAAATCAATTTTTATGCCATTTTTCTCATAAAAAAGCGATAATATTCCGACCGGGAATCTGCGTTTAGGTAAACAGACGAAAGAAAATAAAGCATTCGGTCGACTCGGGCACGCGCCTAAGCCCATAGTACTCTGATCGGCCACTTGCCAAACGCGATAAAGTGTTTCAGCCAGAGGCTGCCTCGATATCGTTCAGCTTTTTCCCGGGCTCTGAGAGCCTATGGGAGCCGTAGGAAGTGTCACGTTATTGCAAAGATCCTCAGTCTTCAATAAAAAGAGCCAAGATGAAACACAAGTTGTCAGACAGGCCACTTCCTGCATGGAATCTTCTCAGGTTTTGGCCTGCCATATGAGTTCTGTTATAGGGTGTTTTCTATCCAAAGCCAATAATTATATGCATATTGTAGTTACTGGGCAGGAGTAGTAACCAGATTAAATCGGGTACGTTTTTTATCAACGTTTGTCAATACTGCCCCCTAGCCCTAACAGGTTAGAGTTACCAGCCTTAGAAATTGCAGCCCAAATAAATAATTCACAGAGTTCAAGTAACAGACACATCTCAACATCAACTGTTCAGAGGAGACTGTGTGAATCAGGCCTTCATGGTCGAATTGCTGCAAAGAAACCACTACTACAGGACACCAATAAGAAGAAGAGACTTGCTTGGGCCAAGAAACACAAGCAATGGACATTAGACCGGTGGGAATTTGTCCTTTGGTTCCAACCGCCGTGTCCTTGTGAGATGTGGTGTGGGTGAACGGATGATCTCAACATGTGTATTTCCCACCATAAAGCATGGAGGAGGAGTTGTTATGGTGTGGGGGTGCTTTGCTGGTGACACTGTCTGGGATTTATTTACAATTCAAAGCATACTTAACTAGCATAGCTACCACAGCATTCTGCAGCGATACGCCATCCCATCTGGTTTGGGCTTATTGGGACTATAATTTGTTTTTCAACAGGCCAATGACCCAACACACCTCCAGGCTGTGTAAGGGCTAATTGACCAAGAAGGAGAGTGATGGGTGCTGCATCAGATGACCTGGTCTCCACAATCCCCCGACCTCAACCAAATTGAGATGGTTTGGGATGAGTCGGACCGCAGAGTGAAGGAAAAGCAGACAATAAGTGCTCAGTATATGCGGGAACTCCCAACACTGTTGGAAAAGCATTCCAGGTGAAGCTGGTTGAGAGAATGCCAAGAGTGTGCACAGCTGTCATCAAGGCAAAGTGTGGCTATTTGAAGAATCTCAAATATAAGATATATTTTGATTTGTTTAACACTTTTCTTTGCTTACTACATTATTCCATATGTGTTATTTCATAGTTGTGATGTCTTCACTATTATTCTACAAACTAGAAAGTAGTAAAAGTAAAGAATCATTTTATAGTGCTTATATTAAGCAAACCAGGCAGCACAATTGTCATTCTTTTTTTAATGTATGGATAGCCAGGGGCACACTACAACACTCAGACATCATTTCCAAATGAAGCATTTGTGTTTAATGAGTCCTTCAGATCAGAGGCAGTAAATGTGTGAATTGGGCCATTTTCTTGTCCTGCTAAGCATTCAAAATGTAATGAGTACTTTTGGGTGTCAGGGAAAATGTATGGAGTAAAAAGTGCATTATTTTCTTTAGGAATGTAGTGAAGTAAAAGTAGTCAAAAATATAAATAGTAAAGTAAAGTACAGATACCCCAAAAAACGACTTAAGTAGTACTTTAAAGTATTTTTACTTAAGTACTTTATACCACTGACAAGGAGGCATAGATCCTTTCACACACTGACAAACTAATACATATGTAGATATGCAAGTAAATTCAGCAAAATAACAGCTGTAGGCTGCTCACTTGTTCACACTGTTTATTAAAACTCCTTCATGGACACATGAGACAAAGGGTGTATAGTCTATCTACCGGTAAGCCAGTGGAGAGGGGCTGAGAGGAGCTGTGTCACTGTGTTAATACCTACTTGGTCTGGTTCCCCCCAGGGTGGCCTGGGAGGATGAGTAGCTAATCCACCTAAGAAGAAAGTGTCTTAGTCCACTGAGGAACCTGCTCTTGTCCTGTCGTCACTTTCCTTCGCTGCAGATCAAGAGCGTAACGCTGATTCTACTTACCCTTTTTCTTGTTCCTCAAATAGTACTTCCTGTATGGTTGCCAAATCAGTCACAAGGAGTTGGATCATTGATTATGTGGCCATTTTATTTGATTACACCTAGTCCTTTATTGATTGTAGCTCATTGAAAAGTGTAAACCATTGGATTTTGTTGAGAAAAATAAAAGCTAATTGGGAACAGGGGTCTTTGATTAGGATGTCAGTTTTACACTTTCTTCTAAATACTATCCACAACAGTCTATTTGATTTTGTTTGTTTAAAAAGTTTTGGGGAGGTTACCATTACCACAAGCATAATGGGAGGATATTGATGGGATAGTGACCTAGGGCCTCATTTATAAAACAGACTTAGGGTCAATTCTGATCTTAAGTATGACTTACGCAGACAAACACATAAGTAGTTATTTATAAAACCTTACTTTGACGTGGAAAGGATCTTATCTCTACGCAAAGTCCCGACGTAAGTGATTTTCCTGCTGGTTATGTAGGGGTATGTCAGTTTGGGACGCATCTGAGTCCAAGCCTGTGGGGAACTTTGCATTAGCTTTCCGAACAATTTGTTAGGAATGATCAATTAACGGTGTGAGGAATGAATTGCTAAACACAAGGTGTTTTGAATTAAAAACAGGATGCGATGTTCTATAAATAGTGTGTGAAATTAGAAAAAAGTAACCATGGCTGTTCTTGCGTTATTGGAAGACATTGAAAACCGTGCTTTTAGAAGGGAGAGAGTTTTCCGAGACCGGAATGACATTTTTTTTGCACATGATGATCCATGGCTTATAAATTGCTATTGTCTCCCAATAAATGTTCTGTTAGATTTGTGCTCGGATTTAGCCCCTAATCTGGAAAGGAAGACACGGGTATGGCATGATTACAGCGTATCTGTCCAAATACTGTCCACTCTGGGATTCCTCGTTACTGGGACACTCCAGAGGGAAATGAGTGACAGGTTGGGTATATCTCAGCCGCATCCTGCCACAAGTGATCGAGGCGATTCTACACGTATTGTCCACGAGATACGTTCATTTCCCATTTACAGGTGTGCGTCAAAGCCGAGTTTGTTCGCTCATTTAATTTCCCAGGGACCATAGGTGCAGTTGACTGCACGCATATTGCCTTATGCTCACCGTAGTTGAACATGTATATGTTAACAGGAAGAATTTCCATTCATTGAATGTTCAGATCATCTGCGATGCCCGTATGCAACTATGCTCCAAGTGGCCAGGGTCTACGCACGACTCATTCATTCTGCGCCACAGCAGAGTAGGCCTGCGTCTAGAAGCTGGTGAGAGTGGCGCTGGTTGGCTTCTCAGAGTTTTTTCCCCACTGTATAATAGCCTATTAACCGTGCAAAAATAATGTAACAGTTTTACCCTATTAGGTGACCGGGCGTAACCACTGAAAACGTGGCTTCTCACTCCCTCTGCAGAACCCCGAACAACAGGAAATGTGCTAAAATTTGGCGCACGGCAGAACAAGCAACGATGATGATTATGAACATGGTCTTTTGCCTGCTAATGCCTGCAATGCAGTGAAGGAAACGATATGACAACAATAACGTCTAATGTAACTGGCCCCTCTAACAGTACAACTGGCCCCAGCTTGGCCCCTCCAGTTGAAATGGTCTAGAACCGCCACTGTCTACAAGCCAGAGAAGGTAACTTCATTTAATAAAAATACAAAACTTACATTTAGTTTTAAAATGGTCAACTTAAAACAACATATACCATTTTATATTTAGCATTTTATTGAAATTGCACACCCAAAGGTTCTGGCCAAATAGCTGAAAGCAGTTTTTAATTTGGCCCTACAGTTACTGAGCTGTCCCCTTGAAGCTTGTTCATTTTGTAGCAATGCTGTTGTAAAAGAATGGAATCAGCTGATTCCTTTAGTTTCCACTAGCATTGCAACAAAATGCGAACAGATTAAGGGGACATCTCAGTAGCTGTAGTGCCCATTAGTAGTGCAAGTTTGTTTGACAAGAACATTGGGGTGTGCAATTTCAAACCTAAATATAAAATGTTGGCCTGTTTTAAGAATTAATGGTTTCCATCCCCAATCAAAGGTAACACGCATAATACTGGCCGGTGGTGTGCTCCACAACATAGCCCTGAGGCATGGTATTGAAATGGATGTGGAGATTACAATGGACTCCCAAGAGCTTCCTAACCCACCACCCAATAGAGCACCTGCCACGGCTGATGCAGGGAGGAGGCGGCAGCTCATGCAGAGATTGGTGGTAAGAAACAGAATGCCAGACAATATACAAAGGTTTTTATTCACATATTCTTCCGAGTTCAGTCACAATCTGCCCAACCCAATGTGTTCAACTCGTTCTGGGTTTGCAGGACTGAGGCGGTCAACATGTGGATGCAGATGTGGATGGACCCTCGACACCTGTGGCCAAACCTTGCCCCTCACTCCTGGCACCTGCTGATTTGAGAACCCTCCCTGGGTGGAGGGCGCACTGGCTGCAACAAAGCTTCCCTTGGTGGAGGGGGCACACTCACCCAGTGCACGGGCTGCAACTCAGCTTCCCCGTTTCTATGTGAATAAAATACATCAGTGCATGTCTTATATATTAAGTTACTGACAACCAAGTTTCACATCCTCTTAATTACTTACCGTGATCCGGTGATGCAGTCCTGGGGGTTTCGCACCGACTTTCCAATGTTACTGCTAAACAATGTAAAAGTTGGGATTAAACCACATGCAAAATAAAGCAAAATAGAAGAAACTCACCTTTTTTGAAACATTCACTGTCGCCGTTGGAGCATGTGCTAGTGTATGTGCTATCCCCAATGATTGCCCCGATGTGCTGGTCCATTTGGGAGAGTTCCGGCGTGCCAGGCCCCCCTCCTGCTGCCTTAATGCTGCGGTTATGTATGGATATTTTTTTTTCCCTTGCAGTTTAAGGTCAGATCATTTATGTTTCACATCAGCCACAGCTCTGTCTTGCTGCCCCACCTCATTCACTGCAGTGGCGACACACTCCCAAGATACCTGTTTGGCTTTGTTTGTCAACCCACTATTTAGTCCACCGACTAATACGTGTTGCCTGTCTTCAATCTCCTCTACCATCGCCGTGATCTCGTCTTCCAAAAAGTTTGCTTTTGGTCCACGGCTATTTCTGACTAAACCCCCATTTGTGCTAGCATTCTGTAAGGAGAAAGCGCTGATTGTAAGCCACGTTCATAATGTATCCCTGGCTGTGTCTACTCTTGACACTTACATGTTACTCCTGCTATCATAATACAAAGATCGCATTGAAAGACAGGTCAAGACGCACAAAAGTCACATTGAAATCTGCACACAATGCATCCCTGACCACCTGATGTGGTCAGCCAGATCGGAACACAATCCGATCACAATGCGACTTTTGTGCATCTAGACCTGTCTTTTTAATGCGATCTTCGTATTCTGATAGCAGAAGTCGCATGTAAGTGTCAAGTGTAGACACAGCCAGGGAGGCATTGTGAGCAGATTTCTTCTTAGTTTGGACACAATCAGGCTACCGAAAGCACATACAATTGGGCGGCGTCATCAGCACTCTGCTCACAAGTCTCCAGAAAATGTGCTTTTTGGGAGTTAGAGGCAAACATAGGTGTAGAAGCATTACGTGTTAGGAATTCCACGATCAGAACTCCATGATCAGAATACAAAAGCTGCATGAACTGTCAAGTCTAGACACGGCCTGTTTGTGTACTAAACATGTGAGGAGCAAGGGGATTTTCAGGTGAACAAGAAGATCGTTGATAATACCAATGAAAAATCTATCCGGTTTATTACAAGTTTCAACAGAGAGACATCTCCAGAACAAAAGCAGAGAGAATGTCTAATGGACCTTCTCTGAGAAGGCCCTTATATATTAATCACACAGCACCGAATGTTCTGTACACACCAGCCTGAGAGGTTTGTAGGACGTCACAACCTCCGCTGCTACAGAATCGAACAGCGTCACAGATACATTAAGGTCCTTCAACCAGTTCGGTAGCTTTTGAGATGTGTAACTTTGTGATTTTTGTTGATTTTACCTGCACATGTAAAAAAAAAAGAAAAAAAAAGTTTGCCCCTTTTGAGGTAAAAAAAAAAGATTATATTAAGTCATATAAAGTAACAGGGTTGACTGTAGAAGGGGTTGAGCGCAACAGGATTGATGATTTAATCTTAAACCAGGAAGCTTGTGGGCAACAGGGATGGCAATTGAATGCAGGCGTAATTTCTTTTTGCGTTTCTAGCCTGTCTATCTTTCGCTCAGTTTTCCACCGCGAAACACCAGAAAAGTGTAGAACCAGCCCACCTGCTTTCACGCTACGATTTCACTGTTCAATTTTCTATGTTTCTTTTGAAACAAATATTTTAAAAGGAATCGTTTCTCCATATTAAGTCGATAGTTTACTTCAGATAACACAATGACCTTAAAATGAGGGACATACAGCATATAAATGAATCACTAATCACATGAAAAAAAATAATAATGAAATATAATTAGGACTTTACAATGATGGTGAACATTTGGGGTTAAGTGGGTTGTAATCGTCCAAGAAGTCACAGAGGGTGGGCACTTTAGAGAGTTTTTATTCATATACAAATCTGATTTATTGAATTATCCGTGTGGTCTATGTTAATTGGCAGTTCATTGAAAATAATAGGCTTTTTAAAATGAAATATTAGTGCACAATTTCTACTTAAAATATCAACGGGACGCAAAGGGCACTCATTTTGTGGAACGACCCATTATCAGTGTGACCTCCCCCCAGCTTGCCGTCAAACTTTAACCATAACATTCAACACTGGCAGACATTTGATACTGGCAGCTAAACAGGCCAAAGGTAGGAGCATCAGTACTAAGTTACAACAGATAATTATACATCAAAAAGACGAAAAGAATGAATCAAATAATTTCTCATTACAAGCATCATCGAAGACGGTGATGAAAAATAACTGAGGCTCGGCTGCCAGACACTCTGATGTATTGATTATTCATCTACAATTCATTAGAAAACTTGACCTTTAGCATTAGCGCTGGACAGGGTATGGGGTATTAATGCCAAATAGCCTACACACAGCTGTGTGTTCTCTCTGATGCATGCAGTCACAGCCTTTTGTTTTGACATATCTTATGAAGATCTAAACAATATTTAAGCTATATCTAAATATCTAGGCAATATGTAAACATTCAGGAGACTCTGACTCTTACACAAACACACACACACACACACACACACACACACACACACACACACACACACACACACACACACACACACACACTGGGGCCTGGGCGATGGATTAGTATGGGGTTTAAATGGTACTTGGCTGTGGTCCTGAGAGGACAAGCTGACACAGTGACACAGTTGTGACATAGTAGTGAAAGCCACAGATTAAAGGTGACCATTATAGGACAGATATCATGATGTCCCTGCGGCCCAGCAGTGACGTCATACCAGACAGTCTCTGCTCTGTGAATAAGACCTACAGTATGTTCTGTACTTCAGGGAGGGGTAAAGAGATGAAGAGACTAGCCAGTCACTACCTGCTATCTGATGGGGGGGTAAAGAGATGAAGAGACTAGCCAGTCACTCCCTGCTATCTGATGGGGGGGTAAAGAGATGAAGAGACTAGCCAGTCACTCCCTGCTATCTGATGGAGGGGGGGGGGGGGGGGGGGGGGTAAAGAGATGAAGAGACTAGCCAGTCACTCCCTGCTATCTGATGGGGGGGGGGGGGTAAAGAGATGAAGAGACTAGCCAGTCACTCCCTGCTATCTGATGGGGGGGGGGTAAAGAGATGAAGAGACTAGCCAGTCACTCCCTGCTATCTGATGGGGGGGGGGGGGGGGGGTAAAGAGATGAAGAGACTAGCCAGTCACTCCCTGCTATCTGATGGGGGGGGGTAAAGAGATGAAGAGACTAGCCAGTCACTCCCTGCTATCTGATGGGGGGGGGGGGGGTAAAGAGATGAAGAGACTAGCCAGTCACTCCCTGCTATCTGATGGAGGGGTAAAGAGATGAAGAGACTAGCCAGTCACTCCCTGCTATCTGATGGAGGGGGGGGGGGGGGGGGGGGGGGGGGTAAAGAGATGAAGAGACTAGCCAGTCACTCCCTGCTATCTGATGGGGGGGGGGGGGTAAAGAGATGAAGAGACTAGCCAGTCACTCCCTGCTATCTGATGGGGGGGTAAAGAGATGAAGAGACTAGCCAGTCACTCCCTGCTATCTGATGGAGGGGTAAGGAGGTGAAGAGACTAGCCAGTCACTTCCTGCTATCTGATGGAGGGGTAAGGAGGTGAAGAGACCAGCCAGTCACTCCCTGCTATCTGATGGAGGGGTAAGGAGGTGAAGAGACCAGCCAGTCACTCCCTGCTATCTGATGGAGGGGTAAGGAGGTGAAGAGACCAGCCAGTCACTTCCTGCTATCTGATGGAGGGGTAAGGAGGTGAAGAGACCAGCCAGTCACTTCCTGCTATCTGATGGAGGGGTAAGGAGGTGAAGAGACCAGCCAGTCACTCCCTGCTATCTGATGGAGGGGTAAGGAGGTGAAGAGACTAGCCAGTCACTTCCTGCTATCTGAGGAAGGGTAATAGGCTAGTACAGACACAGCATCACTGCAGACTCCTGCTGAGCCCCTACCGTATATCTTAATTGTACAGTAATCTTATACAGGTAGACATGGGGATTAGGGTTAGTCGAAATCATACACATGTACTGTAGACCAGGAGGATCAGCTCACGTCCATGAGGACCAAAGTATCTAACGGCATTTGGGTTCTCTGTGCCCACTGTCGATACCAAAGTGTCCAGTTGTCATTTCAGCTGTTCGTGATGCCCTGCTGCCTGTCCTACTGGTTAGCCCAACAGTAGTCTCAGCTTGGCAGCTCTCCTAACACTCATAACAGAGATGACAGCCAGTGAAAGCAAAAGCATTTTATAAAATCTCAATACCGTCTCATGCCTGCCGTGTTTTCTTTCAGCTTCAACAATAATGACTATTTCTGAGGTCCCCTTTTCATTTACAGTAAACAACTAAATGGAAACTGACACTTGATATGCCCAGTCTATATTAACGCAGGAAACCAAGAGTTGGACTTTTCCTCTATAATATGTGTCATGTGTTGGTTGTGTGGTGTGGTACCAGGGAGGGCATTAAAGATAGGGCTCTGACTGCGAGCATGTCGTCTGCGGGCATTGTGCGTTGTCCTGGTGTAGCTGTCTGATTTCATGTTTGTCTGTTAAGAGAGGCAGGCGGTCAATGTCTGCGCTGCTATGAAAAACGGGTCTCAAGGTACAGTAAGAGAAAGATACAATAATATTTGAACCTCCTGTTTTACCAAGTAGGTGGTAAAGGTGCTGTTTCAGTGTTATCTTATCTTCTCTGTGTGTGTCTCTCTCCCGCGGTCGCTCTGTGTGTGTGTGTGTCTCTCTCCCGCGGTCGCTCTGTGTGTGTGTGTGTGTGTGTGTGTGTGTGTGTGTGTGTGTGTGTGTGTGTGGTGTGTGTGTGTGTGTGTGTGTGTGTGTGTGTGTGTGTGTGTGTGTGTGTGTGTGTGTGTGTGTGTGTGTGTGTGTGTGTGTGTGTGTGTGTGTGTGCGTGCCTACATGTCTGTGCTTGTGCATGCGTTCATTTTCACCTCTATTCCGTTTCTGCTAGTGGAGCATGAAGTTAGTAGATGAATCTCGGAAATATGGATGTGTAGAAGTGAAAGATGAGAACAAGATCAATTAGGTCTAGGATCACGTTCATAACCTGGACTGCGTCCCAAATGACACCCTATTCCCTATAGAGCACTACTTTCCCCCTATAGACCCTGGTCAAAATTAGTGCACTATGTAGGGAATAGGGTGCCATTTGGATCACCTTCTCTGTCCCTCCAGGTGGTCTCTCTGAGAGATAACAGAATCACATCGGTATGTTGTTATGCGTTATAAGTCCTTAGGATCTGACAGAGTTACAAAAGTCCCCAGCTGGAGTGTTTGGGTTATAATACCTCTGCGGTGTAGATACTGTAGCAGACTGTGTGTCCATCATATCAGTCTAGCCATCATATCAGTCTTCCACATCACTTAGAGCATAACAACTCAGATATGCAGCTACTCTCTGTTTATCATATATGCATAGTCACTTTAACTATACATTCATGTACATACTACCTCAATTGGGCCGACCAACCAGTGCTCCCGCACATTGGCTAACCGGGCTATCTGCTATCTCCACCCACTACCCGCCAACCCCTCTTTTACGCTACTGCTACTCTCTGTTCATCATATATGCATAGTCACTTTAACCATATCTACATGTACATACTACCTCAATCAGCCTGACTAACTGGTGTCTGTATATAGCCTCGCTACTTTTATAGCCTCACTACTTTTATAGCCTGTCTTTTTACTGTTGTTTTATTTCTTTACTTGCCTATTGTTCACCTAATACCTTTTTTGCACTATTGGTTAGAGCCTGTAAGTAAGCATTTCACTGTAAGGTCTACACATGTTGTATTCGGTGCATGTGACAAATAAACTTTGATTTGATTTGATGTCTACATAAGCGCTTAAACTGGAAGTGGAACCAGATGTGGGTCAAATACAAACAGTATGTCAAAACATACTATGTGCTCCTGATTTAGTGTGGAGTTCGTATTTTGGTAAGACTTTATTCGGATAGTCCATCTGTATGTACTCTACAAACTATCAGTAACATTTCAACTAACTATCTATTTTTATATTTTTTATTGAACTTTTATTTAAATAGGTATTTAACTATCTATTAACCATATCCCTAATCTTAACCCTTACCTTAACCCTAAACGTAACCCTTATTTTAACGCTAACCCTAACCTTAACCCTTATCCTAAATCTAACCCCAACCGTAACCTTAGAAAACAGTTGCTTATCAACAGTTTGTTGATAGTATGACAATCTGTAGAGTATCTACAGATGGACTTTCTGGACTGTCCAAATAAAGTGAGACCTGTACTTTGGGACGTACGTATATGACCCAGGTACAGCGCCTTCAGAAAGTATTCATACCTCTTGATTTATTCCACATTTTGTTGTGTTACAGCCTGAATTCAACATTTCTCACCAATTGACAGACGATACCCCATAATGACAAAGTGAAAACATGTTTTTAGAATTTTTTTCAAATTTATTGAAAATTAAATACAGAAGTATCGAATTTACATAAGTATTCACACCCCTGAGTCAATACTTTGTAGAAGCAGCTTTGGCAGCGATTACAACTGTGAGTATTTTGGGGTCTCTAAGAGCTTTGCACACATGGATTTTACAATATTTTCCCATTATTCTTAAAAAAATTCTTCAAACTCTGTCAAGTAGATTGTTGATCATTGCTAGACATCCAAGTCTTGCCGTAGATTTTCAAGACGATTTAAAACCTCTACAGGATCAGTGGGTCCCCCCGCGGGACGGTTGAGCTAACATAGGCTAATGTGATTAGCATGAGGTTGTAAGTAACAAGAACATTTCCCAGGACATAGACATATCTGCTATGGGCAGAAAGCTTAAATTCTTGTTAATCTAACTGCACTGTCCAATTTACAGTAGCTATCACAGTGAAATAATATCACGCTATTGTTTGAGGAGAGTGCACAGTTATGAACTTGAAAATGTATTAATAAACCAATTAGGCACATTTCGGCAGTCTTAATACAAAATGTTGAATAGAAATACAATGGGTCATTGGATCAGTCTAAAACTTAACACATACAATGCTGCCATCTAGTGGAGAAAAGAAAATCATGCCTGGGATGGAATAATACATTATGGCCTTTCTCTTGCATTCCAAAGATGATGGTACAAAAAAAATACAAAAAAGCACATGTATAGTGCACTATATAGGAAATAGGGTTTCATTTGGGATGCAACGGAGATTGTGATTACTGGAGATTTCCTCTGTTTTCGAGCAGAGGCTGTTTTATGGTCGCGTTTCGGCATTTACGAGCACGGAAAGTTCCTTCTTAATTAGGGGTGCGATTGGGGAGTCTCTGGGAAACTGGGAAAACTGCGAGCTGGTCCACATTCTGTTCAGAATCTGATGGCGTTCCAACGTCAACCACAGGAGGGGAAAGATCTGAGGTTTTCCTGGGAACCACTGATCCATATCACCCCTGTATAAACTAGACTGGTTTATTGGAGGGTGGATGGTTTGTTCTCATTCTGTGTGTGTGTGTTTGTGTGTGTATCTATGTGTGTGTGGACGGAGTTCCAGTTCAAAATGAGAGGAATTTTAGGAGATGACCTCAGATTAAGAAATGGCTAGACTAGCCAAACATGGCTGCCACTGTGGTTGTCTGTTCTACAGCCCTTAAGGGCCCTTAGGGAAGCATTTTAATAAAGGCTTGATGTATGCCATCTAACACACATTCTGTCTCTCTCTCTCTCTGTCTCTTTCTCTGTAACACGGATACAGACAGAAATACAAACATTTATAGGGTTAGAATGGCTCCAACAGTGAGTATATTAGCCATGTCGATGCCTCCTGTCCAAAGTCCAGTGAGTGTCAATGGAAACTCTCTGGCCACAGATGTTGCTTACCCAGCCATCCACTCTCATTATTAGAATCCTTGGTTACGGAATGAACACAGGGTGGCTGGGAAGAATACAGCCAGGCAGAGGATGTTGCTGGGTAATTGTGACCCTATTGAAGACAGGTATTAACAGCTTGAGTGGAGAGGTGGAGATGGAGGGGCGGAGAGGTGGAGGAGAGTAGGAGAGGTGGAGGGTGGAGAGAACAAGAGGAGAGTAGCGGAACAAACAGCTATGAGGGGTCATAAAGTGACCCTGTGTGTCCAGACTGTCCAGAGCTTCACACAGCTTCCATCAGGTGATGAAACATCTCTCCATTAATTTCTGTGACTCTCTCTCTCTCTCTCTCTCTCTCTCTCTCTCTCTCTCTCTCTCTCTCTCTCTCTCTCTCTCTCTCTCTCTCTCTTTTTCTTCCCCACTCCATTCTTCTCAGGGGTTGTGTGTGTGTGCATATTTCCGTGCCTGTGTGTGTGTGTCTTGATGAGGATGGGGTTAGGTCTTGAGAGCCCATGGCCCCTGGGGCCCTCAATGATGAATGGATATGAACGGTAAACAGTCAGAGAAGAGCCTGAGTCACAGATCACTGCAGGGATAGGATAGCATTACTGAGAAGGAGGACAGGGAGAGGACTGTTCCTCTTCCACCAGGTTCACTGTTACCCTGCAGATGGTGGACTGGGGCTGGGACAGGAGCTAGTGGAATTTGCCACTGTGGTGGTGTAGGCCTTGTCTGGGGCTTTTCCCAGCCAACTGTCAAGTCTACTTATTAAGTCTGTCCTTTTTTATTTTTATTTCTTTCTCACATTAAGGCATCATCCATTTTACATAAAAGTAGAGGCTCATTCGAGAAAGTTTAAAATATCTAAATTAGCGTCCGGTGGGTTTTTTCTACAGTCTGGCTTCCTTGAAGATGGATTTTTTTTTTGTATGAAGCAGGGTCAGAGTTGGTCTGTGGGTCAGGGTTGGGCTGCTGAGCGATGGTCTTGGCTTGACAGGGTCACACCTAACTATGTGACATACAGACCAGTGTGAGTCAAACACTGAACTACTCTACTACACACTACTACACAGATCTGCTGTGACCCTACACTAACCTGCTCCAATATCCACACTCCTCAGAATAATTGCCCAATACATTGCTTCATTCTAAGTAGTATGCTTGTATGGACATTATAACATAGCCTACAACCTGAACGTTAGCACGTAGTCCTTCGGCTAATTGGACATGAGATGCAACTTAGCAACACCCCCCCACCTCCTCCACTTCCACTCCCTATGGTTGGAAAGGGCCATGGTGAGGATTTTACAGCAGATGGAATTTACCTTTGAACACAGTTGAGACACAGTGGGGCTTATTTAGCAAATGTTCTGGGGGTGTTTCGCACATCTAAAACCGTTACCACAAGCTAACAATTATAAACGTTGCGCAATAAATATTTTGCTAACTTGAAATTCTATAGGCAATAGCTACGGTATCTTAGTGAATGAACTCCAGTATGTTGATAAATCACCATCATCAGCGGGAGAAAGCATGAAGAAACACAAAGACACTATGGAAGACTTGATGGATGAGCTTCAGAATACCGGCATTTGGATGGCAGTACTGTTGGTATTCTGACTGGGGGTGACAGTTCTCAGTGCCTGTGAAGCAGCAGAGAGACAGGGCTTTGCTTTGTGTCTCCTGCCCAGCGGTGTTGGTGCCAGGGGTTAGCTGGTCAGCGGTGTGGTGCCTCTAGTCCCCTCACACTCATCTGAGATGAGGCAGTACCAGTAGCTGTGTCAAATCGACAGGCGAGGGGACATACAGCCGGGGCAAACACTGACAGACAGGACTGTACACACCATCCAGGCACTGCCTAGTCCCCTGTGCCTAGTCCCCTACTTGTCTGCCTGTCTGTCTATAGGGGCTCGAGCTGAAGCCCATATTAGGAAGGATTACTACTATGGGCTGTAGAGCTACTGTGACACAGGGGTGGGTTGCAACCCAATGACACAGAGTCAAGGGCAGGCTAGGTCATTGGTGGGGAGTTCAACTGAGGATGTTCCGTCCTTTGAGCCTACTGTATCCTCAGTAAATACAGGCTCGGATGTCACACAAGTAAGATGTCTGGCTTTGTAGAAACCATAAAATACACTAGGAGGGATTGAGAGAGTGAAAGAGAGGTAGAAAGTGAGAGAGGAGACAGCAGCCTGGGGGACTGAGAGGATCAGGGTCTTTCTTGACGCTTGGAGTTGTTTAATGAGTGTCATGTGAGCTATTAGACTGGGGTTTTGGGAGTTTCTTAGGTTTGTTGGACAGGAATTACATTACATTACATTATTTGCAATATTATTACCTACAGCCGAAAATAACTTTGGCCTATTAAATCGGCGTTCACTCATCAGAAATTCGACTTCCATGACCTTGACCCTTTGTTAGAAATTCCCAATGCAGCCCCATTCATCCCAGGTGCTAGACCAAAGCGTCAATGCTGGAGAAGAGGGAGGAGAAGTGGGGTTTTGGTCAGACAGGTGGCGAGCAAACCATCCACCACTTCCGAGTATATTACTCTCTAACATTCAGTCCCTGGGCAATAAAGTAGATAGGCTCAGGGTGAGGATCTCCTTCCAGAGAGACATATCCCGCTGGGCAAAAACTGGTTGAATCAACATTGTTTCCACATAATTTAAACCAAAAAATTGTATGTGATGACGTTGAATCAACGTGGAAACCTGATTGAGTTTGAGTTTGAGTTTATTTTTTATTTTTACAGGGACAGTGCACATTAATCAACGTTTCAGTAAAAGTGCCGGTTTTAGCCAGCCGGCTAATTTTCAACTGCAGTCCCTGGGCAGGTTATTAAAAACAATTACAATACAGACAATCAATGAACAGTGAGCACACGCAGAGCAACATAGGACAAGCAAGACATAGCATGCAGACAGAGCAACATAGCACAAAAAGAAACAAGACAAAATCCATAAAAGCGAGAAAGTGTTTCCACACCTCACAAGCTACAGACAACAGACAACATGGAAAGCGGCAATACACAGCTAGGGATTATGTTCACGAATCTGATTGACCTTTAGCCAGTCTTCATGTTTTTTGTGAAAGTGTGATAGGTGGTGCAGTTACGTGTGTCTGATGACAGTGTATTCCAGACATGGGAAGCTCTCACAGAGAAAGCAGATTGACTGAAGGTGCTTTTCCTTAAGGGAACTATACAGTCACCTCTCATGGGTTTTCTGTAACCTAACAAAGGTACTGAGCGGAGGGGGAGCCACGCCATTTAGGATCTTGAATACAAGACATGCGTTGGATTTTCAAAAAGTCATCGACGTAAGGAAAGTTTGTATTTAACCTACAGTGCATTTGGAAATTATTCAGACCCCTTGACTTTTCCCCCATTTTGTTACGTTACAGCCTCAGAACGACAGATTTTTACCTTGTCAGCTCAGGGATTTGATCCAGGTTAATCCAATGAGCACAGCTGTACGTAATGGTGGTAACAGGTGCGTATGACGATGGGTAGCCTGGCCCTCGGGTCCGACGTCACAAAACAAAACAAAACAAAAAAACTATTGGACTGGCTGAGGCATAGGAGCCCGACGAGCCGGCTGAAGAATGACGTGCGATGGGAACCTGCCGAGGCAATCGGGAAAAGGAAACCTCTTGAACCAGCTAGGCCAGCTTAGGCACCCCCGGTTCCATCGGTGGCGGTCCCCGGGTCTGACGTCACCCACAAAACAAAACCCTGAAAAACTCCCTGATGCTCCTTGTAATGATAGTACCATTCTGTGAGGCCCAACGCAGGAGACGAGAAGCAGAAACAGGGAGTGAACCATTTAATATAGATGGACATGCAACGAAACAAGAACAGCGTCTGGACATACACCAGACAAGATAAACAATGCTACTAGAGGGAACAACACAGAGGAGCAGACATATACAGTTAAAGTCGGAAGTTTACATACACTTAGGTTGGAGTCATTTAAAGCTCATTTTTCAACCACTCCACAAATTTCTTGTTAACAAATAGTTTTGGCAAGTTGGTTAGGACATCTACTTTGTGAATGACACAAGTCATTTTCCAACAATTGTTTACAGACAGATTATTTCACTTATAATTCACTGTATCACAATTCCAGTGGGTCAGAAGTTTATATACACTAAGTTGACTGTGCCTTCTAACAGCTTGGAAAATTCCACCAAATTATGTCATGGCTTTAGAAGCTTCTGGTAGACTAATTGACATCATTTGAGTCAATTGGAGGTGTACCTGTGGATGTATTTCAAGGCCTACCTTCAAACTCAGTGCCTCTTTGCTTGACATCATGGGAAAAATCAAAAGAAATCAGCCAAGACCTCAGAAAAAAATTGTAGACCTCCACAAGTCTAGTTCAGCCTTGGGAGCAATTTCCAAACGCCTGAAGGTACCACGTTCATCTGTACAAACAATAGTACGCAAGTATAAACACCATGGGACCATGCAGCCGTCATACCGCTCAGGAAGGAGACTCTTTCTATCTCCTAGAGATGAACTTGCTTTGGTGCGAAAAGTGCAAATCAATCCCAGAACAACAGCAAAGGACCTTGTGAAAACAGGTACAAAAGTATCTATATCCACAGTAAAACGAGTCCTATATCGACATAACCTGAAAGGCCGCTCAGCAAGGAAGAATTCACTGCTCCAAAACCGCGATAAAAAAGCCAGACTACGGTTTGCAACTGCACATGGGGACAAAGATCGTACTTTTTGGATAAATGTCCTCTGGTCTGATGAAACAAAAATAGAACTGTTTTACCATCGTTATGTTTGAAGGAAAAAGGGAGAGGCTTGCAAGCCGAACATCCCAACCGTGAAGCACGGGGGTGGCAGCATCATGTTGTGGGGGTGCTTTGCTGCAGGAGGGACTGGTGCACTTCACAAAATAGATGGCATCATGAGGATGGAAAATTATGTGGATATATTGAAGCAACTCAAGACAGCAGTCAGGAAGTTAAAGCTTGGTCGTAAATGGGTCTTCCAAATGAACAATGACCCCAAGCATACTTCCAAAGTTGTGGCAAAATGGCTTAACTTCTTTGGGATCTGGGGGCAGTATTGAGTAGCTTGGATGAATGAGGTGCCCAGCTTTGATGAAGAAATGTTTTTATTTAATCCATTTTAAAATAAGGCTGTAACGGTACAATTTGTCGGAAAAGTCAAGGGGTCTGAATACTTTTCGAATGCACTGTAGGTTAAAAGTTGGGTGAAAAAAAATACACTTTCCTTACGGTTGTAGTTATATTAGTTACATTCCCCCTCAAGCCGATACCACGACGGCCCTCAAAGAACTTCACTGGACTTTATGCAAACTGAAAACCACATATCCTGAGGCCACATTTATTGTAGCTGGGGATTTTCACAAAGCGAATTTGAGAATAACGCTCCCAAAGTTCTATCAACACATCGACTGTAGTACTTGTGCTGCTTAAACACTCGTCCACTGCTACTGCAACTTCTGGGATGCCTACAAGGCCCTCCCCCACCCTTTCTTCGGCTAATCTGATCACAACTCCATTTTGCCCCTCCCTTCCAATAGGTAGAAACTCAAACAGGAAGTACCCATGCTAAGGACTATTCAACGCTGGTCTAACCAATTGGAATCCACGCTTCAAGGTTGTTTTGATGAAGCGAACTGGGATGTGTTCCGAGGAGCCTCCGGGAATAACATCAACGAATGCACTGATATGGTGACTGAGTTTATCAGGAAGTGTATTGGAGATGTTGTATCCACTGTGACTATTAAAACCTACCCTAAACAGAAACCATGGATAGATGGCAGCATTCGCGCAAAACTGAAAGCGCGAACCATCACATTTAACCATGGCAAGGTGACTGGGAATATGGCCGAATAAAAACAGTGTTGTTCTTCCCTCCGGAAGGAAATCAAACAGGAAAAATGTCAGTATAGAGACAAAGTGGAGTCGCAATTCAACGGTTCAGACAAGAGACCTATGTGGCAGTGTCGACAGACAATCATGGACTACAAAGGGAAAACCAGCCAAGTCACCAACACCGACGTCTTGCTTCCGTACAAGATAAACACCTTCTTCGCCTGCTTTGAGGATAACACTGAGCCACATGGCCCGCTATGAAGGACTGTGGGCTCTCTTTCTCCGTGGCCGACGTGAGTAAGACATATAAGAGTGTTAACCCTGGCAAGGCTGCCGGCCCAGATGGCATCCCTAGCTGCGTCCTCAAAGCATGCTCAGACCAGCTGGCTGGAGTTTTTACGGACATATTCAATCTCACCTTATCCCAGTCTGCTGTCCCCACTTGCTTCAAGATATCCAACATTGTTCCTGTACCCAAGAAAGAAAAGGGAACTGAACTAAAACTATTGCCCCGTAGCACTCACTTCTGTCATCATCACTTCAATTTTTTTTCACTTCAATTTGCTTACCGCCACCGCACTGCACACTGCCATATACCATCTGGACAAGAGGAATAGCTATGTAAGAATGCTCTTCATTGAATATGGCTCAGCCTTCAACACCATAGTACCCTCTAAGCTCATCACTAAGCTCGAGGCCCTGGGTCTGAACCCCGCCCTGTGCAACTGGGTCCTGGACTTTCTGACGGGCTGCCCCCAGGTGGTGAAGGTAGGAAACAACACCTCTATTACGCTGATCCTCAACATTGGGGCCCAACATGGATGAGTTCTCAGCCCCCTCCTGTACTCCCTGTTCACCCATGACTGCGTAGCCACGCACGCCTCCAACTCAATCATCAAGTTTGCAGACAACACAACAGTAGTAGATCTAATTACCAACAATGATGAGACAGCCTACAGGGAGGAGGTGAGGGCCCTGTGAGTGGGGTGCCAGGAAAATAACCTCTCACCATACGTAAACAAAACAAAGGAGCTGATCATGGACTTCAGGAAACAGCAGAGAGAGCACCCCCTATTCACATCGACTGGACCGCAGTGAGGAAAGTGGAAAGCTCCAAGTTCCTCGGCGTACACATCACTGACAAACTGAAATGGTCCACTCACACAGACAGTGTGGTGAAGAAGACGCAACAGTGCCTCATTAACCTCAGGAGGCTGAAGAAATTTGGCTTGGCAGCTAAAACCCTCACAAACTTTTACAGATGCGCAATTGAGAGCATCCTGTCAGACTGTATCACCGCCTGGTACGACAACTGCAACGCCCCCGCAACCGCAGGGCTCTCCAGAGGGTGGTGCTGTCTGCCCAACACATCACCGGGGGCAAACTACCTGCCCTCCAGGGCGCCTACAGCACCCGATGTCATAGGAAGGCCAAAAAGATCATCAAGGACAACACCCAGTGCTCACGACTAGCGCAGCGGTTTAAGGCACTGCATCTCAGTGCTAGAGGCATCACAACAGACCCTGATTCGATCCCGGGCTGTATCACAACCGGCCGTGATTGGGAGTCCCATAAAGTGGCGCGCAGTTGGCACAGCGTTGTCCGGGTTAGGCCATCATTGTAAAATAAGAATTTGTTCTTAACTGACTTGCCTAGTTAAATCGTTTTATTTATTTTTAAACACCCGAGCCACTGTTTGTTCACCCGCTATCATCCAGATGGCGAGTTTAGTACGGGTGCATCAAAGCTGGGACCGAGAGACTAAAAAACAGCTTTTATCTCTAGGCCAATAGCCCTCACTAGCACATTAGAGGCTGCTCCCCTATAGACATGGACTTGAAATCACTGGCCACTTTAATAATGGAACACTAGTCACTTTAGTTAACACATTTTGCATTATTCTTATTCTATTCTACTGTATCTTAGTCACTCTGTTCGCCCAAACACTTATATATTCTTAACAGCGCGATTTGCCAAGGCAAGATACTCTGAGCACAGCCCGATCCAGAAATGGCAGTGGCTTCTGATTAAATTCAATTTTCACAGAACCACTTGTTGCAATTTCGATGAGGCTCGCTTGTTCAGATATAGGTCAGTGGACTGGAGGCAGGGCATGAAAGGGATAATGAATCCAGTTGTTTGTGTTGTCCGTTTCAGGAAAGTACCTGCGTAATTGCGCACCCAGCTCACTCAGGTGCTTCACCATATCACATTTGACATTGTCCGTAAGCTTGAGTTCATTTGCACACAAAAAAATCATACAATGATGAAAATACCTGTGTGTTGTCCTTGTTAATGCAGACATAAAAGTGCTCCAACTTCTTAATCATAGCCTCAGTTTTGTCCCGCACATTGAATATAGTTGCAGAGAGTCCCTGTAATCCTACATTCAGATCATTCAAGCGAGAAAAAACACATCACCCAGATAGGCCAGTCGTGTGAGAAACTCAGACAAGTGAAAATTATGGTCAGTTAAGAAAACTTTAAGCTCGTCTCTCAATAAAAAAAAAAAAAAATGTCAATACTTTGCCCCTTGATAACCTCTTTTACAACTTCTGTATGTTGTAAAATTGTAACATGGTGGGTGCCCATATCATTGCATAATGCATAAAATACACGAGAGTTCAGGGGCCTTGCTTTAACAAAGTTACCCATTTTCACTGTAGTCTCCATAACGTCTTTCAAGCTGTCAGGCATTCCCTTGGCAACAAGAGCCTCTATGTTGATGCTGCAGTGTACCCAAGTGGCGTCGGGAGCAACTGCTTGCACGCGAGTTACCACTCCACTATGTCTCCCTGTCATGGCTTTTACGCCATCAGTACAGATACCAACACATCTTGACCACCAAAGTCCATTTGATGTCACAAAGCTGTCCAGTACTTTAAAAATAGCCTCTCCTGGTTTCCAGTGGTTTGCAGAAGAGGATGTCTTCCTTATTTGACCCCTCATAAATTTAACAGACATATACCAAGAGCTGTGCCAGGCCCGCCACGTCTGTTTACTCATCCAGCTGTAACGCATAGAATTCACTGGCTTGTATGCGAATAAGTAATTGTTTCAAAACATTTCCTAACATGTCACTGATGCATCATGAAACAGTGTTGTTTGATGAAGTCATTGTCTGTATAGTTTCTTTGGCCTTTTCCCCCAGCATTGTCCCAGCCATATCCGCGGCAGCTGGAAGAATTAAGTCCTCCACAATAGTATGGGGCTTGCCTGTCCTAGCCACTTGGTAGCTCACCATATAAGATGCTTCTAGCCCCTTCTTATTATTAATGGTATCTGTTGCTTTTATACGACTTACTACTCGAAAGTCGTCTTTCTTTTTTCGATTCTCGCTTCAAAAACTCCCGTGGCTTATTTGTTTTTTATTGTCATGTTTCATTTCCAAATGTCTGCGCACGAGTGAAGGTTTCCCACGAGAGAGTAACGGTTAATGTGATTGGATGTTAATTATTTGACTAGGCTACCTGTATTTGACATTGTGTTGTTATTTCGCTGAACATTAGATGGTTTCGTTTTATTTTTGGCAGCCACCACCACATGCCTCCATGGTCTAAAGATGCTGAAACTGCCAACAACCTATGACTTCTTACGGTTATTCTTTCTTCTTTAACTCTAAAAACCCATGTGAAATAACAGTAGAGGTCAGTTAGAAGGGTTCTAACCCATTGCGTCACGCCACGGTGGAGTTAAAGTCAAATACATTATGTGATGAGAGAAGGGTTGAGAGTAGAACATGGAATCACCACAGTATATAGCTTTTCACCACACTTTTTGAGTGGGCCTTTTTTGGCCTAAGTGCACATAGAGGAAAGACTTCAATTTATGCCTATTTAGCCTCTCTTGGAATACTTTGGGGCGTATTTGAGAATACTCTCAGGAATTCATTAAAAATATACAAAAAATTGATTTGATATGTTTTCTTTGAGCAGGTCGAGTGGAGAGGAAAAGTAAGAGTAATGTAATATAGTATGTGTGGAGACTCCAGGGAGAAGCTACTGTATAGAGGGCCCCTACAGTCAACTCTATAACAGCCTTACTGTCACGGAGACCGGATACTCACACCAGCTCAGTGGCAGATTAAAGAATGGACTAATGGAGTACCCAGACTGACTGGTGATTTGGGTCTGTTAGTGAAAGGGGTCAGCAACACTATCACATGTCAGCTATGTGAATCATAAAGAGGCCTCACTAACAAGAATGTGGGAAAATAACAGAAGAACATATTGAGTGCCATCCCAGTGGGCGAAACTGGTTGATATGACAACCAGTTTTGTTGCTGAGATGTCTCTTTTTGAATGAGCCTACGTCATAAATACTGTGGTGTGGCTATCATGCATATCTAGTGTGGGTATTTCAATGGGGCTCTATGTATTTAGTAAGCATCCCGAAGGCAGCAGCTAATGTTCCAGGGGTCCAAACAGGGTTAAAACAATTGCATCACAACAAAACACAACAACAGCCTACGTCATAAATACAAATATACAGTACCAGTCAAAAGTTTGGACACACCTACTCATTCAAGGGTTTTTCTTTATTTGTACAATTTTCTACGTTGTAGAATAATAGTGAAGACATCAAAACTATGAAATAACACATATGGAATCACGTAGTAACCAACAAATCAAAATGTATTTTATATTTGAGATTCTTCAAAAAACCCACCCTTTACCTTGATGACAGCTTTGCACACTCTTGGAATTATCTCAACCAGCTTCACCTGGAATGCTTTTCCAACAGTCTTGAAAGAGTTCCTGCAAATGCTGAGCACTTGTTGGCTGCTGAGCACTTGTTGGATGCTTTTCCTTCACGCTGCGTTCCAATTCATCCCAAATCATCTCAATTGGGTTGAGGTCGGGTGATTGTGGAGACAAGTCATCTGATGCAGCACTCCATCACTCTCCTTCTTGGTCAAATAGCCCTTACACAGCCTGGAGGTGTGTTAGGTCATTGTCCTGTTGAAAAACAAATGATAGTCCCACTAAGTGCAAACCAGATGGGATGGCATGTTGCTGCAAAATGCTGTGGTAGCCATGCTGGTTAAGTATGCCTTGAATTGTAAATAAATCACAGACAGCCTCACCAGCAAAGCAACCCACACCATCACACCTCCTCCTCCATTCTTCACGGTTGGTACCACACATGCGGAGATCATCCGTTCACCTACTCTGCGTCCCACAAAGAAACGGTGGTTGGAACCCAAAATCTCAAATTTGGACTAATCACACCAAATGATAGATTACCACCGGTCTAATGTCCATTGCTCTTGTTTCTTGGCCCAAGCAAGTCTCTTCTTCTTATTGTTGTCCTTTAGTAGTGTTTTTTTTTGCAGCAATTTGACCATGAAGGCCTGATTCACGCAGTCTCCTCTGAACAGTTGATGTTGAGATGTGTCTGTTACTTGAACCCTGTGAAGCATTTACTTGGGCTGCAATTTCTGAGGCTGGTAACTCCAATGAACTTGTCCTCTGCAGCAGAGGTAACTCTGGGTCTTCCTTTCCTGTGGCGGTCCTCATGAGAGCCAGTTTCATCATAGCGCTTGATTGTTTTTGCGACTGCACTTGAAGAACCTTTCAAAGTTCTTGAAATTTCCGCATTGACTGACCTTCATGTCTTAAAGTAATGATTGACTGTCATTTCTCTTTGCTTATTTGAGCTGTTCTTGCCATAATATGGACTTGGTATTTTACCAAATAGGGCTATCTTCTGTATACCACCCCTTCCATGTCACAACAAAACTGATAGTTTCTGAAACGCATTAAGAATGAAAGTAATTCCACAAATTAACTTTTAACAAGGCACACCTTTAATTGAAAAGCATTCCAGGTGACTACCTCATGAAACTGATTGAGAGAATGCAAAACATTTTGCAAAGCTGTCATCAAGGCAAACGGTGGCTACTTTGAAGAATCTAAAATCTAAAATATATTTTGGTTTGTTTAACACTTTTTTGGTTACTACATGATTCCATATGTGTTATTTCATAGTTTTGATGTCTTCACTATTATTTAATTATTGGGCTCCCGAGTGGCGCAGCAGTCTAAGGCACTGCATCTCAGTGCTAGAAGCGTCACTACAGACCCTGGCCTGTATCACTACCGGCTGTGATTGGGAGCCCCATCGGGCAGCACACAATTGGCCCAGCGTTGTTAGGGTTTGGCCTGGGTAGACCGTCGTTGTAAATAAGAATTTGTTCTTAACTGACAAGTTAAACAAAGGTTAAATAAAATAAAAATAGTAACACATGATTTGTCAAAATGTGTGCTTAGATGTTGTTGTTTTTTTACCTGGCATTGAAGCCCCTTTCAGCTGACCTCAGCACATAAAGCAGGTACGGTCTATATGACTGACTGACTACGTGGTGGAGGACGTGTTTCTGAAACATCTGTGTAACCATATGTAACACTGAAATACCTCCTCACCTCGTTAGTAAGCCCCCTTTCCCCATGGCGCATTACAATGTCACACATGCCGCAATTTATCCACACATTGGGACTCATTGTAGAGAGATCTGTCAACGTGCACACTTTCTTTGTCCCCCCCCCCCCCTGTTCTCCATTCATGTAAGGCTGACAGAACAGTCTCCTTGAGGTTCCAGGTGGAACACCAGGGGAGAAGAATTACAGGAGCTCTGTAGGACAAGTTTATATGAAACACCTCTGTGCCTTCTAGGCCCCTTACTCGTTAAACTAAACCCCTCTAGCCTTGTCAACCCAAATCCCTAAATCCCCTAAACCCCTTCACCTTGGCTTCTAGCTTCCCGCTGAGGTCAGGGCTGCGGGGATGGAGGGAAGGGGGGATGGAGGGTAGGGGGGACGGGGGGGGGCTTGTGGCGGAACTGGCACGGGGAAGGAGGCTCAGGTAGGGTTGAGGAATGGGGGATGGAGTGATGGGGCAACTGGGAAGGAAATCCAGGGGGAAAGCCTTGGGATGGAACATAAGCCAGAATGAGCCACCATGGATCCAGCTATGTGTTCCCTTTTATCTCATCAAAGCACTGTGTGTTTACTGAGGAAGGGGCAAGGGGCTGAGGAAGGGGCCATGATGGGCTGAGGAAGGGGCCATGACGGTCTGAGGAAGGGACCATGGTCTGGGGCTGAAGGGGACTAGGGGGGCTGAGGAGGAGGGGGCTAGGGGCTGGGGCTGAAGGGGACTAGGGGGCTGAGGAGGAGGGAGTTATGGGATGTGGCTGAAGGGGACTAGGGGGATGAGGAGGAGGGGGATAGGGGCTAGGGCTGAAGGGGCCTAGGGGGGCTGAGGAGGAGGGGGCTAAGGGCTGGGGCTGAAGGGGGCATGGAAAGTGGTTGTTACTCGGTATGAATTACTGCCTTATTACCCTGATTCATCTGAAGCTCCGTTTGAAACGTGTTGAGCAAGCTGGCCATCTGACACGTGCTATCGCTCTAGTGACAAATTATATGGGAGATTTTAAGAGCGCTAATTGGTGTCAATAAAGTATCATTAGCCAAAATCAATAGCCTTTATGTTTGAAACTACTGACGGTTTATTTTGCTTTCCTTTCATTCATATCAAACACAAATCCCCTTTCAAATTCGCTTGACCTTATCCTGATCTCTGTGTTTGATGTGATAATGACTAATTAAAAGCATAATCTGTAAATTCACAGCCAAGTTTGCTGGAGGATGTATAAATGCTTGCCTCCCTATTAACTAAAAAAGTACATATATATTTTACATTTATTTAACTAGGCAAGTCAGTTAGGAACAAATTCTTATTTTCAATGACAGCCCAGGAACAGTGCCTTGTTCAGCCTTGTTCAGCACGATAGATTTGTACCTTGTCAGCTCAGGGATTTGATCTTGCAACCATTTGGGTTACTAGTCCAACGCTCTAACCACTAGGCTACCTGCCGCCTCAGGCCCAGCTTTCAGTAAATAACAGACTGTGACCTGCCTGCTTTCACTCCCAGCAGGCGGAAAGGGTTTAGGAATATTTTCTCACGGCTACCACATGTATTTTGTCCTTCCTGGAACTCTTGGAAGCAGGCAGAAAGGCTACAATCTCATGCAGTTAAACATCTAAAAGTCTGAGCCGTGTGGGGAGGGGGAGGGTTACCTTCAGACCAGTCCTGTGGGAGTGTAGAGCAATCCACAGTGGGGTCAAATTAGTTTGTAGCCCAAACGGTTCGGACGCTGCAGACAGAAGTTGGCACATCAGCGTTACCGACTTCAGACAGGCCCATGACACTTGTGGGCAATGTTCCCTCAAATGTTTTGGGACACTGGGCAAATATTAGGTCTTCTGAGCAGAAACTTAAACATTGTGAGAATTTTCTGGAACTTCCAGGGTGCGTTTACAGTGAACACTCAGGCTGCACCCTTACAGTTTTAGACAGTAGCCAATGGGTTATTGTGGCTATTTGAGCATAATGTAGAACTGCCAACAAAACCAATGGACTAAATCCCAGAATATTTTCACATGGAAATAGATTTTGATTTCTATGATATAGACTACAGAAGCATATATGTGGTGTTCAATGCAGACCTACATCACATGAGACTTTTAAAAAGGTTTTTACATTATGAAGGGCTTGATATTCATATTTTTTTACTTGGTCTGTAACACCATAGGCCAAATAGATGACTGAGAATTGCATTGTATTGTGTTTTATGCTGCAAGAAACCACTTTACAAAATACAATGAATATTATTACCATACATAGCATTGAACAATGTAAGCTATCCTTCTGCCTATTGTCTTATTTGCATATTCAAGCCTATCTCAAAATAAAACACTGCCTCTTTAATTAAGACATAAGCCTTTTACATGACTGGTTTTTCAATGACAACTTGAAATGTGGCCTACACGTTTTGTGCTCTTGTAGGAAGCAGTAACGCCGATTCCTTATCTATAACTTGGCTAATAACTTGATAACTAGCAAAGAATACCAACAAACGTGCACACGCGTGGCTCTGCGCTCTGATCTGAAAAGCGCATTCACATGTGGGTGTTTGAAAGACCTTTCATGGGCTACCCTGCGGTACAATTCTACTCTGTTGCGCTCTGGCAACAACAAAATCACAGACTCAATCTTGCAAAGTTAGATTTGTTTTGTTTTGTTGCATTGAAAAGGGGTGGATATAATGTTGATTCGATAACAGAAAAACATTCATCTATATAGTGCAAACTAATGGGGCGAACTCAGTGTTCAGTCTCTGCGCTCTATGGCATTTCTTCTGCGTGGCAGTCCCAGAGGTGTGCGCCTGCGCATGCGCGTAGTTTAGAGGGAACATTGCTGTGGGAGTCCTAGAGCGAAACGGAGAACACTATCGTGTTTGTGAGTCTCTTCTTAGTGGTCATATTAGTAGGACAAACCATTCAAATGCTGCAGATATTTTTGTGAGAAGACCGATTTTCAGGATGTCTCATGGTCTGACAAACACAGCTGTAGCTCGTTTGCCTTCTTGAAGGCTGACATAGGTGGCTGCGGTGCGTTAAGACGCAGACCATACACCAAAAACATATCTCTAGTTTAAACTGACAGATTTTGATGGATTTGTCAATACACTCTTAAGGATTAAACAGTTTATTTTGTTTTGAAAGCTGAAAACAGTATGATGCACCTTAACTTCACAGCTGAGTCTTAATCCGTTGATGGTTTGCAGACATTAGTATCCAATCTCAGATAGGGGGACCAGGCATAGCATTGTGTGTTTGGAGTGAGAGATGTGAGAGTTGACTTTGGGCTGAAATGGGGTTTGTCTTTCAGGAAACGTTCCACAGATTTACATTGATTGGATTTTCCAGAATCTGAGCCACACTGTTGGATTGATCCTGGTCCTCTGAGGATCCTCCTCCCACGTCTGTCTCTATCTCCATCTCTGTTCCAATACTTTAGAAATACATTCTTCCTTTCTTGTTTACTTGAAGTAAGCACATATCTACATTCATACATTCACTTTCATTAATCCAACCAATTCACATCTGTGATTACTTCAAGATAGCTAAGAAGGAAAGATACCTATTTACAGTATTGGAACTCTGCCTTTGTCTGGCCCACCCTGTCATGCCTGGTGTTGAGCCTGCATGAGCCTCTGGAACTCATCTTCCTTGATTATCCTCAGCAATACTTTCCAAATCAAGTTTATTGGTCGCATACACAGTTTAGAAGATGATATAGCGGGTGCAGTGAAATGCTTACGTTACTAGCTCTTAACAATGCAATAAAATGTCAAACAAATACATAAATAATCCTTAAATAATTTTTAAACATAACAAGAAATCAAGAAATATCGGCATGAATCCAATTAACAACCCAAATAGCACTGTAACAGTCATCCAAATGCAATATGTACATTCATTTACATAAGATATAGTAAGAAGGACATGTACAGCAGTAGATACAGTATATTAGTGTCACACCCTGATCTGTTTCACCTGTCTTTGTGCTTGTCTCCACCCCCACCAGGTATCTCCCCTCATTATCCCCTGTGTATTTACACCTGCTTTTTCTGTTTGTCTGTTGCCAGTACGTCTTGTCCCGTCAAGTCCTACCAGCATGTGCCCGTGTTTCCTGTGCTTTTTCCTAGTCTTCCCAGTTCTGACCTTCCTGCCTGTCTTGACCTACCGATTGCCTGCCGTCCTGTACCTGCCTGACTGATTTGAATTACGAATGTTTGCCTTACCTTTTGCCTACCCCTTGTACTATAATAAACTCTGAGACTCATACTATCCACCTCCAGTGTCTGCATCTGGGTCTTAGCATGAAGCCTGATAGTACGAACTGGCCATGACTGACCCAGCAGACTCGGACCAGCTCCACAATGCTGTCACCTCCCAAGGAGCCACCATTGGAAGACACGAGGAGTTACTGCAAAGCCTTATGGAGGGACTCCATACCCTGGCAGAACGCCATGACCATGCGCTCGATACATTGCTGGAGCATTTCCGCAAATTCCTAACTAGGCAGCAAGCCACAACAGCAATCCCCCAGACTCTCAGCAACCCCGCCACCAGTGGCGCTACTTCCCAGCCTACCCCTGTGTCCCGAGGACATTGCTTACCTCCTCCGGAGCGAAGATAGTGTATTTGATAACTCTGATGTCCGGGAGGGCACTCGCCTGGGCTACGGCGGTGTGGGAGCAGCAGTCCACCGTTTACCTCAGTCTGGAGGAGTTTGTGGTGGAGATACGAAAGTGTTTGATTCTCCGTTGTCCGGGAGAGAGGCTGCTCGTAAGCTGCTCCAACTACGTCAAGACTCCCATAGTGTGGCAGACTACGCAGTGGATTTTTGCATGTTGTTGGCTGAGAGTGCCTGGAATCTGGAAGCCCTTTTTGACACGTTCCTTCACGGATTATCGGAGGAGGTTAAAGATGAGCTCACAGCTTCTGATGGACCTCGACAACCTCATCGCCTTGACCGTATGGATCGATGGGCAGCTACGGGAACATAGGAGGGAGAGGAGGTCTGTTCCCTGTCACACTCGCTTGTCTACTGCTTCCACCTAGCCTTCAAGGAATCCCGGAAGTTCCCGACGTCCACCTTTCTGAGAGAATCCAAGGTCACCCGAATGCCAATGGGAATCACTGAGGACGGTTGCCTCGCCTCCTCCTGAGACCAAGCTACTGGGAAGGGATAGATTGTCTCGGGATGAACGTTTACACAGGCTGAGCACCAGGAGCTGTCTGTATTGCGGGACTACAGATCATTTATATTTCCACCTGTCCATTAAAAAGACCAGGCTCACCAGTAGGTACGAGTTCTCTGGTGAGCCGTACAGGGATTTTCCAATCTCCCATTACTCGTACCCCTCTCAATGCCACCCTGTTGTGGGGTGACCAGGCCAAATCTCTCCGAGTGCTCATTGACTCTGGGCCGACGAGAGCTTTATTGACGCTACCTTGGTGGTAGAGCTGGGAATCTCAACTCAACCTCTCTTCATTCCCATGGACGTCAGAGCTCTGGATGGACACTATTGGCAGAGTCACCCGCAATACAGTTCCTATCAACCTACGAGTATCAGGAAATCACAGTGAGTGTATGCAGTTCCTGCTCATAGAATCTCCCCATGTACCCGTGGTTTTGGGATAGTCATGGCTCCAGAAGCACAACCCCCTGATCGACTGGGCTACTGGTTCTATCGTGGGTTGGAGCCCGTTCTGCCATGTGCAGTGTCTTAAGTAGGCACAGCCTGCCCAGGACGTTTTCCTGCAGGCTTGGGAGAAGCCTCACATCCCTCCGTCATTCCCGCGGAGTACCTAGACCTCTGTGAGGTTTTCAACAATGTCCCCGCTACTTCTCTCCCTCCGCATTGACCCTACAACTGCGCATTGACCTTCTCCCGGGCACTACATCACCTCAGGGGGTGGCTTTACTCCCTGTCGGGTCCGGAAACCAAGGCTATGGAGGAGTACATTGAAGACTCTCTTGCGTGTATCGACTACCGGGGCCTTAATGACATCATGGTTAAAAAACGTTACCCTCTACCACTCATCTCCTCGGCTCTCGAACCTGTTCAGGGAGCAACCATCTTCTCAAAGTTGAACCTTCTGAAAGCTATCTGGTTCAGATACGGGAAGGAGACAAGTGGAAGGCAGCCTTTAACACGGCTAGCGGACACTATGAGTACTTGGTTATGCCATTCGGACTGACCAACGCTCCCGCTTGGTTCCAGGCCCTGGTCAACGATGTGCTCTGGGACACACTGAACCAGTTCGTGTTTGTCTACCTTGACGACATCCTTGTCTTTTCTAGTTCAGCTCAAGAGCACATCCTACAGGTTCTTCAGCGTCTCCTGGAGAACCAGCTTTTCATTAAAGCGGAGAAGTGTGAATTCAATCGCTCCACCATCTCCTTCTTAGGATACATCATTGATGCAGGACATATACAGATGGATCCAGACAAGGTGAGAGTGGTGGTGGATTTGCCTCAACCCACATCCAGAATGCAGCTGCAATGTTTCCTGAGATTTGCTAACTTCTACCTTCGCTTCATCTGGGGTTACAGCACCCTGGCTTCCCCCCTCTCAGCACTCACAAGGTTCCATTCATGTGGTCTCCAGCAGCTGACCGGGCGATCTCTGACCTCAAACATCGATTCACTACAGCCCCCATCTTAATCCATCCGGACCCGTCCCATCAGTTTGGGGTGGAGGTCGACGCCTCGGATGTCGGAGTGGGGGCCGTCCTGTCCCAGCGTTCTGCCCAAGACCAAAAGCTACACCCCTGCGCTTTTCTCTCCCATCCTTTTACCCCTGCTGAGAGGGACTATGATGTGGGAAATCGAGAATTCCTCGCCGTCAAGATGGCGTTGGAGAAGTGGAGGCACTGGTTGGAGGGGGCGGAACACCCATTTTTAGTGTGGACTGACCATAAGAACCTAGTATATCTCCGCAACACCAAGCACGTCAACTCTAGGCAGGCTCGTTGGACCCTGTTATTCACCCGGTTCAACATCATTTAAACCAAAAAGTGATATGTGATGTTGAATCAATGTGGAAACCTGATTGGATTTGCAAAAAGTCATCAAATGTTATTTCTTACATACACGTGTTTAAAACCTCTTTGGGAAAGGCGTGCCGCTAGCGGGACACCTTGTCAACATCCAGTGAAATTGCAGAGTGCAAAATTCAAACTACAGAATTATAAATATTTAGCTTTCATAAAATCACAAGTGTAATACATCAAAATAAAGCTTAACTTCTTGTTAATCCAGCCGCTGTGTCAGATTTCAAAAAGGCTTTACGGCAAAAGCACACCATGCGATTATCTGAGGACAGCGCCCCGCATACAAAATCATGAAAAACATATTTCAACCAGGCAGGTGCGACACGAAAGTCTGAAATAGCGATATAATAAACGCCTTTACTTTGATTATCTTCTTCTGTTGGCACTCCAAAAGTTCCCAGTTACATCACAAAGGGTCCTTTTGTTCAATAATGTCCTTATAACCATAAAAACTCAGTTTAGCTGGCGCGCTTCAGTCAATAATCCACCCAGTTTCTCTCCATCAAAATGCATACAAAATGAATCCCAAACGTTACCAATAAACTTTTCCAAACATATCAAAGAACGTTTATAATCAAACCTTAGGTACCCACCCTAATACGTAAATAAACTATACAATTTAAGACGGAGAATCGTTATTGTCTTTACCGGAGAAAAATACCAAAGAACGCGCTCTCATTCGCGCGCTTGGAAACACTACAGCCAAAATGGGAGTCATCTAGAAAAACTAAAATTTCTGGCTAATTTTTCCAAAAACCAGCCTGAAACTCTTTCTAAAGACTGTTGACATCTAGTGGAAGCCCTAGGAACTGCAATCTGGGAGGATTGCGCCTTATAATAAAAGTGACAGCCATTGAAAACAGTGGTAGGCAGATTTTTTTGGGGGGGATGGTTTGTCCTTGGGTTTCGCCTGCCATATCAGTTCTGTTATACTCACAGACATTATTTTAACAGTTTTCGAAACTTTAGAGCACTTTCTATCCAAATCTACCAATTATATGCATATCCTAGCTTCTAGGCCTGAGTAACAGGCAGTTTACCTTGGGCACGCTTTTCAACCGGACATCAAAATACTGCCCCCTATCCCAAACAAGGTAACAGATGTTATTGCAGGTGTAACAAAATGCTTGTGTTTCTAGCTCCAACAGTGCAGTAATATCTAACAAGAAATATCTAACAATTTCACAACAACACACAATACACACAGTAGGCCGTCATTGTAAATAAGAATTTGTTCTTAACTGACTTGCCTAGTTAAATAAAGGTTCATTTAAAAAAAGTTGGTGGTTTGCCCTTTGTAACAACATACCTTTGTGAGAGTGGATTCTCGGCCCTCACTAGAATGAAAACTAAATACAGGCACAGACTATGTGTGGGAAATGATTTAAGACTGAGACTCTCTCCAATACAACCCAACATTGCAGAGTTATGCGCATCCTTTCAAGCACACCCTTCTCATTAACCTGTGGTGAGTTATTCACAATTTTCGATTAACAAATAAGGTTTTATATGTAAGATGGTTAAATAAAGAGCAAAAGATTCGATTATTATTATATTATTATTTGTGCCCTGGTCCTATAAGAGCTCTTTGTCACTTCCCAGGAGCCGGGTTGCGACAACAACTCATTCATTCTTATGTTTAATAAATGTATCGTATAGTGTGTGTGTGTGGCAGGCTTACAATGATGCAAAAAAACAACATTTGAGAGTGCGCTGACCCTGGTGCTAGAGGGGGTACGCAGCTGGAGGTTGAATGTTTGAAGGGGTATGGGACTATAAAAAGTTTGGGAACCACTGCTCTATAGGGAGCCATCCAAACAAAGTGCATTAGCCTCCCCTAACTGAAAGGCTTTCATTTCAAAACAGCTTGACTATATTACAGATTCTATTCAGCCTTTTGTTGACCAGTGGTTCTCAAACCTTTCGCCCTTTCAGGGCTACAACAAAATTGTGAAACGTCTGTGGGTCCCTGAGGAGCGGTTTGAGAGCCACTGACATAGAAAATATTTGAAATATAGAGCGTTTGTTTTATCATTGTCAAAAATCATTGTCAAAAAAATATATATATCTTTGTCCTTCTCCTCTGTGTTTTACAGTAAGTGGATTTTTGGATACTAGTCCACTCTAACCACAGTGTTAAACAGAGGCACTTCATATATTTCTAATTATTCAATAATACTCTTAACTTTTTCTGAAAAGCTTTAGGAAAATATATTTATGCTACTCCTTCAGCAGCCACTCAAGCCTTGATTTCTGTCTTTTGTTCTAAATCTGTAACTTGATCTATGCAAAGAGAGAGCACCAGGGCAGGTGCCAGCGTGCCAGCGTCAACATGCTTAAATTCCACTCGTCTCAAAACACAGACTATCGTTTCGGAGCTAAATTGCCCCTTCACAATCAAAGCAGCTGGCTCTGAGTCTAATGTGAGATTAACAGGGCCAATCCCCAATAGGGCCCCGGCTGACTGACAAGGGCTGGTGCAACTACACGCTAAGCGAATGTTACTCCTTTTCAGAAATTGGGTGCATTCGTTTTAGATTGACCACCTGGGGAACCGGGCAGGGTTTTCACTTTTGCACCGATGGAATTGTTTAAAATGTGCAAACCCAGTGCCCCGGTCGAGGTAAAAAGGAATGCACCTTCTGGCAGTGTTACCTTGCTCCCTGTGCCCAGGTCCCTGCCTAAACCTTGTTTTGTAACTGTATACCGGGAACGGCTGGTATTGTGTTTACCAGTGTTCAATGAGCAGTGGCCTTTGTAAAACAGCCTGTTTCAGTGGCATGCTGACTGAAACCCTGACTGACTGTTTTCAAACAGCCTGTTTGTGACTGAGCGGGGACAGAGGAGAAGCCTGGGAACCGACACACAGTAGATCCATGATACGCTCCCCAGTTTCGAGTCACATGGGGTCCCAAATGGCACCATATTCCCTATATAATGCTCTACTTTGACCAGAGCCCTATAAGCTCTCCCTATAGGTCCTGGTCAAAGTAGAGCATATGGAACAGGGTGCCATTTGGGACAAAACCACAGGCTTGTTTTTGTCATTATAGTCCTCTATAATGGAGCAGGACCTCTACTCTCTGTCTCTGTCCCTGTTTCTGTTTCTGTCTCTGTTTCTGTCCCTATTTATTTTTCAGTTTCTGTTTTCTGTCTCTGTCTCTGTCCCTGTTTGTGTCTCTGTTTCTGTCCCTATTTATGTTTCAGTTTCTGTCTCTGTCGCTGTCCCTGTTTCTGTCTCTGTTTCTGTCCCTATTTATTTTTCAGTTTCTGTTTTCTGTCTCTGTCGCTGTCCCTGTTTCTGTCTCTGTTTCTGTCCCTATTTATGTTTCTGTCTCTGTTTTCTGTCTCTGTCGCTGTCCCTGTTTCTGTCTCTGTTTCTGTCCCTATTTATGTTTCTGTCTCTGTTTTCTGTCTCTGTTTCCTGTCTCTGTTTTTGTCTCTGTTGCGGCCTCTGTTACTGCCTCAACCTACAGTATTTGTCTTTGCGTGTGAAGGGTCACAGTGGAGCTACACACATCCTTTCTCTGTGTGGATAGTCTAGACTCATGACTGATTGACTGACTGATGGGCTGTCTGTGGGTTAGAGAAAGGTGTGAACAACCATGGTTGGAACCCTTGTGTCTCTTGCACCCACAAGACTGTGTTAGCCCACTGAGCTAAAACCTAGGCATTAACTCAGGGAGTTAACTCAAGTTTTCAGTTCTCAGAAAAGGTTACTCATCATGTGAGCCTGGCTGAGAAACACCTCCATTACAAAGGCATTGGGCCAGAGTTAAAAGAAAGATATGTTTATTTTAGCCAGCCTCCTACCTAGAGTGAATGTGAGGCTCGTTTTAATCGTTCCACCCTTCCAAGTTTACAGACAACAATATGTCAGGTCCCAGTTCAGAGCAGGTTCATCCCTAGCACGAGAGGTCCCATATGTGGACAGTTTACACCTGCTCGCCTCTCTATCACGTTTTCTTGTTTAGATTCGATGGAGTCAACCATAAACAATTGAAGCGATCCAGAATCAACAATATATAGTAAAGACAGACAGAGCTGTTCCATCCACAGTCAGAGGATTCATCTGAGAATCTCATTCAGATATATGGAAGAACAGACAGCAGATATGGGAATCCAGTCACAGGAATCTGTCCACTCTAAACGTTCCGGTTGACATTTCCTGATTTCCCTTTTCAACTATTTTGGAGACATTTGTGTATGTTATTTTAGTTATGTTTTTACTACTGTTATGTTTACATACAATATCGATATATAAGTCTGTATCTATAAGCTACAGTTAGTTTATAGATCCACAATTGAAATTATATCACACTGTGTATAACTATACTGTATGATTTGAACAGTGGAAATAAACCATCTACAGTATAAACTATATAGTGATGAACAGAGCCAGGTTTTTATTTCGCTGGACCCCAGGGCCCTCCTGGTGCTCTGGTATTCCTCCTCCGGCCATGGAGCAGAGCGAAGCGTAGAGACGAGGAATCCTTGTTATGGAGCAGAGGATTGTACATTGACTTTTGTTTGCTGACCTCTCTCTCTCTCTCTCTCCTCTCTCTCTCTCTCTCTCTCTCTCTCTCTCTCTCTCTCTCTCTCTCTCTCTCTCTCTCTCTCTCTCTCTCTCTCAGCACAGGCTTGATATTGCTGCAGTCATATTCCAATGGTTTATAAACTGGGTCTCACAACGACATTCACAAACAACATTATTCCTCCTGTTGTGTTTGATTTGTCTACACTCAGCTGACAGAGGCCAGGGCTGGGGGGCTGAGACAGAGGCATTTCCTTAGAGGGAGAGGAGGACATGTCTCTGACTGTCTGGCAGCTCTCTCTCTCGCTCTCTCTCTCCCGCCATATTTCTGTCACAACCTGTTAGCCATTAGCCACCCATGGGTGGCCCTTAAACAGACACACAGTTCAATATTGCCTTCCTAAAACAGCTGTAAATCGAAGCATCTCTTCCTCTTACCTTATTTTTCCCTCTCCCTTTCTCTATTTCTCTCCCTGTCTCTTCCCATCTCCCTTTCTCTTTCTTTCTCTCTAAAGTGTATCTCCTGCCTTCTCCCTCTCCATCTCTCCCTCTCCCTCCTGCTCTCACACACTTTCCATTTCATGCTCCCTCTCTCGCTCCCTCTCTATCTCCCTCTCTTCCTCCCCCTTTCCCCCATCCCAGTCTCTTTACTTTGCTGTGTACTGAATTTGAGTCCTTCTCTCCCAGCAGTACAGCAGCGTTCTGAAGAGCCACATGTACGCAATGACCCCGCCCAGCCACTGAGCTGCTGCTATAAAAAGCCTCCAGCTCTCATCTAAAACCAGGAAAATCCCAAGCTCCAGCCGCCACCCTAACACCCTAACTTAACCCTCGGTATACTTCTTCCAGAGGCTCACTCTGCTCCCCTGGGAAAAGACTGCAAACTAAGGTTCTAGAAAGGTAATGTGTTGCTCTTAGAGAATCTCCAGGGATAAGATTCATCTGGGTCCGGGAAACCAGCCCTTGGAATGTATCAGTAGAGAGTGAATCTTCTACACCAAATCCAATAGCCATAGCATTTGAACACTGAACACACTTAACACAGCCCCACAAACGGTTTCTTACACAGAATAAGTGATGTCATAAGGCAAGGGTAGCACTATAATTCACACAGCATATGTCATTGTGGGACACTACCTCATAAAGTGCATTCGGAAAGTATTCAGACCTCATCCCTTTTTCCACATTTTGTTACGTTACAGCCTTAGTATAAAATGGATTAAAGAAATACAAAAATCCTCATCAATCTACACACAATACCCCATAATTACAAAAGCAAAAAAAGTTTTTTAGAATGTCTGAAAATGTATAAAAAATAAATACCTTATTTACATAAGTATTCAGACCCTTTGGTATGATACTCAAAATTGAGCTTAGTTGCATCCTGTTTCCATTCATCCTTGAGATGTTTCTACAACTTGATTGGAGTCCACCTGTGGTAAATTCAATTGATTGGACATGATTTGGAAAGGCACACACCTGTCTATATAAGGACCCACAGTTGAAAGTGCATGTCAGAGAAAAAACCAAGCCATAAGTTCGAAGAAACTGTCTGTAGAGCTCCGAGACAGGATTGTGCCGAAGAACAGATCTGGGGAAGGGTACCACAAAAACTTCTGCAGCATTGAAAGTCTCCAAGAACAGTGGCCTCCATCATTTTTAAATGGAAGAAGTTTGGAACAACCAAGACTCTTCATAGAGCTGCTGCCTGGACAAACTGTGCAATCGGGGGAGAAGGGCCTTGGTCAGGGAGGTGACCAAGAATCTGAAGGGAGAACCTTCCAGAAGGACAACCATCTCTGCAGCACTCCACCAATCAGGCCTTTATAGTAGAGTGGCCAGACAGATCCACTCCTCAGTAAAAGGCACAGACCTCAGACCATGAGAAACAAGATTCTCTGGTCGGATGAAACCAAGATTGAACTCTTTGGCCTGAATGCCAAGCGTCACGTCTGGAGGAAACCTGGCACCATCCCTACGCTGAAGCATGGTGGTGGCAGCAACATGCTGTGGGGATGCTTTTCAGTGGCAGGGACTGGGAGACTAGTCGGGATTGAGGGAAAGATGAAGGGAGCAAAGTACAGAGAGATCCGTGATGAAAACCTGCTTCAGAGCACTTAGGACCTCAGACTGGGGCGAAGATTCACCTTCCAACAGGACAACGACCCTAAGGACACAGCCAAGACAATGCATGAGTGGCTTCGGCACAAATCTCTGAATGTCCTTGAGTGGCCAAGCCAGAGACCGGACTTGAATCCGATCAAACATCTCTGGAGAGACCTGAAAATAGCTGTGCTGCGACGCTCCCCATTCAACTTCACAGAGCTTGATAGGATCTGCAGAGAACAATGGGAGAAACTCCCCAAATACAGGTGTGCCAAACTTGTAGTGTCATACCCAAGAAGACTCAAGGCTGTAATTGCTGCCGAAGATGCTTCAACAAAGTACTGAGTAAAGGGTCTGAATACTTGTGTAAAGTGATATTTCAGTAGAAAAAAATATATAAATGTAAATAAATGTCTTAACGTGTTTTTGCTTTGTCATTATGGGGTATTGTGTGTAGATTGATGAGGAAAAAAGTACAATTGAATCCATTTTAGAATAAGGCTGAAATGTAATAAAATGTGGAAAAAGTCAAGGGGTCTGAATACTTTCTGAATGCACTGTATGTACTGCTTCACTTTACAAAGATAAGCAGATCTCTATTGACTCTACCCTCAGATCTCACAGTGGAAGTACGTATGTCCAGTCTGATTTACACGCCAGCAGCAGCGAGGGGTTACACACCTTCAGTGAGAACTTCAAATGAGATGTCAGTGGCACACAGTCAGCCATTCCTTAACCTCTACAGCAGGTAGTCCCAAACAGGGGTACGGCAAATAAAAATGTGCTTCACTTTCTTTCTTTTTTTTCAATGGGGCTATACATTTGGGTGAGGTTTTTTTTCTCACCTGAGTAGCCTCATTTCACTGCCAAAAATCAAATGAAACCATCTGGTGTTCAGCAAAATAACAACACAATGTCAAATACAGGTAGCCTAGTCAAATAATTAACATCCAATCACATTAACCGTTTCTCTCTCACGGGAATTCCACTAACGGTCTGCTCATTCCGTTTGCTCAAAAATTGGTAAATGGTTAAAAAAAGTAAGGCCTGCAGCCAAAGGGACACATACCAGCTATAGTGGTAGTACTGCTACTACCAGCAGTACTACAACCGCACCTGTTGATGACACAAGTTGTTCTGCTTCCACGAGCACATCCAATGCTAGTATCAGTAATTCTACATTTGTTGTTAGCCCAGCTAGCGTGGACACTGACAGTTGTTAATCTAATGCAGCCGAAGAGCTACTGCCCCCTTACCCGGGAAAGCCCCAAACATCAGACAGGGATGTTGGACCATCGAAGAGACGCAACTATGATGAGAACTACATTGATTTGGGGTTCACTTATATTGGGAGTAGTGCCTTTCCTCAGCCACAGTGTGTTATATGTGCAATAGTACTATCTCACAACTTGATGAAACCTTCACTCTTGCGAAAACATTTAGAAACAAAACATGCCAATTTGAAAAATAAGAGAATTGAGACGACTTTCGAGTAGTAAGACATGTATAAAAGCAACAGATACCATTAACAAGAAGGGGCTAGAATCGTCTTATATGGTGAGCTACCGAGTGGCTAGGACAGGCAAGCCCCATACTATTGTGGAGGACTTAATTCTTGCAGCTGCCGCGGATATGGCTGGGACAATACTGGGGGAAAAGGCCCCAAAAAACTATACAGACAATGACTTCATCAAACAACACTGTTTCATGATGCATCAGTGACACGGCAGGAGATGTTTTGAAACAATTATTGCTTCGCATACAAGCCAGTGAATTTTATGCGTTACAGCTGGATGAGTAAACAGACGTGGCGGGCCTGGCACAGCTCTTGGTATATGTCCGTTACGTTTATGGGGGTCAATTAAGGAAACCCAATGGAAACCAGGACAACAGGAAAATCTATTTTTAAAGTACTGGTCAGCTTTGTGACATCAAATGGACTTTGGTGGTCAAGATGTGTTGGTATCTGTACTGATGGCGTAAAAGCCATCACAGGGAGACATAGTGGAGTGGTAACACGCGTGCAAGCAGTTGCTCACGATGGTACTTGGGTACACTGCAGCATCCACCGAGAGGCTCTTGCTGCCAAGGGAATACCTGACAACTTGAAAGATGTTTTGGGCACTACAGTGAAAATGGTTAACTTTGTTAAAGCAAGGCCCCTGAACTCTCGTGTATTTTCTGCACTATGCAATGATATGGGCACCCACCATGTAACAATTTTACAACATACTTAAGTGCGCTGGCTATCAAGGGGCAAAGTATTGACACTTTTTTTTTAAATTGAGAGACAAGCTTAAAGTTTGCTTAACTGACCATAATTTTCACTTGTCTGACCGCTTGCATGATGATGAGGTTCTCACACGAATGGCCTATCTGGGTGATGTTTTTTCTCACCTGAATGATCTGAATGTAGGATTACAGGGACTCTCCGCAACTGTGTTCAACGTGCGGGACAAAATTGAGGCTATGATTAAGAAGTTGGAGCTCTTCTGTGTCTGTATTAACAAGGACAACACACAGGTCTTTCCATAATTGTATGATTTTTTTGTGTGCAAATGAACTCAAGCTTACGGACAATGTCAAATGTGTTATAGCGAAGCACCTGAATGAGTTGGGTGCGCAATTACTTTTCCAAAACGGATGACACAAACACCTGGATTCGTTACCCCTTTCATGCTCTGCCTCCAGTCCACTTACCGATATCTGAACAAGAGAGCCTCATCGAAGTTGCAACAAGCGTTCTGTGAAAATTAAATTTAATCAGAAGCCACTGTCAGATTTCTGGATTTGGCTGCACTCAGAATATCCTGCCTTGGCAAATTGCGCTGTTAAGACACTGATGCCCTTTGCAAACACGTACCTACAGTTGAAGTCAGAAGTTTACATACACCTGAGCCAAATACATTTAAAGTCAGTTTTTCACAATTCCTGAAATGTAATCCTAGTAAAAATTCCCTGTCTTATGTCAGTTAATATCACCAGTTTATTTTAAGAATGTGAAATGTCAGAATAATAGTAGAGAGAATGATTTATTTCAGCTCGTATTTCTTTCATCACATTCCCAGTGGGTCAGAAGTTTACATATACTCAATTAGTATTTGGTAGCATTGCCTTTAGATTGTTTAACCTGGGTCAAATGTTTCAGGTAGCCTTCCACAAGCTTCCCACAATAAGTTGGGTGAATTTTGGCCCATTCCTCCTGACAGAGCTGGTGTAACTGAGTCAGGTTTGTAGGCCTCCTTGCTCGCACACACGTTTTCAGTTCTACCCCATAAACGTTCTATGGGATTGAGGTCAGGTGTTGTGATGGCCACTCCAATACCCTGTTTGCAATCTACTGCAGAGATAGCTTGCAGAGTTCTGTCTTACTATCCAGGTCTGTACCCAAACAATTCGAGCTACTACTTTTAAAAATCCACCTTTCCAGAAACAAGTCTCTCACCGTTGCCGCTTGCTATAGACCACCCTCTGCCACCAGCTGTGCTCTGGACACCATATGTGAATTGATTGCCCCCCATCTATCTTCAGAGCTTGTGCTGCTAGGTGACCTAAACTGTGACATGCTTAACACCCCGGCAAACCTACAATCTAAGCTTGATGCCCTCAATCTCACACAAACTATCAATGAACCCACCAGGTACAACCTCAAATCCGTAAACACGGGCACCCTCATAGATATCATTCTAACCAACTTGCCCTCCAAATACACCTCTGCTGTTTTCAACCAAGATCTCAGCGATCACTGCCTCAATGCCTGCATCCGTAATAGGTCTGCGGTCAAACGACCACCCCTCATCACTGTCAAAGGCTCCCTAAAACACTTCAGTGAGCAGGCCTTTCTAATTGACCTGGCCCGCGTATCCTGGAAGGATATTGACCTCATCCCGTCAGTAGAGGATGCCTGGTTATTCTTCAAAAGTGCCTTCCTCACCATCTTAAATAAGCATGCCCCATTCAAAAAATGTAGAACCAGGAATAGATATAGCCCTTGGTTCTCTCTAGACCTGACTGCCCTTGACCAGCACAAAAACATCCTGTGGCGTTCTGCATTAGCATCGAATAGCCCCCGTGATACGCAACTTTTCAGGGAAGTTAGGAACAAATAAACACTGGAAAGCTAAGCCTAGCTTTTTCAAGCAGAAATTTGCATCCCGTAGCACAAACTCAAAAAAGTTCTGGGACACTGTAAAGTCCATGGAGAATAAGAGCACCTCCTCCCAGCTGCCCACTGCACTGAGGCTAGGAAACACTGTCACCACCGATAAATCCACTATAACTGAACATTTCAATAAGCATTTTTCTACGGCTGGCCATGCTTTCCACCTGGCTACCCCTACCTGATCAACAGCCCTCCACCCCCCACAGCAACTCGCCCAAGCCTCCCCCATTTCTCCTTCACCCAAATCCAGATAGCTGATGTTCTGAAAGAGCTGCAAAATCTGGACCCCTACAAATCAGCCAGGCTAGACAATCTGGACCCTCTCTTTCTAAGATTATCTGCCGAAATTGTTGCAACCCCTATTACTAGCCTGTTCAACCTCTCTTTCGTATCGTCTGAGATTCCCATAGATTGGAAAGCTTGCGCGGTCATCCCCCTCTTCAAGGGGGAGACACTCTAGACCCAAACTGCTACAGACCTATATCTATCCTACCCTGCCTTTCTAAGGTCTTTGAAAGCCAAGTTAACAAACAGATCACCGACCATTTCGAATCCCACCGTACCTTCTCCGCTATGCAATCTGATTTCAGAGCTGGTCATGGGTGCACCTCAGCCAAGATCAAGGCCCTAAACAATATCATACCCGCCATCGATAAGAGACATTACTGTGACATTACTATTCATCGACCTGGCTAAGGCTTTTGACTCTGTCAATCACAACATTCTTATTGGCAGACTCAACAGCCTTGGTTTCTGAAATTATTGCCTCGCCTGGTTCACTAACTTCTTCTCTGATAGAATTCAGTGTGTCAAATCGGAGGGCCTGTTGTCCGGACCTCTGTCAGTCACTATGGGGGTGCCTCAGGGTTCAATTCTCGGGCCGACTCTCTTCTCTGTATACATCAATGATGTCGCTCTTGCTGCTGGTGAGTCTCTGATCCACCTCTACGCAGACGACACCATTCGGTATACTTCTGGCCCTTCTTTGGATACTGTGTTAACAACCCTCCAGACGAGCTTCAATGCCATACAACTCTCCTTCCGTGGCTTCCAACTGCTCTTAAATACAAGTAAAACTAAATGCATGCTCTTCAACCGATCGCTGCCTGCACCTGCCCGCCTGTCCAGCATCACTACTCTGGACGGTTCTGACTTAGAATATGTGGACAACTGCAAATACCTAGGTGTCTGGTTAGACTGTAAACTCCCCTTCCAGACCCATATTAAACATCTCCAATCCAAAATTAAATCTAGAATCGGCTTCCTATTTCGTAACAAAGCATCCTTCACTCATGCTGCCAAACAAACCCTCGTAAAACTGACTATCCTACCAATCCTCGACTTCAGCGATGTCATTTACAAAATAGCCTTCAACACTCTACTCAACAAATTGGATGCAGTCTACCCACCACTGCGACCTGTACGCTCTCGTTGGCTGGCCCTCGCTTCATACTCGTCGCCAAACCCACTGGCTCCAGGTCATCTACAAGTTTTTGCTAGGTAAAGCCCCGCCTTATCTCAGTTCACTGGTCACCATAGGAGCACTCAACCTCAGCACGCGCTCCAGCAGGTATATTTCACTGGTCACCCCCAAAGCCAATTCCTCCTTTGGCCGCCTTTCCTTCCAGTTCTCTGTTGTTCTCTGGAACAAACTGCAAAAATCTTTGAAGCTGGAGACTCTTATCTCCCTCACTAACTTCAAGCACCAGCTGTGTTGTGGAAAATATTGAATCAAATACTTCTCAGATACCGGAGCTTGTGAATTCAAATAGACTTTATTACAGTGAGTAACAAAGCTGAGCAATTCCATAGAAGAACTAACTCTTCATTCTCAGTACTTGGCTTTTATACAGTCTTATCCTTACATAACGTCATCACTCCACTTTACGAATCTTGTCTTAGTTAGTTTCCATTCTCTTATTGGCTCAGACATTGGCGCATAGATTCTATTGGTGGCGTGACATGCCCCCTCCTACTGTTGCCCCTCACTGATTAGCTAATGTTCCTGTCCAGAGGTCTTTACAAGTACAGGCCGATGTTGTCTATGTATGATTAACTTCTATGGGCTACACAGCCAGTGAAATTTCAGGGCGGCAAATTAAAAAACAACAAAATGTCATAATTCAACTTTCTGAAACATACAACTATTTTACACCATTTTAACCTGTTGGGGATAGGGGGCAGTATTTGCACGGCCGGATAAAAAACGTACCCGATTTAATCTGGTTACTACTCCTGCCCAGTAACTAGAATATGCATATAATTATTGGCTTTGGATAGAAAACACCCTAAAGTTTATAAAACTGTTTGAATGGTGTCTGTGAGTATAACAGAACTCATATGGCAGGCAAAAACCTGAGAAGATTCCTTACAGGAAGTGGCCTGTCTGACAAGTTCTTGTTCTTCTTGGCTCTGTTTATTGAAGACTGAGGATCTTTGCTGTAACCTGACACTTCCTACGGCTCCCATAGGCTCTCAGAACCCGGGGAAAAGCTGAATGATATCGAGGCAGCCCCTGGCTGAAACACATTAGCGCGTTTGGATAGTGGCCGGTCAAAGGACCATCAGACTGGGGCTCGTGCACGAGAGCACGAGATGTTTTTATTTTCTCTCTCTTTGAACGTAAACATTTTTTTTTAAGAGAAAAATGGCATAAAAATGTATTTTAAACAGCGGTTGACATGCTTCGAAGTACGGTAGTGGAATATTTAGATTTTTTTTGTCACGACATGCGTCGGGCGCGTGACCCTTATTTACCCTTCAGATAGTGTCTTGAACGCACGAACGAAACGCCGCTATTTGGATATAACTATGGATTATTTTGAACCAAACCAACATTTGTTATTGAAGTAGAAGTCCTGGGAGTGCATTCTGATGAAGAACACCAAAGGTAATCAAACTTTTCAAATAGTAAATCGGAGTTTGGTGAGTGCCAAACTTGGTTGGTGTCAAAATAGCTAGCCTGTGATGGCTGGGCTATCTACTTAGAATTTAGCAAAATGTGCTTTCACCGAAAAGCTATTTTAAAATCGGACATAGCGAGTGCATAGAGGAGTTCTGTATCTATAATTCTTAAAATAATTGTTATTTTTTTGTGAACGTTTATCGTGAGTAATTTAGTAAATTCACCGGAAGTGTTCGGTGGGAATGCTAGTCACATGCTAGTCACATGCTAATGTAAAAAGCTGTTTTTTGATATAAATATGAACTTGATTGAACAAAACATGCATGTATTGTATAACATAATGTCATAGGGGTGTCATCTGATGAAGATCATCAAAGGTTAGTGCTGCATTTAGCTGTGGTTTGGGTTTATGTGACATTATATGCTAGCTTGAAAAATGGGTGTCTGATTATTTCTGGCTGGGTACTCTGCTGACACAATCTAATGTTTTGCTTTCGTTGTAAAGCCTTTTTGAAATCGGACAGTGTGGTTAGATTAATGAGAGTCTTGTCTTTAAAATGGTGTAAAATAGTCATATGTTTGAGAAATTGAAGTAATAGCATTTCTAAGGTATTTGAATAACGCGCCACAGGATTCCACTGGCTGTTACGTAGGTGGGACGAAATCGCAAGCGTCCCACCTAGCCCATAGAGGTTAAAGATACACTTTTCCTTGATGTAACCACATTGTCCAATTTCAAATAGGCTTTACAGCGAAAGCAAAACATTAGATTATGTTAGGAGAGTACATAGACAAAAATAATCACACAGCCATTTTCCAAGCAAGGACATGTGTCAATAAAACCCAGAAGACAGCTAAATGCAGCACTAACCTTTGATGATCTTCATCAGATGACAACCCTAGGACATTATGTTATACAATACATGCATGTTTTGTTCAATCAAGTTCATATTTATATCAAAAACCAGCTTTTTACATTAGCATGTGACGTTCAGAACTAGCATACCCCCCGCAAACCTCCGGTGAATTTACTAAATTACTCACGATAAACGTTCACAAAAAATATAACAATTATTTTAAGAATTATAGATACAGAACTCCTTTGTGCAATCGAGGTGTCCGATTTTAAAATAGCTTTTCGGTGAAAGCACATTTTGCAATATTCTCAGTGCATCTTTAACAAGTCTCATAATAAGTTGCTTGGACTCACTCTGTATCCAGTAACTCATGCAGCTGAACAATTTGTTTGTTTGTTAAACTCTGTCTGTAAACACGCTGGATGATTCAGAATCCATTGAAGAGCTTGAACGATTCATTGACGAGAGATACTTACGAACTCTTAGAAACATGTCGCTAGCTTCGGAGGACTCAAGCATTGTTAAGGACAACCAACCCAATCAACAAAACAAACCAAAATCAGGTTGGACAATTGGTATCAACGATGGAACCAAACCATCCCCTAGTAAGAGGGCGCGTGTGGCGAGTGGGGAGAGGTTTACAGATATGGATGTTGACTTGTTAAAATCCATCAATGAAAGGCTTGCCAAACTTGATATCTTGGATATATTACAAGAGGACATCAATGCATTATGTGCTAGTCTAGAATTTAGCCAACGTCAGATTGATGATCTAAGGAAAGAGAACACCGAGCTGAAAGGTACTGTAGACTGTATTCATAGCAAGGTGGAGGTGGTACAAAGGGAGAACAAACAACTTAAAGAAACCTTGCTTGATGTACAGTGTCGATCAATGCGGGACAATCTCATATTTTCAGGGATACCGGAGAATGACAACAGCAGAGGCTGTGAGGACACAGTCCGAGACTTTATGTCAACTCAACTAAAACTGCCCACTGATGTTGTGCGTGATGTCACTTTCTCCAGAGTCCATAGAATAGGTAAGGCCTCTGGAAATAGGCCACGGGCTATTATTGCATGTGTTTGACAAAATTAAGTAAAAGGAAATGACGAAGAACATGGGCAGAGAACTCAGAAACACTGATTTTGGAATGAATGATCACTTCCCCACCGAGATCAATGAAAGGAGAAAAAAACTATATCCCATCATGAAGGAAAAACGTTGTCTGAATCAACGAGTCTCCATGGTGATGGATAAACTTTATATCAACGGGCAATTGTATCGGGACTCTAGAGTAACTCCCTGGCTATTTTAATTTAATGTTCAAATTTGAGTTTGTATGTTGTAGTGTATCATGACAACTTCAACTATAACGAATACATGCTCTATTGATCTTCACTTGACAAGGAAAGGGTTGCATATAGCTCAGGTTAATGTATGTAGCCTTCCTAACAAAATACATGAGGTTTTTAACTTGGTCAACATAAATAATATTCATATTTTGGCTTGACCGAAACGCATTTAGATACATCTGTAAATGATGGGCAAATTAACATTCATGGATATAGTCTACTGAGAAGAGACAGGAATAGGAATGGTGGGGGTGTAGCACTGTATATTCAGAATCAGATACCTTTTAAGAGGAGGGATGACCTTAATGTATGTCAAGTAGAGGCACTATGGGCTCAAGTACATCTGCCTCACCAGGCAGCCATATTGGTAGGATGTGTGTATAGACCTCCTAGCTCTAAGGTGTCCTATTTGGATGACTTATGTACTGGCTTTGACCAGGCCACAGATAGCAACAGAGATGTATTTATCTTGGGTGATTTTAATATAAATTGGAAGGATCACAATAATTTGAATAGAACAAAATTGATGAGATATGCGGAGAACTGTGGTTTGAAACAAATGGTTAATGATACTACTAGATCATCAATTAAGTTGGGTCATCGTTCAGACACATGCATTGATCTGATTTTCTGTAATATACCATCGCAATGCTTAAAAGCCAGATCAATGCCAGTGGGCTGGACAGACCATAATATTGTGACCATAACCATGAACACCAAGGTTCCAAAGAAACCCCCTAGGATTGTGGTCAAGAGACATTTTAAAACATTTAATTATGAGCTATTTCTAAATGATTTGGCTGCTGTACCCTGGGAGCTGATTTATCTAGAGGATGATTTAAATCACGCTACAGAATGTTTTATTGATTTGCTCACTGAGGTTATGGACCATCATGCCCCTATAAGAAAGAGTACAGTTGGTGCTCGTCCATCTCCATGGATTGATGATGAACTGGGTGAGGCTTTTTCTCAAAGAAATATGTTAAAAGTCTTAGCAGCCAAATCAAAATCAGAAATCGATGAACAGAATTATAGAACATTGCGTAATTATGCAGTTAAATTGAATCGAAGGAAAAAAAAGTTATTTTTCAACAATGCATTTATTGATTGTAAAAATGATTCTAAAAAGGTATGGAATACAGTTAAGGGTTTACTTGGTACATCTATCTCATCATGCCCATCTAGTGTGGACGTTGACGGGAGAATAATAACAAAACCAGTTGATATTGCCAATCATTTTGCAGATTTTTTCACAAAGAAAATTAATTTACTGAGCAACAATGTAAACATACATTCTTCCAAACAAGCTATTGTCCAATGGATTGATGATCATATTATGAGCAACAAGATCTGCTCTTTTAGTCTGCAAACGGTGTCAGTGGAGGAGGTGTTAAACCTTTTGAAGTCATTACCTGATGGGAAATCTACAGGTTATGATCTTATGGACAATTTTTTGCTTCGCTGTGCTGCTCCCCAGATTGCAGTTCCACTGAGATACATATTTAATTGGTCACTGGAAAAGGGGATGTTTGCAAATGTATGGAAGCATGCTAAACTTTGTCCTATTCCAAAAGACTGCAAAGAACCCGCTACTCCTGCCAATAGTCGACCAATTAGTCTACTCCCTACACTCAGTAAGATATTGGAGGGTATTGTGAGTAGACAAATATGGGAGTACATGGAAAATAATGATTTGATTACAGCCAATCAGCATGCTTATCGCAAAAATCATTCCACTACCACTGCATTGGTTGACATGACTGACCAGTGGCTCAATGCTATGGATAATGGCAAGTTTGTGGGGGTACTATTTTTAGATTTCAGTGCAGCATTTGATTTAGTGGATCATGAGATAATTTTGACAAAATTAATGCATTATGGTTTTAAGGAGGTAGCATTGAATTGGGTACAGTCATATCTAACTGACAGGAAACAGTCCACCTATATCAATGGTTCATTTTCTTCCCCTCATGCTTTAAACTGTGGAATACCGCAGGGCAGCTGCCTTGGGCCACTTCTTTATTTAATATATACCAACGACCTTTCCTATGCCCTAGCTGAAACTCAAGCTACTATATTTGCAGATGATACTACAATTTATGCAGCAGACAATCGGTTCAACAGGTACAGCAAGCTTTACAAGGAGATTTGGAGAATATTAGGGAGTGGGTTTGCCAGAATAAACTTGTTTTAAACACCAAGAAAACCAAAGTTATGTTGGTCTGTTCCCCTAGGAAAAGGCCAAAACAGCATGGGATACAATTAAGTATGGGAGGAGTACAAATTGAAGAAGTGGCAGAAACCAAACTATTAGGAGTGCAGCTAGACAACTGCTTATCATGGTCATCTCAAATAACTAATCTATGTAAAAAAATTATTAAAACAGCATGCATAATCAGAAGGATAGCTAAATATTTACCAGGAAAAATTCTTAAGCAAATAACACAAGCTTTAATTGAGAGTCAAGTGAACTACTGTTCTGTGGTCTGGGGAAATGCATCATCAAGTGAAGTTAGGAGGCTGCAGATTGCACAGAACAAAGCAGCAAGGATTGTTTTACGGTGGAGATATGGTTTTTCTGTTGCAGTCATACGCAATGTTCTTGGTTGGTCATCAATCGACAAGATAATTGAAAAAAACATGCTTATTTTATTTCATAATATACATCATTTAAAACGGCCAAGTTCTATTCACAACGGTAATCAGTTGGTAAGAGACAGACATTCCGTAAATACTAGGAATAGATTGTCCACCATCTATGCGTTACCCAGACAGAAAAGAGAAATAGGCAAAAGAACATTTCAATTTAGAGCAATAAAGAAATGGAATAAATTAACTGAGCAAATCAGAAACCTTTCAATATATAAATTTAAACATTATTTTAAAACAATATAATACACAGAAATGTTGTGGGATTACAGTAGATGAAGAATTCATATTTTTTAGATTGATTACTTATTGGTTTATTACGTTAGTATATTATGTATGTTTGTAATAGTGTGTTATATGTGAAATTGTGTTCGTATATAAATTGTATTTTAATATTTAAGGACTCTTGGAAGATTAGTCCAAATGGGGACTAAAAGAGATCCAAATAAAATCAAATAAAATCAGTAGATAGCCCAGCCATCACGGCTAGCTATTTAGACACCCACCAAGTTTAGCCCTGACCAAAGTCAGATTTACTATTACAAAAGTTTGATTACCTTTGATGTTCTTCGTCAGAATGCACTCCCAGGACTGCTACTTCAATAACAAATGTTGGTTTGGTCCAAAATAATCCATCGTTATATCCAAATAGCGGCGTTTTGTTCGTGCGTTCCAAGACACTATCCGAAGTGTAAATAAGGGTCACGAGCATGACGCAATTCGTGACAAAAAAATTCTAAATATTCCATTACCGTACTTCGAAGCATGTCAACCGCTGTTTAAAATCAATTTTTATGCCATTTTTCTCGTAAAAAAGCGATAATATTCCGACCGGGAATCTGCGTTTAGGTAAACAGAGGAAAGAAAACAAAGCATACGGTCGACGCGGGCACGCGCCTGAGTCTCACAGTACTGTAACCAGCCACTACCCAAACGCGCTACTTTTTTTCAGCCAGAGCCTGCAAAGCCACGATTCAGCTTTTTGCCGCCTTCTGAGAGCCTATGGGAGCCGTAAGAAGTGTCACGTTATAGCAGAGATCCTCAGTCTTCAATAAACAGAGGCAAGAAGAACGACACCTTGTCAGACAGGCCACTTCCTGCATGAAATCTTCTCAGGTTTTTGCCTGCCATATGAGTTCTGTTATACTCACAGACACCATTCAAACAGTTTTAGAAACTTTAGGGTGTTTTCTATCCAAAGCCAATAATTATATGCATATTCTAGTTACTGGGCAGGAGTAGTAACCAGATTAAATCGGGTACGTTTTTTATCCAGCCGTGTCAATACTGCCCACCTAGCCCTAACACGTTAAAGAATTATAGATAGACTACCCCTGGATGCAACCGCTGTGTCAGATTTTAAAATAGCTTTACGGAGAAAGCACATTTTTCAATATTCTGAGTACATAGCTCAGCCATCACGGTGAGCTATACAGACACCTGCCAAGTTCGGGGCAACCTAAACTCAGAATTAGTATTAGAAATATTCTCTTTCCTTTGCTGATCTTCGTCAGAATGCACTCCCAGGACTGCTACTTCCACAAGAAATGTTGTTTTTGTTCCAAATAATCCATATTTACGTCCAAATACCTCCCTTTTGTTCATCCGTACAGATCACTTATCCAAAGGCATAATGCACGAGCGCATAACCAGAGATGAAAAGTCAAAATGTTCCGTTACCGTACTTAGAAGCATGTCAAACGCTGTTTAAAATCAATTGTTATGGTATTTTTTACGTAAAATTGCGATAATATTCCAACCAGACAATAGCGTATTCATTCATGGAGAAAAAGAAGGAACGGCGTGCTCGCATGACGGCGCATATCCAATCCCTTTGTTGCCAGGCAGTCCACTCAGAAACTGAGCTCCTATTATCTGCCCAGTGACAGGAGAATGCTCAAACCACTTTCTGAAGGCTTTAGACAGCCAATGGAAGCCTTAGGAAGTGCAACGTAACCCCACGGATACTGTAGTTTCGAAAGGGACTAGAAAGAAGAACTACAATTCTCAGATCCTCCACATCCTGGTTGACTTTGTCTCAGGTTTTTGTCTGCCATATGAGTTCTGTTATACTCACAGACACCATTCAAACAGTTTTAGAAACTTTAGAGTGTTTTCTATTCAAATCTACTAATAATATGCATATTCTAGTTTCTGGGCCAGAGTAGCAACCTGTTTAAATTGGGTACGTTTTTCATCCGGCCGTGAAAATACTGCCCCCTAGCCCAGACAGGTTAACCCATGTGTGTGTCCAGTAGCCTTCACAAGATCAGACATGGCCCAGACCAGACACGTCTTGTTGGTTTACCTTGCCTAATCCACACAGATTCTGCTTATGTTCTGTTTTTTACATGTCCAATGGTCAATTCGATGTGGATCCAGCTTTGTACACTCACATGGGCTTCAGCCTTCCTTCTGCTTACACATGTCTAATATTTAAACTTATATCGATTATTCTTTCTACTTCAAAGAGAACAGTATAGTTACTGAGAATCACCAGATGACTGGAAAATCCTCCCACATAATCCCCGCTATGGGACTGTCACAGTTCCAAAAAACAGAATTTTCCAGCATAAATGAGAAGCAGAGCACCTTCTGTAATGTATTTGAGGCAATCTACCTCTTATTCATTTTAACAATCTTAGCTCCAGTTACTCATTCACACTGGTGAGTCAGGACCAAACATCTCCTTTCACATATAACGAAAGAGGAGTAAAAGATCCATTCTCATGCCTATTAACGTATAATCATATAGTGTTAAAGGATGTGCATTTCTTAGCCTTACCTGAGGTTATCTCAGTTGAATACAAGAAAAATAGTAAATAATAAAATAAATAAAATAAACCTCCTAAACCCTTATAATGTCATTCTCAATATGATACCTAAACATATTGCCCTTCCTCACAGACACCTCTCTAACAACTATTTTTGACATAAGTGAAAAACCTGTTAGAAGATTGAGGACAAACTCTATGTCACATACATGTCTAGGTGAAAAGATATTCAGAAGGTCTAACATCATTTATCATTCAGCAACTGTTACATTGAGTACATGGTTATACTTTGTTATACTATGAGTATACTTTTTGGCTGGCCCCACTGAACCACTTATACCAGCCATTTGTTATTGCTTTTCTACATTTATGGTCAGTGTTTGATTCTGAGGTAGTTTCTTCATTGTGGCTACACCAGTTGGTAACAGATGTCCAGATTTTCTGCATCAACCCACTTTCTTGTGGTTTTGCCATTGTCTTAGTTGGTGTACTAGTGCATGTGGGAGGTGAGTTTACAATTTCTTCTAGGTTTGTCGCTGTTGCTGTCAAGGCCATTCTACCGTTCTTCATCTGTCCTGGTTTTCACTATGTTAGAAAGACCATGTGAAGGCAGAGAAGTCGATGCTAAGAAAGTCTCCTTCCCATTCTCCTGTCGTTGTTTCTCCGTCCCCTTGGACAGCGCCGCTGTCAGGGGTATCTGCCAAAGTAGGTATGTCATCAGGAGCAACAGGCATGTCACTCCTCCCCATCCCTGGACTCTCTGGATATTCAGGCGAGAGCATCTGTTGGCTGTTAGAAGATGCTCCTTGATCTGCCTCTCCTTCGGCTTCTTCCTGGCTCCTGCCTGGCGCAACGACATCTTGGCTCCTACCTGGTGCACTGACCTCCTCTGTTCCCGTTCCCTCCGGACACCCGCCTGGTTTATCAGCATCCTCATGGCTCGGTGGTTGCCTCCTTCTCCCTGCCGGGACTCTGGTGCAGTGGTTTAGATGGTACCAGATGTTGCTTCCTTTCACTTGGTGTTGCTAGGACCACTCCGTAGGGACCCTCTCGCCTTGGCTTGTTCCACCTCCTCTGGAACACTCGGATGAAGTCCTGGTCCCCTGGGATCACCGGACGTGGAACCTCTGGTCCTGGTTCAGGCTGTTTCCGTGAGGTTTTCAAACTCAGAGACCTATGGCCTCTGTTCTATGATTACACCATACACCATCTTATTTCCATCTCTCATCACACAACAAAATGCCATTCCAGCTGAAGCTGGTGACTTCCTTCACTTCAGCTGAGCTGCTTTTAGTTTCTCCACTTTCTCCTTCTGATTCCTAAGAGAGTGATAGCATAAGACTTGCAAAGCAACGAAAAACACAAAACATAACAGTATTAACAATGTGGTAAGTTGTGCATAAGTATATTCATGAAAACTGAAGTCTGAGACCATGACAATTCTCACTCTCTCTTCACCTGACTCTATGCCTCCAGGATACTTTTCTGCTGGACTCCACAAAAATAAAAGCCCTAAAGAAGCTTCCTCATGCTTTTGCCCAGTCTTCCCCTTTCGGCCCCAGGTTCTGAGAGGTGTTCCCAAGCCATGTCATTTAAACTTTTTTATTGCCACTTAATAGGCACATCACCTGATAGGCAAGTGCGTATCCCTAATCAATGTTACATCCTCTTGAGGTAACTCAGCACTGTATATGCTTTCCCATTAATGCCTTCAACATGTTGTTTAGAGCACAATTACCCTAACATCTATCCTTTTTCATATGATGCATTAACCAATAGAACAAGTAGCTCCTAGACTTAACCCATCTGCATGTATGTCTACAGTGGAATCTAGTCTCTCTCTATCTAGCTCCGCTTCCTCTGTCATGGTGTTTTCAAGCTCACCCATTACATGGTGTTTTCAAGCTCACCCATTATGCAGCTGGACCTTACTTCGCCGGCTGTTAGAAATTGGGAAAGAGATGAATGAGTTGGAAGAATATTCAACCTACATATCATTCCATCTAACCCATAACACACTAGTAACTACACCTAATGCACTTCTACAGTTATAAACATACTAATACATTCTCAAATCATTAAGTCAATATACATCAATCCCTTCTCTGGAACAATGTTCACTCTCATGTTCCACAAAACCTTAAAACACATTGACTTAACAAGAAACGAGAAAAATAAAAATAAATATTTGTTTAATAACTTCCCACTACTCTTAATGCAACTAAAACTGGGGGAAAAACGTCCATCCGTTACGTTCTATGTCCATGTTATGCTGGTCTTCATCCTTCATCTCCATCATTGGGTGTTATTACAAAACACAGACTATAAACCTTATATGCAATCACCGAGACATCTCTATTTATCAAGTCAATGTAACATTAAAATTATAATGACATAATAAACAAAATAAACAAAAAACAAAAACCTTTACGTTAACCCAAGCTTTCATCCAGTAAGTTCTAACAACCCTGTCAAAGGATACTTAGAGATAAGGTTTCCAGAGCTTCCATAGGCCTAATACATTTCAACTATATCCAAAACATAACTAAAACATTTTATCAATTATACAACCCAAATTCAGAATAATTTGTGTGTGTCCTGTCATGAGTGGCCTGGTAATGAAAGATCAGTAACTCAATGCATGCTTTAGTCCAAACTGTTGGCAGTGTGTAGACTCAGAAGTGCTAAAGGTCACTGTCATATTGCACGCCCTTGTTGCCCTTTCTCCAGCCGGTAAGGGAGTGCTTCGAGGTTCACACACACACTGTTTGTGGTCAATTATTCCTACCATGCATTAAGACACAATCTGACATCACCTTCCATGATAACTCCTTTATTCTACTGGCGACCTCTCAGAAGAGTTACCAGATCATGAAGTTATTGCCCTAACTTCTCCTAGAATCGCACACTCCATAAATCCAAATCTGGTAAAATTTGTATCGATGCAAAAACAAAAAATGAAATCATCAATACGTATATCACAATCCATTTGGAGTAACTGTCATCCCTTGTTAACATATATTTTCCCTTCTATATGCAGACTGAAGTATATTTGTATATTTACCCAAAGACCATGACCCCAGGGAACTGGTAATTTTCCCTTTGAACACGTGATTCAAAAACAACATGTTAAATAAACATATTCGAATAACTAGTCAGCTTAGATTACGACTCTTTATAATTTCCTAACGAAATAATAGAATTTCAAAGTAATGGTACGGGGACGGGGTTTTCATTCATTTTATAATTTAATCCCACCTGTTTCGATCAGTTTCTAATGAGATTGATCAGGTCTGATAGGAAAGTAATCGACACCATTAAAATATTTCCTCTCCCTCTTCTTTCCCTGACCTTGCGAAACCATTTAAATACCTTTCAAAAACATTTCCATCCTTCTGCATACCCAATTTGAAACTGAATTGAAGACTCCAAAAATAAATCTCACATTATCAACACCGCTAACCCATATTCATAACCAGTAAATGGTGTGTGCGTGCTGGTGTATGTGTGTGTTAAACCATATGTCAAAAATAAACAGAAATGGCCAGGCCTTCCCATGCTTTATTTAGCATGCACAACCCTTAGTCACAATGCACACCCATATGGTATTATATGATTGGTCTCTCCCTGTCATAATCATGTACAAATATTCTGGTATTGTTAATAGACCAATTTCCAATCAACACATTTAATATCTGTTTCACCTTAGATTGTTCCTGTTAACCATTCTAAATGTAATACTTTTCCCTGTTGCAAATGTAGTCAATTTCTCAGCTGAAGAAATCAGTGATATTTGATCCTAGGCATCAAATAAAAAGTTGTTTTAGACATGGTCACCTATGTCTCCTTTAATTAACATACACACTGTATTGGACTTCCATGTTTCCTGGAAGCAAGAATTCTATTCAAGACCCATCAGATAATACAGTGTTCCATTAAATGGAGTTGACCCCATTTTAAAATAAACAATCCCAGCCTTCCTTCTGCTTACACATGTCTAATATTTAAACTTATATCGATTATTCTTTCTACTTCAAAGAGAACAGTATAGTTACTGAGAATCACAAGATGACTGGATAATCCTCCCACAGCTGTCAGAGCAGCTCACAGATCATTGCACCTGTACGTTGCCCATCTGTGAATAGCCCATCAAACTATCTCATCCCCATACTGTATTTTAATTTACATTTTAATTTTGCTCCTTTGCACCCCAGTATCTCTACTTGCACATTCATCTTCTGCACATCTATCACTCCAGTGTTTAATTGCTATATCGTAATTACCTCGCCACTCTGACCTATTTTATTGCCTTACCTCCCTTATCTTACCTCATTTGCACACTGTATAAATACTTTATTTTCTACTGTATTATTGACTGTATGTTTGTTTATTCAATGTGTAACTGTGTTGTTGTATGTGTCAAACTGTTTTGCTTTATCTTGGCCAGGTCGCAGTTGTAAATGAGAACTTGGTTTCAACTAGCTTAGCTGGTTAAATAAAGGTGAAATAATAATAATTTAAAAAAAGAGGCACTGAGTTTGAAGGTAGGCCTTGAAATGCATCCACAGGTACACCTCCAATTGACTCAAATGTTGTCAATTAGCCTATCAGAAGCTTCTAAAGCCATGACTTCCTTTTCTGGAATTTTCCAAGTTGTTTATAGGCACAGTCAACTTAGTGTATGTAAACTTCTGACCCACTGGACTTGTGATAAAGTGAATTATAAGTGAAATAATCTGTCTGTAAACAATTATTGGAAAAATGACTTGCATCATGCACAAAGTAGATGTCCAAACCGACTTGCCAAAACTTTAGTTTGTTAACAAGCAATTTGTGGAGTGGTTGAAAAACGAGTTGTAATGACTCCAACCTAAGTGTATGTAAACTTCCCACTTCAACTGTATGTGAGAGTGGATTCTCGGCCCTCACTAGCATGAAAAGTAAATACAGGCGCAGACTATGTGTGGAAAATGATTTAAGACAGACTCTCTCCAATACAACCCAACATTGCCGAGTTATGTGCATCCTTTCAAGCACACCCTCTCGTTAACCTGTGGTAAGTTATTCACAATTTTTGATGAACCAATAAGGTTTTATATGTAAGATGGCTAAATAAAGAGCAAAATTATTGATTATTATTTTTTGTGCCCTGGTCCTATAAGAGCTCTTTGTCACTTCACAGGAGACAGGTTGTGACAAAAACTCACACTCATTCTTATGTTTATTAACAAATGTATCGTATAGTGTGTGTGTGTGTGTGTGTGTAACAGGCTTACAATGATGGCAAAAAACAACATTTGAGAGTGCGCTGACCCTGGTGCTAGAGGGGGTACGCAGTTGGAGGTTGAATGTTTGAAGGGGTACTGGACTATAAAACGTTTGGGAACCACTGCCTACAAGAACGGTGGGTCCCCCACGGGACGGTTGAGCTAACGTAGGCTAATGCAATTAGCATTAAGTAAGTAAGAGGAACATTTCCCAGGACATAGACATATCTGATATGGGCAGAAAGCTTAAATTCTTGTTAATCTAACTCCACTGTCCAATTTACAGTAGCTATTACAGTGAAAGAATACCATGCTATTGATTGAGGAGAGTGCACAGTTATGAACTTGAAAAGTTATTAATAAACCAATTAGGCACATTTTGATACACAATTTTGAACAGAAATGCAATGGTTTGTTGGATGAGTCTAAAACGTTGCACATACACTGCCATCTAATGGCCAAAATCTAAATTGCTCCTGGGCTGGAATAATACATTATGGCCTTTCTCTCGCATTTCAAAGATGATGGTACAAAAAAAAAAAAACGCATGGTTTGTTCTTTGTATTATCTTTTACCAGATCTAATGTGTTATATTCTCATACACTCATTTCACATTTCCACAAACTTCAGTGTTTCCTTTGAAATGCTATCAAGAATATGCATATCATTGCTTCAGGTCCTGAGCTACAGGCAGTTAGATTTGGGTATGCCACTTTAGGCGAAAATGGAAAAAAAGGGTCCGATCCTTAACAGTTTCGATCCTTAGATTCCTAGGGAGAGATGGATGGAGGTGGGCAGAGGGGATGGGTGGGACATGGAAGGCAGAGGGTAAACGTGCATAGGCCACACACACACACACACACACACACACACACACACACACACACACACACACACACACACACACACACACACACACACACACACACACACACACACACACACACACACACACACACACACACACACACCTCGTCTGGTGATGAAATGAAGAGGTGGACCAAAGGCATGATTCATGGATGTTGTTCCTCCATTGCTGACAGTCACTGACTTATTGAGTTGATTGTTCAGGTCTGAAAGGTCAGGCCCGGTAAGAGAAGGGGTGTAATTCACTGAAAACCACACATGGAATAACTACTTTACCACAAATACAGTGAACTGGTTGTGTTCTCTTTTTAGCTTTGTTCCGTTTGTTTTACCGAAAATAGAAAACAACTAATGTTCCTTTTAATAGAAATCAAATAATAAGCTCTCTAAAGGCCTTTCAGACTTTGCTTTCTGACTCCATATGTGTGTGTGTGTGTGTGTGGCGTGCATGCCTCCGTGCGTGCATGTGTGTGTGTGTGTGTGTGTGTGTGTGTGTGCATGTGTGTGTGTGTGTGTGTGTGTGTGTGTGTGTGTGTGTGTGTGTGTGTGTGTGTGTGTGTGTGTGTGTGTGTGTGTGTGTGTGTGTGTATAAATGTGTGTGCCCAGTGTGTGTAGTGTGTGTGTGCCCAGTGTGTGAGTCACAACTTCAGTTCTTTTCCACTCGGTACAGTCTGTACAAGCACAATAGTGTTCCCTGTCTGTCTCTCTGGCTGACTAGCTGACTAGGAGACTAGAGACAATACTACGTCCCAAATGGCACCCTATTCCCTTTATAGTGGACTACTTTTGACCAGGACCCATAGAGAAATGTGCCATTTGGGACCTACCCATTGTCTGCACCAGATGCTCAGCTGGAAGAAGCACAATTAAAGATTAAATACATAAAACATCTCATACATTTTTGATAAAGTGTGCACATCAAGGGATCAAGACGCTTTGGTAATAGGAACATCTTGAGCTTTTCTGTAGATTTTTGATGGTAGAGATGACATGGTGACAATTTTAAAATTCAAACATTATGAAGGAATACACATGAATAGGAATGCAACAGATCAGCCTGGATCACAGCCATGGCCTTTTAATGTTTAATCTTAACTAATCAAAAGGGGACCATGGCACTCTTTCAGAAGCTTGGCTAGTGTGTAAAACCTGTGAATTCAGACATAAAAGATGTCGCATAAACTCTACATATGCCCTCTACCACTTCATCATTTGATTTGAATAAATAACTTTGTCTAAATATAAAATACTGGAAACTGCAATATGATTGCAAAAATATAATCTCCTTTTTCTGCTGATATGCCAGTATTGTCTTTGTCAAACCCAAGGCTCAGCAGTCTTCCTTATTTTTCCTTTCCTGGCACATGAACATCTCATCTAGCTAACTGGGTTAACTAGTGGTTTTGATTTGTCCTATAATCACAGTGTTCTGGAGTGCTGCACTTTGAAATGATGGTACAAAAGCACACACACACACACACACACACACACACACACACACACACACACACACACACACACACACACACACACACACACACACACACACACACACACACACACACACACACACACACATTCACACATATACACACACTATGGTACAAAGGCATACGTCCATGATGCTGCAATTTGACATACACTATATATACAAAAGTATGTGGACACCCCTTCAAGTTAGCGGATTTGGCTATTTCAGCCACACCCGTTGCTGACAGGTGTATAAAATCGAGCACACGGCCATTCAATCTACATGGACAAACATTGGCAGTAGAATGGCTTTACTGAAGAGCTCAGTGCCTTTCAACGTGGCACCATCGTAGGATGCTACCTTTCCAACAAGTCAGTTCGTCAAATGTCTGCCTTGCTAGAGCTGCCCCTGTCAACTGTACGTGCTGTTATTATGAAGTGGAAATGTCAAAGAGCAACAATGGCTCAGCCATGAAATGGTAGGCCACACAAGTTCACAGAATGGGACCGGAGAGTGCTGAAGCGCGTAGCGCATACAAATTGTCTGTCGTCTGTTTCAACACTCACTGCTGAGTTCCAAGCTGCCCCTGGAAGCAACATCAGCAAAAGAACTGTTCAGCCGGAGCTTCATAAATGGGTTTCCATGGCCGAGCAGCTGCACACAACCCTAAGATCACCATACGCAATGCCAAGCGTCGGCTGGAGTGGTGTAAAGCTCACCGTCATTGGACTCTGGAGCAGTGGAAATGCGTTCGATTTGGAGGATGCCAGGAGAATGCTACCTGCCCAAATGCATAGTGCTGACTGTAAAGTTTGGTGTAGGAGAAATAATGGTCTGGTGATGTTTTTTATGGTTCGGGCTAGGCCCCTTAGTTCCAGTAAAGGGAAGTCTTAATGCTTCAGCATGCAATGACATTCTAGACGATTCTGTGCTTCCAACTTTGTGGCAACAGTTTGGGGGAAGGCCCTTTCTTGTTTCAGCATGACAATGCCCCCTTGCGCAAAGCGAGGTCCATACAGAAATGGTTTGTCGAGATCGGTGTGAAAGATATTGACTGGCCTGCACTGAGCCTTGTGCTCTACCCCAATCAACACCTTTGGGATGAATTGGAACGCCGACTGCGAGCCAGGTCTAATCGCCCAACATCAGTCCCCGACCTCACTAATGCTCATGTGGCTGAATGGAAGCAAGTTCCCACATCAATGTTACAACATCTAGTGGACGATGTTATAGCAACAAAGGGGGGACCAACTTCATAATAATGCCAATGATTTTGGAATGAGATATTCGACGAGCAGGTGTCCACATACTTTTGGTCATGTAGTGTTTAATTCACAGTTTAAAACAGTGGGACGGCAGCTTACTTTTTTAAAATCTTTACTGATGTTCCAACTGCAATCAGAGTAGCCTCAACTAAGCAAAATCATTGACAAAATCAAACATAGTGTTTGTACTGAATGTCAAAGAGTATTTGTGTAACTTTAGAACCCACACATACAGTATATATGAGGCAAAATAAACCATACATTCGAATGTGAAGATTCCAATAAGCTTGGGCAGTATGACGTATATAACGTATACCAGGGTATTTGGAAAAAGCTATGGGATGCTTTTTCAATACCGTCAATATCGTCAAAACTATTTATTTGAAGTTTTTCAATAAATGTGAATATTTGTAGCTACTTTTTAAGTTGATACCTGCAGTCAACTTGTGCGATACTTTAGGAGATGAAGTAAATTGCATTCTTCATTTCACCTGTCACTTCATTTTACATGATGAAGCTTACCATAGTTCCCCAGAACCGTTGAGCCAGTCACATGCTTCTTTGTAAATAGTGTAACATGAGAAAGCGATAGCTGGTGTTTCCATAGCGTTCCATATCTATCGGCCGAGTCTCTATTGTGAAACGCACATGAGGTTATAAAGTTACACTTTTACTACTAAATGTTTTCGATCATATATTCCATCTCTCCTCTGCCTCCCATCTCCTCTCCTCTTCTTCTACGTCATTTCCGGTCACAACTTGCAGACTTGTTTACGTGCTGCTGTGCGTTTTTGTTGCCAACCTTACTTTGCTACCTGACAACTTTACGGTTTTTACTTTTTAATTACCGTTTATATTTTTAGTTTTTCCCTCACTCAACTTTTTTTCATTCAACTTTTTCACTCCGGACGTTTTATCTGGACATGGTTCGTCAGGACTTCCAACAGCCGAAGCTAAGTAACATTAACCTCTTGAGGATACCGTAGGATAGGGGGCGCCACAGCGCATTTTGAAAAAAAATCGTTCCCATTTTCAACGGCCTACTAATCAAACTCAGAAGATAGGGCATGCATATACTTATTATATATGGATAGAAAACACTCTAAAGTTTCTAAAACTGTTTGAATGGTGTCTGTGAGTATAACAGAACTCAAATGGCAGTCAAAACCCCGAGACCGATTGAAACAGGAAGTGGAATTCTGAATTGTGGACTCGACTTCTCATCTTTCCTTATTAATTCACACCGTTAACCATGGTTCAGTGAGCACTTCCTATTGCTTCCACTAGATGTCGCCAGTCCTTTCACAGTGGTTTGAGCCTTATAGAGTCAAAACTCAGTGAATGACACGAGTTTGAAATTGGTCACAGGGGATGGGCCATCACCATTATGACGCCGGCGGCCATGTCTGCCCCCACCTTTGGATACGGTTTTAAAGGCCATGACATCATCCCCCTCGAATCTTATTGGCTCTCTTGGTGTTAGAGGCCCTGAAGATTTATTTTATACAACGTTTGACATGTTTGAACGAACCTACATGCGCGAGCATTGCATTTATTCTGAACTTCAGACCTGCGCTTCGAGAGAGCCATAGGACGCGCTACCAACATCAGGCTAATGGAACATGAAGTATGGACTTTTTGACCGAAAATACATCTGTTGTGGACCTGGGATGCTTTCTGATGAAGACAACTAAAGGTAGGCGATTATTGACAATATTATACAAGATGAGATGTGACATGCGATTGCTTCCAAGATGGCGCCGAGCTCTGTATATTAGCTCATTTTCTGAGTATCGCATCTCCTTTTATTGCAAAGTGTGATTACCCAGTAAAGTTAATTTAAAATCTGGTATGACAGGTGTTCTCAAGAGATATTCATCTATAAATGTTAGATTGACAATATACATTTAAAAAATCGTTATAGGATAGTAATTTAGGGAAATGTAGCATTGTTTACCGGGACGCTTTTGAGGGGAAATTATGTAGTCAACCTCAGACAGAGATGTAAAATGCTGTTTTTATATATAAATATGACCTTTATTGAACAAAAGAATGCATGCATTGTATAACATGATGTCCTAGGGGTGCCATCTGATGAAGTTTGTAAAAGGTTAGTGCTGCATTTAGCTGTTTTTTGATTATATGTGATGCAAGTGGTTGGTCGGAAAATGGCTATGAAGCTGCTTTTTACGATGGACTCATCTAATATAATCTAATGATTTGCTTTTCCTGTAAAACCTTTTTGAAATCGGACGACGTGGGTCGATTCAGGAGAGGTGTATCTATAAAAAAAAAAAATATATATTATTATTATTTTTTTTTAATTATTATTTTTTTTTAATGCTAATTGGCGATATGATTTTTCGCTGGATTTTGATCCCGCTAACGGGATCAGACGCTGAAGATTAACATGATGCCTTCTAATTGCAGTCGCTGTACTCATAATATACAGGAGAACGATCGCCTTACGGCGAGGATAGCTGTGCTGCAAGCCCAGCTTCAGACGCAATCGTTAGGCAAGGGTAATTTCAGTGTAGGAAAGGATGAAACAGCGTCTGTGCCACGGGTAAGTACAGATAGTAACGTTAGTATAAATCCCCTCGCACGGTCCCCGCAGCCGGACAACTTTCTGATGGATTCTGGAGGGAAATGCTGTAGGAATGCTCAACCGGTGTCGCTCATTCAGCCAACAGAAACTTTCAACCGGTTCTCCCCATTAAGCAGCGAGTCGGAGTCAGAGGCCGAGCCTTCTCTGGTCTCTACTCCTCCCGTTCCGGGGTCTGAGACGCCGAAGCTTCCCACCGTTAGCTCTGACAAATTGAAAACCCTAGTCATTGGCGACTCCATTACCCGCAGTATTAGACTTAAAACGAATCATCCAGTGATGATTCGTTTTACCAGGGGGCAGGGCTACCGACTTTAAGGCTAATCTGAAGATGGTGCTGGCTAAAGCTAAAACTGGTGAGTGTAGAGTATAGGGATATTGTTATCCACGTCGGCACCAACGATGTTAGGATGAAACAGTCAGAGGTCACCAAGCACAACATAGCTACAGCGTGTAAATCAGCTAGAAAGATGTGTCGACATCGAGTAATTGTCTCTGGCCCCCTCCCAGTTAGGGGGAGTGATGAGCTCTACAGCAGTCTCACAACTCAATCGCTGGTTGAAAACTATTTTCTGCCCCTCCCAAAAGATAGAATTTGTAGATAATTGGCCCTCTTTCGTGGGACTCACCCACAAACAGGACCAAGCCTGGCCTGTTGAGGAGTGATGGACTCCATCCTAGCTGGAGGGGTGCTCTCATCTTATCTACGAACATAGACAGGGCTCTAACTCCCCTAGCTCCACAATGAAATAGGGTGCAGGCCAGGCAGCAGGCTGTTAGCCAGCCTGCCAGCTTAGTGGAGTCTGCCACTAGCACAGTCAGTGAAGTCAGCTCAGCTATCCCCATTGAAACCGTGTCTGTGTCTCGACCTAGGTTGGGAAAAACTAAACATGGCGGTCTTCGCCTTAGCAACCTCACTAGAATAAAGACCTCCTCCATTCCTGCCATTATTGAAAGAGATCGTGATACCTCACATCTCAAAATAGGGCTACTTAATGTTAGATCCCTCACTTCAAAGGCAGTTATAGTCAATGAACAAATCACTGATCATAATCTTGATGTGATTGGCCTCACTGAAACATGGCTTAAGCCTGATGAATTTACTGTGTTAAATGAGGCCTCACCTCCTGGTGTCACGTCCTGACCAGTAATAGGGGTTATTTGTTATTATAGTTTGGTCAGGACGTGGCAGGGGGTGTTTGTTTCATATGGTTTGGGCTATGTATTTAGGTAGAGGGGTATTTGTTTTATATGGTTCGGGGTGTGTGTGTATGTAGAGGGGTGTTGGATTTATGTGTTCCAGGGTTTTTGGTTTATGTTCTTGTTTTGTATTCTAGGGTTTCTATGTTGTGTATTTCTTTGTTGGCTCTCAATCAGGAACAGCTGTACATCGTTGTTTCTGATTGAGAGTCATACTTAGGGAGCCTGTTTTCCACCTGTCCCTTTGTGGGAGATTGTTTTTGCACTGCTGTGTATAGCCTGCGAAACTGTCGTACTGTCGTTCTTTGTTTATTGTTTTTTTGTGTTCACCTATAAATAAAATAATGATGAGCACGCAACCCGCTGCGCCTTGGTCTAATCCCTTCGACTATCGTGACACCTGGTTACACTAGTAACCATATCCCCCGTGCATCCCACAAAGGCGGAGGTGTTGCTAACATTTACGATAGCAAATTTCAATTTACAAAAAAAACCCGACGTTTTCGTCTTTTGAGCTTCTAGTCATGAAATCTATGCAGCCTACTCAATCACTTTTTATAGCTACTGTTTACAGGCCTCCTGGGCCAAATACAGCGTTCCTCACTGAGTTCCCTGAATTCCTATCGGACATTGTAGTCACAGCAGATAATATTCAAATTTTTGGTGACTTTAATATTCACATGGAAAAGTCCACAGACCCACTCCAAAAGGCTTTCGGAGCCATCATCGACTCAGTGGGTTTTGTCCAACATGTCTCTGGACTTACTCACTGCCACAATCATACTCTGGACCTAGTTTTGTCCCGTGGAATAAATGTTGTGCATCTTAATGTTTTTCCTCATAATTCTGGACTATCGGACCACCATTTGCAATCGCAACAAATAATCTGCTCCGACCCCAACCAAGGAGCATCAGAAGTCGTGCTATAAATTCTCAGACAACCCAAAGATTCCTTGATGCCCTTCCAGACTTTCTCTGCCTACCCAAGGACATCAGAGGACAAAAATCAGTTAAACACCTAACTGAGGAACTCAATTTAACTTTGCCCAATACCCTAGATGCAGTTGCACCCCTAAAAACTAAAAACATTTGTCATAAGAAACTAGCTCCCTGGTATACAGAAAATACACGAGTTCTGAAGCAAGCTTCCAGAAAATTGGAACGGAAATGGCGCCACACCAAACTGGAAGTCTTCCGACTAGCTTGGAAAGACAGTACCGTGCAGTATCGAAGAGCCCTCACTGCTGCTTGGTCATCCTATTTTTCCAACTTAATTGAGGAAAATAAGAACAATCCGAAATGTCTTTTTGATACTGTCGCAAAGCTAACTAAAAAGCAGCATTCCCCAAGAGAGGATGGCTTTCACTTCAGCAGTAATAAATTCATGAACTTCTTTGAGGAAAAGATCATGATCATTAGAAAGCAAATTACGGACTCCTCTTTAAATCTGCGTATTCCTCCAAATCTCTGTTGTCCTGAGTCTGCACAGCTCTGCCAGGACCTAGGATCAAGGGAGACACTAAAGTGTTTTAGTACTATATCTCTTGACACAACGATGAAAATAATCATGGCCTCTAAACCTTCAAGCTGCATACTGGACCCTATTCCAACTAAACTACTGAAAGAGCTGCTTCCTGTGCTTGGCCCTCCTATGTTGAACATAATCAACGGCTCTCTATCCACCGGATGTGTACCAAACTCACTAAAAGTGGCAGTAATAAAGCCTCTCTTGAAAAAGCCAAACCTTGACCCAGAAAATATAAAAAACTATCGGCCTATATCGAATCTTCCATTCCTCTCAAAATTTTTGGAAAAAGCTGTTGCGCAGCAACTCACTGCCTTCCTGAAGACAAACAATGTATACAAAATGCTTCAGTCTGGTTTTAGACCCCATCATAGCACTGAGACTGCACTTGTGAATGTGGTAAATTACCTTTTAATGTTGTCAGACCGAGGCTCTGCATCTGTCCTCGTGCTCCTAGATCTTAGTGCTGCTTTTGATACCATCGACCACCACAGTCTTTTGGAGAGATTGGAAACCCAAATTGGTCTACACGGACAAGTTCTGGCTTGGTTTAGATCTTATCTGTCGGAAAGATATCAGTTTGTCTCTGTGAATGGTTTGTTCTCTGACAAATCAACTGTACATTTTGGTGTTCCTCAAGGTTCCGTTTTAGGACCACTATTGTTTTCACTATATATTTTACCTCTTGGGGATGTCATTCAAAAACATAATGTTAAATTTCACTGCTATGCGAATGACACACAGCTGTACATTTCAATGAAACATGGTGAAGCCCCAAAATTGCCCTCGCTAGAAGCCTGTGTTTCAGACTTAAGGAAGTGGATGGCTGCAAACTTTCTACTTTTAAACTCGGACAAAACAGAGATGCTTGTCCTAGGTCCCAAGAAACAAAGAGATCTTCTGTTGAATCTGAAAATTAATCTTGATGGTTGTACGGTCGTCTCAAATAAAACTGTGAAGGACCTCGGCGTTACTCTGGACCCCTGATCTCTCTTTTGAAGAACATATCAAGACTAGTTGATTTTATTTGAGATATCTTGGAATGGCTTTCTGCCAGAAGTCAAAGAGCTCTGGATGAGTCTGTACAGCTGCCATTTTTCCCCTGTGCTTCCTACTAGCGTTCCCCCTCGTTCTTCTCCCCTCTCCTCTGTGTACACATGCTGCTCTCCCTTCAGAAAAGCATGCATCTCAGCTTTGTTCATTTGCACAATATCTCTCATTCCCTTTCGCTTGTAAATGTCCACACTCACCGAAAATGACATTCGGTAGCTACTAGTTATGCTTGTATAACTTTATGAGATTTGCCTGTCTTTGCAATTAGTTTGTTTGTTTTAGTTAATGTTTGGTAGCATTTAACTAACAGCGTCTGTGTAATTTCGCTATTAATTTGTGCTAACTTGTTCACATTCTGGTAGTAGAAGCCCAATAGGCTTTTCTTGCGTTCTTCAGCGCCCCCTTGTGTGCTATGCCGGTAATACCGTAATTCCCACGATGAAAGAAGGATGGTACGTTGATAATTGGGACTCGTTTCCGGAAACTAGGCGTATGTGGCACGTCACTACTTCACAGGAGTGGCATTTGAACGTAAACATTTATTTTTTTATCGAAATGCCTTTTTTTTGGGGCAGAAATGCCTTCTGGAACAAACTTGTATTCCATTCATAAATACGATTTATTTTATTTTATTACGAACACAGTTAGTTTAGCCATGGAAAAAGAAAGGAACCTTCCCGCTAGCCATGATTGGCTGAGATAATGGATGGGCTGGACATGCCGGGAGATGAGTTTGGATTGGTCTGCCATGTAGCACGCTTCTGTCTATAACGTGACCTGTTCAGTATGCATTGACAGTCCTTTCTACTGCGCCATTTTTAAAAGATATGTTAGCCGTCGTGAACTGCAAAAGTTATGCTTCTTTTCCCAACAACATTAAGCAGGTGCTATTGACAGATCAGTTGATAAAAGTGATTGGCTACTTTCTGCACACGCCACTGTCAGTGTGAACCAGAGTGACTTGACACAACGCTGGCCAAACAAGATGTAGCTACAAAGAAAACAGAGTTAAATGGTTCTAGTCTGCCGTGAAGCGTTCACCCATATATATGGGTAAGAGTCTAGCTACATTTTCAGATATAAGTTTCTAATTTTGTCAGAAAGTGTAACGCTCGTCGTAAGGAGTAGACCAACTCAGAACACTATACAAAAACAATAAACAAAGAAACACGAACGTCACGTTCTGCAGGCTTTACAGAGCTGTGCAAAAACAAGATCCCACAAACCCAGGTGGAAAAAAAACATACTTAAGTATGATCTCCAATTAGAGACAACGAGGACCAGCTGCCTCTAATTGGAGATCATCCCAAACAAACCAACATAGAAATACCAAAACTAGAACCTAACAACATAGACATAGAAAACATAGAATAAACCCCCCTGTCACGCCCTGACCTACTCTACCATAGAAAATAACAGCTTACCATGGTCAGGACGTGACAGAAAGTATTTTATTATACTATTAGTTAGCTAGCAAACGTTAGCTTTCTGGCTAGCTATCTAACATTACGTGTATGATCTGTGTAGTAATATTATTTGAATCAGAAATCCATTTGCATTGCTAGTTATAGCCTAATGTTAGCTAGCAAACATTGAACCTAGTTCGTTAGCTTTAGCTACCTGCAGATTTATACTACAGCTATGACAATGTTTGTATTGGTAGTGATATGAGTTGGGATTATTATTACACCTCTTAATGTCTAAACAAAAGACTCCACTTCGGCGAGATTATTACATGACTCATCAAATTAGCCAGGTATGTCTGGGGGTGATTAAGGCCATCTATTGTATATCATGAACATGTGTACATGTCTAGACAATAGTGACCCATCCACTTAGCTACATGTGGCTGGGGGTGGTTATAACATTTCCTTCACATGCCCCATCCATTTAGACAAGTGTGTCAGGTAAGAGTCATCTAATAATGATCAAATATTTATAAAATATTTGTATCTGGACACTTTCTGTTTTTGATATTGCTACTAGGCAAGTAAGCACTTCACTGTACCGTTTATACCTTTTGTATCCTGTGCATGTGACAAATAAACTTTATTTGATATAGCGTGTGTTTACCATGTGCCCTTACATGTGAATCCTTAAAGAGATGGGTGGGGCTAAGGCTTAAGAGAGTGTGAACAATGCTCAAAGGGTGTAGACAAAGAAGAGCTCTCCAGTAGGTGTACCAAAACATTCAACATTTACATAATATGTTGAAAACTAATCACTTTCACTTTTGCCAAGATGTTTGTCAAACTCAAAAGTATGATTTTACTGTGGATTATTACATATTAGATGTTATTTCGACTTGATGACCACTATAAAGTCTCACCGGCATGCTTTAAAAGAAGCTCAGAGGGTAATTTTGGGGCAGGGTCAAAACTCACAGCATCTTGCCAATGTCAAAGATCACCTCTAACCCCTTCAGACATACTATAGAACCTGTCTCCACACAACAGCATGTTGCTATCCAAAGATATTCAAGCAAGTGCTTCTGATATACAGAACAAATATAACCCCGAGATCCAAACACCTAAACCCATGACCTGATGGTTTAGAGACCAAATAATGGGGCTCATGACAACTGCTTGTGGTTAAGAGCATTAGATGAACAGAGCAAACGTTGGTTGCAACATGGAATTCTCAGTACTCCCTGTAAATTCCTATACGTTCATATAGGTATTGAAATGTTATCTTTGGGATGGAAAAAACAGAATGAGAAGACCCTAGGGTCTATTTATAGGTTTAGTTTAGGTCTTTCCAAGATGTCCTCCAGCTGGCTTCTTTCCAGAGAAAGGAGGGGTTTAAGCCCATGTAGATGCGCTGTGCAGACATACTGGAACGAGGTTTCACTAACACTTAGTTTGGATAGTCCATCTGTAGATGCTCTACAAACTATCAGTAACACTTAGTTTGGATAGTCCATCTGTAGATGCTCTACAAACTATCAGTAACATGTCAACTGCATGTCTGTAGTCCATCTACAGATGTTCTACAAAATATCTGTAGACTATCCGTAGCATTTCGACAGTGTATCTTATCATTTTCAACATGGAAAGAAGGTTTATAGGCCTTGCCGTTGAAATGTTACTGCTAGTTTATAGAGAATCTACAGATGGACTACCCAAATAAAGCATTAGCTACATTTTATTGTAGGATGCAATGCCAAAATCCATAGTTGTTTTTTAGATTCCATTTTGCTCCAAGAGCAGCTGAATATCTTTCGAAAACCAATTCTCCGCTGCACCCACTTAACCAAGAAGGAATAGAATATCCGTGTGTGCAATCAAAATGGGATGAGTAGGGATTAATTTAATTTAATAGACAGGACTCTTTCTTCATACTGGGTCGATGGCACAATTTAATTTGGAGAGGTCTTATATTATCTAGTATCATGAAACTGATGAGATGAGTAGTATTCACCAGCTCCTTGGCCTTGATTATCTGGCAGACATCTGATGAAGCCTGTTGGAATCTTTCTCCCACATCCTCCCTAACTGCTCTCCTCTGGGACAAGCTCACGCCACTGTCGGATGTGTGTGTGAGAGTGTGTGTGTGTGTCTGGCTGACTGAGTTGATTAGTGTTCATACAGTCACGGACGGCTCCTGCCAAAGATTGGACAAATTAGAACTGCATGGATTTTGTCTCTGTGAAGCTGCTGGGTCATGGTTCTGCATGTGGTAAAACTGTTTAATGAGACGAGAGATGATTCTATCTCGTGTTCGCCGAAGCCAATGGAAATTATAATGGTCTATTATATACAAGATAAAGCACAAGCCCATCTTTTTGGGTTCTTAACCCTTAACTATATTGTTTTCATGAAGAGCCAAGACCAAAAGCATTGCTCCAATAGATACAAGGATTTAACTACTTTACTACAGTAAATACAATCTATGTATCGAAGAAGGAGCCTTTTCAGTGCACTGCCAAGAAGGGATATTCCCTGGCCGGTTAAAGTAGTTAGATTTGATAGAATCAGCATATACTGTATATTTCTGTATCCTTCCATACAGAACAGAGTTTTTTTCACCCCCATAATTGTTCTTAGGCTGCAGCAGACTTTCATAACCAAGAGAGAAGGGGAGGGGGAACGGGGGGATAGACCGAATAAAGGGGTAGATCGAATACCTTTTTTCCCAGAGAGGGACTGGAGATCAGCATTCCTGGCATTGCCACTGGCCAGCAAACAATCCTGACTTTATCCTGTGTGTGTGTTTGTGTGTGAGAGATAGTGTGTGTGTCCTAACTCAATCCTCTGTGTGCTAGGCGGGAACCTGCTGGCTGAATGGGCTTAGTGTCTGGGCCTCCAGGTCCCAGTTTGCCCAGCTAGGGCCAGCAGCCAACGGACCAGTGCACTCAGAGCCCTGGCCGGACCAGACTCAGACCCCTGCTGCTAACCCAAACACTGGGGGCCCTCCCAAATGGAACCCTATTCTCTATATAGTGCACTACTTTTGATGGACCCTGGTCAAAAGTAGTGCACTACATAGCGAATAGGGTGCCAGTTGGACTGACCAATGCTGCAAACACACTCCAGAAAATAAACAGGGCCCAGAGAAGAGCAAATATTTGAAGAAAGATGGAGAAAGATGGAGAAGATGAATGTGTTTAGAGGAGAGAGGAAGGAGAAGGAGGAGAGGAGAAGGAGATGCCATGGAGGATGGGAGATGAAAGCTAACTCCAGATATTTTTCCTCCTCTAAATAGAATCATTCTGAAGGCACCTGTAGGGGGATATCATTTAATGATTAACAGGAGGAGGAGAATGGTTCAGGAACTTGACTTTTAGAGAGAGAGAGAAAGAGAGGGGTGTACGTTACAGCAGCAGACTCCGTCACCTCCTCTTCCTACCTCCTCTCTTCCTCAACATCCCTCACCTCCTCTTCCTCCCTTCCCTCCTCCTCACCCTCCCCCACCTCCTATTCCTCCCTCCCCTCCTCCTCACCCTCCCTCACCTCCTCTTCCTACCTCCTCTCCCCTCCTCCTCACACTCCCTCACCTCCTCTTCCTACCTCCCCTCCTCCTCAACCTCCCTCACCTCCTCTTCCTCCCTCCCCTCCTTCTCACCCTCCCTCACCTCCTATTCCTCCCTCCCCTCCTCCTCACCCTCCCTCAACTCCTCTTCCTACCTCACCTCCTCTTCCTACCTCCTCTCCTCCTCACCCTCCCTCACCCTTCCACTGGAATGTCTGCTCTGATATGGCAGTACAGCCTGTCTGTCTGCAGATCCTTTGTACAATAACTCCTCACTCCTCTCAAACAGATTATTCCAGACAGCAACTGCTGCTGTGTATTGTTTCACACCCAGGGAAGAAGCACTGCTCTGGAATTCAAACAGGGGTAACAAAAGAATGCTTGACAAATGCTCATGCAATCACTCAGCTGTAAAGTGTGTGTGTGTGTGTGTGTGTGTGTGTGTGTGTGTGTGTGTGTGGTGTGTGTGTGTGTGTGTGTGTGTGTGTGTGTGTGTGTGTGTGTGTGTGTGTGTGTGTGTGTGTGTGTGTGTGTGTGTGTGTGTGTGTGTGTGTGTCAGAGATAAATGTAGGGAATTTAGAAGGGAAGCACCTTTTTTTCTTCAGCCTACTGTTTCTTTTCCCAAAGCCACTAGCACCCGAGCCCCCAGACTGCACACTCAGAGCATACTCCTCTCCTCTCCATCTTGGAGCAGACTGAATGTAATTTCCCCCTGAAACCAAGCCAAGCTGAAGCCTCTGCCATGTGGCCACAAGGTCTCTACTTCTCCACCCCAGCCATCACACAGTCCAGGGAGATCCTATCATCCTAGAAGAGAAATGAGCCACATTGTGCTGGTGTAGGGGAGAGTAGGGTAAGTTGAGCCAAAGAGGTTAGGTTTGAGCCAAAGGGGTAAGTTGAGCCAAAATGGTAAATTGAGCAACCCTTGTTTCTAGGAAAACATACACTCAATTAATAATTTGACCAAATATTTAGGAGAAGGTAATCATTTCATGGAGTCTGTGAAGGAAGAAACCCCAAGGAAAATGTGGTAAGCAAGTTATGTAAAAATGATACTTGTATCTAAACCAAAGCATGACATTATAAGATTGTTCTATACATCAGCTGGGGTCTCCATAAGCTTCAATACGAGGTCCTAAACCTAGCATGAAAGAGCATCCTTGTAGCTGTGTGTGTGGCCGTAACTTCATATGAAGACAAATCAATTACAGGTCAACATCTAAATATTGCTCCCAGCGTTGATTAAAGCTCAGAACACTTATATTCTTGATGTGACTGAGTTCTATTAGTGCCTGCTTCTAGGCAAACGAGTGGAATCACAAACAGTAGTTTGTTTTCCATGTTCAGCGGCGTCCCCCGGATTTGCCTTTTTAGCAGCACATTCACCACTCGCTGATGCTACGTGTCAGTGTGAATCATTTCTCATATTTCCCCCCTTTCAGGGGTATAACATTACAATTGTATAGCTAACTCCGCCCTCTCGCGGCACAGGCTGAGGGCCTGAGACTTGAAACAAACTACATGAGCTCGGAGTTCGCTCAAGTAGGCAACTAGAGTCACTGCAGACAGTGTGTTGGTGAGATACCGGACATTTTTAAACTGTCCCGCGACTCCTGCTGTGTCTACAGATGTCCCCCGAACAAACAAAAACCAGACTCTTGGAGAATGAGTGCACAACTGGTATCTGTCGCTTGCAGATATGTTAGTCAGTCAGGTGGCTAGCTGCCGGCAGAGACTTCTATTGCAGTAATGTTGAAGGGCTTAGCCAGCTAGAATGATGAAGTAAGAAGCTAACTTTAAACGGAGCCTACCTCAGCAGGAGCAAAAAAAAGCTACTATCTTCTCATAATGACTTTGCTTTACAGAGGGTAGGCTACTGAGACAGTGATGTGGCGCTCATCAGTGAGGCTGAGGAAGGCTGCAAATCATGCAAGAGGAAGCAGAGGAGACAGAGTGAGAGGAAGCAAGAATAGAGAGAGAGGTTACTACAGTGGTTCCCAAACTTGGGGTCAGGACCCATGTGAGGTCCCGTGAAAAATCTGTACTAATCTCATCAAACAAGTTAGGAATTAAAAAAGAAGATAGGTTTCATTGTGAACATCTCCACATGTCCTATCTTCTCTATAGGCCTAGATTAAAATGCAAGAAATTGCAAACAATACAGTTAAAAAAATATCCAATGTTTTTGTTTTGTCGCTGATGCTACGTGTCAGTGTGAATAATTTCTCATATTTCCCCCCTTTCAGGGGTGTAACGTTACAATTCTATAGCTAATGTGCTATGAGTTTGTAGATCGACTGAGGTGAATGAACCTACAGCAGCCAAGGTGATAATGGTTGGTGTAATTTTTGCTTGTTTTTGCTGTTCTCCAAATAGCATTTTAACTTAGGGCTAGGGTCCTTTTTTCTCAATTTCCTTCTGACTGACGTTCCCAAAGTAAACTGCCTGTTACTCAGGCCCTGAAGCCAGGATATGCATATAATTGGTACCATTGGGAAGGAAACACTATGAAGTTTGTAGAAATGTTAAAATAATGTAGGAGACTATAACACAATAGATATAGTAGGAGAAAATCCAAAGAAAAACCAACCAGAATCTTTTTTGTTTTGAGAGACCATGCTCTTCCAATGGCAAGTATAAAGGCATCCTCAAATCTAGCTCTCAGGATGCAATTCCTATGGCTTCCACTGGGTGTCAGCAGTCTATGCTCAAGATTTCAGGCTTGTAACTTCCAAAACGAATAAGAAATATGAGTTTTAGTAGAAGGACACAGTCTTGGAAATTCGTGTTTGGGTGCGTAATGAAGACAAGACGCACCTGCTAAAATCATTTTTCTACATACTTCTTTCCATAAGAAATATTATAGTTTGACTACATCTTAGGGTATCTGAGGAGTCAATAGAAACGTATTTTGACTCGTTGAAACAAAGTTTAGCGATAGATTTTCGGATCCCTTTCTCTGCATGTTGAACAAGTGGATTACTCAAATTGATGGCACCAACTAAACAGACTTTTTGGGATATAAAGAAGGATTTTATCTAACAAAACTACACTACATGTTATAGCTGGGACCCTTTGGATGACAAATCAGAGGAAGATTTTCAAAAAGTAAGTGAATATTTATTCACTATTTGTGAATTTATGAAACCTGTGCCGATGGGAAAATATTTTGATGTGGAGCGCCGTCCTCAAACAATCGCATGGCATTCTTTTGCTGTAATGGCTACTGTAAATCGGACAGTGCAGTTAGATTACCAAGAATTTAAGCTTTCAACTGATATAGGACACTTGTATGTACCTAAATGTTTAATATCCATAATTTTTACGATTATTTATTTGAATTGCGCGCCCTCCAGTTTCACTGGAAGTTGTCCTGCTAGCGGGACGCCTAGCCCAAATTAAAACATTTTTATTGTATAGAAATGCAGTAAATGAGCTTCAACCACCCCATTTGCTATTTAAAGCCACAGTTATTGTGACAAAGCTATGAGTAGAGTTAAAAAATGTGATGGGAACACATTGAACTTTAGATTTTTATTTGGTACATGAAATTGAATCGTCATCACACTCTGATTTCTATCCACAACAAGGACAACGCGCATATTTTCTTTATGTGGATTTCAGAATATTTGCATGAAAGTCTGTCACCATTTGCATGGAAACCTAGCTATGGTTTTAAAAAGTATTGGTAATATTTCATTCAGTACAGACATTTGGGGTAAGTTGTGCCAAGAGACCACTTTTTTGAACAAGCTATGTTTTCAAAACTGTAATGTTTACATGAATTCTGAGTATTTCAAGGGAACACAAAATCCTGAAGTATATGTAGATATCTTTGTTAGAAAGAATACTATATTTCCCTTGACATAGTGATGCTGAATGTAAAACATTACTCAACATACCCCACTCTCCATTATTGGTAGGCTGCTGTATGGGTTATGAATGCAACAATAATACACTTGTGTGATGACATTGGAATCCGATTTGTTTTTCCCAAAATGATTTAGTCAAGTAATCCAGGATTAAATCCAGGCCATTTAGATCAAGTTTGGTAATGTTTCCAAACTGGTAAGTAGGATATGAGATGTTCGATCAGCTCTAGCTTGGCCAATCAAGGACATTCAGAGTCCCGAAGCCACTCCTGCGTTGTCTTGGTTGTGTGCTTAGGGTCATTGTGAAACGTCACCCCAGTCTGAGGTCCTGAGTGCTCTGGAGCATGTTTTTATTAAGGATCTCTCTGTAATTTGCTCTGTTCATCTTTGCCTCGATCCTGATGAGACTCCCAGTCCCTCCCACTGAAAAACATCCCCACAGCATGATGCTGCCACCACCATGCTTCACCTTAGGGATGGTGCCAGGTTTCCAGACATGACACTTGCCATTCTGTCATGGTTCCACCTGTCACCAGATGGCGGCAGAGACCGTGCTAGAGACATTAATGACACTCAGGTGTGTCCTATTTACTCATTATGATTTCCCTGTTGAAAGAGGTGTGTTTTCTGTTGTCCTTTGCTGAAGCTTGAATTATGTGCTGTGTGCGTTTGTCTCCTGAGTGAGTTTTCGAGACTTAGTGTTTGTTGTTTTCCCAGTGTTACTGTGATCCTTCCGTTACCGTTTCTCAGTAAAGTATTATGTTTATCCTTAACCGCTGATTCCTCGTCTGGTCTCTTCTCTGCACCAAGGTTCAACCTCACCATGTCACACAGGCCAAAGAGTTCAAACTTTGTTTCATCACACCAGAGAATCCTGTTTCTCATGGTCTGAGAGTCTTTAGGCACTCCAAGAGGGCTGTCATGTGACTTTTACTGAGGAGTGGCTTCTGTCTGGCCGCTCTAACATAAAGGCCTGATCGGTGGAGTGATTGGCTGTCCTTCTGGAAGGTTCTCTCATCTCCACAGAGTGACCATTTGGTTCTTGGTCACCTCCCTGACCGAGGCCCTTCTCCCTCGATTGTTCAGTTTGGCCGGTGCAGCTAGCTCTAGGAAGAGTTTTGGTAGTTCCAAACTTCTTCCATTTAAGAATGATGGAGGCCACTCTGTTCTTGGGGATCTTCAATGCTGCAGAAATGTTTGCTACCCTTCCCCAGATCTGTGCCTCGACCCAATCCTGTCTCGGAGCTCTATGGACAATTCCTTCAATCTCATGACTTGGTTTTTGCTCTGATGTGCACTGTCAATTGTGTGCCTTCCCACATCATGTCCAATCAATTGCATTTACCACAGGTGGACTCCAATCAAGTTGTAGAAACATCTCATGGAAACTCAATTTTGAGACTCATAGCAAAGGGTCTGAATACTTATTTAAATAAGGTATTTCTGAATTTATTTTGAATACATTTGCAAACATGTCTAAAAACCTGTTTTCACTTTGTAATTATGGGGTAAATTGCTATGTGTTTTTAATCCATTTTAGAAGAATGGCTGTAACATTACAAAATGTGGAAAAAGGGAAGCGGTCTGAATATTTTCCAAAGGCTCTCTATGACCCAAAAGACAACATTTTTCATGCTCAACCACCTGTAGCTATGTAAAGGAGAGGGTGAAAACCTTGAATACCAACATTTTGAAAGTTATGTTTAACATTAGTTCTCTCAAATATGTTCCATATATATTTTCTTGACTTACTGACCTATGGTCTTCTTGGAATGAAGAGGTATGCTCCTCACCGTCCAACCCTGCCCAGCCCCGGGCCAGCCTGTCCAGCTCTCACATTGTGGCTTCCAGATGTGGGATAGTTTGTTCACGCCTCAACGCAGCCCTCCAGCAGATGTGCAGATGACTGTGGAGGATTTATACAGAGGTATAGGATAGATATTTTTTCTACTGTATACGATAGGGCAGGGGAGGGGAGTGAGATTTATAAGATAGGCCTTCTGGAGTAAGGGCCTGCAAGGTGGGCAGGGGAGGGAGAAGTCATATCCTACATGTTATGCTATTAGATAATTATGTTACATAACACAGCCTGTTTAATTTGTCAAGCAGGGGATGACCAGGTGGAGGAGGAATGATGAAGTTCGCAATCAATCAATTTTGATATACTTTAGGTGAAAGTTTTACGGGTGTAGATTCTTCAAGTGCTACAGTTGAAGTCGGAAGTTTACATACACCTTAGCCATATACATTTAAACTCAGTTTTTGACAATTCCTGACATTTAATCCTAGTAAAAATTCTCTGTCTTAGGTCAGTTAGGATCACCACTTTATTATAAGAATGTGAAATTTCAGAATATTAGAAGAGAAAATTATTTATTTCAGCTTTTACTTCTTTCATCACATTCCCATTTTTTTACATTTTAGTCATTTAGCAGACGCTCTTATCCAGAGAGACTTACAGTAGTGAATACGTACTTGTATTTTTTTGTACTGGCCCCCCGTGGGAATCGAACCCACAACCCTGGCGTTGCACACACCATGCTTGACCAACTGAGCCACAGGGAAGGCCGTGGGTAAAATGTTTACATACAGTCAATTAGTATTTGGTAGCATTGCCTTTAAATTGTTTAACTTCGGTCAAATGTTTCATGTAGCCTTCAACAAGTTTCCCACAGTAAGTTGGGTGAATTTTGGCCCATTCCTCCTGACAGAGCTGGCATAACTGAGTCAGGTTTCTAGACCTCCTTGCTCGCACACGCTTTTTCAGTTCTGCCCACAAATGTTCTATAGGATTGAGGTCAGGGCTTTGTGATGGCCACTCCAATACCTTGACTTTGTTGTCCTTAAGCCATTTTGCCACAACTTTGGAAGTATGCTTGGGGTCATTGTCCATTTGGAAGACCCATTTGCAACCAAGCTTTAACTACCTGACTGATGTGTTGAGATGTTGCTTCAATATATCCACATAATTTTCCATCTTCATGATGCCATCAACTTTGTGAAGTGCACCAGTCCCTCCTGCAGCAAAGCACCCCCACAACATGATGCTGCCACCCCCGTGCTTCACGGTTGGGATGGTGTTCTTTGGCTTGCAAGCCTCCCCCTTTTTCCTCTAAACATAACGATGGTCATTATGGCCAAACTGTTCTATTTTTGTTTCATCAGACCACCAGAGGATATTTATCCAAAAAGTACGATCTTTGTCCCCATGTGCAGTTGCAAACCGTAGTCTGGCTTTTTTATGGTGGTTTTGGAGCAGTGGCTTCTTCCTTGCTGAGCGGCCTTTCAGGTTATGTCGATATAGGACTCGTTTTACTGTGGTTATAGATACTTTGTACCTGTTTTCTCCAGCATCTTCACAAGGTCCTTTGCTGTTGTTTTGGGATTGATTTGCACTTTTCACACCAAAGTACATTCAGCTCTTGGAGACAGAACAATTCTCCTTCCTGAGCGGTAAGACGGCTGCGTGGTCCCATGGTGTTTATAATTGCATACTATTGTTTGTACAGATGAACGTGGTACCTTCAGGCGTTTGGAAATTGCTCCCAAGGATGAACCAGACTTGTGGAGGTCTACAATTTTTTTTCTGAGGTTTTGGCTGATTTTTGAGGGATTTTCCCATGATGTCAAGCAAAGAGGCACTGAGTTTGAAAGTAGGCCTTGAAATATATCGACAGGTACACCTCCAATTGATTCAAATGATGTCAATTAGCCTATCAGAAGCTTCTAAAGCCATGACATAATTTTCTGGAATTTTCCAAGCTGTTTAAAGGCACAGTCAACTTAATGTATGTAAACTTCTGACCCACTGGAATTGTGATACAGTGAATTATAAGTGAAATAATCTGTCTGTAAACAATTGTTGGAAAAATGACTTGTGTCATGCACAAAGTAGATGTCCTAACCGACTTGCCAAAACTATAGTTTGTTAAAACCTCTTACCGCTCCGATCCCGTTAGCGGGATCAACAGCCAGTGAAAAATCAGAGCGCCATATTCAAAACCAAATCTAATAATTTCTATTTCTCAAACATAGGACTATTTTACACCATTTTATAGATACACTTCTCCTGAATCGAACCACGTTGTCCAATTTCAAAAAGGCTTTACAGCGAAAGCAAAACATTAGATTATGTTAGGAGAGTACATCGACAAAAATAACCACACAGCCATTTTCCAAGCAACTAGCATGCATCACAAATACCCAAAACACAGCTAAATGCAGCACTAACCTTTGACAATCTTCATCAGATGACACTCCTAGGACATCATGTTACACAATACATGCATTTTTTGTTCGATAAAGTTCATATTTATATATAAAAACAGCATTTTACATCGGCGCGTGATGTTCAGAAAGTATTTCCCCTCAAATACTGCCGGTGGAACAGTGCCACAATTTACAAAAATACTTGTCATAAACGTTGATACAAAATTAAACTGTCATTCAAAGAATTATAGATGAACATCTCCTTTATGCAAACGGTATGAAAGATTTCAAAAAAGCTTCACGAGGAAAGCACTCTTTGCAATAATCTGAGTACTGAGCTCAGAAAAATACACTAGGCTATACAGATAGCCGCCATCTTGGAGTCATCTAAAATCATAAATTGCATTAGAAATATTCCCTTACCTTTGATGATCTTCATCAGAAGGCACTTCCAGGAAATCCCAGGTCCACAACAAATGTTGTTTTGTTCGATAAAGTCCATAATCTATGTCCAAATAACTCCTTGTTGTTCGCGCGTTCAGTAAGCTACTCCAAATGTAGGAAGCGCGCGGACAATGTCACGACGAAAAGTTAAAAAAAGTTGTATTTACGTTCGTTCAAACATGTCAAACGTTGTAAAACATCAATCTTTAGGGCCTTTAGAACGTGAAGATTCAGTAATATTTCAACCGGACGGTTCCTGTGTCTTGAAAAACGTTTTGGAACGGAGGATCCACCCTCATGAACGCGCGCCAAGAAGTGATGTCATTCCTTGCCTCACCAACTTCCCCACCTTCTCATTCGGTCTCTGTTCATCGTAGACGACTCAAACAACTTTGTAAAGACTGTTGACATCTAGTGGAAGCCGTAGGAAGTGCACAATTATTACTACGTCCCTGTGTATTCAATAGGAAACGACTTGAAGAGAGCCCATGCATCCAGATTTCCGCTTCCTGGTAGGATTTCTCTCAGGTTTATGCTTGCCATATGAGTTTTGTTTTACTCATAGACACCATTCAAATGGTTTTAGAAACTTCAGAGTGTTTTCTATCCACATCTACTAATAATATGCATATCCTAGCTTCTGAGTTTGAGTAGGAGGCAGTTTAAAATGGGCACATATTTTTTCTGAAAATGTCAATACTGCCCCTATCCTTAAGTAGCTGTAAGAGGTTTTAACAAGCCATTTGTGGAAGGATTGAAAAGGATTTTTAGTGGCTCCAACCTAAGTCTATGTAAACTTCCGACTTCAACTGTACATTCACACCTCATGTAGTAGGTGATTAAACGTCTGCTCCTTTTATAATTTACCTGTAGTGATAAAGCATAAATGGAAGCCAAGCCAACCTAAGCGCTCCTTTGAGCCATAAGACATTCCGTATACCAGCCAGCCAGCAGTCTGGCTCCATAAGACTAAACCGATCCATATGCACAGCAGGCCTAGAGTAAGGAACTCCACATGCCCAGGCAGATCCACAGTATCAGGGCAGAAGAGTTCCCAAAGATCAGTCTGATTTCCTTTCCCAGGGGGGGGGGTGTGTGTGTGTGTGTGTGTGTGTGTGTGTGTGTGTGTGTGTGTGTGTGTGTGTGTGTGTGTGTGTGTGTGCGTGCGTGCTCTGCCAGGGGTGGTGGAGTATCTTGCCCTGTTGAGATGGAGGCAACCTAACCTGGTCCCAGATTGTAGTCTGTAATAAAGATAAATCTAACTTTTTACCTAGTGATGTATAAGGAGGGCATTTGCACGACATGCTTTGCAGCGGTGCACAGCAGGGCTCCAGAGACATATTGGTCAACCAACTGATACCAATCCCGAGCACACTCAGAGACAATTGGCTGACTTAAGCACTCACATAACATGACAAAACAGGAAGCGCCCTAGCCACACGAACTGACCACTGGTGTAAAAAACAACACCCCATACCTATCGCAACTACCCAGACACGACTTAGCAGACACACACACACACACACACACACACACACACACACACTTGGGGGTGTTGGACTCCGAGGACAAAGGACACTGCCAAGGGCCAATGGGAAGTCGACACTCCCGGAGAATGGACCGTTCCTCCACTCATCGACCAGTCAGGAGAGCGGACCCACTAGACTCAACCTACGTCAACACACTGTTATTTCATTGTATAAATAAAACGCACACTATGTTTTCGGGGCTCTCTCTTCTGCTAGTTCCCTAAGAGCTAAACGAACGAGTCCGTGCACGCTCAGCCAAATATCTTTGTCTCATAATAAACAGCCTTACTATATACTGAATCCACCTGGTCCAGCGTCTTGACTTGGTCTCCTTCTCAAGTAATTTTCATCAACAAGTCCCGTGTGGCTCAGTTGGTAGAGCATGGTGTTTGCAATGCCAGGGTTGTGGGTTCGATTCCCACGGGGGACCAGTAAGGAAAAAATATATATATATGAAATGTATGCATTCACTACTGTAAGTTGCTCTGGATAAGAGTGTCTGCTAAATGACTAAAATGTAAATGTAAAATGTTGAGAGGGAGAAGCCTGTTAACAGTCGGTGGCGCCATTCACTACAGTGGACATTAATATTGATGAGAATGGGGTTTCAGGGGGGACAAACAGTGCCACCTTTCAGAAGGCCAGTGTTTACTGTGGCTGACAGGAAGCAGGCTGGATGGGGCAAAGACCCCTCTCCTTGTGGACTGCTCGTCTAACCCCCCTCACCTGCCCCCCTCGCCTATCCCGTCTCTAAACTAAATGAAAGCAAGCTGGTGTTTCAGCCCAAGCAGATGTTCTTCAATGGTTGTTGTAATAACATTAGTTTTAGCCTTTTGATGCTGTGATGACATCACATGGTAACAGTGCTATTTGTGTGTCACGTGCCTGTGTATCTGTCTGTGCGTATGTGTGTTTCACCTCCCCCTCTCACCATCAAATATAAAAATACCTTTTGTCCATTTCAAGACATTTCCATTTACAGTGGACTTTTCTAAAATTGTCTGTGGATAAATCCAAATTGGCACCCTGTTCCCTATATAATGCACTACTTTTGACCAGGGCCCATAGTACTCTGGTCAAAAGTAGTGCACTATGTTGGGAATAGGGTGCCATTTTGGACGTTGTCTGACACACTCCTAATGTGCTTCCTTCTTTGTTTACAGACTCCACCCTGTCGTATGGTCTGGTTGTCTCTCCTAAGAACTGTGTTCATTATTTTTCAGTCTGGGAATGTTTCAACAGGATAAGATTCAGGGAACGTTCCATTTCCACCCATATTGGTCATGAGAACACAGAGAAGGGCTCTGTGGAGTATCTATGATGCCAGTCATAATATGCAGGTTAGCTAACGTCTCCCCGAAGAGCAAAATATGGATAAACCGGTGGTACAGCATGTTCTGCCAAGGACATAGTGAAAAAGGTCAGAGGTTGAAAAAGCTCTCTCTGGGAAATTTCTCATGGCTACACACACATTGAACCCAATAGGCTAATTGAATGAAAGAGAGTTTAACTAGAGTGGTGTCAAACTTGACTCCTTCGTACGGTGTGGTCACAGCGAACCTTATGTTGGCTAAGTAAGGATTTCATCCAATTTACAGAGGCAACCTAACCTGGTCCCAGATCTGTTTGTACTGTCTGCCAACTCCTATGCTTGCGTGTTAGCTATACAGCACAGTGACGTGTATTCATGGATGCCAAGGGAAGACATGCTTCCCCCAGAAATGGACCAAGAAAAAACATACATTATTTTGTATCTTTTATCTCTGTGTTTCATACATTTCCTTCAGTTTGCAAGAAGCTGAATGTATCTCACGGGAGAAAGCATCAGAGAGAATGAAACAGCGCCCCTCTGTCTCAATATGTGTAACCCATCTATCAGATGCTGTCTGGTCAAAAGAACAGTGACATTGTTGCCATCCATAGCATTGAATGCAATGGAAGCCAGCGAGCATTTGGATTGCCATGATAAAAATAAAAAAAAATAATAATATCCAATCAGTGTTGAGCTTAGCTGAGTGAGCTCAGCTGTGAATAGTCCTGGTGCACCAAAAAAAAGTGTCAAGGGAAGTTTGAATTTGGTTTTACATGAATCACATCACATCAAAAGCCAAACATCATTGACAGAAAAAACTTGATTTGTTGCATCTCGTTGTGTCGTTGTCCTCCGGTGGCTAGTGTCATGACATTGGCCTGTTGGGGGAGGTTTATGACCCCCATAACTACCTTTCCCCTTTTCTCTCTATCTACTTTATAGAGTTTACTCTTGTAAAGCCTTTGTAACATAGAGAGTCTGGTAACATCAAAAGGTGGGAAATCGAACCATATTTCGGTAATCCAACCAGTTGAAAATATGCGTTGGTACTTAATGAATATGATCTCAGATCAGTTGTTGTCTGAGATATTACTACTAATGACAGGATGACATAAACTGAATCTTGGAAAGTCGACACATTCTAGTTATCAGATTCACATTGGATTGTTGTGCAATTTAAATGTTTAAATATGAAACTATTTGTGAAAAGATTAAATGTAATTTTAGCTTCTTAAATGAGAGAACGGTTTGTCATAAAGAAACTCTGCTCACTCAGAGGCCCCGCCCAAGTAAACAGACATTGGTTGTAAACTATGAAACACGCACTTCTCTTCACCCCGATATAAGCCTGTTGACGAAAATCCAACTTTCTGTTCCAAGGATGTGAGTACTTGCGGTCCCCACGTTGAAAGGACAAAGATCACCTACAGAATTAAGCCAACCTCGGCGTGAGCTCTGGTTGAATGACAAGAACCTAACGAAATTAGCATTGAATTTCAACGTGAAGATGACGATCAACACGCCAAAAGGATGAATTTCGACTATACCAGCCAGAATATAGCATGAGCTTGAAGTATGGCAACTTGGTATGAACTTTGAAATCTTATTCACTAAAGAAGTGATATCTCCTAGCCGTTGCGTTAGCAACAACAGCTGTAAACGTGGGCTAGGAGAGGACAGACAGAGTATCCATTCTACCATGCTCCAGTTCACCACTAGACATTCTTCAGAGGACAAGAGATCCATGCTGGACAACCCGGCCTTCTATCTACGACCAATCTACCGAAGGACAGCTCAGAGTAAATATTTATTGCATTTTCCTTTTTCAAATGGGCGGTTATTTAGAATGCATAAGATACTGTATTTACGATAGCATAGCTGTCTACGGCCCGATAGACACAAAATATTTTTGTTCCTCAGTCTTCCCGCTCTTTTATTCAAAACCCAACCCCCTTTCTTTGTGTAACCAGCCGTCATATCTGTTCCGTCCGCTAGGGACGTTTTCCTTGATGACATCATTTGCAATCAATGTATGAACCATTCTGTGTAGATGTAATTCTGTGTGATTATTTAGGTATTTAGTAAATAAATAATTAAACCACATTTTGTATTGCTGATTCAACTTGTTAGCCAGGGTTCGTGAAGATAACCAAGAATTTACAACTTTCAGATGAGACTGAATAAGGTGACGATTAAATATTGACTGCTATTGAGGTAAAAGATTACCAGGTCTTTAGGAGTTTATTCGAAAGATAACGGCTCTATAAACATTATTTCGTGGTGCCCCAACATTCTAGTTAATTACATTTACATGATTAGCTTAATCAGGTAATACTAATTACAGAGAAATTATTTTATAGAATAGCATGTCATATCACTTAATCCGGCATAGCCAAAGACATGACACTAGTTAGCGATTTCCTAAATTAGCAATGTATGGAGATAGGGATTTGGACTTGTAGTTTTACTTAATTCTCCGTACTGGCCAATAATTATAATGGTGTTGCCCATGAAAGGAAGTTAAGGTTAAGGCTAGCGAGAAAGCATTTTAGCCAGGTGGCCTAGGACAAACTGAAAGCGTGTATTGTATGACAGAGTCATAGATTGTTTAAGCAACATGAAAGAGCAGGATGGCAAGTAAGGTAAGTCAAATTGTTTTTTCTACTTGCACACACAAACGCATGCACACAGAAATCAGTAACATGGACAGCCACATCATATTTAGCTGACGTTGATAGGACTAAATCGTTTTTGGTATCTTTTAGTTATCACTGTACTAGACTAAGCATTAGGTGACTTGATGATGTTGAAATGTTGAAGTTGAAATGGTGTTGGAAAAGTGGAGGCAGGTCCTGTTTTCTTTGTGACTTGGGGAAACCTTCTGTGGTTATAAATCAATATTTGTTTACTAGTCCGAAAATGTTGGAAACTTGCTTGACCACACATATAATATGTTTTGTGAACTTCACCGGACAGATGTTGCGCTCCGTGATTAAACAAAGGTGGTTTAATTTATTCTGCCACTGTGTCTTCTTATTGTCTCGGCCTTTGACCTATATATCACACTGTCAAGGCATATGAACTAACAGGTTATATAGCAAACAACGCAATTATCACCAGGTTGTAATATGGCTTTTTTCTCCCCTGATTTGGCTTCCCCACACACCGCTACTGATACAGCACAAACAGATCTGGGACCAGTCTTAGCAGTGCCTCTCAAGGCAACAAATAAACACCATCAACAGGCAGCAGCCACTATGAATGCCCCTGTGTCTACAAATAGAAGTTCTGCTCTGCAGCCCCTGTAATCTGCGTGCCAACAGCCTCCATGATGATGGAGCATCACCATGTTTGCATCCCAAATGGCAACCTATGCCCTATGGGCCGTGGTCAAAAGTAGTGCACTTAATAGAGAATATGGTGCCATTTGGGATCCAGGCCATGCAGTGTAATTAACAGAGTTTATAGGAGAACCTCCAGCACCACTTCCTCCACTCTACACCATAAAGATTGATATAACTATCAATCTGCTTGCACCCATTAATTCACTGCATCTTGAATTAGGGTATTTATTTGGTTTGATAACTTCTTGATTGGGGCATTTTTGTTATATTTAGTTCTTTTACGACACTGTTTGTATTTCATGTACATGATGGTGGCTACCAAGCTTGATATAAAAGCACAGCTGTCTTTGGCTTGCCTTCTAATTTGCCGATATCCCTCCTCACATTGTAATCACTTCTCCTTTAACCTATTTCCTTCTTTTTTCCTCCTTCACCCTATTTTACTTTTCTTCTTTCTAGCTCACCATGCTGCTTGTCAAGGTGTGTGGATGGTGGAATCTCCACACCCTTCACTACTCCAGGCTTTGGTTTCTTCAAGGACTCATCAGGAAAGATATATCTCAGGAAATAAACAATATATCTCAAGTATGTCGTGAAAAAAAACCCAACATATATACATTACTAGTCTGGAATCCAAACTGTACATTTCTCTGAAACAATACTGAAAGAGAACGATAGTTAGTTTGGATTCCAGGCTAATACACTACTAACTAATTTTGTCCTTGGCCCTCAGTTTATCACAAGATTATTTTTGGTCCTCTTCTGACCAAATTCAGCCACTTTATTTAGAAATGTGTTGTTTATTTATGTATATCCTGGTTTCCGCAGTGACCACCAGTGCAGGACAGTTGGGGGTTGGTATGGTGATGCGAGGCTTGTTACTGTGGAGACAGTGTTTATCCTCTGGGGCCTCTCAGATGGACCTCTTCCCTACCCCAGCTCAAAAACATGCGCACACACACACTGAAGACGCTCTAAACAGCCAGCAAATATTCCTAAGATCCTATTAGCCTGACCCAGACAGAGAAACAGACAAACAGATAGACGCACACACACACAGAAGAGGTTCTAAACACCCAGTCAATATTCCTGCGATCCTATCAGCCTGACCCAGACAGAGAAACAGACACACACACACACACACACACACACACACACACACACACACACACACACACACACACACACACACACACACACACACACACGCGCGCGCGCACCACACACACACAGTGAGGACAGTGGGCTTGGCATCCACAGCAGATGACTCAGCGAGGAAAATATGATAGTGGGTCAAATTGAGCTGTACAGTCTGTGGTGGGAGAGAGAGAAACTTGCCTACTCTCATGGCTGTGTGTAATAGAGGGCAGCCCACCCACACAGCCCACAGAAGACAGGAGGAGATGAGCAGAAGCTGTTCCTGCTGAGGTAGAGATGTTCAAGACCACTGGGGACTCTGGCTATGTCCCAAATGACACCCCAAAAGTGCCAAAAGCACTATATAGTGCACTCTTTTTATCACAGCCCTGTAATAGATGCTAATAAAATACCAATACTAATGCACACACACACACACACACACACACACACACACACACACACACACACACACACACACACACACACACACACACACACACACACACACACACACACACACACACACACACACAGTTCTGTGGGTGAGTCATGAGGTCTGGTGTACCAAGCACAGAAAGAAATCGTTAGTTAGTTAAAAAAGCAGTGAGATGAAGACAACCCATGTCTCAGTGCTGGAGTTTGTGTGTGTTTTTTCCAGGAGAAACCTCCAAGGCTGTTCCTACTTGTCTCCTTATTCTCTTTCTCCTGGCTTCTCTGTAGCTGTATGGGATAAACGAACCAACAGCTCTGACAGCTCTATTCCAGAGAGAGAGATTTTCCTCGTCACATTTTCATCTCGCTTCTTTAATCACGATGAGAGACTCTTTTCCTCTCAAATGAACTTTTATAAAGAACTAATTTGTCACTTTCTGTGTTTTTCTCAGCTAACTGTTATAACTGTTAACTGACTTGCCTAGATAAATAAAGGTAAAACAAAAAAAAAACAGGCCAAATTCCCTGTGTTCTGTTTCTATCAGGTGTGTCTGTTCTACACTCCACTGCCTGATGTTGCAAATCACCAGGGCTCAGACATGCAGAACAAACCAGGGTCAAAGTTCAGAGAAAGACTAGGGATGAAGCGTTACAGACTCCGCGATAGAAATGTAAGGTCATTTCCGAATGAGCAGACATTTGCAGTGGTTAACGTGAATGCACTCTCCGATATATCGGAGCATTGTCTTTAAATTGAAATCATGCTGTAAAACTGAACTTTCGTGATGTGGATGGAAATAGAGCCCTAGCCTGGTCCCAGATCTGTTTATGCTGTATAGCCAACTCCTGTATGGCCAATGGCAAGACAGAACAAACAGATGTAGGACCAGGGAGACATGGTAAGAGTATTCAGTGACGAGCGTGGGGTAATGCATAACAATCCTGTAAGATAAACTAGCCTAGTCCCCAAAAGGCATGCAATGCAATACAATAATACCTCAAACTCCTCAATCTGACAGCCTGGCCCTCAGCTGCCTGCTCAGCCAAAATACACAGAATACAACTCATCCAAGACAGGCAACAGCCATCTCTTTTCACCCCTTTCCAATGATACAGGAAACCCCTCATTAGATATTATGGACGACATGCAGGCGTAACTATATGGCTAATGTATGGATGGCTACGAGGACAGAGGGGATTCAGTTTCCCATGGTAACGTTGAGGGGGTGGGAACAGAACAAGGAAGTGTTTGTGTGTCTTAGGGCCTTGGTGTCAGACTGATGAGATCATAGAAATGGAAAGAATAGATATATTTCTATTGAAGGGACGCCCACAGTGCATGATACAGTAGGAGAGAGAGGAGACTTAAGCAGATTTAAAGCCACAGCTAATTTGTGTTTCAACAAACAGCAGCCCTAAAATTCTTTAAAGCTGAGGGATGGGGTATGTCAGTGGGTATACCATTAATTGAAATGACAATTAAACAGCTATACATTTTGCAGATTGCACCTTTAATGCCTCTGCTAAGTCATACAGATACAGACCCTTCCACCTGCTTGCCCTGCATGTCTGTGTCTGTCTACTCATTCGAAAGGGACGATCTGTAACCTATTAGATACTTATGTTTTATACATCCATCACATATACAACATATGTCTGAAACCATTATGAATGTGTCGATAGAGGAAGAAAGAGATAATACCAATGTTTCCATTTTGTACCTTTTTTTATTATTTGAAAAGGAAATACCCTGACCCTGGATCGAGACATATACAGTAACCTGGGTGAAAAAGATCCAAAAACAGTTATTTCATTTACAGAGTAAACTACTTTAAGATGTTGGTTGGTATTTCAGGCACTTAGAATCACAAAAGTCTGTTTTGTTTTCTTCACACTACACAAAAATTGTATTATTTGGTCCTTACATCTTCAAATGAAAAGATCAGTTGAAACCACAGTCAGAACAGAATACATATTTCTGGTTTCTTATATTTCATTTTATGGATCCAAATACACTTAAAGTCCCTCATCACGACTGGGAAGCTGAAAAGTTATTCCATCACATTTCAACCGTTTTCCATACATCAAAATAGACCACCAGTCTTCACCGTACCTATAACAAAAGAAGCCAACGCTTCAGAAAAAAAACCTAACAAAACATCATAACAACCTCTCAAATCAGATTTACAGCAGTATTCATTGATATAACTTAGTGGGAATGGTTGCAGTTGAAGATTTGGCAAAAAGATACAATTCAATACAAATGTTTCCTTTTTTTTGGTCCTCATTGGACTTTGTCCTCAAGTCTCCCACAAGAACCCATTTTGCTACAGGTGGACTGAGCAAAGCACTCTATCAAACTGCTCAGCTCACGTTACCATAAGACAGAGGGTGTGTCTCAAATGGCACCCTATTCCCTATATAGTTTCCTGGTCATGTAAAGTACTGCACTATATAGGGAATAGGGTACCATTTGAGACTAAAACAGAGAAACTAGAAGCTTAAAAAACACAACATACAACATAGTCCTCTTACACTGATCCACATCACTCAGCTGCAAGGAAGCCATGTTCTGTGGTAAGAGTTACAATAAGAGTTACTCATGGGCGACTGGACCCGCGCTATGTAGTAGTTACTGAAGTTGACGTCCCTGACGTAAGGTGCCGGCTGGTAGTAACAGGTGATGTTAGCCAGGGCCGGGATGGCGTTCTGCTCTGCCATGGCCCGTAGCGCCAGCGCCGAGATCAGTGCCAGCGTCTGGCGGCGCTCATGTCCCATCAGGCACACGGTGCTCTCGTCCACCACATGCCGCAGCGTCACCAGGCAGTCATAGCGCTTGTCCTCCATGCCGTTGAAGTGGTTCTGGAGATACGCTTCCAGCTTACGCTGCTGCTCGCCAATATCCGGGAAATCGATGAAGAAACGAGAGCACATGTAGCGTTGCAGCAGCTTCATATGAGCCTCTGAGTCCGGTTTAAACCCCCGCACTAGCAGGTGGCAGTACTTCAGCAGTCCTCCTCCCCGGATCTCCTCAGGGCTGTGCGTGGCTATGGTCCTGGTGCGGAGGTGTCCCAGGGCCTCCTGGAAGTCCCCGTACATGCTCTCTCCGACCACGGTGGGGTGGAAACTCTCAGACATGGACGTCTCTGAGCAGCGGTCGAACAGCAGCAGTGAGTCCAGGCCGATCTGGAACGAGTCCACGCTGAACTCAAACTGCCTCCGCAGAGAGTCCACAAACTTCAGCTCCACGTTCTTCCCTGTGTTGTTGGAGAGGGAGATCAGGCTCCAGCGGTCTGTGTCGTTGCACACCTTCACCAGCTTCTGGACGTAAGCCTCTTTGAGGGTCATAGGCGAGACACGGCTGAGACCCGGAGGTAGGAAGTCCACCAGGCTGTCCAGGACCACATCTTTGACCACACGAAAGGTCTTGTCATCAGTCAGGTTTAGGCCAAAAATGAGGTCCAGGTCCTTGTAGCCCAGGCCGGTGTCCTGGTGGAGCACATAGCTGGCTGCTGAACCGTTCAGCTTCACATCCCGGACCACCACACCACGCTCCTGCAGACGCGCCCGAACCACCTGCACAGAAGAGAGAGAGAAACATGGGTGAGTGATCTGAGAGGTATTATTAGGACACTTTATTGTCAATTTTCTTTTCCGATCAAATACGTATTTTTTTGTTGTTGCTTTCAAGTGATCTGATAGAGCAGGGGTGTCAAACTCATTCCATGATTTTAGTTTTTTTCCTTTTAATTTTAAGACCTAGACAACCAAGTGAGGGGAGTTCCTACCTAATCAGTGACCTTAACTGATCAATCAAGTACAAGGGTGGAGTGAAAACCTGCAGAAACATGGCCCTCCATGGAATGAGTTTGACACCTGAGCGATATCTATGAGTGATCTGTGGCCGAGATATGTTAGGGATCTAAGAGAGAGATATCCATACAAGCTAGGGTGATTCATTCAAAGAACTATGCACTGAAAATGCATGTCACTGCAAGTTGAAACGTAGCTTTCATGGTCACTGCCACTTTTTTTAAATGGTAATATTTATATTTCAATCAAGGAATGGTTCACCTTGCTTTTAGCGTATGCTCATAACAGTAAAGATGAAATACTAGCATCCAATAATTTGTTGTGTGGATGAGAATAGAGAGCAACTCAGGAGGACGTATAGAGGAACCAAACAGTTAATGGGTCGTTCCACGAAAATAGTTCCTTTTGCATCCCTTTGATATTTTAAGTAGATATTGTGCACCAATATTGCATTTTAAAAGCCTGTTATATTAAATGAAGTTCCCTTTAATAGAGACCACATTGAGAAGTCAATAAATCAGATTTTTTATATGAATAAAGGCTTCCTAAAGTGCCAAAATTCAGCATTTTGACATGTCCTTCTGTCAACCCTGTGTCATTTCTAGGAAGATTTCAACCCACTAAACCCCCACCCCCCCAAAAAAAATATAGTTATTTTGTTGCTTGAAAAAGTCATTTCTGAAGATGATTATTTATTTCATGTGATTAGTGATTCATTTAGGTCTGTCCCTCATTTTAAGGTCAACTCTGTTACGTGAACTGAAATCTCGCTTTAATATGGTAACTGTTTATTTTAAAATACTTTTTTCTAAACAAACATTGAGCATCTAATAGTCAAATCACAGTGTAAAAGCAGGTGAGCTGGTCCTACTCTTTTGTCCCATTTCCCAGTGTTTTGTGGTGGAAAACTGAGCACGTAGAGCGTAACACGTCAACCCTGTTACCTATAGATAGACGGGCTAGAAATGTTTTAGCATTTGAGGGATTTAAGGCTGATTTAAGATGAAATTGTCAACCCTGTCACTTTGCTATAGTATTTTTTTTATTTTACCGCTTGAGATGGGAAAACGTGTTTTTTATTAAGTTGAACATGTGCTCTTTATGACAGAATGTTACAATTAGGTGAAATCAAGTTACACTTCTAAAAAGGCACTGAATTAGTGGAACGACCCAAATAATGACAAGCAACAACGTGGAATCATTACTATCAAAAGATTGTGAGAACAGTTTCTGTTTTTGCAATGCACAGCCTTTTTATTTGGTCATTTACTCCTATTACCATTTTTAAAAGACAAATGTCTGTCTTTTTCTCACGCAGAGAGATGTGACACTGAAGAAATGAACAACCTCTGATTGTAATGCATGGAGAATCCGAGATTTTTCTGTGGAACACAGCAAGCCAGTGCATGTCTTTTGTCTCTAACTTCTGGAGGAACCCCAGCTGACCTGCAGGTTATCTAAAAGAAACATTACACATCTTTGAGACGTAGACAAATGGGGTTGGGTTGTGAACTTATAAACTCTGGTATGATTGCGCCATACTGAAAACATATTTTCCCTATGTCGTAATATAAACAGCATACTGTACTTGGTAAAGAAAAGGTTCATGAGCTTATTGGGTCACAGAACAGAACCATCTGGGGTGGATCCTAGAGTTAAGGGAAGCTAAAGGCAAGGCAGCTGAGACTGACTTTTACATCACGCCAAAGAGGAAAACAAGAAACTGGGACAATACTTAACAGGCATGACCAGGGTTACCAAGTACACACACTTGGTATCTTTATCCAGACACTGATCCAAGTATTCAACCAGGTATCTGGTCTCTAGTCTGTATACGTACACAACCACATACAATCTATTTCCCTTTCCAGGTTGGATCAAGTTCACCAGTTAAGCATAAGATAGACATAACAACATAAGCTACCTCCTCTCTTTACTGTCAAAATACCTATTCTATGCAGTTGTTGTCCACAACTTTGCTACAGTGCCACCATTTCATTACAAAGTGGATATCTGTATCAGTCACCACCCACAATGAAATATGGTTTTAACAAGCTCAAGATAGGAATGCTGTCAGTACTATTCTGCCTGATTCACACTGATTGAATCAACGTTGTGTCACGTCCTGACCATAGAAAGCTTTTATTTTCTATGGTAGAGTAGGTCAGGGCATGACTGGGGGGGTTAATCTAGTTTATATTTTCTATGTGGGGTTCTAGTTTAGTTTTTCTATGTTTGGGTGATTTGTATGATTCCCAATTAGAGGCAGCTGGTAATCGTTGTCTCTAATTGGGGATCATACTTAAGTAGCATGTTTTCCACCTGTGGGTTATGGGACATTGTGTTTATGTGTAGTTGCATTGTCGTCACGGTTCGTTTATTCTTTATTGTTTTGTATTTTTTCTAAGTTTCACTTTCTAATAAATGATGTGGAGCGCTACTCACGCTGCGCCTTGGTCCGATCATTCCAACGAACGTAACACGTTGTTTCAACGTAATTTCAATGAAATTCCGCTGAACTAACATGGAATAGATGTTGAATTGACGTCTGTGCCAAGTGGGGAGCCTATACGTTTGTTTCGGGAATACACAAGCACACACACACGCAAACAAAGTCGTGCCTGAGGAATTAGGTTATGTTGGCTTCACCACTATGCCAGGGAAGGAGTGTCCTGCCGAGTCGCTGACTTAACATAGCTAGATCCCCATTCATGAATTTAGGTTACGGCCTCCTCCCTACCAACCTAAAAACAAAGACAGACCAAAAAACAGACAAATTGAGACATGCATAATATGTGTTGTCTCCTTCTCTGCCAAAATCCTTCCTGGCCATTAATTGTAGCCTGCTTTACCCAGACCCAGAAACACACTGTCACTGAGTGATTGAAGAATATGAATATGGTCCATAGCTACTGACAGGATTCCAAGGGAAGGGGTAGTGGTACTCACAATGAAAAATGACACCACCATGAAAAGGTCTATTGATGAAAAGGTTCAAAATGTAAACTAAAGGTTAAGAAATAATGAATGTTGAGTTTCAAAGCCAATCCTTTTTAGGGGCGGAAATAACAGAGAATTGAGTAAGCAATAAAAGCAGTTTATGGAACCCTGCTGTGCTCATCTGTGCTGTGTTCCAGTGAGCAAAGCAATCTGTTTCTATTGGTAACCCGACCTCTGGACAGATGGTCACTAATAAAAACATCCAGAATATTAAAGGCTTCTTCCTTCTTTCTGTGGAAACAAACACCAGAATATATATGAATCATTTCCCAGAGTCCTCGTGGAATAATCAATGATTCATAGAAACTGGAATAAATGCTTCAATGAACACATATGCATATGTATATTGGAATTAGGGTTGACTAAGCTAAAAGCAGTATTCATGATAATAAACAGTGATAACTGCCTTACCAAACATAGGGTTGTTTATCAGGCATCAACCCATGATGATACCTTTAAGATAGTTATACATACTGCTAGCCTGAAACAAACAATGAGGAGGAAATAATTGTCCTTAATATGGGCTGTGTGATATGTTACTGAGTCCAATGACAAGTAGGTCTAACTGAATGGAATAGGTCAACCCGAATGCCTCCAGGTGTAATGCATTACATGGTTATAATGTCTTGTAAGACTTACATTAAGCACGTATGACCCCCTGATAATGTCTTATAACACAAAAGGGTCTCCCAAAATAATAAGTAACGCCCTTTCTTCTACCTCTCCAAAAGCAAACTTTTCCATTCCATTCCATTCCCGCGTTACGCAACAAGCACCGGGTGAAGTTCAGCTAAGGGGGGACACTTCCTCTCGAAGTCGACCAGGAGAAGCAGGAGACTTATAAAAAAGCCACAAACTGACCAGACGGTGTTGTGTTGACAATGTCTTGGCGACACGTTATGTACAGTCTCTGCATTCCTACCCCAGTCTGGCGGGTTTCCTCTAGTAGTCCATTTACCTCAGTCTGTGTGTCTCCTAAATAGCATCCTATTCCCTGCGTAGTGCACTACATAGGGAATAGGTTGCCATTTGGAACTCAACTTCAGTCTGACTGCAGCCTGAATGTGTTTTATTATTTTAGTGGGAAAACAGAGTCAAAAACAGCCGTCAGCCAGCTAAACCCCATGGTCCCCTAGACACCAGTTAGAGCACTGCCTGGCCTGGACAGAGAGTCACAGAAAGACCCAGCCAAGCCAAGTAAATGGCATCAGTAAATGAATGAGATGTTCAGTAGTCTATGACCCTGGCATCCTGTCCAGTCAGCCCAGAAGGCAAGCAGAGACAGCCCAGTTATACTATACTCAGTGTACTGTCAGTAGGCTAGCAGGAACAGATGATGGGGTTTTCCTCAGAGGTGAATTAGTAGCCTTGCTGTGGGTGGTCACGGCACCTGAACCAGCATTCATTTATAAAACTAGACTGGTATACAGTATTTATTCATAAAACTAGACTGGTGATGCAGTATTTATTCATAAAACTAGACTGGTGATGCAGGATTTATTATCATTAAACTAGACTGGTGATGCAGTATTTATTATCATTAAACTAGACTGGTATACAGTATTTATTATCATTAAACTAGACTGGTATACAGTATTTATTCATAAAACTAGACTGGTGATGCAGTATTTATTACCATGAAACTAGACTGATGATACAATATTTATTTCCATGAAACTAGACTGGTGATAAAGCATTTATTGGGGATGCAGGTAGCCTAGTGGTTAGAGCGTTGCAAACTGAATGTTTGCTGGATCGAATCCCCGAGCTGACAAGGTAAAAATCTGTTGTTCTGCCCCTGAACAAGGCAGTTGACCCTCTGTTCCTAGGCCGTCATTGTAAATAAGAATTTGTTATTAACTGTCTTGCCTAGTTAAATAAAAAATATATTCTACCTCATAGAGAGAATGTTGAGTTCAGCTGGCATTTCCCAGCAATGGACTCCTTGAAAGCCAGCAACAGGAATGCACACGCCTATATGTAGAAGACTAACAGAGCTATACACTGTAGTGTAAGCCCAACATATGTTCCTTTCCTGTTACTCTGTCTGTGGGGACGTGTGGTGTCATCATGTCGTTGAGTCTCACCAACAATAGACCGACAGAGGAGTTGGCTTTCAATCTGGCAGGGCCCACAACAGAACCAGGTGACTGGGCTAGTATTGTGGTGTGTGAGTGTGTGAGTGTGTGTGTGAGTATGTGAGTGTTTAGGGTCTACTCATATCATGTCAACCTTGTCAAGAGTCCTGACCCTCTAAGGACCCTGTTTTACTGGAGTGACTGACTAACTAATCCAGTTTCCCCATCCTGCCCCAGAAATGGAAGCCATCGCCGCCACCCAGGAAAGTAGAGCTCACTTCCAGTAAGCTCACAATGGTGAAACAAGAGCAGGGATGAAGAAACAACAAACAAAAACGAAACCAGATCTTCCTCAGGCTTTGCCCTACTGTGTACTCAGTCAGTCTCTATTGTATTCTACTCTATTCTAGAATCTCCACCCTGAATTAGATTGGAGCAAACCTGGAAAAAGTGTGTTCCCTTTGCTTGGGTGGCCAAGCCAAGTAAAACAGGTTAGCCTCCTAGCTCTACCTCTACCACCCTACTGTTAACATGAAGTAATATCTGATCTGACTCACTAAAACACATTCAATGTCTGGATATGTCATCTCAGCTGTATAACACCACTGGGTAGGCCTACTGGCTAGTGTGTGGGTGTCACAGGAGGCTGCGGAGGGTAGGACAGCTCATAATAATGTCCGGAAACGGAGCAAATGGAAACCATGTGTTTGATGTATTTGATACCATTCCACCTACTTAATTCTGCACCAACCATTACCACAAATCCGTCCTCCCCAATTAAGGTGCCACCAACCTCCTGTGGTGTGTGTGTGTGTGTGTGTGTGTGTGTGTGTGTGTGTGTGTGTGTGTGTGTGTGTGTGTGTGTGTGTGTGTGTGTGTGTGTGTGTGTGTGTGTGTGTGTGTGTGTGTGTGTGTGTGTGTGTGTGTGTGTGTGTGTGTGTATGTGTGTGTGTGTATAGGCCTATTGTATAGTTCCTCAGATCTGTCAACCCAATGTTGGCTTATCTACCCACAGTCCACTGCACTAAATCACCAACAGTGACACTTTTCTTTTACACCTCCCACGGCTCAGACACACACGGATACACACCGACACACACAACAATATGGAGCCGCACGATAAACAGACGTTATCTAGATGACAGCTTTTCAATAAACACCCCTATTGACAGCCCTGTGGAACACCTCGAAGAACACATATTTCTGGCTGTATGAAGACATTTTTATTTAGGTCCTGGGTTGGATCAGTTGGTTTTCCAGGTAGGGGAGAGAGAGAGGAAGGGAAAACGTTTCTGGAGACATGCACATATGCTTACTGCCAATGGTATGGAGCTGCATGGCCAGCCAGAGCCCACTGTAGACTTTTCCAGCCAGGGGATTTTCTCTGATGAACAACATGGATAGAGCATACATCCTTCACATAGGTCTGCTCTATTAATACAGATCACAAGCATTCGTTTCATTAATGAAAGAGACTGGAGAGGAATCTTTTACATTCTCAAAGTCTCTATACTCCGCCAATTGTAATTCAATGTACCTCACTGTCTCTCCCTGTGTAAAAGTTGTATGGTTTCCTTGACCAATGACATTCCTGGTCGCAGAAGCATTGGAATGAGAAAGTGGAAAATGGCAGTTAAAGCATTAGATCATCTGCTCCTTGAGATCTCCTCCTGTCTGTTAAAGTGAATGTAAATAACATGACTGTCACTCATGAGGATTCATAAGTCATGATTCACTGCAATGGGTGGATTTTCAAATGTAGGCTACCAAGGCACCCCAGTATATTTCCAATACCTAGAGTAGGCTATTGCAAAAATTCAGTGTATGAGCATGCCAACATGACTGGCAAATAATCATATTCACAGACGTTATCTGACCTGATATTGAAGAATATTGGAGCTTTTTATCCTCAGCCACAGTGCTGAGAAATGAGACTGGTCTAGATTATGATATTACACAAAGATGACATGGTTAGCCTTGGAATGCTGCCAAAATACACTGCTTTCCTTACACGTTTCTTAGCCTGCCTATCAAATTCGACTTTAATGTACTGTGTGTGTTCGTGTGTAGCCTACCTGAGTAAAAGTGTGCACGCGTTCGTGCGTTTAAAAAAATATATTTCATGCACATTATGATGAGACTGAATTAGATAAATATTGAACTATTTAAAAGAACGTAAAATAACAGCTATATGAGATGAGTTTGGCTAGACAAAATATCGGGCTGCATGCGCTCCAGAACTCCCCAGACCAAAGCCGTTATCTCACCTGGACTATCTGCCGAGGCTGTACAGAGAGCGTCGGGAAGTTTCCGCGTCCGTGAATAGGGACGCTCTCTCCGAGAATAGAGTCCAACCTCTGCACCTGCTCCCAAGACAACACACAGAACCGCCGACTCTGCTCCGACTCATCCCCGGAGGACATGACGATGGGATTTGGAAAAGTAGTCAATTCTTTGGTAGTTTAGTTGATGTAGGCTATTATGGACAGTACCAAAGCAATTCCCCAAATAAGTGTTTCTTTTGAAGTTGGAATGAAACTTGAAATCGACAAGAAATCAAACAAAATCGCTGCTGTTGCGCTTCTCAGATTCACTTAGAACAGAAGTTTCTGAACAATCTAGGCTGAAGATCAGAGAGAGTTCTGCACATGCAAATCATAGACCCGTAAACTGAACGGTGTGGCATCTCCAAAATTCTCCTGCGCTGTGACACACTTCTAGCTGTAATCCAGCTAGAGGCATATTGACGGGTTTTAAGAAAATGGGATTAACATAAGCGTCCTGATTGGCTGTTCGGCAGGTTTATGAAGACCTACCTCAACATACAGAAGAGTACAAGCGGCCATGCGCACACACCCACTTCCCTTGCGTCAGCAGAGACCAGTCTGTTGCTGTCATTGGATACTTCAGTCACATTTAGTATACGCATTAGAGGGCTATTTACACTGTCTATTGGCTAAACACATCTTCTGTTCTGTAGAGTGAGTAGACAAGTAATAGACTAATAATAACAACAACAACCATTTATTTAACACTCTACTCTAGAATGATAGAGTTAGGGCTCTATTCAGTCAGTAGCGCTGAAGATCCGCTCTATAGCGCGATTGACAATTAAAGGCAATGCTCCAGCAGTTGTGGAGACTGCATTCCAGTTAACACTACATACAGTATGTTGGTTCAAACGGAAATTAGACTACCTTAAAATTTCTATCGCAATCATTAACTCTTTAGTGATGCAGATTGACTAGAGCCTTTACTCTGGTTATTGTGAATTATAAGCTTGCATTTTTTTCCTCACTTAAGTAGGGGAAAACATTTGCTTCTGTTACAGTATAATTTAAACCAGTCTGTATCTCCATCATGTCTTTATTGACAACCGGTCATTCACACTTTTTAAAATTGGCCTGACCAGCCAGCATCCTCACACTCTATAATGCAGTGGTTCTCAAACTCTTTGGGTCCGGGGACCCATTTTGATTGCAAACTAATCAGGGACACCCTCATCAGAACTCCAATTTGATAAAATAAAGGCATTTTACTATGACTTCGGCAGTGCATGGCCAGATGAACCAAGTCTTGGGCCCTGGAAAGGAACATTCTAAAGGCCCGCCTCTTGGCATCGGAAAGAACATTTTGCAATTTTCAAGCAAATGTCTTGCAATTCTACACATTTTGTCATGGGGCAGAATGATTTTTTGTTGTTACAGCTTTAATTAAAGCTGAAATCGTGAACATCTACGCATTTTTCCATGAGGCAGAGAAAAGCCTTTGCAGTTTTAAAGCATTTAAGTGCATTTATGTAAAAAGAAAAAAACAACATTTGGTTTTGTCAAGGTGTGCGCTACTGGTGGAGAAGTCAGGTGCAGGAGAGCAGAGAGTTGTGAACAGGCGCACACTTTATTAATAAGGCAGAGGAAATACAACAGATAGACGCCACAGCGTCAACACCTCCAGCCAACGGGAAAAGTGCTATGCGCGAAACAGTCACAAAAAAATGAGCAAATGTTGTACAATAAACATCCCTCGTGAAAAGCCAAGGACTAACTGGGAAAAAACCCAGCCTGGCGCGTACACACGAACACGTAACAAAAACTATTTCACACAAAGACATGGGGGGAACAGAGGAATAAATACATGCAGTGTGATTAGGGAATGTAAACCAGGTAGGGAACAAGACAAAACAAATGGAACAATGGAAAAATGGAGCGGCGATGGTTAGAAAGCCGGTGATGTCGACTGCCGAACGCCGCCAGAACAAGGAGAGGAGCCAACTTCGGCGGAAGTCGTGACAGGTATTGAGTTGAAAAATGTATAATTGGTGGAGTTCTATGGATACCAATACTCCAGTAAGCCTCCAGGCCCAGGTTTCTCAGGGTTAAGAACATAAATTAATAGATGAATAATATTACATTGTATTGCACCTTATTAAAAAAATAATTTTATCTGTTGTTGTTAGTAGTATTCCACAGCCCGTGGAACACCTGCTGTCCGTGGAACACCTGCTGTCCGTGAGACACCTGCTGTCCGTGAGACACCTGCTGTCCACTGACTCCCTCCTGTCTACGGACTCCCTACTGTCTACGGACTCCCTCCTGTCTACGGACTCCCTACTGTCTACGGACTCCCTACTGTCTACGGACTCCCTACTGTCTACGGACTCCCACCTGTCTACGGACTCCCACCTGTCTACGGACTCCCACCTGTCTACGGACTCCCTCCTGTCTACGGACTCCCTCCTGTCTACGGACTCCCTACTGCCTACGGACTCCCTCCTGTCTACGGACTCCCTCCTGTCTACGGACTCCCTACTGTCCACGGACTCCCTCCTGTCCACGGACTCCCTCCTGTCCACGGACTCCCTCCTGTCTACGGACTCCCTCCTGTCTACGGACTCCCTCCTGTCTACGGACTCCCTCCTGTCTACTGACTCCTTCCTGTCCACTGACTCCCTCCTGTCTACGGACTCCCTCCTGTCTACGGACTCCCTCCTGTCCACGGACTCCCTCCTGTCCACGGACTCCCTCCTGTCTACGGACTCCCTCCTGTCTACGGACTCCCTCCTGTCCACTGACTCCCTCCTGTCTACGGACTCCCTCCTGTCTACGGACTCCCTCCTGTCTACGGACTCTCTCCTGTCTACGGACTCCCTCCTGTCCACTGACTCCCTCCTGTCCACTGACACCCTCCTGTCTACGGACTCCCTCCTGTCTACGGACTCCCTCCTGTCTACGGACTCCCACCTGTCTACGGACTCCCTCCTGTCTACGGACTCCCTACTGTCTACGGACTCCCTCCTGTCTACGGACTCCCTCCTGTCTACGGACTCCCTCCTGTCTACGGACTCCCTACTGTCTACGGACTCCCTACTGTCTACGGACTCCCTCCTGTCTACGGACTCCCTCCTGTCTACGGACTCCCTCCTGTCCACTGACTCCCTCCTGTCCACTGACTCCCTCCTGTCTACGGACTCCCTACTGTCTACGGACTCCCTACTGTCTACGGACTCCCTCCTGTCTACGGACTCCCTCCTGTCTACGGACTCCCTCCTGTCTACGGACTCCCTACTGTCTACGGACTCCCTCCTGTTTACGGACTCCCTACTGTCTACGGACTCCCTACTGTCTACGGACTCCCTCCTGTCTACGGACTCCCTACTGTCTACGGACTCCCTCCTGTCTACGGACTCCCTACTGTCTACGGACTCCCTACTGTCTACGGACTCCCTACTGTCTACGGACTCCCTACTGTCTACGGACTCCCTACTGTCTACGGACTCCCTACTGTCTACGGACTCCCTCCTGTCTACGGACTCCCTCCTGTCTACGGACTCCACTTTGATAACCCCTGCTATAATGAAATGTCTCAGTGTGAGCATGCTTGCTTGTTTGTGGAAGGTGTCAGCCTGTTACTCAGTCTCCCTCTAACAGTCTCCCTCTATCAGTCTCTCTCTATCTGTCTCCCTGACTAGTCTCCCTCTATCAGTCACCCTCTAACAGTCTCCCTGACTAGTCTCCCTGACTAATCTCCCTCTATTAGTCTCCCTCTAACAGTCTCCCTGACTAGTCTCCCTCTACCAGTCTCCCTCTACCAGTCTCCCTCTATCAGTCTCCCTCTAACAGTCTCCCTGACTAGTCTCCCTTTACCAGTCTCCCTCTACCAGTCTCCCTCTACCAGTCTCCCTCTATCAGTCTCCCTCTAACAGTCTCCCTGAATAGTCTCCCTCTACCAGTCTCCTTCTACCAGTCTCCCTCTACCAGCCTCCCTCTACCAGTCTCCCTCTACCAGTCTCCCTCTAACAGTCTCCCTGACTAGCCTCCCTCTATCAGCCTCCCTCTACCAGTCTCCCTCTAACAGTCTCCCTCTCACAGTTTATGAATATGAGGGGCCCTGATGAGACTAGTTAAGTTGAGCCAACAAGAGGAGAGAGTGGCATCATCCCGGGGTATCATTGACCTGAGCAGCTTATTGTTAACATAGTCACGATTTCCCTGGTAACAGCCTCTCCTAGTCAGTCAGTGCTGGGCTTGGTGTGACTGACAGGACAGACGTGACGTGGGGAAGGCACCTGCGTCAGTAGGCTAATAATACCCCAGAACCAGGGGCAGGAGGGCCTCTCTGTATTGTCTCTCCCCCCTTCCCCTCCCTCTTTCCTGACCTCTCCTCTCTCTCTCCTCACCATCGTCCTCCCTCAATTTCTAAAGAATCCCCGGTAGCAGCGTGCGAACGGGAATCACTTGACATTCTGTCATGACAGTGAGTGGCTGGGCGGGAATAGGAGTAAAAGTGCTGGTTAATATCCGTGTCCTATGTTGTTGTTGAGTTAAAGGCAAAAACGTGCTTGGCCCATGTGTCTAAAGTGCAAACAGGTGTGTGTGTGTTTTGAATGAGGAAGTGACAGTAGGTCATAGTTACAGATACCTCAGGCCGTGTAAGTTACACTTCCGTTACCGTCAATTGGTAAACAGGTTTTACACAGGCACCAGGATAAAGAGCAGTACTTTCACACAGACATGCATGGGAGTGGCACTTCTATTCATACAGTTAATTATCGGCTGCCTGGTGGCAAGGTGCCAACACTAAAGGCTGGAGGATGGGTCTATGTATGCTGTCCAAGCCTGCTCCTCTCAAAGAACAAGAAAAACATCATCAGAAAGGAAGGACACATCTTTAGACCTCAGAAACCTATCACGCATTTTCCGTCAATGAAGAAGAATAAATTGTACTGAAACGTAACGTTTGGATGATACCACAGTGGAGAGTATCATAGTGGGGCATACAATCTTAATGGATTAGGTAACAGTTCCACCAGAACCATGTAAACGCCACACACTCATCCCCCCGTGGGAGATAGATCCAGAATCTCCTCATTGTCGGCCATCATAATCAGCCTACAATTAGAATATTGTTTATACGTGTATTTCTCACTGTATTGGGGGGTATAAATCTCAGTATAATGCTTGTATGGATGTCATTCCCAATACATTGTATTATCATCACCATGAATCGACATTCCATTGATCTCTTACCTAATGTATGGCAAAGCTATTATACTGTATATCCATTCTGATATGCTGTCCATTCTGAGAGTCTGTATGCTGTGTGCGTGTGTGTGTGTGCGTGTGTGCGTGCGTGCGTGCCCATCTCTGTGGGTTGGTGGAGAGGTGGAGTTGGATTGATGAGATGACATTGTTCCTTATAAACCAGACACCAGTCATCATATTCCTGATCAAACACACCCATCTTTAGTCAATTTACTTAATTTGTCCCCAAACCACAGATACGTCACAGATTCACAGTTCTGTTTACCTTGAATTAGTGATTGCCACATTAGCTTCATGTTGCACTACAGGTTACTATGGTAGTAAAACAAACACACAACCTGGAAGGACAGAGCAGGGATGATAATGTACGGTAGTGCTGGGTGTTGAAGGAATAAGGAGGCGCTGTCTATGCTCAGTTTGGCTTGAGGCCTCATCTGAGAGAAGATGTTGCCCAGAGAGCTAAGGATTAAGCAAACCAAGACCAAGTCTTATTTAACCAAAGGGTAGATGAGAAGAACGGATGATGGATGGATTTCTTTTAGTAATATTCTTCTGTACTGATGTCCTGCTCCAGTCGTTCCCCTTAAGACAAGGAAGGAATGTGAACAGCACGCTAACGTCATTCACACGCACAAGGGTGCACACGCAAACGCGAAAACACACGCACACATGCACACACTTACGTACTCACTCACGTACTCACTCACACACACCGACATGGAGCCGCGCCACAAACAGATGTTGGTAGGACTCCATTGTTGACAGGTGAAACAAGGAGGTTGTCAACAGAGCAACAACATCCTCTCTCAGATTAGGCCTCAAGCTAAACAGAGCATGGACAACACTTCCTTATTCCTCCAAGAAACACAGTGGATACAATAACAGGTAATGAGAGCTTGCATCACAAAGAAGTACTGAGTGTAACCAGACAAGTTTCACATGTATTTTGTCCTGGGTCTTTTTATAGCATCATAAAATCAAACAGGTTGTTTGCTAGGGATTTACAGTATCTGTTGCAGGATACATAAAATCATGTCCTGTTATCTTCTGTCTGGACATCAAGAGACATTTAGTTTGACCGTGGTTGTTTCTCACTGGAATTAACACCTGTCTATGGCCCTGGTCCCATTGGTCTGGTCTGACCAGTACAGGATGTTTAGTCTTTTGAGAGACGATCAAGGACATATTCAGATTAAGCTAAATTATAGAATGTTCTGATCAAATCAATTTCAAATTTCATGGTAGTAATACATGGAAATATTCCTCTACCAGAGCTTTTACATTAAAAACACCAAGAAAGTTCAGAACAAATACAAATAAACATACACACATAGTGTATACCAGGGCTGTCCAGCCCTGTTCCTGTAGAGCTACCATCCTGTAGGCTTTCGCTCCAACCCTGTTCCTGGAGTGCTACCATCCTGTATGCTTTCGCTCCAACCCTGTTCCTGGAGAGCTACCATCCTGTAGGCTTTCACTCCAACCCTGTTCCTGGAGAGCTACCATCCTGAAAGGCTTTCGCTCCAACTCTGTTTCTGGAGAGCTACCATCCTGTAGGCTTTCGCTCCAACCCTGTTTCTGGAGAGCTACCATCCTGTAGGCTTACAGTACAGGAGGGTACTGTAGCTCTCCAGGAACAGGGTTGGAGAGCCCTGCTGTACAGTCTGTCTTCTGTCAGGAGTCAAGCTCTAACCTTTTAACCTGTTATGGCTAGGGGGCAGAATTTTCACGGCTGGATAAAAAACGTACCCGATTTAATCTGGTTACTACTCCTGCCCAGTAACTAGAATATGCATATAATTATTGGCTTTGGATAGAAAACACTCCAAAGTTTCTAAAACTGTTTGAATGGTGTCTGTGAGTATAACAGAACTCAAATGGCAGGTCAAAACCTGAGAGATTCCTTTACAGGAAGTGGCCTGTCTGACCATTTCTTGAACTTCTTCGCCATCTCTATCTTTTACAAAGGATCTCTGCTCTAACGTGACACTTCCTACGTCTTCCATGGGCACTCAGAGCCCGGGAAAAACCTGAACGTCGTCATCCCAGCCCCAGGCTGAAACACATTATCGCCTTTCTCAAGTGGCCGATCAAGGGACTGTGGGCTTAGGCGCGTGGCCTGGCCGCCCCCGTCTTTGTGATTTTTCCTCTGTTTGCCGAAAAGGAGATTCCCGGTCAGAATATTATCGCTTTTTTACGAGATAAATTGCATAAAAATTGCTTTTAAACAGCGGTTGACATGCTTCGAAGTACGGTAATGGAATATTTAGAATTTTTTTGTCACGAATTGCACCATGCGCGCAACCCTGATTTACCATTTCGGATAGTTTCTGGAACGCACAAACAAAACGCCGCTATTCGGATATAACGATGGATTATTTTGGACCAAACCAACATTTGTTATTGAAGTAGCAGTCCTGGGAGTGCATTCTGACGAAGACAACAAAGGTAATAACATTTTTGTTATAGTAAATCTGATTTTGTTGAAGGCTAAACTTGCCGGGTGTCTAAATAGCTAGCCCGTGATGGCTGGGCTATGTACTTAGAATATTGCAAAATGTGCTTTCACCAAAAAGCTATTTTAAAATTGGACATATCGAGTGCATAGAGGAGTTCTGTATCTATAATTCTTAAAATAATTGTTATGCTTTTTGTGAACGTTTATCGTGAGTAATTTAGTAAATTGTTAGTAAATTCCCCGGAAGTTTGCGGGGCGTATGCTAGTTCTGAATGTCACATGCTAATGTAAAAAGCAGTTTTTTTTATATAAATTTGAACTTGATTGAACAAAACATGCATGTATTGTATAACATAATGTCCTAGGTGTGTCATCTGATGAAGATCATCAAAGGTTAGTGCTGCATTTAGCTGTCTTCTGGGTTTTTGTGACATTATATGCTAGCTTGAAAAATGGGTGTCTGATTATTTCTGGCTGGGTACTCTGCTGACATAATCTAATGTTTTGCTTTCGCTGTAAAGCCTTTTTGAAATCGGACATTGTGGTTAGATAAAGGAGAGTCTTGTCTTTAAAAGTTTTTGTATTTTTGAGGAATTTGTAATTCGCGCCACGCCTATCATTGGATATTGGAGCAAGTGTTCCGCTAGCGGAACGTCTAGATGTAAGAGGTTAAAGTGTTATGTCACAACTGTACTTTAGGCCCCCCTCCCACCGACTGCCAGCTGGTCCGGTCTAGTCAACCCAGTCCTGCTTTTAATACTTACGTCTGCTTTTACGTAACCTAACACACTGTGTACTAACGTCGGCAGGGAAACCACTGGATTAGACAATAGGAGGACAATATGGCCAGCCATACGTGCGTAAATATATGGCCATACGTACGTGTATGTCTGTTTACATTAAATCATTTATATAATTTTGTCACGCTCGTAGAAATGGTCGGACCAAGGCGCAGCGTGATTTGAGTTCCACATCTTTGATTTCTGAGAAACTTAAACAAAACAATAAACAGACTACTACAAACGTGAAAGCCGTAGTGCACAAAACCTGAAAGTAAATGGGGAGGGTAGGGGGGATGACTAGTGTCTGTGGCGGCTCTGGTGCAGGTCACCGCCCCCGGCCCAGACCCCGGATCCGGCCATGGCGCCGGGCTGAACGCTGTGCCTGGGCTGGGCATTGGCGCAGAGGAAGGCTCCGGCCTTGGAGTGCTTACTGGATGCCGTGCCTGGACTGGGAACCGCCGCAGAGGAGGGCTCCGGCCATGGAGCTGGGTTGGACACCGTGCCTGGACTGGGCACCGGTGCAGAGGAAGGCTCCGGCCATGGAGCTGGGTTAGCCGCCGGGCCTGGACTGGGCACCAACGCAGAGGAAGGCTCCTGCCATGGAGCGGGACTGGACACCGTGCCTGGACTGGGCACCGGCGCAGAGGAAGGCTCCTGCCATGGAGCGGGACTGGACACCGTGCCTGGACTGGGCACCGGCGCAGAGGAAGGCTCCGGCCTTGGAGCAGGACTGGACGCAGTGCCTGGACTGGGCACCGGCGCAGAGGGAGGCTCCTGCCAGGGAGCGAGACTGGACACCATGCCTGGACTGGGCATCGGCGCAGGTTGCACCGGACTGGTGACACGCTCCTCAGGTCGAGTGCATGGAGCCGGCATAGGACGCTCCGGGCTGGAGAGGCACACTGGAGGCCTGGTGCGTGGAGCCGGCACAGGTGGCACCGGACTGGTGACACACATTTCAGGGCAGCTCCATGTGCCCCCCCCCCCCCCCCCCAAAAGAATCTTGGGGTTTCTGTGGCAGCGGACTGAAGACACGCTTGCGCTGTAGCCTACTCCTCGCTAACTCTTCTCTCTGGTATCCCTCATTGCACTCCTCTATCGACTCCCATTCGGGCTCTGACACTCTCCGTTGCTCAGCCGACCACCCCTCGTGCCCCCCCCCCCCCCAATCTTGGGGTTTCTGTGGCCGCGGCCCCCGGCGTCGTTGCTGTCCTTCCTGATTTCCTGGCGACTCCCACCAAGGAAGGGTCTCGCATCCTCCCATGAGCTCTTTCCAGGTCCAACTCACTTTTCCCTCCGCTGCACGCTGCTTGGTCCTTTTGTGGTGGGATATTCTGTCACGCTCGTAGAAATGGTCGGACCAAGGCGCAGCATGAGTTGAGTTCCACATCTTTTATTTCTGTGAAGAGAGAGAGAGCGAGAGCGAGAGAGAGAGAGAGAGAGAGAGAGAGAATGAGAGAATGAGAGAATGAGTGGGTATCAACAATAACAGTCACCACCACAGCCCTGACTGGCTTGAAAGCAAGCCTGACCAGAAATACTACTTCAGCGTGACGTGGGTGTTGACAACAATCCATGTTGGTGTTCATTAGATAAATAGAGAAATTCTAAAACATTTCAAACATATTTCTAAAGATGGGTTGGCTGACAACGTCATGAAAATGATGCCGGACGCTGCGTGTTGTTATGATTTTGCACGGTCAGATAGCTAGCAACAATGACAAGAAGCTGCCATGGGAATTTAGTTTTCAGCTAGTTTTATCTTGTTCTTGATACCATGTCTTGCTTTGAGGTGTTTTGACTGATTTTATGTCAATGCTAATATGGCAAAAAAATTCACTAACGTAGTCAGCTGTACACGTTTATGCATTCAACTGAAATGTGTCTTCCGCATTTAACCCAACCCCTCTGAATCAGAGAGGTGCGGGGGCTGCCTTAATCAACATCCACGTCGTCGGCGCCCGGGGAACAGTGGGTTAACTGCCTTGTTCAGGAGCAGAACAACAGATTTTTACCTTGTCAGGTCCGGGATTCAATCCAGCACCCTTTTGGTTACTGGCGCAACGCTCTAACCACTAGGCTACCGGCTACCTGCCGCCCCAACAAGCTAATTGTGTAAATGTGTTCATGTTTTCAATAAACATTTGGAGACAAGTGCGTGGAAAGAAGGTGGCAACAGTGGAGAAGGTTGAAAGTTTTAAGATCCTCGATGTACACATCACAGACAAACTGAAATGGTCCACCCACACAGATAGTGTGGTGAAGAAGGCGCAATAGCGCCTCTTCAACCTCAGGAGGCAGTAGAAATTTGGCTTGTCATCTAAAGCCCTCACAAACTTTTACAGTTGCACAATTGAGAACATCCTGTCGAGCTGTATCACCGCCTGGTACAGCAACTGCACCGCCCACAACCACAGGGCTCTCCAGAGGGTGGTGTGGTCTGCACAACGCATCACCGGGGGCAAACTACCTGCCCTCCAGGACACCTACAGCATACAATGTCACAGGAAGGCCAAAAAGATCATCAAGGACAACAACCACCCGAGCCACTGCCTGTTCACCCCGCTATCATCCAGAAGGCAAGGTCAGTACAGGTGTATCAAAGCTGGGACCGAGAGACTGAAAAACAGCTTCTTTCTCAAAGCCATCAGACTGTTAAATAGCCATTACAACCACATTAGAGGCTGCTGCCTACATACAGACTTGAAATCATTGGCCACTTTAATAAATGGAATGGAAATGTCACTTTATTAATGTTTACCTATCTTGCATATCTTGCACTAATCTCATATGTATATACTGTATTCTATACCATTCAACTGTATCTTAGTCTATGCCGCTCTGACATTGCACATCCATATATTTATATATTCTTAATTTTTCCATTCCTTTACTTAGATTTGTGTGTATTGGGTATATGTTGTGAAATTGTTAGATTACATGTTAGATATTGCTCCACTGTCAGAACTAGAAGCACACGCATTTCGCTACACCTGCAATAACATCTGCTAAACACGTGTATGTGACCAGTAAAATGTGATTGAATTTGATGTGACATTATGGGGTGTTGTGTGTAGATGGGTGAGGAAAAAATCTATTCAAGCAATTTTGAATTCCAGCTGTAAACAACAAAATGTGAAATAAGTCAAGGGGTATGAATGCTTTCTGAAGGCAGGCTACATGATGGCAGTGTACTGATGGCAGTGTACTAATGGCAGTGTACTGATGCTACAGAGAGGAAGAAGTCATCCATTGACTGATAATAATCAAAGACTGGATAAGAAAAGAAAACAACAATGACCAAACCTAAATTAATCAATACCCTGTCTACTGCTATCAACCTCGATGTGTGTGTTGTACATCAACATGTAGCCAACGGTGAGTCAGCGCTTGAAGAACCTAGCTCAAACTAAGATCCTACATCTGTATGTGTGTCACGACTTCCGCCGAAGTCGGTCGCTCTCCTTGTTCGGGCGGCATTCGGCGGTCGACGTCACCGGCCTTCTAGCCATCGCCGATCCACTTATCATTTTCCATTTGTTTTGTCTTTGTCTTACACACCTGGTTTCAATTCCCCAATTACTTGTTCATTATTTAACCCTCTGTTCCCCCATGTTTGTTTGTGAGTAATTGTTTGTATGTAAGACGGTCCATTATGTGGGTTCGCTTTATTGTATTATATTTGTCTATTTTGAGAAAATTATGTTTATTTATTCATATCTGCTGTCCTGCGCCTGACTCTTCTACACAAGCTACACACAGACCACATTACAATGTGAGAGATACATTGTGACTATCCTGGTTCAAAAGTGCATGAGTTCAAAAGTGCATGAACGTTGTAAACTTTCACACCGGCACTGAGTCACTGACATTTCAAATGGATGATCACACAAGTGCTTTCCTCTAATCTGAACCACACACAGCAGGCTGCAATTGTCTAAAGTGCAATTCCAAATAATATTATTGCTTCTAATTGGAATTCACTCCACGAACACTGCAGCTCCAAACATGTTTTAGAAGATATAGTGGTGGTTGTAAAATCAGAGGGACGATTCTCCATCCAAGACGCTATATTCTACTACATAACATCTCTCTGATGTAGGTCCTATACACTCAGGCTCAGCCAGACCTGAAGCCCCTCCAGCTGTAAGCTCCACAACAGGGACCAGCCCAGGGGAAGTTGAAGATCCCAGAGTCTGACACTCGTCCACACCTGCTGGGGTCTTTGATCCAACCTGGATCACACATCTGTTGGGGAAGGTACTGTATACGGCCTCAAGGGGAGGACTCTTCTCACTACCAGCTGTGAAGGTGTGCCATATAATCTTATGTGTATTGATGTGCTGTCCATCTGTTTAATTATCTGTAAGTTAGCTTCTCATACAGCTGTAATCAACTTGCCCAGTAATGAGACAATAAAGAGTATTATCTAGCTCTGTTTACTAACCATCACAGGATTTTGTGTCAAAACGGATCAAAAACGGAAACCCCTGACATTTAGGCCCCATGTGGCACATAAAGATAGCTCCTGTATCATCTATCTGCCATGTTGCGAAAACCAGTGACACACAGTCACGACATATTTAAGACAACTTCACTCCTACATTGCTGGGTTGGAAGGGTACAGGCGAGGGAAAGTTCAGTGATCAGGTTCTCAGCTGCTTCATGACAAACCTTTCTATGAGAACATGGGTGACTTATCACACCAATGAGGTCAGAAAGGTTCAGGCTATATAACAAATGACATTGCACACACACAGAACCAGCTGAGGCCTGACTGAGGGTATTTCAAACTACAGAGGGCAGTGTAGTTCAGAGGCTGTTTGCTGACAAACCACCCATGTGACCAGTGCCCTTTGGTGAGAAGTGTTGCCAGGAGACCCCAAGTTTATGTGTGCAACTGCATCTGAATGAGCCAAGGTGGATCATGAGCTCACATGTGAAACTTGTGATCAAATCTTGAGTTTGAATCCTGAATGTACCTATACGTTTCAGTACCAGGTTCTATGCTCTAGCCGTTGCTAAACTTAGGGCCAAAGGTTTACCAGCTAACCCTCAGCTTGTTGATATTGATGCTCTGTACCAACATCTAAGATCTACTCTCTGGCCCAAAGCTTATTTGTGTTCTGTGTATAACTCAATACGTTTGTGGATGCCCTGTGTCTTCAAGGGTTAGCCTCTGTGTGCGCAGTATCCCATTCCATACATTCTACCATGATCTAAGCTTTTTCCTCTGATCCTGGTTTTACAGTAACTGACCCCCAGTCTCACCTAGTCTTACCCTGATGTTTTCCAGGAGCCCCGCGGTTCATCGTGAGGCCCCCTACCTAGCTCCCCCTCTTCCCCTACCTTCCGTCTTCTCTTCCATAAGAGAGAACAAAGGTTCTGTGAGAATCCATTACACGCCATGGTAAAGATTGAGCACAGATGTCAAACAGTTTGGGCTTGGCTCAGAAATCAACTTTTATAGCCACATATTTATTGCAGCCAGAGTGTATGATGTAGGGGAGAGAAGCATGCATCATGGGATGGTCTGGTTAGAGAAGCCTTTGAAGTTAGGAATCCTGATATCTATAAGGGGACATGTAGGATGATAAAGTCATCACGGTATCCTTTTGATGTATGTCTCGTCTGTTGAGTCTTCTGTCGATGTATTGATAGAGGACATGTTTCTGAAATATACATAATATTCTCATAAACATCGACTTTAGACTACTTAGGCTAAATACCTTGTCATTTCACTTGCCATTTCTTATAAATGTTCTCCAAAATGAATGATTAGACCAAACAATACTAAAGGAAGAGCACCTTTATCTAAAAGATTCCATACAATGACAGGTGTAAACATCAAAATCCATATAACCATGTGTGGAAAAATCCAAACACACCAATATTAGCATGAAATAGGGCAATCTGTATTATTAGCAAGCAGAGGTACATAAAGTGCTAGATCATAATCTCTTTTGTAACCAGGGCTTGGCAACACAATACACCTTTGTGTGTTTTAATGCCTATTGAAACTGTAGTCTACTGTCCTACGTTCTTCCAGGGGTGGTCTATGCTCAGCAGGTCTTCCTTCTATAGGACCATGCTGCCAACAGATCCTGTGGTGTGGTTGATGGGTTTGAAAAGGCTCAGTACACACATATACCACTCACATACTCTCAGACGCCCGCAAGCGCGCGCGCGCACACACACACACACACACACACACCACACACACACACACACACACACACACACACACACACACACACACACACACACACACACACACACACACACACACACACACACTCTTGTATAAATCCTCTTAAGGATCGGAACCTATTTTTACATTTTCGCCTAAAATGACATACCCACATCTAACTGCCTGTAGCTCAGGACCTGAAGCAAGGATATGCATAATCTTGATACCATTTGAAAGGAAACACTTAGAAGTTTGTGGAAATGTGAAATGAATGTATGAGAATATAACACATTAGATCTGGTAAAAGATAATACAAAGAAAATAACATGCATTTTCCAGCTAAAATGCAAGAGAAAGGTCAATGTATTATTCCAGGTTAGGCGCAAATTCGATTTTGGCCACTAGATGGCAGCAGTGTATGAGCAAAGTTTTAGACTGATCCAATGAACCATTGCATTTCTGTTCAAAATGGTGTATCAAGTCTGCCCAAATGTGCCAAATTGGTTTATTGATACATTTTCAAGTTCATAACTGTGCACTCTCCTTAAACAGTAGCATGAACTTTCACTGTAATAGCTACTGTAAATTTAACAGTGCAGTTAGATAAAAAAGATTTTCAGTTTTCTACCCATATCAGATATGTCTATGTCCTGGGAAATGTTCTTGTTACTTACAACCTCATGCTAATCGCATTAGCACAACCGTCCCGCGGGGGGGCACCAATCCTATAGAGGATAACTAACCTTGTGGGGCACACAATTTAGTCCCATTCAAAATTATATTTTCCCTAAACCCAACCCTAACCCCAAAACCTAACCTTTACCCCAACCCTAACTCCTAACCCTAAACTAAATTCTAACCTTAACTCTAAACCCACAAGAAATAGCATTTGACCTTGTGGGGACTAACAAAATGACCCCAGTTGGTAAAAAACACACACACACACACACACACACACACACACACACACACACACACACACACACACACACACACACACACACACACACACACACACACACACACACACACACACACACACACACACACGGCAACATACACACAGTCAGACATACATAAACAACACCATACACTGGAAGAAAACATATGTGGGTGTTCTGTACATGTGTCCTCTGTAGAGTAATAGGCAGCACACTGCTTAACTCCTCAGGTTCAGGCAGGGAAGCACTTCTATCTGATACTGCAGGGTGACTCACTTGTTCTGCAGTCAATTCTAAGAAACCATCAGGCGATATAGCCCACGCACTTAGCTACCCTCTTAATGAGCACCGCACAACCACATGAAGGCTACCGTTATTGTTCCCGCTGCAGCAGCACAAAAGAATAGGGACAGAGAGGCAACAGTGGCTCCAAAATGAGCTCGCGATCTCCCCTACAGCTGTTATTGTAAAAATAAATACATGGAATTGGTTGATTGCAGACAAGTATGTAATGTAAAACAAGGGATAAAAGAGAGATAGTGATTATTAATTAATTTAAGGCTAATTCATCTTTGAACTGTATGTTTAAGTACACTACACTATTATTCCATTTTAGTGGAAGTACAGCAAAGCCCTCTTGGCTCTTCTAAATTGATCTAACAGAAGAGGACTACAGGGAACAGATTAAACAGTGTAACAGCCGTTGAAAGGATGGGACCAAGGTGCAGCGGAGAATGTATTCATCTTGACTTTTAATAGAAAGAATGAACACTTTACAAAATAAACAAAAACGACTAGCAACAGTTCTGTCAGGTTATCAAGAACTAAACAGGAAAATAACTACCCACAAACCCCAACGGAAAAACAGGCTGCCTAAGTATGGCTCCCAATCAGAGACAACGATAGACAGCTGTCCCTGATTGAGAACCGCACCCGGCCAAAACAAAGAAATGCAAAGACATAGAAAAAGGGACATAGAATGCCCACCCAAATCACACCCTGGCCAAACCTAAATAGAGACATAAAAAGGCTCTCTCAGGTCAGGGCGTGACAAACAGAGTGTTTTCCCAGAACTGCCTATCAGGGAGCAGAGGCCTGGCGGGCCCACAGAGCCAAGGGAGCGGGTAGGTGGGATTCCCCAGTGAGAGCATCACAGAGCTGGGGTCAAGGTCTGAGTGCCAGCTGGCACATGGAGACATTTGGTTCTAGCTCTGAGGAGTTGTTGGGAAAAATGTGTCTTGGATAGTTTCCACTCTGGCACCACGGAGCTGAATTTTGTTCATGCTTGTGGTGCCTTGCGCAACAGAGAGAATGTGGCAAACATTTAGTTAGAGACTGCAGTGCTCTCAATGAGCTGTGATGTCTGAGTTAAAACAACCTCTTTGTGAATACATTTGAAACCCAGGGCCACAGCCTGACTTAGCTTGGAGTTGAAGTTCAAGTCAGAATATGGCCCCAAAATAGAAAAGATCTTTACGAAGGCCAAGTTCAGCATACAATGCATCGCCTCAAGAGAGATATTAACTGCATTTACCTAGCCTCTGTAACCAACTGGATTAGACACCAGCCTGAACCACCTCTATTACACCTTCATTAACTACATGCAGTCCTGTGCTCCAGCTACCCCATGCTGGCAGACCCCACACAGCTTCGGGAGCCATGCGGTTGTGGGGTGAGAGAGGGCATTGGGAGCGGTGTGTGTGTGTGAGGGGGTGTCGAGAGATGTGCCAGCCGGGACCCCCTGAGCAGCACAACGTAAAAGTAAAAGTGCAGGTTCAGGTTATAAAGGCTAATTACACCACAGAAAACCTGACACAGATTGGGACAATGTATTGGGGAGGGTTGGGGGGGAGGGCTGTGTGTGTGTGTGTGGGGGGGGGGGGGGTGAAATGGTAAGACTAGGGAGAATCTATATCTTGTGTCTCTTTTTAAAAAACAACCTCTCTTTGTATGTATCACTTTAACAAATCTCTTTATCAAAGAGGAGAATCACTCACTCTGTGCTCACTACTGCACATTCACTTCACATAGGCCTACTTTTGCAGTGCTACCAGTAAATGACTCCAACTCAAAACCACACAAACACACACAGTCTCCAAGAATCATTATTTCCATCTGCAAACTGTCAGACTGAGGCTGCTGCTGAATATTTATCAGGAAAAGAAGTGACAGAAAAACCAACCACTTATCAGTTTTAAATTCACTGAAGCAGAGGGGAGGGACAATTACAGAGGGAATGAGAGGAGACGTGATTTGTTATAATTCATTGCAGAGTGTGTGTGAGGTGGTTGGGGATACACACTCTCCAATGACCACATCTGTGTGTGTCTGGACACCAGCGGACACATGCTAGTACAACTATCTCCCACAGACTGATATTGCGGACTAAAGGGTTTTGTTAGTGTGTGTGTGTCTATCTGCGTGTGGCTTGTCCTCTAGATCACTCACTGCACTAAGTAACATGACACTGATTTGGAAGCACGTAGATGAGGAAGTCCTCTACCATTAGAGAGATGCAGAGGGACATAAAGACAGGGAAGAAGCCACACAAATGCACCCTACACATTTTAAAATGAAGTTCCCTCTGGACAAACACAGTTCTAAGTCTTCGATGAACATGAACACACAAGCACAGACACTCTTACACAGTGAGAATTGTGTAGGAGACAATGAACAGCTGTGGCTTCTCTCACATTGGACCCTAAATTGACTGTTCACTTGCACTGTTAACACTCCAAACAAGTTAGAGCGAAATAGTGAAAAAACAGCAAATGTTTCTGCAACTACCTACCCCTAACAAGCAACGTTTGAAATACGTTCTACCCTGGTGGCTTTGAGTCTGTGACTTATCACATTCCGCAACAAGAAAACCAGAAATGTCACTCAAACAGAAGGGAACTAAGGTAGACACAGGGAGTCAGGAAGCTGGTGCATTTAGTGATTTTAATAACAAAAACGTGGAACGATACAAAAGAAGAGAAACATCTGACATTGAAACAAACAATACTACCTGCTGACTGACAACAAAAGAGTGCTAAATAAAGGGTTGGTAATCAAGGGAGTAATGATGTCCAGGTGTGACTGATGAGACGCAGGTATGTGTAATGATGGTTGCCAGGTGTGCATAAAGATGGGTTGCCAGGACCGGTGGTTAGTAGACCGGTGACGTCAAGTGCCGGAGTGGATGTGATAGGAACTAACAAAGAGTCACTGATCAACAACAAAAATGAAACAGGTGGGGTTTTAGGAAGGGTTCTGAAAAACACTCATGGGGTGTCCACTGAAAGTTGACTAGCAAAAAAAGATGGAACCTAAAAGACACCCACCATGAGCACCCACTAAAATTGCCCTAGAGGCAAACAACAGAAAAACCCACACTAAACTTAAAGACCGGAAGCAAACCAAAAAGGTGGAGCAAAATCAGATAAAAGATTGTTCGTCTACAAATCAAAAACTAAAGGCGTTAACCCTTTGCATCTATCAAAACAACTGGAGCACTGGGCCAGCCACTCTTAAATATCACCTGGGCCAGGACAGGTGAAACATCTTCTCACTAACGAGACGGCAACCAGCACAGGTGTAAGACATACTGACTAACGAGGTGACACCAATCGGTGCGCCCTACATGCTAATGAGCTATATGTGCTGAAGTCCAACCTCAAAACGTAAATGGTAAAAGGTGTAAAATAAAGTATGTTTCTCATACTCTCAGCCCCCTGGAACATTGACACAAATCAAAGCAAACAATTACACCATTTGCAAAGTGAAATAGGCTGTTGGTGGGTCCACTTGGCTGCTGAGATTAAATTGTAAACGCATCACATTTGCATAATACAAGTTTATGTTAATAGAAAAATCATATTTCAGTAGTTATTGATGGATTGTGAGTTTTTCTCATTTTGAAAGTAAAGAAAAAACAGTTATGACATATGTTTATGTTGCATGTTGGAATTTACAAGGATTGAAGTCCTCTGCTTTTGGGCTAAAGAGCAGAAACCCAGACTTCCTGAAAGAAATTGAGGATGTTGATATTGTAGTACTACAGGAAACATGGTGGAGAGGTGATGTTTCCACTGGCTGTCCGCTAGGTTATAGGGAGATAATCATACCATTCACCAAATTAAAAGGAATCACAAATGGCAGAGACTCAGGGGGAATGCTAATATGTTAGAAATCTGAACTAACTCATTCAATCGAATTGATCAAAACAGGATAATTATTTATCTGGTTAAAGATAAACAAGGTTATATTAACAGAATTTTTTTATTTATCTGTGCCACATACATTCCCCCCTCAGAGTCACCCTACTTCAATGAAGAGAGTTTCTCCATTCTAAAGGGGGAGATTAGTCACTTTCAGGCCCAAGGCAACGTACTGGTCTCTTCCATGCCGTCCCTAGGAGGGGTGCGTCACTTGAGTGGGTTGAGTCACTGACGTGGTCTTCCTGTCTGGGTTGGTTCCCCCCCTTGGGTTGTGCCGTGGTCGGAGATCTTTGTGGGCTATACTCGGCCGTGTCTCAGGATGGTAAGTTGGTGGTTGAAGATATCCCTCTAGTGGGGTGGGGGCTGTGCTTTGGCAAAGTGGGTGGGGTTATATCCTGCCTGTTTGGCCCTGTCCGGGGGTATCATCGGATGGGGCCACAGTGTCTCCTGACCCCTCCTGTCTCAGCCTCCAATATTTATGCTGCAGTAGTTTATGTGTCGGGGGCTAGGTTCAGTCTGTCACATCTGGAGTATTTCTCCTGTCTTATCCGGTGTCCTGTATGAATTTAAGTATGCTCTCTCTAATTCTCTCTCTCTTTCTTTCTTTCTCTCTCTTGGAGGTCCTGAGCCCTAGGACCATGCCTCAGGACTACCTGGCATGATGACTACTTGCTGTCCCCAGTCCACCTGGCCATGCTGCTGCTCCAGTTTCAACTGTTCTTCCTGAACCCTGACCTGTTCACCGGACGTGCTACCTGTCCCAGACCTGCTGTTTTCAACTCTCTAGAGACAGCAGGAGCGGTAGAGATACTCTCAATGATCGGCTATGAAAAGCCAAATGACATTTACTCTTGAGGTGCTGACTTGTTGCACCCTCGACAACTACTGTGATTATTATTATTTGACCATGCTGGTCATTTATGAACATTTGAACATCTTGGCCATGTTCTGTTATAATCTCCACCCGGCACAGCCAGAAGAGGACTGGCCACCCCTCATAGCCTGGATCATTTCTAGGTTTCTTCCTAGGTTTTGGCCTTTTTAGGGAGTTTTTCCTAGCCACCGTGCTTCTACACCTACATTGCTTGCTGTTTGTGGTTTTAGGCTGGGTTTCTGTACAGCACTTTGAGATATCAGCTGATGTAAGAAGGGCTATATACATTTGATTTGATTTGATTTTGGAGACCTGAATGGTAGAACAGCAGAAGAACTAGACACTATTAACAGTCATGGGGACAAACACCTACCAGGAAGCAACAACCTTTCCCTCCCAACACCCCCCCCAGAAACAACTATGACAAAGTGAAAAACAAAAATGGAGCACAGCTCCTGCAGCTCTGTCAAACACTGGTTCTGTACATACTGTATTCAATGGTAGGCTAAGAGGGGAGTCTTTAAGTAGGCACACCTACAGCTCATCCCTTTGTAGCAGTACTGTAGACTCCTTTATCACCGACCTCAACCCAAAGTCTCTCAGAGCCTTCACAGTCAGCCCACTAACACCTCTTTCAGACCAGAGTAAAAATCACACTGTATCTGAGAAGAGTGGAACCCAACCATAAAGCATCATGGCCCAATAAATTACAAGGTTCTAAACAGCCCTATAGATGGAGTGCAAACACTACAGAAATCTACCAAAAAGCAAATAGCAGCCAAAAATGCAATCTCTCCTGGACAACTTTTTAGCCTTAACCCTTGTGTAGTCATAACATTTTGTATACACCCCTTGTCCTAACAGGCTGACTACACTGCTCATGTCACGTGTGCGTGCGCGTCGCGTTGCAAAATACATTTTGAAATCTATATTATTCAATTATTGCACCCACACTGCTCGCGCGCGCCAACGAGCGTCTGTGTTGCCAAGGGCTAAAATAGAGGTCAGTTCTATTTGTGACGCAGATCACGATGCAAGTCCTGCCTCTTCCATCTCCTCATTGGTTTATAAAAGCAGATACCCACGTGCCATCTTCTCATTGGTTATACCCACGTGGGTGACTGAAAGACGAACGAGGTCAGTGTCGGTAATGCACCTAATTTATGAAAGTTGCAAATCGCAATATAAAGTCAAGAGACGAAAAAGCCTGGAAGGAGGAGAGATGACTAGAAACGATTTGGTTGACCATTTTATGTATGGATTAATTGGCAGAGTAGAGGAGCTTGTGCATTTCAGGTAAAATAAGAACTCAATGTTTTTAATCCAGGACAAATTAGCTAGCAACAGCAAGCTAGCTAAATAGGACAAATTAGCTAGCAAGTGCAAGCTAACTAGCTAAATTGCCATAAATGTTTAATGCTTTTCGACCTGTTCCCAAATTAATGTCATTGGTTCAGAGTTTGTTTTGACATTTTAACCTGCGTGTCATGATCATGTTTGGTGTAGGGGGACAAAATACATTTATGCACGATGGCGCACACGCGCAGCCGGTTTGGGTTCCATGTAAGGGTAAAAAATGACCCGCCTTCACTAAACCCCTAAAATAAAGCAGCTTAGTTTCCGTAAATTGGAAACCCTCCAAATTTGTGATCTCCAGGATGATTTTTTTGATGGCTGGTGTGATGAACATGTAGAATGTTGAGGCGATGTACTGGGCATGGGCAACTGCATGTCTTGTGGGCCCTGGGGTCATCCTTATGACATTTTGTGCTGCCATCCTGCCCTGGTTATCATATGGTGACAAGGACCATGTTATTTAGCTGTTTGACAAAAATGTTTCTCTTTCAGTTTAGGGGATTTATCTGAAGATGATGCATCGTGCTCTGGATTGTATTCTTCCCCATCTTCTTCTTCAGATACCTCCTCTTCTTCTAAATCATTGTTCTCTTGTTCCTCCTGGACATCTGAAAAAAATCACATCTACGACCTGTTGGGCACTGAAACGTGCACTCATGGCTTCAGCAAAGAGAGAACTGTGGGGACTGTCATCTGCAGCACCTTTATAGCCTCTGACTGCATTCCCCATTAGTAAACAATGCTTTCAAGACATGTTTATTTTGTCTGAAACGTTGTTTATTTTGTCTGAAATGTTTATTTTGTCTGTGAACTTGAGTCAAGTGTGTGGTCATGAAGGGGAGATGCTGCACATGCACAAGAAAGTTTTAGTTTTGTTCAATCAGTTCAATCAGTAGCACACAATCTCAATTTCTCATTGTGTGTGTGTGTCTTTGTGGTTTTTGTGTTTTATAACTACCGTGTCAAAAATAACCCTAAGACAATCTTTGTACCCTGGTGGTGTACAGCTTTCATGGAAATATGAACAAAGGCAATGTTTAACTTTTTCTAATGTTGGGGTCACTCTAGGAAAAGTCATCAAATTTCAAGATGAAAAAATATCATTTTGGGGATTTTCTCTGCTGTTAAACATAGTGTCGGTCATTTTTTACCCTTAAGACAACACGAGGGATAACATTCTCCTACAGCAATGAAAGTGTAAATTAGCCTCCTTGGCTCATCTAAAAAAACAAGAGAAAACCAAAAATATTAAATAATGAAAAATCGTTTGATAATGATTGCAAAATCAAAGAAAGTCATTGAGAAATATATCTAATCAAAAACACAGAGAACAAGACAACAAAAATATACACCTTCAGTATAGTGAAACACTGAAGCAATACAAACACACCCTAAGAACAAAAAAGGAACAGCACATTAGAAATCAACTGTATGGAATTGAGGAATCCATAGAATCAAAGCACTTCTGGGAGAATGTTAAAACCTGTTGGGGCTAGGGGGCAGTATTTGCACGGACGGATAAAAAACGTACCCGATTTAATCTGGTTACTACTCTTGCACAGAAATGAGAATATGCATATAATTAGTAGATTTGGATAGAAAACACCCCAAAGTTTCTAAAACTGTTTGAATGGTGTCTGTGAGTATAACAGAACTCATATGGCAGGCCAAAACCTGAGAAGATTCCATACAGGAAGTGCCCTGTCTGACAATTTGTTCTACTTCTAGGGCATCTCTATCAAAAATACAGCATCTCTGCTGTAACGTGACATTTTCTAAGGCTTCCATTGGCTCTCAGAAGGCGCCAGAAAGTGGAATGACGTCTCTGCAGTCTCTGGGCGAAAAAAAGCCGGAGTTTTTGTGAGTGGTCAGGCTGAGAACACTGACACTGCAGTGCGCGTCCACGAGAGGACTCCATGTTTTTCTTTCAGTCTATGAATGAATATAACGTCGCCCGGTTGGAATATTATCGCTATTTTACGAGAAACATCGCATAAAAATTGATTTTAAACAGCGTTTGACATGCTTCGAAGTACGGTAATGGAATATTTTGCATTTCTTTGTCACGAAATGCACCCGCGCGTCACCCTTCGGATAGGGACCTCAACGCACGAACACAAGGGAGCTATTTTAATATAACTATGGATTATTTCGAACCAAAACAACATTTGTTGTTGAAGTAGATGTCCTGGGAGTGCATTCTGACGAAGAACAGCAAAGGTAATCCAATATTTCTTATAGTAAATCTGACTTTGGTGAGGGCCAAACTTGGTGGGTGTCAAATTAGCTAGCGGTGATGGCCGGGCTATCTACTCAGAATATTGCAAAATGTGCTTTCGCCGAAAAGCTATTTTAAAATCTGACACCACGATTGCATAAAGGAGTTCTGTATCTATAATTCTTAAAATAATTGTTATGTATTTTGTGAACGTTTATCATGAGTAATTAAGTAAATTCACCGGAAGTTTGCGGTGGGTATGCTAGTTCTGAACATCACATGCTAATGTAAAAAGCTGGTTTTTGAAATAAATATGAACTTGATTGAACAAAACATGCATGTATTGTATAATAATGTCCTAGGAGTGTCATCTGATGAAGATCATCAAAGGTTAGTGCTGCATTTAGCTGTGGTTTTGGTTTTTGTGACATATATGCTTGCTTTGAAAATGGCTGTGTGATTATTTTTGGCAGGGTACTCTCCTGACATAATCTAATGTTTTGCTTTCACTGTAAAGCCTTTTTGAAATTGGACAGTGTGGTTAGATTAACGAGAGTCTTGTCTTTAAAATGGTGTAAAATAGTAATATGTTTGAGAAATTGAAGTTATAGCATTTATGAGGTATTGTATTTCGCGCCATTCGATTCCACCTTGCCCAGGGAGGTTAATAAATTAAACAAACCTCATCATGAGTAATTGGCTATCCAAAATGAGGATATGCAAAACCTCTACAGCAATATAACAAAGAGCCCAGAACAAAAATATATACAAGACAAATTACACATCCTTGAATCAGCAGTCAAAGACAAAGAAAAAAAGTCAAATTACAAAGAATCCAGGGGATACCTCACTTACAGAAGAATAATTATTGGAAAAACTACGCACTATCCAACCCAAAAAGGCCTGTGGTGCTGATCGTATTTTAAATGAAATGATCAAATATACAGACCACAAATTCAAATTGGCTATACAAACTCTTCAATATTATCCCCACTGCAGGTACTTTCTCTGATATTTGGAACCAAGGATTGATCACACCGATCTATAGAAATTCAGACAAATTTGACTCAAGTAATTACAGAGGAATTTGCATTAACAGCAACTTGGGGTAAATGCTCTGTAGTGTCATAAATTAGCAAACTACATCATTTCATTGATGAACACAACGTCCTGAGCAGAAGCCAGATTGGATTTTATTTTATATCGTACAACAGACCACATTTACACCCTCCACACACTAATTGACCAACAAGTAAACCAAAACAAAGGCAAAATCTACTCTTGTTTTGTAGACTTCAAGAAAGCATTTGATTCAATTTGGCACAAAGGTCTTTTTTATAAACTAATAGAAAGTGGTATTGGAGAGAAAACATATGTTATTAAATCAATGTACACTAAAAATTGTCAACAAGCAAACAGACTTCTTCTCTCAGGGACATGGAGTGAAACAGGGCTGCCCAATAAGTCCAACACTATTTAACATCTACATTAATGAATTGGCAAAAACATTAGAAAAATTGGCAGCACCTGGTGTCACCCTACACAACACTGAAATCAAGTGTCTGCTGTACGCAGATGACCTGGTGCTGCTGTCTCCCACTAAGGAGGAGTTACAGCAGCACCTAGATTATCTGCACAGGTTCATCTAAAAAAACGAATGTAATGATATTCCAAAAAAGGTCTGGAATTCAGGATCACAAATATAAATTCTATTTGGACACAGTTCTATTAGAACACACCAAAAACTACACTTATCTGGGACTAAATATCAGCAACACAGGTAGCTTGCACATGGCTGTGAACGAGCTGAGAGACAAAGCAAGAAGAGCATTCTATGCCATTAGAAGGAACATTAAAATGGAAATGTTGCAATCAATTATAGAACCAATTGCTCTAAACGGCAGCGACGCATGACTGCTCTCTAATAATGAATTTACCAAATGGCAAAAACATCCAATCGAAATACTGCTTGCAGAGTTTTGCCAAGACTGTATTGCAAGTGCAAAGAAAAACTCAAAATAACGCATGTAGAGCAGAATTGGGCCAATAACCCCTCCTTATTCAAATAGAAAAAATTACAACAAAATTACAAAATTACAATCAAATTACAACCATCTGAAAACAAGTGACCTCAAAACATCCCATCACACAGCCCTACAATGTCAAGAGATTAAACAAGAGAAGAATCCCCTCAGCCAGCTGGTTCTGCGGCTCAGTTCACTAACCCAAACCAACCCCATAGAGCCTCAGGACAACGCTCAGAAAATCTGGCCCAACCAATCATCACAAAGCAAAACTAAAAATATATCACCTATTGGAAAGACACCACAACAAATCTAAGTAAACTTCAATGCTATTTGGCTCTAAACAAACATTACATGGTGACAGATTGCGGAAAACACTGACTAAGTACAGACTCAGTGAGCACAGTCTGGCTATAGAGACCGGTCACCACAGGCAAACCTGGCTGCCCAGAGAGGACAGGCTGTGCTCACTCTGTTCCAGGGGAGAAGTAGAGACAGAGATGCATTTCCTATTACACTGTGACAAATACTCAGACCTAAGAGAATATTTATTTCCCAAGATTATCATTCACTACAAAGAATTGGAAACGATAAAAGATGAAGAAAAAAAATCTAATATTTAATGGTGAAAAGCCAAAATGTGCAGTTTTGGCAGCCAAATATGTTTTCTCCGGCCAATGAAAAGTGCAATGAAATGTCAATAATATTTCCCATTTGGTTTTGTTTTGGCTTTCATACCATGTCATGTGGCTTCTCAGTCAGGTTGAGACTGGTCTACTACTATTGCTTTAATGTATAACTATTCTCATGAATTTTGTTGTTGTAGTTGCTGTTAATGGGAATCCCATTTTAACTACTACTATTATTATTGCTGTTGGTCCAATCATTTTTGTTATATGTATACTTTGACAATGTAAGTAATTTAACTTGCCATGTCAATAAAGTCTACTGAATTTAATTGAATTGAGAGAGACAGACCAAGAGGAGAGACCGAGAGGAGAGCCGAGAAGAGTGACAGCGAGGCGAGACAGAGAGATAGAGAGAGAGCACACAGCATGACCATTGTGTCCGATCCTAAGAGTCCCTCACTCTGTTCCTCCCAGACAGACTGACAGACTTGAAGGACCAGCCAGGCAGGAGGAAGAGAGTGTCACAGTGGTGTGTGAGATATACTGTATGGGCACCACTCACCAAACCAGTGCGTCATCATTTCTCAATGAGCTAGAGCAGCTACTATGAAGCTGCATGATTAAAAACCGTTAAACAGAATTGCATTTTAGTCCAGGACTAGGCTTATTTAACTCATTTCCAAACTTTTGCTGCTAAAAGAGACAGATATAAGGGGCCAGGGGAGGTCAGGAATGGTCAGAACCGGTTCTAGACAAGACACAATGGTAGACCATGGCCTACAGCTGACCCTTGGTCCATCCCTGTCATGCCTCTCCATGTCAACTGTCAACTCACATGGCCTCAAAGATCTGTTGTGTTAGCCAGCTGAGGAAAAAGCAGTCAGTCAGCCAGCTTTCCTGCTGCCCAGAAGCTACAAGGCAAAAAACATCCCTAAAGCATTTTACATTTTAGTCATTTAGCAGAGCGACTTAAAGTAAATACTGAGTGGATACATTTTTCATACTGGTCCCCTGTGGGAATCAAACCCACAACCCTGGCCTTGCAAGCACCATGCTCTACCAACTGAGCCACATGGGACAAAGCATTCTTCTTCCATCCAAATGCATGTCACTTCAGTGTCTAGTCGGGCATATTTGAATTTAACCACATCCTATCCAGTAGGGTACAAAGAGAAGCATATGAATGATGATATAGGGTCTGTGGCATGACAATGGCTTGGAACTTGGAATAGGTTCATGTCAATAATTCAGTTGGATCCCTGAGCAGAGAAAACATTCCTGATTCCTGAAGATTCAATCATTTACCATATGTCTGTTTGAGAGGATTGCAAAATAATAATTATAACTTTATTTGTACAGCGCTTTTCAATACAAGTCAGAAAGTTCTTCACATCCTAAAATAAAAGTACTAACAAACAAACAAAAACAAGGAGCCATTTAAAAAAAGATAGCTAATGAAAATACTACATTGAAGTCAGACATGAAAAGGATCTTAACAAAATATGGTAAACAAAGGGAAAAAGAGATACTACTTTTGTGAAAGACTTCTGAGATATAATATATACTAGTATACCTACCCTCACTTACCAAACCACACAATAAGGGCGTGAAAATCATTGCCTTGATTTATTTGAATATTCCTTACATTATTTCCTTACATTCTTCAAAGAAATGCTAAAGAGTAAAACGATGTATTTGAAAGTTTTACCTGTTTTTTCAAGCTATAAAGAAATCTCTGATTTTTCCATCCTCTACTAGCACTCCCATGCTTTATTTCAGCCAGATATTCCATGATGAAACATCAGCGTCCCCTACTGCTCCTGGGGGGGAATGTGTTGTGTGTAAACCTCTTCCTCGCCTTCCCTTTCACTCCCGACAGGACGGACAGCATCTGAAGAGAAGCCAAGGAGAAGAAGCCCCTTTAGTCTATTGAGGTACACCCCATCTCCATCTTTAGGGGCAGAACTAGAACTTGAATCTCAATCATGTAAAGTATTTATACATTTTTTTTAAATCATAAATGTATTTGATGGATGGTCTGTGCTGTTGCTCTAAATTTCATAGAGCCACAGCAGAGCAAGTACCCAAGCCACAAGATGACGCTATTACTGTAGCCTACCATTTCAAACATGGATCTGATCGACAAAAAAATATAGGGTACTAGGGGGTAACTAGCCCCCTGGTATTCAAATTATATTTAATGCAATTGTACATAATGCATTGTATGGAAAAGGAACAACAAAGAAAGTGTATGTGCAGGTGGTAAAAAAAGAGGGAATTTACATCAAATCTCCCCATAGTGAGGATATTAATGGTGCCATGTGCAACACCATTTCCCCCCATATTTTAATTAAATACTTGAAAATTATTAAATAAGAAAAACAAAATAATAAAATAATAAAAATAAGACAACTGGACTTAGCAGTTGGGCTCCCGAGTGGCATCACTACAGACCTGGTTAAATTCCAGGCTGTATCACAACCGGTTGGGATTGGGAGTCCCATAGGGTGGTGCACAATTGGCCCAGCGTCGTCCGGGTTAGGGCTTGGCCGGGGTAGGCTGTCATTGTAAATAAGAATTTGTTCTGAACTGACTTGCCTAGCTAAATAAAGGTTACATTTGAAAAAATTCAAATGTAAGTATTACTTACAAAAGGGTTAGTAAAACAGATTAAATGCAATTTTAACACACGTGTGTGAAACCCTATGCCATAATCTTCTACAGGGTAACAGGTACCCCAAGGGGTATTTAAAAAACATCCCTTTTCTAAAAACAACGTTTCATGAAATACCTAAAAAATGAAAACTGTAGCCATTTCTTTCCCTTTTAAAGCAGATTTGCTTAAGCATGACCTTCATCCAATTTTTTTTAAACATTGCTAGTTACCCCCTAGTACCCTATACATTATGTAAAAGGTCTGGCATCTTACTTCTAATCACTCATTCTTTATTCTCAAGTGCTAAATACGTACACTACCTGGGACAGACACTCTACCTTGTAATTCAACACTGACAGATGTGACGGCAATGCTAAACCTAGCTATCCCTATCCTATCCCCCTGTATGGTCAGTGTGATGGCATTCACCTCTGTCCACCTAGTCTGGTCTAGTCTGGAGAATTACCAAAATGAAAGGACAGATGCTGTTCACTATTCCATGGCAGTTTAAGGCTCTCTGGACAATCTCAATAATGGGTTTAGAGTATAAGAGGTAGCAGTCACATACAACATCACCTGATGTCCAACTAAATGTGTAAGGACGTGTTAAATGTCCGTATTACATTTCAAAGTAAGACCCAGATGCAGACAATGTCGAATTAACAACAGTTTATTAATCCAACAGGGGCAGGCAAAGGCAGGTCCAGGGCAGGCAGGGGTCAGTAATCCAGATTGGTGGGGCAAAGGTACCGGATGGTAGGCAGGCTCAGGGTCAGGGCAGGCAGAAAAGGTCAAAACAGGAAAAACAAGAAAACAGGAACAAATCGAGAGACAGGAACAGAGGGAAAACCGTTGGTAGGCTTGACAAAACAAAACGAACTGGCAACAGACAAACAGACAACACAGGTATAAATACACAGGGGATAATGGGGAAGACAAGCGACACCTGGAAGGGGGTGGAGACAATCACAAAGACAGGTGAACCAGATCAGGGTGTGACAGTCCAGGTGACTATACTAAGTAAATATTTAAATGTAGCATATAAAGTGTTGGTCCCATATTTCATGAGCTTAAATAATAGATCCCAGAAATGTTCCATACACACAAAAACCTTATTTCTCTCAAATTTTGTAAACAAATCTGTCTACATCCTTTTCAGTTAGCATTTCTCCTTTGCCAAGATAACCTATCCACCTTAAAAGTGTGGCTTATCAAAAAGCTGATTAAACAGCATAGTCATTAAACAGGTAATCCTTGTGCTGGGGACAATAAAAGGCCACTCTAAAATGTGCAGTTTTGTCACACAATGCCACAGATGTCTCAAGTTTTGAGTGAGAGTGCAATTGGCATGATGACTGCAGGAATGTCCACCAGCACTGTTGCCAGGTTATTGAATGTTAATTTCTTTATCATAAGCCCCCTCTAATGTTGTTTTAGAGAATTTGTACGTCCAACCGGCCTCACAACCACAGACCACGTGTAACCACCTCAGCCCAAAACCTCCACATCCGGCTTCTTCACATGCAGGATCGTCTGAGACCAGGTACCCAGATAGCTGATAAAACTGTGGGTTTGCACAACCAAAGAATTTCTTCACAAACTGTCAGAAACCATCTCAGGGAAGCTCATCTGCTTGCTCGTCGTCCTCACGAGGGTCTTGACCTTACTGCAGTTCAGCATCGTAACCGACTTCAGTGGGCAAATGCTCACCTTCGATGGCCACTGGCACACTGGAGAAGTGTGCTCTTCACAGAGTAATCCCAGTTTGAACTGTACCGGGCAGATGGCAGACAGCATGTATGGCGTAGCGGCAAGCGGTTTGCTGATGTCAATTTTGTGAACAGAGTGCCCCGTGGTGGGGTTATGGTATGAGCAGGCATAAGCTCCGGACAAAGAACACAATTTAATTTTATCGATGGCAATTTGAGTGCACAGAGAAACTGTGACGAGATCCTGAGGCCCATTATCGTGCCATTCATCTGCCGCCATCACCTCATGTTTCAGCATGATCATTTTTATTTGTATTTTTATTTCACTTTTATTTAACCAGGTAAGCTAGTTGAGAACAAGTTCTCATTTACAACTGCGACCTGGCCAAGATAAAGCAAAGCAGTGCGACACAAACAACAACACAGAGTTACAAATGGAATAAACAAGTGTACAGTCAATAACACAATAGAAAAAAAAGAAAGTCTATATACAGTGTGTGCAAATGGCGTGAGGAGGTAAGGCAATAAATAGGCCGTAGTAGCGAAGTAATTACAATTTAGCAAATTAACACTGGAGTGATAGATGAGCAGATGGTGATGTAGAAGTAGAAATACTGGTGTGCAAAAGAGCAGAAAAGTAAATAAAAACAATATGAGGATGAGGTAGGTAGATTGGGTGGGCTATTTACAGATGGGCTATGTGCACAGCCCTATGTCATAAGGTTCTGTACACAATTCCTGGAAGCTGAAAATGTTGCAGTTCTTCAACGGCCTGAATAGTCACCAGACATGTCACCATTTGAGCATGTTTGAGGTGCTCTAGATCGACGTGTATGACAGCCTGTTCCAGTTCCTGCCAATATCCAGCAACTTCGCACAGCCATTGAAGAGGAGTGGGACAACATTCCACAGGCCACAATTAACAGCCTGATCAACTCTTTGTGAAGGAGATGTGACATGCTACATGAGGCCAATGTTGGTCACACCAGATACTGACTGGTTTTGTCATAGGCGTCGTAAGGGACAGACCAAGGCACAGTGGGTATAGTGCTCATCTTCTTTCTTTATTTAGAGAGAACACTCAAACAAAATAAACAAACGACAAAACAGTTCCGTAAGGCACACAGGCTATACAGAAAACAACCACCCACAAACCCAAAGGAAAAAAGAGCTGCCTAAGTATGGTTTCCAATCAGAGACAACGAAAGACACCTGCCTCTGATTGGAAACCATACTCCATACACAATGAAAACGAACATAGAAAATGAAAACTAGAACCAATCCCATCTAAACAAACCAATCCCAAAACACACAAAAACAACACCCCCTGCCACGCCCTGACCATACTACAATGACAAATTACCCCTTTACTGGTCAGGACGTGACAGGTTTTCTGATCCACACCCCTACCTTTAAAAAAAACCTGTAACAACAGAGGCATATCTCTATTCCCAGTCATGTGAAATCCGTAAATTAGTGCCAAATTAATTTATTTCAATTGACTGATTTCCCTATATGAACTGTAACTCAGGAAAATCTTTGAAATTGTTGCATGACGCGTTTATATTTTTGTTCATTGTATAAACAGAAGAAATAAACCATATCATTCCTCTGAAACATCCCAAAGTGCAAAAACTGGTTTAATCAACATTGTTTCCATGTCATTTCAACTAATAAATGTGATGGCGTTGAATCAACATTGGAAACTGATTGGATTTTCAGAAAGTCATCAACGTAAGGGAATTTCGTATTTTATTCACCAAACTTTTTACTTAAATCCAATGACATGGTAAATGTTTTTGTTGATTTCACGTTGAATTCACATTTGTTGACAACTCAACCAAATGTAAATCAAAACCAGACATTGATCTGTCCCCAGTGGGATATCATTTCCCATATTCCTCTGAACAAAAAGAGAATATGAATTATATTAATTGTACTATACTCATATCTAACAGGAATTGGCAGACTTAAGGAACTTATGGACTTACCAGTATATTCATGCCATATTACTGCATGTGAAGAGGTTCTCCAAATAACCTTAATCTTTTTAAATTATTGCATGAAACGATTTATTCATTATGATTGCTTCCTTCCTCTCATCTCATCTACCTTTCATCAGATATTTCACATGGGAAGACTTCTCCATATGATATAATTGCATCTCCTCATCAAAAAGCAATTCAGTCTAATGGAAAAAATATTACAGATATGGACAGGGAAATAGGCCGTGCATTTCAGTTATATGGTAGCAAAGCGGAGGTCGATAAGGGGAGGTTTTGATTGCCAGCTCACTGAGGAGAACATTACTGTGTGTAGGCCTTGGGGTTTGTTTACCTTCTGACTAACAGAGTGAGAGTGAAGGAGTTTGGCCTCATGTTATTCTAGGGGCCTTCGGGGCTGGTCGTCTCAGGGGGGAAAAAATCTAAATGTTCTGAAGGAGCTCTCCACAAGGGGCCATGTGAAGTTCAGAGTGGGCACCACTACCACTAGAACTAACTCTGATACTGAGCTCCACTCCCAAAAGATGTTGTGAATTATACAATGTAAAAGGACAGAAGAGAGAGAGAAAACGGCAGCAAAAAAAGTTTCTCTCTTCCCCGCAACTAAAAGAGAGTAACTTCTCTAACCCTGCTGCCTCAGCAGGCCAGCCCAGGTCCCTAATCAGATGAAGGGGAGGCACAGCGCCCCAGGCAGGGTGTGGGGGTTTCTGAACAGGGCAAACCGCTACACTGGGGGACCCGCAAGAACAGGATGGCCTGGGTCTAGGAGGTCTAAGAGTCTTGGAGCAGGCTGCTGGCAATGAGGCTCTGGAGGCCCCTTAGAACAGTAGTTCTCTAGTGTGTGTGTGTGTGTGCGTGCGTGTTGGCATTGGCCCCTGGAGGGCCCTTCAGAACACTGGCTGTCTAATGAGGACCAACTAAAAGTAATCTCATTCTCATTACTACGCCTGATGGTTCAGCTGCACTTCTCTCTTCTCAGAGACTCAGCCCTCAGATGCTGCCTGCCCCTGTAGCACTGGGAAGGGAGGACCACCACAACAGAACCGACCACTGTATTGAACCCGTCTGTCAGATGGGCTACGGATAGCTCCATTAGTTCCATTGTGCCGCCCAGGCAAGCTGAATCAAGCGCAGCTAAAGAATTCGAAAGAAATACAAATACTTTATTTATCTGGGCCTAGAGAGTGCCCATATCTGGCCACCACAGGCCCATAGACAGTGACAAAACAACCGACCAGTATAAGTCTCTGGCTCTGACTGAAGTGTTGGAGCTAAATGAGATACATGGACACTGGTCTGTGGGAGGCAGGTGTCCATGCATCTTAGGTATCGTTAACATTTTATTGAGTTGTTTGAATCCAAGGGCACTGGGCAGCTCTCCAACAAACTGTACGCCTGTGTAATGCTTATAGCAGATTAATAAACTGATCAGGTTTGGCTGAGTAAGGCTCCATGCGTCAGAGACCAGTGAGCAGAATAGCCTACCGCCCAGTCCTGAGCCCAATAGCTGAAGCTTTGGTCCTGAGCAAAACATTCAGTCTGGTTTAACCAGCCTAGGCTACTGTGTTGTTTCAATGCCACTCATGTGAAACTGTACTGCAGCCGCATCCTCCTCCTCGGGGCACGGTGCCCCCCACCATGGAACACTTCTATTGGGGAGTGCCAATCGCTGAGGGGTGAAGAGCTGCGGGGGAGCTGCGGGGGAGCTGTGGGGGAGCGTCACAGCTGGTCCAAACTCCAGGACACCAGTAGACCATTTAACACAGAGGGGCAACAGGACACTTTAGGAGGTCAAATGGAGGCTCAGAAACCTGTCTGTTTAAACCAACATGGTCATGCAGAATTAAAGTACTCCCATGATGATTCAGGGCTCCGGCTACAGGTTTCTACACCATCTGTAGCTCTACAAGATATGGGCACTAACACTAATACTACGGGATTATTCCAGTCAGACAATGGAGAGATTTATAAGGATTGCTCTATTGCTGCATGCCCTGCCGAACAGATAATGTAAGGCCGGTGATTGCTGGTGTGCAGGTATCCAGTGCTTAAAGCCACAGAGCCTGAGACCGGTTTCTATAGCCGAGAGAGAGAGATAATAATGGTGTTCCAAAAAAGGTCCATTGCCAGGACCACAAATACAAATTATATCTAGACACCGTTGCCCTAGAGCACACAAAAAACTATACCTACCTCGGCCTACACAACAGCACCACAAGTTACTTCCACAAAGCTGTAAATGATCTGAGGGACAAGGCAAGAAGGGCCTTCTACACCATCAAAAGGAACATAAAATTCGACATCCCAAATAGGATCTGGCAAAAAAACACTTGAATTAGTTATAGAACCCATAGCCCTTTATGGTTGTGAGGTCTGGTGTCCGTTCACCAACCAACAATTCACAAAATGGGACAAACATCAAATTGAGACTCTGCACGCAGAATTCTGCAAAAACATCCTCTGCATATAATGTAAAACATCAAATAATGCATGCAGAGCAGAAATAGGCTGATACCCGCTAATTATCAAAATCCAGAAAAGAGTCGTTAAATTATAGAACCACCTAATAGGAAGCAATTCCCAAACCTTCCATAAGAAAGCCATCACCTACAGAGAGATTAACCTAGAGAAGAGTCCCCTAAGCAAGCTGGTCCTGGGTCTCTGTTCACAAATACAAACAGACCCCACAGAACCCTAGGACAGCAACATCAACACAATTAGACCCAACAAAATCATGAGAAAACAAATAATTACTTGACAGGTTGGAAAAAATTTACCAAAAAACAGAAAACTGGAATGCTATTGGGCCCTAAACAGAGAGTACACAGTGGCAGAATACCTGACCACTGTGACTGACCCAAAATGAAGGAAAGCTTTGACTATGTACAGACTCAGTGAGTATGGCCTTGCTATTGAGAGAGACTGCAGTAAGCAGAACTGGCTCTCAAGAGATAACAGGCTGTGAGTGCACACTGCACACTGCCCACAAAATTAGGTTGGAAACTGAGCTGCACTTCCTAACCTCCTGCCAAATGTATGACCATATTAGAGACACATTTTTCCCTCAGATTACACAGTCCCACAAATAATTCCAAAACAAATCCAATTTGATAAACTCCCATACAGTGAGGGAAAAAGGTATTTGATCCCCTGCTGATTTTGTAAGTTTGCCCACTGACAAAGAAATTATCAGTCCACAATTTTAATGGTAGGTTTATTTGAACAGTGAGAGACAGAATAACAAAAACAAAAAATTTGAAAAACGCGTGTCAAAAATGTTATAAATTTATTTGCATTTTATTGAGGGAAATAAGTATTTGACCCCCTCTCAATCAGAAAGATTTCTGGCTCCCAGGTGTCTTTTATACAGGTAACGAGCTGAGATTAGGAGCACACTCTTAACGGGAGTGCTCCTAATCTCAGTTTGTTACCTGTATAAAAGACATCTGTCCACAGAAGCAATCAATCAATAAGATTCCAAACTCTCCACCATGACCAAGACCAAAGAGCTCTCCAAGGATGTCAGGGACAAGATTGTAGACCTACACAAGGCTGGAATGGGCTACAAGACCATCGCCAAGCAGCTTGGTGAGAAGGTGACAACAGTTGGTGCGATTATTCGCAAATGGAAGAAACACAAAAGAACTGTCAATCTCCCTCAGCCTGGGGCTCCATGCAAGATCTCACCTCGTGGAGTTGCAATGATCATGAGAATGGTGAGGAATCAGCCCAGAACTACACGGAAGGATCTAGTCAATGATCTCAAGGCAGCTGGGACCATAGTCACCAAGAAAACAATTGGTAACAAGCTACGCCGTGAAGGACTGAAATCCTACTGCGCCCGCAAGGTCCCCCTGCTCAAGAAAGCACATATACATGCTCGTCTGAAGTTTGACAATGAACATCTGAATAATTCAGAGGACAACTGAGTGAAAGTGTTGTGGTTAGATGAGACCAAAATGGAGCTCTTTGGCATCAACTCAACTCGCCGTGTTTGGAGGAGGAGGAATGCTGCCTATGACCCCAAGAACACCATCCCCACCGTCAAACATGGAGGTGGAAACATTATGCTTTGGGGGTGTTTTTCTGCTAATGGGGACAGGACAACTTCACCGCATCAAAGGGACGATGGACGGGGCCATGTACCGTCAAATCTTGGGTGAGAACCTCCTTCCCTCAGCCAGGGCATTAAAAATGGGTCATGGATGGGTATTCCAGCATGACAATGACCCAAAACACACGGCCAAGGCAACAAAGGAGTGGCTCAAGAAGAAGCACATTAAGGTCCCGAAGTGGCCTAGCCAGTCTCCAGACCTTAATCCCATAGAAAATCTGTGGAGGAAGCTGAAGGTTCGAGTTGCCAAACATCAGCCTCGAAACCTTAATGACTTGGAGAAGATCTGCAAAGAGGAGTGGGACAAAATCCCTCCTGAGATGTGTGCAAACCTGGTGGCCAACTACAAGAAACGTCTGACCTCTGTGATTGCCAACAAGGGTTTTGCCACCAAGTACTAAGTCATGTTTTGCAGAGGGGTCAAATACTTATTTCCCTCATTAAAATGCAAATCAATTTATAACATTTTTGTTGTTATTCTGTCTCTCACTGTTCAAATAAACCTACCTTAAAATTATAGACTGATCATTTCTTTGTCAGTGGGCAAATGTACAAAATCAGCAGGGGATCAAATACTTGTTTCCTTCACTGTATCTATTGGGTGAAATACCACAGTGTGCCATCACAGCAGCAAGATTTGTGACCTGTTGCCACAAGAAAAGGGCAACCAGTGAAGAACAAACACCATTGTAAATACAACCTATATTTATTTTCAGTTTTGTACTTGAACTATTTGCACATCATTATAACACTGTAAATAGCTATAATGACATTTGAAACGTGTCTATTCCTTTGAAACTTGTGAGTGCAATGTTTACTGTTAATGTTTTTGGATTGATAATAAACAAAAGTGAAATGATATATTTCACTTGCTTTGGCAATGTAAACATATGTTTCCCATGCCAATTGAATTGAGAGATTGATTGATTGTTTGATGTGATTGAGGTCTAAATTAATTAGCATAAAGCTTTCTGCTCCACATGACACGAGAGACCAGGCGGCAGGACGGCCCTCTTGTTCCACTGCTCCCCCTGTGAAGCAGAACTTAGCTCTTGTCCTTGTTTAATGTCTGGGAGTTTACAGGGTCAATGCAATCTCCCAGGACGTCCTTTAAAGGGCATCTTCTGTGAAGCAAACTTGGGGTCAAATAGTGTTAAACATCTTTTAAATACTTTGAGCATTTTGGGTAAACTTTGGCACTATTATATTCATTCCATTGTGCCAGGCTGGCATGCTCAATCAAGCGCAGCTAAAATATTTGAAAAACAAAACAAGTGCTATTTGAACCCATGTCTGATGTGATGAGATGGGAGCGACACCATTACCAGCCCCTGCCTGCCTGGTGCTCTTTACAGAAGCTCCATAGTTCAGGGAAACAGCCATTAAGCTCTGCTGTCTCTGAAAGGCTTTTAGCAATTAGCCTACAGTCGACATGCATGGCCTTGCAGAGAGCGACTTCATCAGCATGTGTGGGATTTAGATCTGTGACTGGGGATAGAGGGACAGAGAGAGAGAGAGAGAGAGAGAAAGAGAGAGATGAGGAAGAGGGAACTGACGGTTTAATAAGAATCAACTGGAGAATTGTGGTGGAATAACCGATGACGGGGGTCGACAATCAACCAGGGAATGCTTCAACAAATGAATGTCATAGCTAGGGTCAGCTAGGCATGGAGAACGATTCCCTCAAGAATTTTAAGTGCTTTCAGATAAATAGCTTTTAGGATGTGAACTGCGGCCTGACTGGCAGACATAATTCTAACCCTTATTTCATCCTCTACTGTACACACCAAGGATACTCTCTCCTCTCTCTCCTGTGAAATAGATAAACAATAAAAAAATGCAAACATTACACTCACAAAAGTTCCAAAACAATGAAGACACTTTAACAAAAGAGAAACTAAATAAACATAAATAGTTGCACTGTGATTGGCTCAGTGTTCTGTCACTCATGGGAAATCACAAGAGGCTATGTATTTTTGTAGGCATTAATATAGGTAGTCTATGTCATGGACATGTTGATTGTAAAATGAGAATAAGCTAAATTGAAATGCTTCCTCGTCAATTATTTTGCCATTTTAGTAGTGTGCACAAACAGAGATGGTAAGGACACAATAGCTCATGAACACAAAAGATCTTGCCTATGTAGGCCTACTGTAAGATGACGTGTATACTACCAGTCAGCCTCAACCACCTTTACAGTTTTCTTGAAATTAGTTGTTATAGTACAAACATTTTCAAAACCCTTGCACTTGGGAAATCCTATTTTAAAGCGATAGTTGACCCATATTATTTAAAACAAAAATGTATTTATTTATTTCTAAATAAAAATTCTTAGTAGATCTTATCTCTCAATATTCATCTCAAAGTGCACCAGATCGATACATTTAGCTGTTCAAATTTTCTTCCGGCGAAGATCCCCCCCCAGACCCCCGTACTAGGGTCCCCCCTCTGGCTTTGGGCTAAGGTCCCAAAGTCCTCAAATCCTAGAAACACCCCTGAAGGTAGTAGACTAGACGACTAATTGATCTTACATACACCAATCTACAACAGAGTACACCCACAGCCCCCTCACTTGGCTTGGCAGAAACCTGTGCTGCCTTTACTATAGCAGTAAGCTGATGATTGTAATACAACAACAGCTAAATGTCCCAGTCAAACTGATGACCAGCAGCCAGGCTGACCTGCAGTCAGAACAACATCAAGATGAAAACAGAGCCGTCTGAAAGGGAAATGAACGACTACAGAGGATTCTGATGGTTCATGGTGCTAGTGAAAATGCATACATACAGACATACTGTGCACACACAGACATTGATACGTACATATATATCTAAAGAAACACACTTACACATGCATATGAACACACACACACATGCATACAGACAGACACACAGTGCCGTAGCTTGGACCGTCTGTTTTCTGTGGTGGTGGGGCAGCCACTGGAAAATACGGCGAGCATGGGGTTGGTAATGTTCTCTAATTGCTCTGTGATTAGCTCTGTGTTGTGTCACTCATGGGGACACTACATCGCCGCAAAATCTGTGGGGAGAGCTTGAAAATTCAAGCCCCTTGGGTGCTAGCGTAGAGTTACATTAGAAGTGCCCATCCAAGAAGGCTCAAGGTCATTAGCCACAAATAAAATTACATCAATTCACATTATATCTACCGTAGCTTTGATTGGACTGATCATGTCAACATCATACTTTCAAAATCTTAGCTAGCAAGCTAGACAAACAGTCATCATCATGAATCAAGTCGACAATCTATTTTTGTATTTATTTATTTATTTTTATTTATTTTTATTTCACCTTTATTTCACCAGGTAGGCTAGTTGAGAACAAGTTCTAATTTACAACTGCGACCTGGCCAAGATAAAGCAAAGCTGTGCGACACAAACAACAACACAGAGTTACACATGGAATAAGCAAGCGTACAGTCAATAACACAATAGAAAAAAAGAAAGTCTATATACAGTGTATGCAAATGGCGTGAGGAGGTAGGCAATAAATAGGCTATAGTAGCGAAGTAATTACAGTTTAGCAAATTAACACTGGATTGATAGATGAGCAGATGATGATGTGCAAGTAGAAATACTGGTGTCCAAAAGTGCAGAAAAGTAAATTAAAAGAATATGGGGATGAGGTAGGTAGATTGGGTGGGCTATTTACAGATGGGCTATGTACAGCTGCAGCGATCGGTTAGCTGCTCAGATAGCTGATGTTTAAAGTTAATGAGGGATATATAAGTCGCCAGCTTCAGCGATTTTTGCAATTCGTTCCAGTCATTGGCAGCAGAGAACTGGAAGGAAAGGCGGCCAAAGGAGGTGTTGGCATTGGGGACGACCAGTGAGATATACCTGCTGGAGCGCGTGCTACGGGAGGGTGTTGTTATTGTGACCAGTGAGCTGAGATAAGGCGGAGCTTTACCTAGCATAGACTTATAGATGACCTGGAGCCAGTGGATCTGGCGACGAATATGTAGCGAGGGCCAGTCAACGAGAGCATACAGGTCGCAGTGGTGGGTGGTATAAGGGGCTGTGATATGGATGGCACTGTGATAGACTGCATCCAGTTTGCTGAGTAGAGTATTGGAAGCTATTTTGTAAATGACATCGCCGAAGTCGAGGATCGGTAGGTTAGTCAATTTTACGAGGGTATGTTTGGCAGCGTGAGTGAAGGAGGCTTTGTTGCGAAATAGGAAGCCGATTCTAGATTTAATTTTGGATTGGAGATGTTTAATATGAGTCTGGAAGGAGAGTTTACAGTCTAGCCAGACACCTAGGTATTTGTAGTTGTCCACATATTCTAGGTCAGAACCGTCCAGAGTAGTGATGCTAGTCGGGTGCGGGCAGCGAACGGTTGAAAAGCATGCATTTGGTTTTAGTAGTGTTTAAGAGCAGTTGGAGGCTATGGAAGGAGTGTTGTATGGCATAGAAGCTCGTTTGGAGGTTAGTTAACACAGTGTCCAAAGAAGGGCCAGATGTATATAGAATGGTGTTGTCTGCGTATCTACTGGCAAATCCTTTTCAATCGTTGTTATATGAAGAGAAATTATAGATAAAACGTAACGGTGCTCATCGGCCATTGGAAATAAACATTACACAACAAGTTGGAAATTGAAAATTCAAGAATTAGTGGTTTCAAAGGAATCAGTGGCTAATTGCAAGCGTTGCAAAGCAGTCCCTAGCCTGCTATTCAGTGGAGTGGGTGTGTGGTCCAAGTCTGGGTTTTAAGGGTCTCTTTTTTCCAAGCTTAAAAGGATAAACATTCACATGCAATGGGTCAGAAAAGGTTGAAAACATTGGCCATGCTGTCAAGCCAGCATGACTTCTGCCGCGTTCAAAAGAACTGGAAACTCAGAACTGGGAAATTTCAGAAAAAAACGAGCTCCAACTGGGAAAATACGTTTGAACAGTCATCCAATTTTATATTCCAAGTCGGAAACTCTGGCCTCTTTCTAGAGCTCCAACCTGAAGATCTCTCACGTCATGACTCAGCCCTGTGTTTTTCCCCGAGTTCCCAGTTGTCTTGAAATCACCATAAATCCAGTGAATGCCAGACCAAGATTTTTTTAAATGTAACTAGGCAAGTCAGTTAAGAACAAATTCTTATTTTACAATGACGGCCTACCCCGGCCAAACACAGACCATGCTGGCCCAATTGTGCAGCACCCTACGGGACTCCCAATCATGGTCAGTTGTGATACAGCCTGGAATCGAACCATGGTCTGTAGTGACGCCTCTAGCACTGAGATGCAGTGCCTTAGACCGCTGCGCCACTCAATGAAAGTTTGATGACAACATTTTCCCACGAAGGACTGCTGCGCCACCTCCTATTCAAGTGAGCACAGCACAACAAGGTGAGTCCAAACAGGTATTGTATGCTGCTGCATAAATTATGTAATATCCCAGGGAGATATATATGCACTGTAGCTAAGAAAGTAATATTAAGTGTATGTTGTGTAGTGAGCTGTTACTGGCCCATGTGCCTCACCCTCAAAATGTGGTACCTTTACCCATCATAGCTTACTGTTCTGACTTGGTGTTGCACATGTAGACTATAGCCTGTTTTAGAGAAATCAATTAATTAATTAATTTATTTATTTAACTAGGCAAGTCAGTTAAGAACAAATTCTTATTTATAATGACGGCCTAGGAACAGTGGGTTAACTGCCTTGTTCAGGGGCAGAACAACATACTTTTACCTTGTCAGCTTGGGGATTCGATCTAGCAACCTTTCGGTTAATGGCCAAAAGCTCTAACCACTAGGCTACCTGCCGCCCTGCTTTCATCATCAAATATTGTAAGAGCTTGCATTGTGTGCTTATATGCCCCCTTTATTTATCCTACTGTTCTGACTTGATGTACATGGAGAATACTGTAAGAACGGCCCATGTTCTGAATTCTGTCGCTGTACATTTCCAAAGTGCTTAACAAACAGTTACAGTGAGGGGAAAAGTATTTGATCCCCTGCTGATTTTGTACGTTTGCCCACTGACAAAGAAATGATCAGTCTATAATTTTAATGGTATGTTTATTTGAACAGTAAAAGACAGAATAACAACAAAGAAATACAGAAAAACGCATGTCAAAAATGTTATAAAATGATTTGCATTTTAATGAGGGAAAAAAGTATTTGACCCCTCTGCAAAACATGACTTAGTACTTGGTGGTAAAACCCTTGTTGACAATCACAGAGGTCAGAGCGTCTGCTAAATGACTAAAATGTAAAATGTAAATGTCAGGCGTTTCTTGTAGTTGGCCACCAGGTTTGCACACATCTCAGGAGGGATTTTGTCCCACTCCTCTTTGCAGATCTTCTCCAAGTCATTAAGGTTTCGAGGCTGATGTTTGGCAACTCGAACCTTCAGCTCCATCCACAGATTTTCTATGGAATTAAGGTCTGGAGACTGGCTAGGCCACTCCAGGACCTTAATGTGCTTCTTCTTGAGCCACTCCTTTGTTGCCTTGGCCGTGTGTTTTGGGTCATTGTCATGCTGGAATACCCATCCATGACCCATTTTCAATGCCCTGGCTGAGGGAAAAAGGTTCTCATCCAAGATTTGACGGTACATGGCCCCGTCCATCGTCCCTTTGATGCGGTGAAGTTGTCCTGTCCCCTTAGCAGAAAAACACCCCCAAAGCATAATGTGTCCACCTCCATGTTTGACGGTGGGGATGGTGTTCTTGGGGTCATAGGCAGCATTCCTCCTCCTCCAAACACGGCGAGTTGAGTTCATGCCAAAGAGCTCCATTTTGGTCTCATCTGACCACAACACTTTCACCCAGTTGTCCTCTGAATCATTCAGATTGACATTCATTGGCAAACTTCAGGCGGGCATATATATGTGCTTTCTTGAGCAGGAGGACCTTGCGGGCGCTGCAGGATTTCAGTCCTTCAGGACGTAGTGTGTTAACAATTGTTTTCTTGGTGACTATGGACCCAGCTGCCTTGAGATTATTGACAAGATCCTCCCGTGTAGTTCTGGGCTGATTCCTCACCGTTCTCATGATCATTGCAACTCCACGAGGTGAGATCTTGCATGGAGCCCCAGACCGAGGGAGATTGACAGTTCTTTTGTGTTTCTTCCATTTGCGAATAATCGCACCAACTGTTGTCACCTTCTCATCAAGCTGCTTAGCGATGGTCTTGTAGCCCATTCCAGCCTTGTGTAGGTCTACAATCTTGTCCCTGACATCCTTGGAGAGCTCTTTGGTCTTGGCCATGGTGGAGAGTTTGGAATCTGATTGATTGCTTCTGTGGACAGGTGTCATTTATACAGGTAACAAACTGAGATTAGGAGCACTCCCTTTAAGAGTTTGCTCCTAATCTCAGCTCGTTACCTGTATAAAAGACACCTGAGAGCCAGAAATCTTTCTGGGGGGTAAAATACTTATTTCCCTCATTATAATGCAAATCAATTTATAACATTTTTGACATGCGTTTTTCTGGATTTATTTGTTGTTATTCTGTCTCTCACTGTTAAAATAAACCTACCATTAAAATTATAGACTGATCATTTGTTTTTCAGCGGGCAAACGTACAAAATCAGCAGGGGATCAAATACTTTTTTCCCTCACTGTATATTGACTACTGTACTCCTATCAGAGCCTTCATTGATGACCTGACTGTGACAACATCTGTCCCAGGGAGTAGATGGATTCAGAAGGAGTTGGAGAAGCTTGTAACCTGGGCACGGACGATCTTCAAGCCAGCAAAGATCCCTGGTGCTGAAGAGGGGGAAGATGGTGGTCAAGTTCAGTGTCGCCATTCAAGACACACAGATCCCATCCATCACAGAGAAACCGGTAAAGAGTCTGGGCAAGATGTTTGTCAGCCAATCAGAATGAGTTTTCCCCCACAAAAGGTCTTTATTACAGACAGAAATACTCCTCAGTTTCATCAACTGTCCGGGTGGCTGGTCTCAGACGATCCCGCAGGTGAAGAAGCCAGATATGGTACTGGGCTGGCATGATTACACGTGGTTTGCGGTTGTGAGGCCGGTTTGAAGTACTGCCAAAGTCTCTAAAACGATATTGGAGGTGGCTTAAGGTAGAGAAATTAACATTTAATTATCTGGCAACAGCTCTGATGGATTTTCCTGCAGTCAGCATGCCAATTGCACACGCCCTCAAAACCGTGAGACATCTGTGGCATTGTGTTGTGTGACAAAACTGCAAATCTTAGAGTGGCCTTTATTGTCCCGGGCACAAGGTGCACATGTGTAATGATCATGCGGTTTATTAATCAGCTTCTTGATATGCCACACCTGTCAGGTGGATAGATTATCTTGGCAAAGGAGAAATGCTCACTAACAGGCATGTGAACACATTTGTGTCAAGCCCTAATCTGTTTCACCTGTCCTTGTGTTTGTCTCCACCCCTGCCAGGTCTTCCCCATTATCCCCTGGGTACTCTGTTTGTCTGTTGCCAGTTCATCAAGTCAACAAGCGTTTTTTTTCTCAGCTCCTGCTTTTCCCCAGTCTCTCTTTTCTCGCCCTCCTGGTTTTGACCATTGTCTGTCCTGACTCTGAGCCGCCTGCCTGACCACTCTGCCTGCCCCTAACCCTGAGCCTGCCTGCCGTCCGGTGCCTTTGCCCCTGCTCTGGATTACCGACCTCTGCCTGCCTTGACCTGCCGTTTGCATGCCCCTGTTGTTGTAATAAACATTGTTACTTAAACACAGTCTGCACTTGGGTCTTCCCTGAAACACGATAATATAATAATATTTTTGTGCATATGGTAAATGTTTGGGATCTTTTATTTCAGCTCATGAAACATGGGCTCAACAATTTACATGTTGCATTTATATTTTTGTTCAGTATACTTCGTTGTTTTGTCTTGTTTCTACCGATGTAATTCCTATGGAAACGGCACAAACTGCTTGCTATAGCTAGCTAGTTAGTCTGTCAGGCAAGAAAACTTGTGTGTAGCGGTACATTTGGGCTGCACTCATGAAGTGTCCACCTCAGCTGTCACTTTCACTAGCTAGCCATACAGACAACCAGCTAACTAGCTACCGAAATGAAGGCTAGAGTAAGTTATGTTTAGCTTCGGTTATGGTTTGTCATGTTTGCTCGGTGTAACTTATTCATAGGCTAAACATTGCCTAATTTTCCTATTATCTGACAGCTTAGATAGGCCCGCGCAGTAGAGCTCATATGATGAGTTGGATGTTTGTTTACATAGCCAGCTAACAAGTTGCTTGTTTTATCCTGTTTCTACCGATACAGTTCATTTGCAAACTTCCCCAGCTTCATAACTAATCAGCTAACATTGGCAAACTCTGTACTTAGTCTGTCAGGCAAGAAAGCAAGAGTTGGAGGAGAGAGAGTGAGAGTGTGTGGAATGGGAGGCACATAACTGTATCACATTATTTATTATGGAAACCCCTTATTAGGAAGAGAGTATATGTATGGTTGACAAAAAGAAAGAGGAAGAAAGAGAGAGACAGTGCGAGGGAGAGAGATATCTTTTGTTCCTGACCACAGTTGTATCCTATTTGTTGCTCCTCTCCTCCCCCTCTGTTACTCTATTCCTCTAGGTTGGTGAAAGCAAAAGGAAGTGATGTGGAGAGTCAGGGTTCAGAAGCAAAAGGCAGGAAGAAAAAGGAGTTCAAGATGATTTGAGGGATAGAGATGTGGGGCGAGGAGGGAGGAGTGGAGAGAGAGGAGAGTGGAGGGAGAGAAGAGGAGAGTGAAGAGAAACATGGAAAGGAGAAAGGATAGGGAGAGGAGGATGGGAGAGGAATAGGGAGAGGAATAGGGAGAGGAGGAAGAAGACTAAGCAAAGAGTGGGAGATGTGTAGAAACCTCCTTTGGGTGCTCTACTTGTTCTGTGCCACTTGCAGGATGGGCCCGTGCTTCCAGAAGTTCCATGACACGTTGTAGGCTAAATGCAAACACTAAAATGACGGTGTGAAATATTAGTTTATCCTACAAATATTTTATTGTCTCTGAACAGTTTGTGTCTTCTCTCTTTATATGTCTATCTCATTCTTGTTGCATTCTCTGAATTGTTGTCAAAGTAGACTACGATTTCTACATGGTATCAGGCCTGTTCTGTAGTAAATCTTATTGAGGGAAGTTACCTACATTTTGAAATAGTCTCTGAATAGATGGTTACATTTTTAGATGGTTACAGAAGTAATAATAGTTGTCAATCACAGCCTACTTTGTGTCGGTTTTGAAATACTTTCTGAATATTGTCCTCTGGTCACATCTTGGATAATTGTAGTTATTTATATGTAAATAATATATTATACTTGCTAAGTTAATACAGTTGAAATACATATTTTTTTATATAGTTTGTTGTGTTGAGTGTTAATCGTTTTTGATAGTGAGTGTCTTTACACAATTGAATACAAAATTAGCGTTATTCCTATTGACATGAATGTGGTGTCATACTAAAGAGATTGAGCTCTTTAAAACTAAGTTAACTTTTAATTGTCATTTGTTCTTTGTTTTTGAGCTAGAGTATATCTGTTTGAAATGTGTGAGAAAATGAGCTTTATCTTGAAAATTCTCATTATTCTACAGCAGCATTCTTGAATTATATTGGGGTCTAAAGGGTTGATAACCAATGTTTCGACAGCCAAGCGGTCTTCATGAGGGTATAGTCTATGATGTCCTACCAAGCCCATCTAACCTGTTCTGCTAGGGAAAGGTTGATTCACCATCTTGCTCTCTGTGCCTAAAAGAGAGGAACATCCTCAGCTGCTGCTCAAAAGCCCTTGGCAAGGTGCCACGACCTGGTGATTAAAGCCATAGCGAATACCATCAGCAGTGGGATCAGCCACTGCAAGCGCCTTTGACCAGCGAAGCAGGCCATCACATTAGTCAGAGCCAGGGGAAAGCCAACACCAGCTACCAGAACCTCCAGAGGTCTTCTCGCAACAGCTCAAGATTGGGAGCTGAAAGTTGACCTGGGAAAGCAACTCAAGTTCCCAGACATCATCACAGCGATGACACTGAGGCCAGACATTGTGCTGTCTTCTGAAACGTCCAAGCAGGTAATCTTAAATGGAGCTGTGACAGTGAGCATGCTGACATATTATCTGGCTGGCTGACTGGTCCTATCTGGCCGGCCGCCAGATAGAACCAGTCGGCCAGACCAGTCGACCGGCCTGATAGGACCAGTCGGTTGGCCAGATTGGTCCGGTCGGCTGGCCGTCCAGATAGCACCAGCTAATACCATGTCTGGGTAATCAACACCCTGCAACACCGGCACACAAACCAATCAACACATGGACCCTGGCAACACCACAAAAAACAAATCAACTTTGTCCACAACCCTATGGGCCCTGGTTAAAATTAGTGCACAATATAGGGAATAGGATGCCACTTGGAATGCAGACATTGCATGAAGCTTCGCAGGATGGATTTTTAATACACCTCCAAAAAAGCTGTCAGATAGCCAGAAGTCACAGGAATTTAAGTGTAGATGATTTGATATTGCACAGAACGCACAGACAGATGGCAAAGTCAAGCAAACCAAACCAAGAAGTGTGTCATATTTAATAAAAACTTTTGCGAACGCCAGAAGCAGGTGTGACTCACAATCACACACTGTACTATAACAATATAACGTTAGCGTTTCCTGCAGCGTTCTCATAGCAGTTTAATTTTCACCATTCCAGGCTTTACTCCCTACATTGCACATTACTTTTGACAAGAAGTAGTGCACAAGTTGTGGTCAAATGCAGTGCACTATAGGGAATAGGGTACTATTTGGGACACAATCATAGTGCTCAGAACGGCCTTCCCCAGAGGTGAGAAGCAACAATGCTTCAGCAATCTACTTTCACTGTCAGTGTGTGTGAAAACCAACCAATCCAACCAATCCACCCACCCACCCACCCACACACACACACACACACACACACACACAACCTACAGGGGAAACTGTGAGAGGAGTTGAGATAAGCAGAACGAAACCTGTTTGAGAATAGAAATAGATAAGTTCCATTCACATGATCTCAACATTGTATCGTGGGAGATGAAAACCTCTAGCTCATCTAACAAAAACAGTCACTCTAATAAAAAGTTTGCAACAATGGCATTTCTCTGTACTTGTGCATGTGACATGAAAACTTGAAGTTTAAAGCTCTAGCTGATTAAAAGTGAGATTGGAAACCGAAGCTACATTGGCCTATTTAGTGTTTTTTGGAGTTAGGTCTCCACTGATGAAAGGACTGTGTTAATACAAATAATTAAACACTGCAATTCAAATTCTGACTTATTCTGATCAAGCTCTGCTGACAAGGGCAAAAATGGAATTAACTTAAAAATTACAAGTTAATACAAATGGCTTACTGAGGTGGTGGTTGGCTTAAACAGTGCCAATGGCATGCGTTTCTAGCTGTGTGTTAGCAGGGGAAACTGCTCTGGTGTGCACTGAGTTTTATAGCAACATGTATGCCTTATTCAAGAATAAATCCATGTGTTTGCTATCAAAAACATTTGTCATTCCCTTGTTCACAGACAATGTCTGACATGTCGATCTCATAAAAACACATTGGATGCCAATGTTGCCAATCTTTCCTATTTACTTGGGATTTAGGACTACAGACTATATTAATGTATACTGAACAAAAATATAAACAGATGAAAGATCCCAGATATTTTCTGCACACACAAAGCCTTATTTCTCTCAAATATTGTGAACAAATTTGTTTACACAAGGAGAATTTCTCCTTTGCCAAGATAATCCATCCACTTGACAGGTGTGGCATATCAAGAAGCTGATTAAACAGCACGATCAATACACAGGGGGACCTTGTGCTGGGGACAATAAAATGACACTAAAATGTGCAGTTTTATTATGCAACACAATGTCTGATGTCTCAAGTTGAGGGAGCGTGCAATAGGCATGCTGACTCCAGAGCTGTTTGCCAGATAATTGAATGTTAATTTCTCTATCATACGCCGCCTCCAACAACCACAGACCACGTGCTACCATGCCAGCCCAGGACCTTCACATCCGGCTTCTTCACCAGCGGGATCGTCTGAGACCAGCCACCCGGACAGCTGATGAAACTGTGGGTTTGCACAACCAAAGGATTTCTGCACAAACTGTCAGAAACCGTCTAAGTAAGCTCATCTGCGTGCTCGTCGTCCTCACCAGGGTCTTGACCTCTCTGCAGTTCGGCATCGTAACCAACTTCAGTGGGCAAATGCTTACCTTTAATGGCGACTGGCACGCTAGAGAAGTGTGCTCTTCACAGATGAATCCAGGTTTCAACTGTACCAGGAAGATGGCAGACAGCGTGTATGGCATCGTGTGGGCGAGCATTTTGCTGATGTCAATGTTATGAACAGAGTGCCCCATGGTGGCAGTGGGGTTATGGTATGGGCAGGCATAAACTACAGATAACGAACACAGTTGCATTTTATCGATGCCAAGTTGAATGCACAGAGATACCGTGATGAGATCCTGAGGCCAATTGTCGTGCCATTCATTCAGCAACTTCCCATAGCCACTGAAGAGGAGTGGGACAACATTCTACAGGCAACAATCAACAGCCTGATCATCTCTATGCGAAGATGTCTTGAGCTGCATGAGGCAAATGGTGGTCAAACCAGATACTGAAGTTATCTGTATTCCCAGTCATGTGAATCCATAGATTATGGCCTGATTTCCTTATATGAACTTTAACTCAGAAAAATATATCTTTTTGATCAGCCCCTATCAAACATATAGTGTGAAGTATGGACTGGACAATAGGCCAGTTCTGGGATGGTATAGAACTGGCCTGGCCCTTTAACCAGCTCTATAACATGCATGAGCACAACTCTCAGCCAGGAGTACTGAGCTGTCTGCACCCGGCTGCCTGGCAACCTCAGGAACCTTATCAGGATAAACAGCCTATGCCAAGTTGTACGTGACTCTTGAGCCGGAGCTACCCGGAGTTGGGCTCTGCACCTTGGGTCAAAGAGAGACCAAAGTGAAGGTCCAACAATTTACGGGTCCAAAGAGTAGGATAGAAGGTGCTAACTTGTCACGTCCTGACCATAGAGAGCTCTTATTTTCTAAGGTAGAGTAGGTCAGGGCTTGACTGAGGTTTTTTCTAGTTATTATTTTCTATGTGGGGTTCTAGTTGAGTTTTTCTATGTTTTGGTGATTTGTATGATTTCCAATTAGAGGCAGCTGGTTATCGTTGTCTCTAATTGGGGATCATACTTAAGTAGCATTTTTTCCACCTGTGGGTTATGGGATATTGTTTATGTGTAGTTTCATTGTCGTCATGTTTCGTTTATTCTTTATTGTTTATGTATGTTGCTTAGTTTCACTTTAAGATGTGGAACGCTACTCACGCTGCGCCTTGGTCCGATCATTATTACAACGGACGTGACATAACTTAGGGTGTGTAACTAAAAACCATGTCAAGAGTCAGGATTGAGCTTTCTCCATTATTTCATGATTGGTGAAATGGTGTGAAACTAAAATACAGAAGACTACAGAGCTGGTTACAATTTCATCTGAGAAAAGATAAACAAATATTATGGTTGAACTCAAATGTGCTGGTTGATAAAATACCTGTATTTATGGAAAAGGTGTTTGAAAATGATTTTGTTTTTAAATGATATTGGAATGGTAGAGTCTTTCGTGGAGCTATCAGAATTGTATGGGAAGGTCTGCTCAATCCAAGATTATATATAATTTATTTAATTATTACCACAAAAATGGAGGAGACAGGTGGCAGCAGGAGGAGGTAGGGAACTGGTCTGTTTTCCCAATATTAAGGATCAAATCTTGTGGAGGAATAAAAATAGCATAAATAGGAAAGTATACCAGGTTCATTTGAGGACCAGGATGTTGACAGCTGTGCCATCCAGATTGCAAAATGACTGAAGAGATTTTTCATGTACCGATTCCATGAGTTGATATATAAAATCAACACAAGATTCAAGACTTTGTGCTTTTCAGCTAAAATTATTGCACAGAATTCTTGCCACCAACAAAATGTTGAATATTTAGGGGAAACAATCACATATTTTGTTGTGATGATGCACAGATTGTGTTGTGAGGATATAGAATCAATAGACTATTCTAGTATTGCCCTCAGGTAGCCTGCTTCTGGTCTCGGGTTAAGGAAAGGCTGAAAAAGCATAACATGAATCTAAAATTGACCCTAGAAATAGCTTTGTTGGGAGATTGAGAGACCTGGTTAGTCAGTCAATTACTAATACTTTTAGTAAATGTATTTATTTTCAACTCACAATCTGTGGATTCTATTCGATTAGATAGAAATTCTAGGTTAGGGTGGCCAGCAGAGAGAGGTGGGATGGGCTGAGAGAAACTGAGGGTTAGGATGTGGAACTGGAGACAAGTGGGAGTGGAGTTGCTGGGTGGGGGGAAGAATGACAGTCAAAGATAAAAGTAGAAAATAAAGTTTAAAAAAATTATTTAAAAAAATGACAGGGGGGGAAGGTGTTACATCCCTTCCCTGTTTGCCTGAGGCTGATGCCGCGCAGGTACTTGTATGTGCGTACAGATACAGACACACGACAATATTGCCAAACAGTATACGCACTCAAACGCATACAGTGGCCTTGCTGTTTTGATTTTGGTTGTCCTTGATGTCTTTTTTCTGTTGTTTTTCTCTTTTGTTCATTTTGTTGGTGCATTGGGGGACAGTGGCTTGGTGGGGTGAGGAGGGGTTTGGGGTGTCTCAGATGGTTTAGGGGCAGCTCTCGGGGAACTGTGGGGTGGTCTTGGATGGTTGGTGGCCTGGCGGTTAGGAGCTTGGGCCAGTTGGCCAATAGGTCGCTGGTTCGGGTCCCCGATTTGACTTGGTGGGAGAACTGTCGACATGCTCTTGGGTGGGGCGTTTGACCCTGGTTGCTCCTGTGGGTCTCCCCTAGCTTTAACCCTAGCTCTGCCTATACCCTAACCCTGGCTCTCCCACCTCACCTCTGCTTAAAATACCTCTCTACCTTGTGTCATGACGTTGGCCTGTGGGTAAGGTTTATGACCCCCCCATAAATACCTTTCTCCCTTCCCCTCTCTTTCTGACCCTACTGAAGGACTTGAATAGCCTGTGTTAAATATAGAGAGTCTGGGAACATCAAACAAATGGGGAAAGGAACCATATTTTGGTAATAAAACCAGTTGGAAATATGCTTGGGAACGTAATGAGTATGGATGTCAGTTCGGTTGTCATCTGAGACATTATGACTGATGACAGGACGACATAAACTGTATCTGAGAAAGTATACACCCTCTAGTTATCAGAGTAACATGGAATTGTTATGCAATTGAAATGTTTGATATTGAAATAGTTTGTTAGGAGATTAAATGTAATTTTAGCTTCCAAATGAGAGAATTGGGTTTTCATAAGGAAAGTGCCCTGCTTGATCAGTGGCCCACCCCTGTGAAGAGACAGGGGTTATAAACGATGAAACACATCCTTCCCCCTCTCCACTATATAAGCCTTTGACGAAAAGATAACCACATGTTCCAGTACGTGAGGTCTGCAGCCTCTACGTTAAAAGGACACACGTCAAGTACAGAACTAAGCCAACCTCGGCGTGAGCTTTGGTGGCGAATGGTATGAACTTTGAGCTTATTCACTACAGAAGTGATACTTCCTAGCCGTTGAGTTAGCAGCGGCTGCTGTAGACGGGGGCTAGGAAAGGACGGACGACAGATCCAGTCTAACAGACGGACGAAGATACCACCACGTATCCAATTTACCACCAGAGACATTCTTCCGAGGACAGGAAGATCTGTTGGCCAACCCGGCCAGCATCTACGACCAATCTACCGAAGCGCAGCTCAGAGTAAATATTTATTGCATTTTCCTTTTCCAAATGGGCGGTAATTTAGAATGCATAAGATAATGTATTTACGATAGCATAGCTGCTGTTTCTTCGTTCCTAAGTCTTCCCGCTCTTTCATTCAAGCCCAACCCCCTTTCCTTTGTGTAACCAGCCATGATACAGGTTCTGTCCACCAGGACGTTTTCTGTATGACATCCTTTGTATTCTGTGTATATGTAATTCTGTGTGATTAGTTTAGGTATTTAGTAAATAAATAATTAAACCCAATTTTGTATTGCTGATTCAACTTGTTAGCCAGGGTTCGTGAAGATAGCCAAGAATTTACAACTTTCATTATGAGACTGAAAATAAGATAAGGGTTAATATTGACTGCTATCGATGTAAAACATGACTAAGTATTTTAAGAGTTTATTCGGAAGATAACGGCTCTATAAACGTTCTTCCGTGGTGCCCCGACTTTCTAGTTAATTACATTTACATGATTAGCTTAATCAGGTAATATTAATTACAGCGAAAGGATTTTATAGGTTAGCATGTCATATCACTTAATCCGGCATAGCCAAAGACACGATACTTGCATGCACAAAGCTCTCTGACCGTTATTTCAATCCATCACCCTTTTCTCTCATAGAATAATAAAGTTATTTTAATTTAATTGAAACCGGTAAAAAAAAATTGCAAGTTACACTTGATACAGTATTACTGTGTCTGTCTTAAGAATTTGGGTCTTCATCAGGATCAGACTGGTCTTGACTTATGCTTGTTTGAATTAGCATAAAAGGAACAGGGTTTTTTCTTTCTATGAACAACAGTAACAGGCAGCCAGATGGCTATTTTTACCTTAATTGGGCTTTTCCTTCGCATTTGTCCAACTCAGGTTTCTTCTCTCTGGTCTGGGTTTGGGTCTGGGCTTGGGTCGGTGGACTCACAAGGACTTCAGTTCTGACTCCAGCTGCGGTTCACACACTTTCTCGAAATAGCCAAAGTATAACTCTACAAAACAATGTTTTCTCTAACTGTGTCTGACAGTAAGTACCAGATAGCCTGGCCAGGCTGGAGCAGTTGGCAGGTGGCCACAGGTGATAAAAAGGAAACTAACATGATTACAGCTCTATAAGGTAACACCACCTGGATTACCTATGGATCACATCAAAACCTCTCAGATATGCTATAGCTACAGTTTAAGTCAGAAGTTTACATACACCTTAGCCACGTACATTTGAACTCAGTTTTTCACAATTCCAAACATTTAATCCTAGTAAAAATTCCCTGTCTTAGGTCAGTTAGGATCACCATTTTATTTAAGAATGTGAAACGTCAGAATAATAGTAGAGAGAATGATTTATTTCAGCTTTTATTTCTTTCATCACATTCCCAGTGGGTCAGAAGTTTACATGCACTCAATTAGTATTTAGTAGCATTGCCTTTACATTTTTTTACTTGTGTCAAATGTTTTGGGTAGCCTTCCACAAGCTTCCCACAATAAGTTGGGTGAATTTTGGCCCATTCCTCCTGACAGAACTGGTGTAACTGAGTCAGGTTTGTAGGCCTCCTTGCTCGCACACGCTTTTTCAGTTCTGCCCAGACATTTTCTATAGGATTGAGGTCAGGGCTTTGTGATGGCGACTCTAATACCTTGACTTTGTTGTCCTTAAGCCATTTTGCCACAACTTTGAAAGTATGCTTGGGGTCATTGTCCATTTGGAAGACCCATTTGCGACCAAGCTTTAACTTCCTGACTGATGTGTTGAGATGTTGCTTCAATATATCCACATAATTTTCCTTCCTCATGACTCCATCTACAGTTGAAGTCGGAAGTTTAAATACACTTAGGTTGGAGTCATTAAAACTCGTTTTTCAACCACTACACAAATTTCTTGTTAATAAACTATCGTTTTGGCAAGTCATAATTTTTCCAACAATTGTTTACAGACAGATTATTTCACTTATAATTCACTGTATCACAATTCCACTGGGTCAGAAGTTTACATACACTAAGTTGACTGTGCCTTTAAACAGCTTGGAAAATTCCAGAAAATGATGTCATGGCTTTAGAAGCTTCTGATTGGCTAATTTACATCATTTGAGTCAATTGGAGGTGTACCTGTGGATGTATTTCAAGGCCTACCTTCAAACTCAGTGCCTCTTTGCTTGACGTCATGGGAAAATCAAAAGAAATCAGCCAAGTCCTATATCTACATAACCTGAAAGGCCGCTCAGCAAGGAAGAAGCCACTGCTCCAAAACTGCCATAAAAAATCCAGACTACGGTTTGCAACTGCACATGGGGACAAAGATCGTACATTTTGGAGAAATGTCCTGTGGTCTAATGAAACAAAAATTGAACTGTTTGGCCATACTGACCATCGTTATGTTTTGAGGAAAAAGGGGGAGGCTTGCAAGCCGAAGAACACATCCCAAAGTGAAGCATGGGGGGGCAGCATCATGTTGTGAGGTGCTTTGCTGCAGGTGGGACAGATGCACTTCACAAAATACATAAATGCCATTAAAACCCAGTATCTCACTGGCTATTAGAGAGAGTCAAATTGATCAGGTTCCTGAGGGGGCAGAAGATAGTAATAATATTTACAGCTGTTTGTGTTCATTTCAATTCATGACAGACAGCTCAATTATGGAGTGGAGCTTTAAAGAGGCAGTTTACCAGTACTGGCCTCTCTGGCACTACATCAAGACAATACTCTTTAGTAGTGGTTTGGGAATGAGAGATGTATGTATTTGCAAAAGGTATTGCAGTGAATTCTGATTTGTATCAAAGTGTTTCAGTGAAATTAAACATTCAAAGAGACACAAACAGACACCTCACAAGTACTCAACTGGCAGCTTCATAAAATAGTACCCGCAAAACAACAGTCTCAACGTCAACAGTGAAGCGGCTACTCCGGGATACTGGCCTTCTAGTCAGAGTTGCAAAGAAAAAGCCATATCTCAGACTGGCCAATAAAAATAAAATATTAATGGGAAAGGAACACAGACACTGGACAGAGGAACTCTGCCTAGAAGGCCAGCATCCCGGAGTAGCCTCTTCACTGTTGACGTTGAGACTGGTGTTTTGCGGGTACTATTTTATGAAGCTACCAGTTGAGGACTTGTGAGGCATCTGTTTCTCAAACTAGACACTCTAATGTACTTGCCCTCTTGCTCAGTTGTGCACTGGGGCCTCCCACTCCTCTTTCTATTCTGGTTATGGCCAGTTTGCGCTGTTCTGTGAAGGGAGTAGTACACAGCATTGTACGAGATCTTCAGTTTCTTGGCAATTTCTTGCATGGAATAGCCATTTCTCAGAACAAGAATTGGCTGATGAGTTTCAGAAGAAAGTTATTTGTTTCTGGCCATTTTGAGCCTGTAGTTGAACCCACAAATGCTGATGCTCCAGATACTCAACTAGTCTAAAAAAGGCCAGATGTATTGCTTCTTTAATCAGAACAATGGTTTTCAGCTGTGCTAGCATAATTGCAAAAGGGTTTTCTAATGATCAATTAGCCTTTTAAAATTATAATCTTGGATTAGCTAACACAATGTGCCACTGGAACACAGGAGTGATGGTTGCTGATAATGGGCCTCTGTACACCTATGTGGTCATTTACAACATGAACAATGTCTACACTGTATTTCTGATCAATTTGATGTTAATTTAATGGCACGAAAATGTGCTTTTCTTTCAAAAACAATGACTTTTCTAAGTGACCCCAAACTTTTGAACGGTAGTGTATATACTAAGCGGTGTCAGAGGAAGGCCCAAAAAATTGTCAAAGACTCCAGTCACCCAAGTCATAGACTATTCTCTCTGCTACTGCACGGCAACCGGTACCAGAATTGCATAGTCTAGGTCCAAAAGTCTCCTTAATTGTTAGGGACAGTATTTTCACATCCGGATGAAAAGCATGCCCAAAGGAAACTGCCTGTTATTCAGGTCCAGAAGCTAGAATATGCATATAATTAGTGATTTGGACAGAAAACACTCTGAAGTTTCTAAAACTGTTAGAATAATGTCTGTGAGTATAACAGAACTGATTTGGCAGGCGAAACCCCGAGCACAATCCATGCAGGGAAAAATTTGTTTTCCATGTTTTCCATTTTTTCCCCAATGTTTTCCAATACATTTCTATGGGAAACCTGATTTATTAGGGTCCAGATGGCAGTTCCTGTGGCTTCCACTAGATGTCAACAGTCTTTAGAAATTGTTCAATGTTTTTATTTTGAGAAATGAAGAAGTAGTCCTCTTCTTTTCATGTGTCACTCAGGTCTCTAGTCTTTTGTTGCGCATGAACAGGAGCACGCTCCGTGTTATTTTTCTTCGGTATTGGAAACTGTTTATCCCGTCTTAAATCTTATCGATTATTTATGTTTTAGGATACGTGAGGTTGGATTAGGAACGTTGTTTGAAATGTTTGGACCAAGTTTACAGGTAACTTATTAGATACTTTGTAGTCATGTTGGGCGAGTTGGAACCGGTGTATTTCTGAATCAAACGTGCCAAATAAATTGACATTTTGGGGATATAAAGAAGGAATTTATCAAACTAAACGACCATTCATTGTGTCACTGAGACATTTGGGATTGCAAAAAGATGACGATCTTCATCTGTAAAATCTGTGAAATTTTCAAAAACATAATTCCACTTTGACATTATGGCCTACTGTGTGTAGGCCAATGACACACACTTCCATTTCAAATTCAGGCTGTAACACAACAAAATGTGTAAAAAGTAAATGGGTGTGAATACTTTCTGAAGTGGGGGGGGGGGGTTCACCAGTACCAATAACACTTTCATGCACAGATCCAGGGGACTGCTCACTGATTGGACATTGTGAGTCATACTGCTCACCGATTGGACACTGTTATACACTAGCTCTGGGATGTTTGCTGCTACAGCCTTAATTATTTAATTTTCAAATTCAAGGCTACCAACCGTGGAGACTAATGTGGAGTTCACACGCACACACATGCACACAGAGACGCACCCACACGCAAGCGCACACACACACACACACACACACACACACACACACACACACTCACAGCGTGTGCTTTTCCCCTGAACAATAAGTGCTGTGAGACAGCAATAAGTCTCTATTAGAGTGGGAGGTCACTGCACAGACCTGCATAATACCTTGAGACAAACACAACAACAACATCAATAGAAAAAACTAGAGGAGCTGATAGATACTATCATGGAATAGATTAACAGAATACAGCTCATATCATTGCACTGCTGACAATGTTGGGTGATGACTGATGAAGTGTTTCTCACTACGGCTCCAAGGTCTACTCTCCTATCTCCTCCCAGCTCAACTGTATATAAACTGTATAAACCAAAGTATGAGAAGAAATAGAACATATAGAACGTACTCCAGCATTTTGGATTTGAGATCAAATGTTTTGTATAAGGCGAAAGTAAGGAATGTCACTTTTTATTTGAGGGTATTTTCATTCGTATCTGTTTTACCGTTTAGAAACAAAAGCCCTTTATGTATCTAGTCCCCCCATTTAAAGTATTTGGACAACTGAACTTTATGGTAGTCAAACATTTAGTATTTGGTCCCATGCATCCAACAAGTTTGTAGAGTCACAAGCCTGATTCAATCATTGCGTGCTAGTAATCTAGCACGCAATGATTGAATCAGGCTTGTGACTCTACAAACTTGTTGGATGCATTTGCAGTTTGCTTTGGTTGTGTTTTGGATTATGTTGTGCATAATAGAAATGAATGGTAAATAATGTATTGTGTCATTTTGGAGTCACTTTTAATGTAAATAAGAATATGTTTCTGAATACTTCTAAATTAATGTGGATTCTACCATGATTATAGATAATCATCAATAAATAGTTAATAATGGTGAGTGAGAAAGTTTCAGATGCATAAATATCATATATGTTTTGTGCCACTAACTGTCTCTTGACACCTTCAAATGGGGGTACTAAATACATAAAGTCCTTTGACTTCTAAACAATAAAACAGATATGCGTGAAAATACCCTCAAATAAAAAGTGAAATTCTGCACTGTCACGTCATGACACGTCTTAAATCCAAAATGCTGGCGATACAGATAAATTAAACGTTTTAGCTTCACTGTCCAAATAAATCATACTCTCTTTGAAAAATAAATCTTCCAAATAGGTTCTTTGGCTGTCCCCACATAGGAGAACCCTTTTGGTTTGGAAGAAAGACTGCAGATTCTTTTAAACAACAATTTTATAAGATTTTCAAAAAGGAAGCATCACCAAGAATGGTTCAGAGTTGAAAGCCTAACAAACATAGTTGGGTCTCTGCTTTTATAGAGAAAGTACAACCTCTTTTGTCTACGTGGCAGTTCAGCAGATGTGTGGAAACAGAGGTGGAACATAGTGTAAAAGGCGATTGGTTTGTCTGTGCAGATTAAGATAGCCTGAGGTTGAGGGCTCAACCATATAATTGCGTTATGTCACAGTTCACACTATCCTTCCTACAAGGTTCCACACAGCTGACTTCCTGCAGATAGTAAACCCATGTGATGTCGCACCTAAACGGATCTTAGCTATAGCTATATCTTGTGACTAAGTCACACAAAGACAAGTTTGTATCAGGTTACACTAGCATATAACAAGAGACTATTCTTTAAGCAGTAAAACACTGGATAGCATGACTAATTATGTCATTTTCCACGACAGGTTCCAGGTAGAATACTTTTTGATTTATTGTAGAACTGTCTGTGGAAAGGGTTTTACATGGAACCCAAAAGGGTTTTACCTGGAACCGAAAGGGTCCTACCAGGAAACAAAAAGGGTTCTCCGATGGGGACAGCCAAAGAACTGTTTTAGGTTCTAGATAGCACCTTTTTTCTAAGAGTGTAAGGGAGTGTAAGTAAAAGCATATCCAATGCCTTTGAGCAGGCACTGGATATCAAAGATAATGTTTGTCAGCAAAAAAAGGGAGAACTCGTCACAGGGCAATGTTCCCGAGTGTGGTTATTTTAACATTGTTCTTTCAACCCTTAGGTCTTCGATGTCGGTAGAAGCTCTTTCTCAGCACCACAGACCTTTAGGTCTTTAGCAGTGTGTGTAGTCTTCCTGTTTGTGTTGTGAGAACTTTGCTTTACCAGAGACTCCAGAGAAATAAGATTCTTCTAAAACCAAAGCATAAAAGTCACGAACACGAAACAGACTATTTAGGAAATGTAAAGGGCACAGCTGAGTAGACTGGAGAAGACTACTGCAGAGACATTAGTCATAAGCAAACTGAAAAGAAGATGCATGCATTGACAGGGGATCAGACCTAGTGCCGAGTGAATAGGGGACTAGGGGATGTTTTCTGTCAAGAAAAGATCTCCTAGTACCCTGTTGCAGTGTGTGGAAGTGTTGAAGCAGACAGTAGGGATGGGCTATTGAAATATTTATTTTTACTCAAATACTCAAATGAAAAAAAAACAACACAAGGCCCGCACTTGAAAATAATATGTGCTCATTTATCGATGCCAACAGTGTGCAACAATGCCTAATTTAGCATATCCATTACAGATAACAAATCCTAATTGCTGAATTGCCCATACATATTCAGCCAATGGAAAAAAAATCCATTTAAGATGAATTTATTTAAACCGTAATATGAACTAGTTATTATATCGTGGAACACAATCTTCAGTGGTGCTTGCTTGTAGAACCCTATTGCTATGAAATGGCATAGCCTTGATTTGTTAATTTAGCAGACAAGACACTTATTTATTTCCTGAGCCCTTACCACAGTCAAGACATACCTATGTTAAAGTAAAAATCATTATGCAATATAACAGAATAAAATAGAAGAGAATATTTTTCCAAATGAATAAAGTTGCAACTGTGAAGTGATGCACATCTCACATCTGGAACAGTTATTCTCAAAGGGTTATCATTTGAAACTGGCTCAAATTGGGAGGGGGGGGGGGGGGGGGGGGGGGGTGACAGAGAGAAAGTACTAGAAAACGAGAGAGAGTTTGACCCCCGTTGCTCCTCACTGCTGTTTGAATGGTTTAATAGCCCACTTAATGACCAACAATCATGACTAATTTATGGCATTCAGAAAATAAGGCATACAAATTACCGTAAAGACATGACTTAAATACATAATGACTGGTTCTGATTCATATGTCAGGCTCATTGAAACCATCGAACAGTCCCCTGACGGACGACCCCAAGACAGGCAGGCCAGCCAATTATGGCCTGGATTGTGTTGGGGATGAAGGTTTTATCTGTGAGTGTTTGTAAAATAATGTAGTAATAATGTAATTACAGGTATTACCTTGAGTCTTCTTTTGATCATCCCCTCTGACCAACATTGTACTGTGTTTGTCCCCAATTAATCTAATAAAATGTTAGTGTACACATATTTTGCAGATGTTATCGCAGGTGCAGTGAAATGATTATGTTTCTAACTCCAACAGTGCAGTAATACTGACCAATACAAAACAATGCACACAAATTAAAAGAAAGAAAAGATAAGTATATATGCATGTTCTATACCAGTTTAAAGTTTGTACACACCTACTCATTCAAGGGTTTTTCTTTATTTTTACTACTTTCTACATTGTAGAATAATAGTGAAGACATCAAAACTATGAAGTAGCACATATGGAATCATGTAGTAACCAAAAAAGTGTTAAACAGATTTTAGATTTTAGATTCCTCAAAGTAACCACCCTTTGCCTTGATGACAGCTTTGCACACGCTTGGCATTTTCTCAACCAGCTTCATGAGGAATGCTTTACCAACAGTCTTAAAGGAGTTCCCACATGTAATGAGCACTTGTTGGCTGCGGTCCAACTCATCCCAAACTATCTCAATTGGGTTGAGGTCAGGTGAATGTGGAGGCAGCACTCCATTACTCTCCTTCTTGGTCAAATAGCCACAGCATGGACATATGTTTTGGGTCATTTTTTAAATTAAATTATTTTTTTATTTTTTTATTTAAGATATATATTTTTTCACCCCTTTTTTCTCCTCATTTTTGTGGTATCGAATTGGTAGTCATTACAGTCTTGTCTCATCGCTGCAACTCCCGTACGGACTCGGGAGAGGCGAAGGTTGAGAGCCGTGCGTCCTCCGAAACACAACCCAACCAAGCCGCACTGCTTCTTGACACAATGCCCATCCAACCCGGAAGCCAGCCGCACCAATGTGTCGGAGGAAACACCGTACACCTGGCGACCGTGTCAGCGTGCACTGTGCCCGGCCCGCCACAGGAGTCAATAGTGCACGATGAGACAAGGATATCCCTGCCGGCCAAACCCTCCCTAACCCGGACGACGCTGGGCCAATTGTGCGCCGCCCCATGGGCCTCCCTCCTTCATCTGCGGCCGGCTGCGACAGAGCCTGGACTCTAACCTAAAATCTCTAGTGGCACAGCTAGCCCTGCGATGCAGTGCCTTAGACCACTGCGCAACTCAGGAGGCCAGTGTTTTGGGTAATTTTACTGTTGAAAAATAAATGATAGTCCCGTTAAGCACACCTGTCTAATTAAGCGCACCTGTCTAATGTCCATTGCTCATGTTTCTTAGCCCAAGCAAGTCGCTTCATCTTATTGGTGTCTTTTAGTAGTGGTTTCTTTGCAGCAATTCAACCATGAAGGCCTGATTCATGCAGTCTCTGTACATTTGATGTTGAGATGTGTCTGTTACTTGAACTCTGTCAAGCATTTATTTAGGCTGCAATTTCTGATGCTGGTAACTCTAATGAATGTATCCTCTGCAGCAGAAGTAACTATGGCTCTTCCGTTCCTGTGGTGGTCCTCATGAGAGCCAGTTTTATTTTGTTACATTACAGCGTTATTCTAAAACCTACACACAATACACCATAATGCCACAAAGAAAAAGGTTTTTAGAAATGTCTTCTAATTTATAATAAAAATAAACTTAACCTGTTGGGGCTAGGGGGCAGTATTTTCACGGCTGGATAAAAAAACGTACCCGATTTAATCTGGTTACTAATCCTACCCAGTAACTAGAATATGCATATACTTATTATATATGGATAGAAAACACCCTAAAGTTTCTAAAACTGTTTGAATGGTGTCTGTGAGTATAACAGAACTCATTTGGCAGGCAAAACCCTGAGACATTTTCTGACAGGAAGTGGATACCTGATGTGTTGAATTACCTTTAAGCCTATGCCATTGAAACACACAGGGGTTGATTAATGTTTTGGCACTTCCTATTGCTTCCACTAGATGTCACCAGCCTTTACAAAGTGTTTTGAGTCTTTTACTGTGAGATCTGACCGAACAAGAGCCATGGAACGGTGATGGCCGATTAGACTCTGGCGCGCGAGTTCATGTTGGGTACCCTCGTTCCAATACGTTATAAAAGAGAATGCATTCGTCCACCTTGAATATTATTCATGTTCTGGTTAAAAAAGGCCCTAATGATTTATGCTATACAACGTTTGACATGTTTGAACGAACGTAAATATATTTTTTCCCCTCGTTCATGAAGTGAAGTCCGCGGGCTTAGATCATGTGCTAACAAGACGGAGATTGTTGGACATAAATGATGAGCTTTTTTGAACAAAACTACATTCGTTATGGACCTGTGATACCTGGAAGTGACATCTGATGAAGAGAATCAAAGGTAATGGATTATTTACATAGTATTTTCGATTTTAGATCTCCCCAACATGGCGGCTAGTCTGTATCGCAACGCATATTTTTCTGGGCGCAGTGCTCAGATTATTGCAAAGTGTGATTTCCCAGTAAGGTTATTTTTAAATCTGGCAAGTTGATTGCGTTCAAGAGATGTAAATCTATAATTCTTTAAATGACAATATAATATTTTACCAATGTTTTCTAATTCTAATTATTTAATTTGTGGTGGTGACTTGACTGCCGGTTATTGGAGGGAAACGATTTCCTCAACATCAATGCCATAGTAAAACGCTTTTTTTGATATAAATATGAACTTGATAGAACTAAAAATGCATGCATTGTCTAACATAATGTCCTAGGAGTGTCATCTGATGGAGATTGTAAAAGGTTAGTGCATCATTTTAGCTGGTTTTATGGTTTTGGTGACCCTGTCTTTGAATTGACAAAACATTACACACAGCTATTGTCAATGTACTCTCCTAACATAATCTAACTTTATGCTTTCGCCGTAAAACCTTTTTGAAATCGGACGACGTGGTTAGATTAAGGAGATGTTTATCTTTCAAAGGGTGTAAGATAGTTGTATGTTTGAAAAATTTGAATTTTGACATTTATTTGGTTTCAAATTTGCCGCTCTTGAAATGCACCTGCTGTTGATGGAGTGCACCACGGGGGGGACGCTAGCGTCCCACCTAGCCCATAGAGGTTAAGTCACATTTATGTAAGCATTCAGACCCTTTACTCAGTACTTTGTTGAAGCACCTTTGGCAGCAACTACAGCCTTGAGGCTTCTTGGGTATGACGCTACAAGCTTGGCACACCTCTATTTGGGGAGTTTGTCCCATTCTTCTCTGCAGATCCTCTCAAGCAGATGGGGATAATTGCTGCACAGCTTTTTTCAGGTCTCTCCGGAGATGTTTGATTGAGTTCAAGTCCGGGCTCTGGCAAGGCCACTTAAGGACATTCAGAGACTTGTCCCAAAGCCAGTCCTGCTTTGTTTTGGCCATGTGCTTAGGGTTGTTGTCCTTTTGGAAGGTGAACCTTCACCCCAGTCTCAGGTCCTGACCGTTCTGGAGCAGGTTTTCATCAAGGAACTCTCTGTACTTTTCTCTGTTCATCTTTGCCTCGATCCTGACTAGTTTCCCTGCCCCTGCCTCTGAAAAACATCCCCACAGCATGATACTGCCACCACCATGCTTCTGAAGTGATGTAGTGATGGTTCCAGGTTTCCTCGATACATGATGCTTGGCATTCAGGCCAATCTTGGTTTCATCAGACCAGAGAATCTTGTTTCTCATGGTCTGAGAGTCTTTAGATGCAACTCATGTGCCTTTAACTGAGGAGTGGCTTCCATCTGGCCACTCTTGTCATGCCCTGATCTGTTTCACCTGTCTCTGTGATTGTCTCCACTCCCTCCAGGTGTCGCTTAATTTCCCCAGTGTATTTATCCATGTGTTTCATGTCTCTCTGTGCCAGTTCGTCTTGTATGTTTACTCAAGTCAACCAGCGTGTTTTTCCCCGTACTCCTTTTCTATTCTCCTTTGCTTGTCTTCCCAGTTTTGACCACTGCCTGACTCTGGACTACTCTCCCGCCTGCCTGATCATCCTGCCTGTCCTGACCTTGTATCTGCCTGCCCTTCGGTACCTATTGGACTCTGAACTGGTTTTGACCTTTTGCCTGTACACAACCATTGTGTACCCCTTTTTGGATTAATAAACATTGTAAGACTCCAACCATCTGCCTCCTGTGTCTGCATCTGGGTCTCAACTTGTGCCATGATAACTCTACCATAAAGGCCTGATTGGTGGAGTATTGCAGAGAGGAACTCCAGAGCTCTGTCAGGGTGATCATCGGGATCTTGATCACCTTCCTGACCAAGGTCCTTCTCAGTTTGGCCGGCAGCCAGCTCTAGGAAGAGTCTTGGTGGTTCCAAACTTCCTCCACTTAAGAATGATGGAGGCCACTGTGTTCTTGGGGACTTTCAATGCTGCAGACATGTTTATGTTACCCTTCTCCAGATCTGTGCCTTGTTTTTTTGCTCTGACATGCACTGTCAACTGTGTGACCTTTTATAGACAGTTGTGTGTCTTTCCAAATCATGTCCAATCAATTGCATTTACCACAGGTGGACTCCAAACAAGTTGTAGAAACATCTCAAGAATGATCAATGGAAACAGGATGCACCTGAGCTCAATTTTGAGTCTCATAGCAAAGGTTCTGAATACTTATGTAAATAAGCTATTTTGTCTTTTTATTATTTAATACATTTGCTAAAATATCTGAAAACAACTTTTTGCTTTATCTTTGTGGGGTATTGTGCGTAGATTACTGAGGATTTTATTTGATTTAATCCGTTTTAGAATAAGGCTATAATGTAAAAACATTTGGAAATTGTCAAGGCGTCTGAATTCTTTCTGAAGGCACTGTGCAACACTACTTCCAGCAGCATCTGGTCTCCCGTCAAGGGACCGATCAGGACCAACCCTGCTTCAGTGGCAAGTAGTTGCAAAAGTAGCTAAAAAGTAGTAAGTAGTTGAAAAGTTGATAATTAGCTAAAATGCTAAAGTTTTCCGTGATGAAATTTGAACTTGCAACCTTTGAGTTTCTAGATATTCACCCACGCATCCACCATGACCAACCACCCTACTTTTGTTTTAGCCTTAAGTAACCAGCTGTCTTATGTAACCATACATAAGGTAAGGCAACAACACATCTGTCACGCTAATCCTCAACATTGGGGCCTCTCAGGGGTGCATGCTTAGTCCCCTCCTGTACTCCCTGTTCTCCCACAACTGCGTGGCCAAGCATGACTCCAACACCATTATTAAGTTTGCTGACGACAAAACAGTTGTTGGCCTGATCACCGACAACGATGAGACAACCTATAGGGAGGAGGCCAGAGACCTGGCAGTGTGGTGCCAGGACAACAACCTCTCCCTCAATGTGAGCAAGACAAAGGAGCTGATCGTGGATTACAGGAAAACGAGGGCCGAACAGGCCCCAATTAACATCAAAAGGGCTGTAGTTGAGCGGGTCGAGAATTTCAAGTTCCTTGGTGTCCATATCACCAACAAACTATTATGGTCCAAACACACCAAGACAGTCGTGAAGAGGCCCCGACAACACCTTTTCCCCCACAGGAGACTGAAAAGATTTGGCATGGTTCCCCAGATCCTCAAAAAGTCCTACAGCTGCACCATCGAGAGCATCCTGACCCGTTGCATCACCGCCTGATATGGCAACTCCTCGGCATCTTACCATAAGGAGGGTAGTGCATACGGCCCGGTATATCACTCGGGCCAAGCTTCCTGCCATCCAGGATATAATAGGCGGAGTCAGAGGAAGGCCCAAAAAATGGTCAAAGACTCCAGTCACCCAAGTCATAGACTGTTCTCTCTGGTACCACAAGGCAACAGTACCGGAGCGTCAAGTCTAGGACCAAAAGGCTCCCTCCCTTGTTTTTACACTGCTGCTACTCACTGTTTATTATCTATGCATAGTCACTTTACCCCTACCTACATGTACAAATAACTTCAAATAACCTGTATCCCCGCACATTTACTCGGTACCGGTACCCCTTGAAAATATAGCCTCGTTCTTGTTATTTTATTGTGTTACTTAAAAGAAAATGTATTTAGTAAATATTTTCTTAACTCTGTTTCTTGAACTGTATTGTTGGTTAACCTCTATGGGCTAGGTGGGACGCAAGCGTCCCACCCGTGGTGCACTCCATCAACAGCAGGTGCATTTCAAGAGCGGCAAATTTGAATCCAAATAAATGTCAAAATTCAATTTTTTCAAACATACAACTATTTTACACCCTTTGAAAGATAAACATCTCCTTAATCTAACCACGTTTTACGATTTCAAAAAGGTTTTACGGCGAAAGCATAAATTTAGAGTATGTTAGGACAGTACATTTACAAGAGTTGTGTGTAATGTTTTATCAATTCAAAGACAGGGTCACCAAAACCATAAAACCAGCTAAAATGATGCACTAACCTTTTACAATCTCCATCAGATGACACTCCTAGGACATTATGTTAGACAATGCATGCATTTTTAGTTCTATCAAGTTCATATTTATATCCAAAAACAGCGTTTTACTATGGCATTGATGTTGAGGAAATCGTTTCCCTCCAATAACCGGCAGTCAAGTCAGCACCACAAATTAAATAATTAAAATTAGAAAACATTGGTAAAATATTATATTGTCATTTAAAGAATTATAGATTTACATCTCTTGAACGCAATCAACTTGTCAGATTTAAAAATAACCTTACTGGGAAATCACACTTTGCAATAATCTGAGCACTGCGCCCAGAAAAATACGCGTTGCGATACAGACTAGCCGTCATGTTGGGGAGATCTAAAATCGAAAATACTATGTAAATAATCCATTACCTTTGATTCTCTTCATCAGATGTCACTTCCAGGTATCACAGGTCCATAACGAATGTAGTTTTGTTCAAAAAAGCTCATCATTTATGTCCAAAAATCTCCGTCTTGTTAGCACATGATCTAAGCCCGCCGGACTTCACTTCATGAACGAGGGGAAAAAATATATTTACGTTCGTTCAAACATGTCAAACGTTGTATAGCATAAATCATTAGGGCCTTTTTTAACCAGAACATGAATAATATTCAAGGTGGACGAATGCATACTCTTTTATAACGTATTGGAACGAGGGTACCCAACATGAACTCGCGCGCCAGGTGTCTAATGGGCCATCATCGTTCCATGGCTCTTGTTCGGTCAGATCTCCCTCCAGAAGACTCAAAACACTTTGTAAAGGCTGGTGACATCTAGTGGAAGCAATAGGAAGTGCCAAAATATTCCTCAGCCCCTGTGTTTTTCAATGGCATAGGTTTAAAGGTAATACAACACATCAGGTATCCACTTCCTGTCAGAAAATGTCTCAGGGTTTTGCCTGCCAAATGAGTTCTGTTATACTCACAGACACCATTCAAACAGTTTTAGAAACTTTAGAGTGTTTTCTATCCATATATAATAAGTATATGCATATTCTAGTTACTGGGTAGGATTAGTAACCAGATTAAATCGGGTACATTTTTTTATCCAGCCGTGCAAATACTGCCCCCTAGCCCTAACAGGTTTAAGGGCTTGTAAGTAGGCATTTCACGGTAAGGTTTACACCTGTTGTATTTGGCGCATGTGACAAATACAATTTGATTTGATTTGATAGCAAATGTAAATGGAGTGTCCTGGATTTACTTACAGAATAATGGTATGAGACAAATCACGTGGACAGGACTCCCGGCCGCAAACCTGAACCTATAGGGGAGGGTCCGGGTGGGCATCTGTACTTGACGGCGGCTCTGGTTCGGGGCGTAGCACCCCCACCGCCCGCTGATCCCCCCGCTTCTGTGTCGCCGGAGGAAACAGACCGTGGATCATCGCCGGAGGCTTTGGAACGCCGACCGCCGCTGTAGACTGGGCTGAAGGCCACCGCTGAAGACTCTGGGCTGCAGACCGCCGCTGAAGACTCTGGGCTGCAGACCGCCGCTGAAGACTATTTCAAAAACTATTTCAATAAAGGTGAAACTGACTGAATGAATCCTTGTGCCTTTCGATGAAACAGAAATAAATTATTATACAGAAAGCAGGGCATTTTGTGAAATGTGTTGCCTTCTCCCATGAGCTTCTACACACAAAGCAGAAATGTTATGATTTAAGCGGTAAATCGCCAGTGTGTGTGAGTAAACAGGAAGCAGACAAACTTAACATCACCAGTCTGTCCTTCTACTCCTCCCTCTTTCTCTCTCTCTTTCTCTTCTCTCTCTCTCCTTTTTTAACAGGGTCTACGTAGGCCGGCTTTTATAGTAAAGACCGCTAGCAGGGTCTTGGTAGATAGAGAATGGGCTTGAAATGCACTCTAGTTGTGACTGTGTAGTCTTTTGGTGTGATTCTACCTGGTGCTAGTGGGTTGAGGTGCTTTAGCTGAAGTTAGTGTCCGAAATATGCTTTACAGTGGCTTGTTATTGAGACATGACATTAATGAGTTCAGCTCAGTGCTGCTTCTAAAGCAATGTTACTTCAATCTATCTGCCGCCGAACTGTCCAAGGGGGCTTCAACAGACTCTTCCTTCGCAACGTCCCCTAAGGCCCTTCTGCTAGCCTGCTAACCTCGGCCTGCTAGCTGTCTGGATCGCCGTGTCTCCAGCTTGCCTAGCTACTCACTGGACCCTATGATTCAAGCTTCTACTTTTAAAAATCCACCTTTCCAGAAACAAGTCTCTCACCGTTTCTGTAAATGCTGTTATCTTGAAGTGGAAACATCTAGGAGCAACAACAGCTCAGCCGTGAAGTGGTAGGCCACACAAGGTCACAGAATCGGACTGCCGAGTGCTGAACTGCGTAGCGTTTAAAAATGTTCTGTCCTCGGTCGCAACACTCACTACTGAGTTCCAAACTGCCTCTGGAAGCAACTTCAGCACAAGAACTGTTCATCTGGAGATTCATGAAATGGGTTTCCATGGCCGAGCAGCCGCACACAAGCTAAAAAACTCTCTTGGGTAGGGGGCAGTATTTTCATCTCTGGATGAAAAGTGTGCCCAAAGTAAACTGCCTGTTACTTAGGCCCAGAAGCTAGGATATGCATATAATTGGTAGATTTGGATAGAAAACACTCTAACGTTTTTAAAACTGTTACAATAATGTCTGTGAGTATAACAGAACTGATATGGCAGGCGAAACCCCGAGGACAAACCATCCAGGGGAGAAAAAAATTGAGGTCATAGGATTTTCCAATTGGTTTCTATGGGATACCCGTATTATTAGGAACGTGGTTGCAGTTCCTATGGCTTCCACTAGTTGTCAATAGTCTTTAGACTATTGTTTTTCTTTTGAGAAATGAAGAAGTAGTCCTATTCATTGTAAGTGTCACTCCAGGTGGACTCTACTGTTTTGGTGTACGTGAACTGGAGCGCGCTTCACGTTCTTTTTATCAGGTATTAGAAACAGTTTATTCCGTCTTAAATTTGATCGATTATTTACGTTTTACGTTGAGGTTGGATTAGGAACGTTGTTTGAAATGTTTGGACCAAGTTTATAGGTAACTTATTAGATACTTTGTAGGCATGTTGGGCGAGTTCAAACAGGTGTATTTCTGAATCAAACGCGCCAAATAAATAGACATTTTTGGGACATAAAGAAGGACCTTATCGAACAAAAGGACCATTTGTGATGTTTCTGGGACATTTTGGAGTGCCAACAGAAGAAGATCTTCAAAGATAAGGCATTAATTATATCGCTATTTCTGACTTTTGTGGCGCACCTTTCTGGTTGAAATATGATTTTCATGTGTTTGTATACGGGGCGCTGTCCTCAGATAATCACATGGTTTGCTTTCGCCGTAAAGCCTTTTTGAAATCTGACACAGCTGCTGGATTAACAAGAAGTTAAGCTTTATTTTGATGTATAACACATATATTTTCAAGAATGTTAGATATTTGAATTTGGTATTTTTGAATTCCGTGCTCTGCAATTTCACCGGATGTTGGCCAGGTGGGACGTTACCGCCCCACCTGCCCATAAGAATTAAGATCACCATGCGCAATGCCAAGTGTCAGGTGGTGGTGTAAAGCTCGCCACCATCGAACTCTGGAGGATTGGGTGTCCACATACTTTTGTGTGTATGTCCTTTCCTCCCTCTCTCCCCCTATTTCATCCACGCTTGTCCTCCCCTGTCCTCCTCCAGCTGTCAGTGTAGGTCTGTTGAGCTGTTGTTGCCGGACTATAATTACAGGGGGTTGTCGCTGGGTTAGCTTACCATCTATCCGTTATCTGGAACCCTGTGCTGAGTCTGTTATGCTCGAAGGACCATATTCAGCCAAACACGTTAAGACAGATCCAGAGTTGATTGTATGGTGCTTGTGAGGAAAATCACATTTGGTTTGTAGTGTATGTTAAAAATATGCATGATTATGTCTTGCTTTTTTGTATGACATTGGGCTGTCTTAACTCTTTTCATTGGATTTCAAAAATAGGCATTATATTTATATTTTTGTGTAATATATTTGTAATATATTTGTAATTTACTATGTGGACATTTGACTCGATTTCATGTTTATAGCCATAGCTACTGGATTTTCCAGTAGTTTAATGACTTAATACTGTCACGTCCTGGCCAGTATAAGGGTTAATTGTTATTGTAGTTTGGTCAGGACGTGGCAGAGGGTATTTGTTTTATCAAATCAAATCAATCAAATCAAATTTATTTTTATATAGCCCTTCGTACATCAGCTGATATTCTCAAAGTGCTGTACAGAAACCCAGCCTAAAACCCCAAACAGCAAGCAAAGCATGTGAAAGAAGCACGGTGGCTAGGAAAAACTCCCTAGGAAAAACTCCCTAGAAAGGCCAAAAACCTAGGAAGAAACCTAGAGAGGAACCAGGCTATGAGGGGTGGCCAGTCCTCTTCTGGCTGTGCAGGGTGGATATTAAAACAGAACATGGTCAAAATGTTAAAATGTTAAAATGTTCATAAATGACCAGCATGGTCAAATAATAATAATCATAGTAGTTGTCGAGGGTGCAACAAGCACGTCCGGTGAACAGGTCAGGGTTCCATAGCCGCAGGCAGAACAGTTGAAACTGGAGCAGCAGCACGGCCAGGTGGACTGGGGACAGCAAGGAGTCATCATACCAGGTAGTCCTGAGGCATGGTCCTAGGGCTCAGGTCCTCCGAGAGAAAGACAGAAAGAGAGAAAGAGAGAATTAGAGAGAGCATATTTAAATACACACAGGACACCGGATAAGACAAGAGAAATACTCCAGATGTAACAGACTGACCCTAGCCCCCCGACACATAAACTACTGCAGCATAAATACTGGAGGCTGAGACAGGAGGGATCAGAAGACACTGTGGCCCCATCCGATGATACCCCCGGACAGGGCCAAACAGGCAGGATATAACCCCACCCACTTTGCCAAAGCACAGCCCCCACACCACTAGAGGGATGTCTCCAACCACCAACTTACCGTCCTAAGACAAGGCCGAGTATAGCCCACAACGATCTCCGCCATGGCACAACCCAAGGGGGGGGGGGGGGGGGGGGGGCGCCAACCCAGACAGGAAGACCACGTCAGTGACTCAACCCACTCAAGTGACGCACCCCTCCCATGGACGGCATGGAAGAACACCAGTAGGCCAGTGACTCAGCCTCTGTAAAAGGGTTAGAGGCAGAGAATCCCAGTGGAAAGAGGGGAACCGGCAAGGCAGAGACAGCAAGGGCGGTTCGTTGCTCCAGCCTTTCCGTTCACCTTCACACTCCTGGGCCAGACTATACTTAATCATAGGACCTACTGAAGAGATAAGTCTTCAGTAAAGACTTAAAGGTTGAGACTGAGTCTGCGTCTCTCACATTGGTAGGCAGACCATTCCATAAAAATGGAGCTCTATAGGAGAAAGCCCTACCTCCAGCCGTTTGCTTAGAAATTCTAGGGACAATTAGGAGGCCTGCGTCTTGTGACCGTAGCGTACGTGTAGGTATGTACGGCAGGACCAAATCGGAAAGATAGGTAGGAGCAAGCCCATGTAATGCTTTGTAGGTTAGCAGTAAAACCTTGAAATCAGCCCTTGCCTTAACAGGAAGCCAGTGTAGGGAGGCTAACACTGGAGTAATATGATCAAATTTTTTGGTTCTAGTCAGGATTCTAGCAGCCGTATTTAGCACTAACTGAAGTTTATTTAGTGCTTTATCCGGGTAGCCGGAAAGTAGAGCATTGCAGTAGTCCAGCCTAGAAGTAACAAAAGCATGGATTAATTTTTCTGCGTCATTTTTGGACAGAAAATTTCTGATTTTTGCAATGTTACGTAGATGGAAAAAAGCTGTCCTTGAAACAGTCTTGATATGTTCTTCAAAAGAGAGATCAGGGTCCAGAGTAACGCCGAGGTCCTTCACAGTTTTATTTGAGACGACTGTACAACCATCCAGATTAATTGTCAGATTCAACAGAAGATCTCTTTGTTTCTTGGGACCTAGAACAAGCATCTCTGTTTTGTCCGAGTTTAAAAGTAGAAAGTTTGCAGCCATCCACTTCTTTATGTCTGAAACACAGGCTTCTAGCGAGGGCAATTTTGGGGCTTCACCATGTTTCATTGAAATGTACAGCTGTGTGTCGTCTGCATAGCAGTGAAATTTAACATTATGTTTTCGAATGACATCCCCAAGAGGTAAAATATATAGTGAAAACAATAGTGGTCCTAAAACGGAACCTTGAGGAACACCGAAATTTACAATTGATTTGTCAGAGGACAAACCATTCACAGAGACAAACTGATATCTTTCCGACAGATAAGATCTAAACCAGGCCAGAACTTGTCCATGTAGACCAATTTGGGTTTCCAATCTCTCCAAAAGAATGTGGTGATCGATGGTATCAAAAGCGGCACTAAGATCTAGGAGCACGAGGACAGATGCAGAGCCTCGGTCTGACGTCATTAAAAGGTCATTTACCACCTTCACAAGTGCAGTCTCAGTGCTATGATGGGGTCTAAAACCAGACTGAAGCGTTTCGTATACATTGTTTGTCTTCAGGAAGGCAGTCAGTTGCTGTGCAACAGCTTTTTCTAAAATTTTGGAGAGGAATGGAAGATTCGATATAGGCCGATAGTTTTTTATAATTTCTGGATCAAGATTAGGCTTTTTCAAGAGAGGCTTTATTACTGCCACTTTTAGTGAGCTTGGTACACATCCGGTGGATAGAGAGCCGTTTATTATGTTCAACATAGGAGGGCCAAGCACAGGAAGCAGCTCTTTCAGTAGTTTAGTTGGAATAGGGTCCAGTATGCAGCTTGAGGGTTTGGAGGCCATGATTATTTTCATCATTGCGTCAAGAGATATAGTACTAAAACACTTTAGTATCTCCCTTGATCCTAGGTCCTGGCAGAGTTGTGCAGACTCAGGACAATGGAGCTTTGGAGGAATACCCAGATTTAAAGAGGAGTCTGTAATTTGCTTTCTAATGATCATGATCTTTTCCTCAAAGAAGTTCATAAATTTATTACTGCTGAAGTGAAAGCCATCCTCCATTTGCGAAGGCTGCTTTTTAGTTAGCTTTGCGACAGTATCAAAAAGAAATTTCGGATTGTTCTTATTTTCCTCAATTAAGTTGGAAAAATAGGATGATCGAGCAGCAGTAAGGGCTCTTCGATACTGCACGGTACTGTCTTTCCAAGCTAGTCGGAAGACTTACAGTTTGGTGTGGCGCCATTTCCGTTCCAATTTTCTGGAAGCTTGCTTCAGAGCTCGTGTATTTTCTGTATACCAGGGAGCTAGTTTCTTATGACAGATGTTTTTAGTTTTTAGGGGTGCAACTGCATCTAGGGTATTGCGCAAGGTTAAATTGAGTTCCTCGGTTAGGTGGTTAACTGATTTTTGTCCTCTGACGTCCTTGGGTAGGCAGAGGCAGTCTGGAAGGGCATCAAGGAATCTTTGGGTTGTCTGAGAATTTATAGCACGACTTTTAATGCTCCTTGGTTGGGGTCTGAGCAGATTATTTGTTGCAATTGCAAACGTAATAAAATGGTGGTCCGATAGTCCAGGATTATGAGGAAAAACATTTAGATCCACAACATTTATTCCATGGGACAAAACTAGGTCCAGAGTATGACTGTGGCAGTGAGTAGGTCCAGAGACATGTTGGACAAAACCCACTGAGTCGATGATGGCTCCGAAAGCCTTTTGGAGTGGGTCTGTGGACTTTTCCATGTGAATGTTAAAGTCACCAAAAATTAGAATATTATCTGCTATGACTACAAGATCCGATAGGAATTCAGGGAACTCAGTGAGGAACACTGCATATGGCCCAGGAGGCCTATAAACAGTAGCTATAAAAAGTGAGTGAGTAGGCTGCATAGATTTCATGACTAGAAGCTCAAAAGACGAAAACGTCATTGTTGTTTTTTTTTTTGTAAATTGAAATTTGCTATCGTAAATGTTAGCAACACCTCCGCCTTTGCCGGATGCACGGGGGGTATGGTCACTAATGTAACCTGGGGGTGAGGCCTCATTTAACACAGTAAATTCATCAGGCTTAAGCCATGTTTCAGTCAGGCCAATCACATCAAGATTATTATCAGTGATTAGTTCATTGACTATAACTGCCTTGGAAGTGAGGGATCTAACATTAAGTAACCCAATTTTGAGATGTGAGGTATCACAATCTCTTTCAATAATGGCAGGAATGGAGGAGGTCTTTATACTAGTGAGATTGCTAAAGCGAACACCGCCATTTTTAATTTTGCCCAACCTAGATCGAGGCACAGACACGGTCTCAATGGGGGAAGCTGAGCTGACTACACTGACTGTGCTAGTGGCAGACTCCACTAAGCTGGCAGGCTGGCTAACAGCCTGCTGCCTGGCCTGCACCCTATTTCATTGTGGAGCTAGAGGAGTTAGAGCCCTGTCTATGTTCGTAGATAAGATGAGAGCACCCCTCCAGCTAGGATGGAGTCCGTCACTCCTCAACAGGCCAGGCTTGGTCCTGTTTGTGGGTGAGTCCCAGAAAGAGAGCCAATTATCTACAAATTCTATCTTTTGGGAGGGGCAGAAAACAGTTTTCAACCAGCGATTGAGTTGTGAGACTCTGCTGTAGAGCTCATCACTCCCCCTAACTGGGAGGGGGCCAGAGACAATTAATCGATGCCGACACATCTTTCTAGCTGATTTACACGCTGAAGCTATGTTGCGCTTGGTGACCTCTGACTGTTTCATCCTAACATCGTTGGTGCCGACGTGGATAACAATATCTCTATACTCTCTACACTCGCCAGTTTTAGCTTTAGCCAGCACCGTCTTTAGATTAGCCTTAACGTCGGTAGCCCTGCCCCCTGGTAAACAGTGTATGATCGCTGGATGATTAGTTTTAAGTCTAATACTGCGGGTAATGGAGTCGCCAATGACTAGGGTTTTCAATTTGTCAGAGCTAATGGTGGGAGCCGTCGGCGTCTCAGACCCCACAACGGGAGGAGTAGAGACCAGAGAAGTCTCGGCCTCCGACTCCGACTCGCTTAATGGGGAGAACCGGTTGAAAGTTTCTGTCGGCTGAATAAGCGACACCGGTTGAGCATTCCTACAGCGTTTCCCTCCAGAAGCCATGAGAAAGATGTCCGGCTGCGGGGACCGTGCGAGGGGGTTTATACTAACGTTACTATCTGTACTTACTGGTGGCACAGACGCTGTTTCATCCTTTCCTACACTGAAATTACCCTTGCCTAACGATCGCGTCTGAAGCTGGGCTTGCAGCACAGCTATCCTTGCCGTAAGGCGATCGTTCTCCTGTATATTATAAGTACAACGACTGCAATTAGAAGGCATCATGTTAATGTTACTTAGCTTCGGCTGTTTGAAGTCCTGACGAACCATGTCCAGATAAAACCTCCGGGGATGAATGAAAAAAGTTGAGTGAGGAAAAAAGTTGAGTGAGGGAAAAAGTAAAAATATACGGTAATGAAAAAGTAAAAAACCGTCAGGTATCAAAGTAAGATCGGCAACAAAAACGCACAGCAGCGTAAACAGCAGCGTAAACAAGTCTGCAAGTTGCAAGTTGTGACCGGGGTGGTGTTTTGGTAAAAGGGTGTTTGATTTAGTATTTCCAGGTTTTTGGTTTATGGTCTATGTTTATGTATTTCTATGTGTAGTCTAGTAAGTGTGTTTCTATGTAGAGTTAATTGTGGTGGACTTCCAATTGAAGGCAGCTGTGTGGTGTTGCCTTTGATTGGAAGTCCTATATTCGTTGGGTGTGTTTGTCTGTGTGTTTGTGGGAGATTGTTCTGTGTTTAGCCGTGTGCCTTGTCAGACTGTCTATTAATCGTTCGTTCTCTTGTTTTGTTATTTTTGTACGTTCATTTTGGAAGTTAATAAACGTCAAGATGAGCTTACACATACCTGCTGCATTTTGGTCCTCCATTACCGACGAAAACCGTGACAAATACTGTATACAGTATGTTCTCAGAGATGCATAAGATTCAGTGCTTGATGTGTTCCGGCTCTGAGCTTGACAATGATGACTAGATCAATGCAGGATAAATGCTTTGAGAGAGAGAGAGAGAGGTAATGATGTGAAATCTGGAGGGCCTCAGGAGGGCGTGAAAACCCCATTATATGTCCATGGATGTCTGAAGTGGCACCCTAATCCCTTCATAATGCACTACATCTTGGATTCAATCCAAGGCGCGTTGTTTTCAACAAATGCATAGCAGTTGACATTTAAAGGTAATTTACACTTGAGCAGACATTGGACAAAATTTAAAATCAAACATGAATTATATTTTTTCACTTTTATCTACCATCTGCTTTTATCAACCATTCAAATGTTGTTTTTTACTCCAATGATTTAACATGCTTAAAAACATGAGGCTACTACATTATTAAAGTACAGCCTTACAGTAGATAACATGTATATGAAATTACAACAACAAAGAGTTATGTGTTTCTAACCTGGAAATGGCGCTCAGCAAATAAATGCTATTTTCTGTGACATTTACAATGAATCGGTCCTTCTAAAAAAATATTGACCCCCATAACTTTTTATGCAATACAATTCTGTGGTTAATGCTTTTTTGTTAATACTGTATATGACATACAGCCTCAGTTAACACGAGGCACCTAGAGTATGTATTATCTACTGCGTTCCCTTGGTATCCATGGCAATACCATATTGATTTTAGGGACGTCATTACATTTCTAAGGGTCAACCTTTTATCAGCAGAAGTAGTAAATAGACATAGGCTTTTTTTAATCACAGTTTCAATCCATTCAGACTGTCAGCCAGACATCCCGAACTTTGATTTACTCAGCATTTCCTCCACCAAACATTGAGGGAATTCAAAGCCGTATGTTACGGATACAAGTGTGTATCCTGTGTGTTTCTTTTCTCTCCTTCTCCCCATCACAGGTGACAATCATCAGTCCCCAATCAGAAGACACCTGTTCCTTCTCCCTCAACCAATCACAGTCCCTTTCCCTTGGTTTAAAAACCCAGTCAGTTGTTTTCTCCCGGAGCTCATTTTTATCTCGCGAGCTCATTCTCACTCTGTGATCAATCTTTGTGCTCATTCGCTCTTGTGTCCAATCTCTATCTCCCCGTGTCTCTCTCTCTCTGTATTGATCTCTTTTGTTTTTGCAAACTACATGTCACATTTGTCCGGTAATCCTGTGAGTATTGTTTTGTTATTTGACTGTTTGTTTGTTTGGTGGGAAAAGGGGGTACCAAGACAAGTCGCCCATGGGCATACATTACCCGTAGGAATACTGTGTCTAAGTACCATAGTTAGAACTGGGCGGACCACCCACTGTATTTTTGGTTAGTTAGCTAGCTGTTGTTGAAATAGGCTAGTCTAGCTTAGGGGTGGTTTTGGATTATTGTTTCGTTGCTTGGGTCCAGCTCAGCCCCTTTTCCCACACCCCTTTACCGTGTGTTTAAAATAAACCTTTTGAGTTTGACGGTAGATTTCAGTTGTCTGTGGTTTTTGGTTCTCACTGTTACATGTCACGATTATAATTTGCATGATTTATGTTACGGGTCTCGTATCCATCCCCCCTAGACCGCTGGGCCAAAGAGGTTCGTAACATAAGTGGGGGCTCATCCAGGATCTGTCATTACTGACGCCCATACCGCTCATGCAGATTGTTATTGTGTGGTTAGTCAGTGTTGAGCGTCATAAGCATTAGTGTTTGCTATTTGTTGGCTTTTGTGTTTGGTAGTAGTTCAAGATGGCTACTTTTGAGTTGAAATCCTTTTTGGATAACCCTTTGTGGGAGGTGTTTAATAAATGTCGTAAAATTGATTTAATGACCTTGGCAGAACATTATTCATTGTCTATTTCTCACAATTTAGTTAAGGCGGAGGTTAAGAAACTAGTGTTAAATGTATTGTTGAAAGAGCAGGTGCTTGTGTTACCGCTGCCTGAGCCTACTACCCCTGTAGGGGATGTTGCTGCTCCTGTAAGCCCGTCGGTGTCTGAGACCGAAGGCGAGGCTAAAGCTCCAGCTACATTGCCCCGTTTTGATCCACTCTCCCCACTGTCAACTGGTGATGCCAGAAGGGATGTCCGTTCTATACAGTTTCAACTGGAGGCAGAAGAGAGAGCCCAAATTAGGCGAGAAAATCTCCAGTTAGAAATGTGTAAACTTGAGGCAGAAAAAGAAAGAGAACAGCGGCAGTTGGAAATCTGTAAAATAGAGGCTGAAAAAGAAAGAGAACAGCGGCAGATGGATTTCAAAATGCGCCAAATGGAACTGGAAGCAGAGACAGCGAGGCTAGCCTTCGTTCCTACTGTGCCTGTTAGTGAGTCGTCCTCACCAGCTGTAGCTTCCAACACGTTTGACATTAGTAGGCAGATTGCCTTAGTACCTTTGTTTAGAGAGTCAGAGGTTGACTCCTATTTTTGTGTGTTTGAACGTATAGCTGTAGCCTTGAAATGGCCTGAAGAAGTATGGTGTTTATTGCTACAATGTAAATTAACTGGTAAAGCCCAAGAGGTTTTATCAGCGCTACCTCTGGAAGATAGTTTGAACTATGAAGTGGTCAAAGCTACCGTTCTTCGCGCTTATGAGCTTGTGCCTGAGGCATACCGACAGAGATTTAGGTCTCATAGAAAGTCTTCTAATAAGACTTATGTGGAGTTTGCTAGAGACAAGGGAAATCTGTTTGATAAATGGCATGCTGCTAGTAAGGTAACTGATTTCAACTCTCTCCGGGAGTTAATTTTGTTGGAAGAGTTTAAAAATTGTTTACCCGAACGCATTGTAGTATACCTAAATGAACAGAAAGTATCCTCCCTGTCAGAAGCGTCTGTGTTGGCAGACGAGTTTGTGTTGACGCACAAGAGTGTGTTTTCGGCTCATACTGAGAGTAGAGCTACTGAGTTGCCTACTTTTAGTCCTGGTCGGCCCGCAGTATATCAAGCACGCCAGAAAAATGAGCGTCCCTGTTTCTATTGTCATAAAGTGGGACATATGATTAATGATTGCTTCCTACTAAAACGCAAACAAGGGATGCCTATTCGTGCAAAGCCGCCGACAGGTGTTGGGCTAATTCGTACTGTTGTGAGGTCTGAAACGAAACCAGTGCCTCAGGGTAAATGTAGTTTGAAAGTCTCAGTACCCGACCGCAGTTACGAACCGTTCATTTTCGAGGGGTTTGTGTCCATAGCGAATGACGAAGCATCTCAGCGTCCTGTTAAAATCCTTAGAGATACTGGTGCGGCACAGTCATTTATATTGTCTGATGTGTTGCCCTTATCCGACAATACATACTGTGGTTCCAGTGTGTTAGTTCAGGGTATTGAAATGGGTTTTGTCCCAGTGCCATTGCACTTTGTGAATGTACACTCTGAGTTGATCAGTGGAATATTCAGAGTGGGGGTACGTCCTATGTTGCCAGTAAAAGGTGTGACCTTTATAATGGGTAACGATATTGCTGGAGGAAAGGTAGTACCCGTATTGGAAGTGTTGGATAAAAGTGACCACTCTCTCTCCAATGAGTTGGCACAGAGTTATCCCCATGTGTTCCCCGCTTGTGCTGTCACTCGTGCTCAGGCAAGACAAGTGGGTGACGTGATAGATTTGTCGAACACTGTTCTGTTCAAAGAAGATGATCAAGAGGATGGGTTGTGTACTACCTCTGCGAAGCTGATCACCTCTGACAAACAGACAAGGGAAGAATCGAAGTATGTTGAACTTATTGCTGAGGCAATACAGTTACCAGTCACTCGTGAGCAGCTGATTGCTAACCAGAAGGTTGACAACAAGCTTGCTAAATGTTTTTCTAGTGTTGTCTCATTGGAAGAGGTAAAGAAGAAGAATGTGGCTTACTTTCTTGATGGTAATCTCCTCATGCGTAAATGGACATCCCATGGTGGCGCGGAGGGAGATTGGAATGCTGTTTACCAAATAGTGATTCCTACAGCCTTTCGACACAATGTGTTATCCCTTGCTCATGATCACCAGTGGTCTGGACACTTAGGGATCACGAAGACTTATGATCGGATCCTTCGACATTTCTTTTGGCCAGGTTTAAAACAAGATGTGGCTCAGTTCTGTCGGACATGTCACACATGTCAGGTTACAGGAAAACCAAATCAGGTTATTCCTCCTGCTCCTCTTTGTCCTATACCTGTCATAGGTGAACCATTTGAACATGTGGTGGTTGATTGTGTTGGACCGTTACCGAAGACAAAATCGGGTAACCAGTTTCTGTTAACGATAATGTGTATGGCAACAAGATACCCCGAAGCCATTCCTCTGAGAAGGATTACAGCTCCAGTGGTGAGTAAAGCCTTAATTAAGTTCTTCACGACATTCGGGTTACCTAAGGTGGTACAAACTGATCAAGGTACAAATTTCCTGTCAAAGCTCTTCAAGCAGGTGTTAAAATCCTTGTCAGTTGCGCACCGTGTATCAAGCGCATATCACCCAGAGTCTCAGGGTGCGCTTGAACGATGGCATCAGACACTGAAGTCTATGCTACGTAAATATTGTTTGGAATCTGAGAAAGATTGGGATGAGGGAGTTCCTCTAGTTTTGTTTGCTGCTCGTGAAACTGTACAGGAGTCCCTAGGGTTCAGCCCAGCTGAACTAGTGTTTGGTCACACAGTGAGAGGACCAATGAAAGTCCTTAAAGAACAGTTTTTGTCCCAAGAGTTGTGTACGGAAGAAGAGAATGTGTTGGACTACGTTAGTCGCTTTCGTGAGCGCCTACACCAAGCCTGTGCTCTCGCTAAGGAAGCTCTGTCTTCCTCACAAACAAGTATGAAAAGACACTATGATAAACAGGCTGTTTCTCGTCCACTACAGCCAGGTGACCAAGTGCTGGTGTTATTGCCTGTTCCAGGATCTTCACTGTCAGCTCGTTTCTCTGGTCCTTATTTGATTGAAAAGAAGTTAAGTGAAACTGATTATGTGCTTCAAACTCCTGATAGAAAACGGCAATCTCGTGTGTGCCACATTAACATGTTGAAAGCATACCAAACCCGACCCATCACCCAGGTAGATGGTTCAACCACAGCGGAAGTTACTGCTATTTCTGCTGCTTCTACGGCTATGATAGTGGACTGTCATATTGATGATGTTGATGGAGATGGATTGGAGTTGCGCAATACTCAGCAGCAGTGTGCTAGATTGCCCAACTCAGAAATGCTGATGTCTCTCCAGTCAGGTCTGGTTCACTTAACGGAAGGACAGGCCGACGATATTGTGAGGCTACTCCACAGTTTTCCATGTCTCTTTAATGACGTTCCTACTCGCACAAATGTGTTGGAACATGACATTAATGTTGGAAATGCTGCCCCTATCAAGCAACACCCATATCGTGTCAATGCTTCTAAGAGGAAGATAATGAGGGATGAAGTGAAATATTTGTTGGAAAATGACCTGGCCACGCCAAGTTCAAGCCCTTGGAGTTCTCCTTGCATTCTGGTTCCTAAACCTGATGGTACGTCCAGGTTATGTACGGATTATCGAAAGGTAAATTCTGTCACATTGCCAGATTCTTTCCCGTTACCCAGACTGGACGACTGTATTGACACTGTTGGTGCTGCTACTTATGTAACTAAGTTGGACCTCTTAAAAGGTTACTGGCAGGTTCCGTTAACCTCACGTGCTTCTGAGATTTCTGCCTTTGTTACCCCAGACAACTTCCTACAATACTCTGTCATGGCTTTTGGGATGCGAAATGCACCAGCCACTTTTCAACGACTGGTTAACACCGTATTAGCTGGCGTTCCTAATTGTAGTGCATATCTAGATGATCTAGTGATTTATTCATCTGAGTGGACAGATCATGTTAACTCTCTAAGGGTAGTATGTGAACGTTTGGCCGCTGCTTCTTTAACCCTGAACTTGGCAAAGTGCGAGTTTGGGAAGGCCACTGTTACCTATCTCGGCAAAGAGGTAGGCCATGGACAGGTGCGCCCTGTTGATGCTAAGGTCTTGGCTATCACTGCATTCCCTGCGCCTACCACCAGACGAGAGCTACGCCGCTTTTTGGGGATGGTTGGCTACTACCGTAGCTTCTGTAAAAACTTCTCTGCGGTAGTTGCTCCATTGACCGATTTGCTCAGTCCGGCAAGATCGTTTGTGTGGTCCCCGGACTGTAAGGTAGCTTTTGAAACTGCTAAAGCACTATTATGTAATACCCCTGTACTTGCAGCTCCGGATTTTGAAAAACCATTTAAACTTGAGGTAGATGCTAGTGCCAGAGGTGCTGGTGCTGTTCTACTTCAGCAGGACAAGAGTGGACTGGATCATCCGGTGTGTTATTTCTCCAGAAAATTTAACAAATGTCAGACAAACTATGCCACCATCGAGCAAGAAGCTCTAGCGTTGTTGTTAGCTCTGCAACATTTTGAGGTGTACATAGGGTCTAGTGCCCTACCTGTGACTGTATATACGGACCATAACCCCTTAGTGTTTCTCCACCGTATGTACAACCAGAACCAGCGCCTTATGCGTTGGGCTCTTATTGTACAAAAATTATAATTTGGAGATTTGCCACAAAAAGGGTTCTGAAAATATGTTAGCAGATGCTTTGTCTCGTGTGTAATAATTTTTGTATGTTTCGGAAGATTGACTTTGATTTTGTGAGTATTCATTGTAGATACTTTTGTATAAACTGTGTACATACTTTTAGTCGCAATCCCCCCTGGGGGTTGCTCTTTTAAGGGTGGGAGTGTTACGGATACAAGTGTGTATCCTGTGTGTTTCTTTTCTCTCCTTCTCCCCATCACAGGTGACAATCATCAGTCCCCAATCAGAAGACACCTGTTCCTTCTCCCTCAACCAATCACAGTCCCTTTCCCTTGGTTTAAAAACCCAGTCAGTTGTTTTCTCCCGGAGCTCATTTTTATCTCCGTACCACAATAATTTTGTAGATATCACCCTTGCTCTGCTATCCAACGACAATGTCACCCATTACACGGATTAATGGTCTTTGGATGTGTCCCAAATTGCTCCCTATTCCCTATACACAGTACTGTAGTGCACTATTTTTGACCACGGCCTATAAGGCTCTGGTCAATATAGAGAGTACCAAAACTAATAGTACTGAAAAGGTTCATTCTTTGACCTGGATCATTGGACTTAATACCGTCCGAGCCACAAAAAGTGGAACATTTAATGATGCCAAATCTTTGAAAAACACAATTGAGTTTTTGGGTTGTTAAAGTTCTCAGCAATCTTTGCAGTACATTCCTCATACATTCTGCGAACATATACAGTTAGTGCATTGACTGTAACTGGACAGGTTGAACTATCTTAGTGGATAAACTGAGTCAAATTTACAGCTGGATCTTTGGATTCAGCTTGTGCTCTAAAATACATGACATGTATTTTCCATGTATTGTGTACTGCATCACTAGAAGTGCAATGACACAGATATAAACATATTCATATTGTGATTATGGAAAATATCTCCTCTGTGTTCAGGTAGGAGAACATCACTCTTTTTGAGTTTGCAAGAAAGACATTTCACTGTACTTGCGCATGTGACATTAAAACTTAAATCTTGATGAAGAATGGGTGTCTTTCTCTAACATTGTATTATCCCATGGGTGTCAAGGGCAAAAGCAAGAGTTAAGGATTTCCTATTGAGTCTTTTCTCTTTCGCTGAAGTCTCTCTTTGTGTCTTACTCTGAAAGGGTGAGAGAGTGCGTAGTAGTGTCACTCTGTATTCGTGTGTGCGCATGACTGTTTGAGAGAGAGCATTTCTGTGTGTACTCTACGCTATTCTCGATTCAGCGTGAAAACTGCACCTACTCACACTTGTAGAAACCAGTGTGAACTGAAATCACTCTGCCCAAACCGACTGGACGTCCTCACAGATAGACGTAAAACCAAGATGAAAACATTACTACCTCTCTAACGAGCTCCTAGAGGTGACATGCCACCTCCATTTCCACTTAGGACATTCTCCATATCCTGTTTTTTTCTCTGTATTTCCACCCAGAATGTGATCCTCCCTTTCCCCTTTCTCTCTCATATCCATCTGCCACCTGAGTGGCAGACAGCTGGTCCAGACTGACACCTATTACCTGCCCATAATTCACATGAAACAAGTTGTTAAAGCGAGTTCCGTTGCCAAAGTGTTAATGCTTCAACTAAAGCCTCTGTGAGAGCTGCTTGGCAGCAGTACTGTAGCAGCAGACAGGGAACTCATATAAAAGACATCAAACAGGATACATCCAGAATGAAATCATTCCATTCCATTTGAACACACTGGAAATGGAGCAATGCACAATAATATGGATCATTGAAATGGACTTGGATTATATGCATTCAGACTTTGTTATTGTGACTTATTGTGACTGTGAATGGGTTTTAAAATATGGGGGACAAAAACAGACAGTAAAGGACGTTGATTATACAAACATTCATATTGGCTTCTGTGCCAACATCTTCATTGTTTAAATTCTGGAGATGAAACCACTCAGATTGACAACTGTATGCCAACACATCTCAAGGGCGATTCTATAATGTCTCACATACAATTCTACAATGTCTCACATACAATTCCACAATGTCTCCACTGAATGTGCACAGCTTTCATGAGGAGCAGTGGAATCCCAAACATTTTCACGACCAACAGTAACAACTACAGTCACTTGACATTACTCACTTTGTCTAGGTACAGTATATGTTTGTAATATGTATCGTATCTAAAGAATATGACTCCTCGCCAACTTACCATTTCACTTAAGGTAAAATATTGTTTTTAAGTTAAAGAGTTTTCTATCTGACCTGAGGCAAACTCTCCCCCTCTCTGTAGCAATTTGAGTGTCTGGCTGCAAGGCAGGGCACCAGGCTGTCTTCTGGTCTAGTCTACTGCCACCTCTCTTTAGACTGGCATCTGCCAGTCTTTCTTTCCAGTTTCCCCGTCTCTCCCGGCCTCCCTCTCCCCCACCATCTCTTCCATCTCCCCCGCCTCCCACTACCTGCGTCATCCCCACCTCCCCCAGCCTCATTCCTCCCTCGTCTCCACCATCCTCCCCCAAGCTGAAGGTCATTGATGTCTGGAAGAATCAAAATACTTGTCTGACTGAAGAAAAGTTGATGAGTCTCATTCTCCTTCCTAAAACAACATCAGCTTAGGATAGGCCTTTTCTTACTATGGATAATATTAAGGAGGAGGCCCCTCTGAACAGGTAATTCTCTATTCAGACAATTTAGATGATCTTTCAACAGCTGGCTGCATAGTCATGAAACTGGCATCTGTTTTATTTGCTTTTCCTTATTTCATAGGTATTCAGAGCTTCTGATACTTAACCCCAGAGAGACAATGAGCGAAAACACAGACGGTGTCTGATAGAGCTGGGGAAGACTTACAGTTACATTTCAAATCAGATTTGTTTTGTGCCACACTACTTAGACACTCAGGGGCATAACAGTACATCATGCCAAAGACTGTTACCATCACAGTCACTAGCCAGGGCTCCCCCTCAGACCATGGCAATGTGAATGGGAACTGTTCTGGAATTCTATTTCTATGGCAGGATGAATCCCCTCTGCAACCACGTGTTACAAACTGAGGCCAATGACAGGCACGCTCGTCACACACACACACCACAGAACCATGTTAGTGGTGATAGCAGCGTCACAGCCTAGTGGCTAAAACGGAAGCCTCTGTCTCACTCACTCACTCTCACCCCCCCCCCCCCCCCCCCCCTCCTGCTTCCTGCATACTGTAGCTGTCAACTGTGATATACATCTATGTTAGACTGCTAGACTGCAACAGGTTAAAGGTCTGCTAAAGGTTAAAGGGGACTCTGACGTTTTTAAGTGACATAACTTCCTACATGACCTAGTTCAGGCTCACTCACTACACTCCCATCTCCCAGAACACATTAGCCTTTTATGCAGATAGACAATGGATGACAGCATTCTGTAATAGTCCTCTTCCCACATTTTCTTCCTTCAATACATTTCCTTTTTGTTCTTTATCCTGAATATCTTTCAAGTTTGAATTCAGCCATCTTGGGCTCATGAACACGTGTGACATGTTCAAATTGTATTCTGACATTATTCAATCCGTTATTCCTCTTTCAATCCATACTGATATGTAGTTCCTAAAATGGCACCGTTCCCTGCATAGTAAAAGGGCTCTGTCACAATGTTTTATGGGGTGCACGAACAGAAGATGGGCCGGTTTCTCTATTAAAAATATAATGGTCTTAGTACACAGAATGGCCTTGAAATGCACTGTAATTCTGACAGTGTAGAGTTTAGGCATGATTTACCATGTGCTACTGTAGGTTGAGGTGCTTTTGAAAGTGGATCACATTGATTTCTGTTATGCAGCGAAAATAACTAATTCATTGAACAGAGTATATAGTGTCCGAAATATGCTTTACAATGGCTTGTTACACACACACAAACACACACACACACACACACACACACACACACACACACACACACACACACACACACACACACACACACACCACACACACACACACACACACACACACACACACACACACACACACACACACACACACACACACCATCCCCCTCAAACACATACTTCGCCCTCCAGCCCCTGTCTTAACTCTTCTTCTCTCTCTCATTTACACACATGCATCCACAGATCTGACCGACAGCTTTTCTATCCCTCCCTACCTGAAGGCTGCAACACAAATCAATGCGGACTGTGGAATGACTATGTTTATTTCAGTGGAGGAGGAGAAATCCCAGTGAGGAACAGAGAATTCATCAAATTGCTTCAGCTGTTGCCTCCATGGGCAACATGCCCACATCTCATTAACATTCCTGTTCCCTTCTGAGCCTGGCAATGGATGGGTACCATGTTTGATTCCAGAGGCAGCTCCTTCGCTACTGATTCTGGAGGATGGAGTGAGTAGTGTAGGTTACTCTCCATGTACTGTACATGCTCACTTCCATGCCCATGAGGGTCCTAGAGTCAGGCAGGGCCATGACAGTAAGAGGAACCTACTGTGTTTCTGGCTAATACCAAAGGAGGTTTGATTATCTTAGACATGCATGGAGATGACTCCGCCTAGTCAGAAGGTATAAATATGTGCGTGTGTGACTTGTATGTTGTGTTTTGCAGCTGAAGCACCCAGTGTGTTGAATAAACTTGGTTTGAGAATTTTCTAGTCGTCCTTGAGGTTTTACTCTGTTTGTTCAGAACCTAACAATGTATTATGCTATATTTAGAAAAATATGTAATTTGAAGCCGTATTCATACAATTTTGTTGAATAGGAAATACATCATAAAAACATTTCATATTTTCCAATTTTTTTCATATTTGTACTGTGTACTTGAGCTTGTGTCCTCAAAAGTCACTACACCTCAGCAAAGTATTTTTACCAGAAAGATGAGATTTTAACCTTTCTTGGAGTATACAGTATTGCTAGTTATTGTTTATGGCCCCTCTCATGATAAAGAATTAATTTGGGAGATTACAAAGATTACATTTTTGATAACATTTAATTACATTTAAGAGGTTTTTAATTATTCAATGTCAACAGCACATGGAAGCCTGTGTCAATAAAGCACAGATACCATCTGATCAGGTCTCAGCCTCAGCCCGCGTCTCAAATGACACCCTATTTCCAAGATAGTGCACTACTTTTGATCAGAGCCTTAAAGTAGTTCACTATATAGGGAATATGATGGTATTTTGATTGAAAATTAACCGCTTGATGATAAGCAGACTAGCAGAGTGCGCCACTTTCAACACTTCTACAGTGGAAAAAATCATTGCTCTACCACTTTCCGAAACGTGTACAAACAACAGTGTATGTCCATGCATCCTGACCCGAAATCATTGTAGTGAAGTAAAGAGAGCAGGCTTGGGGGGGCTGAAGAGGTAGTATAGGGTCAGCCATAGTACGGAGAAGGGTTGAGATCATGCATCGTAAATCTCAACCATTGTAACAGCCTTGGCGGTCAAACAGACATTTATAAAAGCTTAGTGCCAAGGGAGGTAGTAACACCACATGCAATATACAGGTGTTGATCTATGCAATGTACAGGTGTTGATCTATGCAATGTACAGGTGTTGATCTATGCAGTGTACAGTATGTGGTGTGTGTCCCTCCATGTCTGTGAGAGAGATTGTGTTACTTCTCGTTTGAGACAAATTGTCCCCATAAATCACAGCACCGTATGTGGTAGCTCACAGAACCTACTGTTGTTTAGTAGTGATGTAGTCACATTAGTAATGGTAGTATTAGTAGTGATGTAGTATTAGTAGTAATGGTTGTATTACTAGTGATGTAGTATTAGTAGTAATGGTAGTATTGGTAGTAATGGTAGTATTAGTAGTGGTGTAGTCATATTAGTAATGGTAGTATTAGTAGTGATGTAGTATTAGTAGTTATGGTAGTATTAGTAGTGATGCAGTATTAGTAGTAATGGTAGTATTAGTAGTGATGTAGTCATATTAGTAATGGTCATCATATTAGTAATGGTAGTATTAGTAGTGATGTAGTATTAGTAGTGATGTAGTATTAGTAGTGATGTCGTCATATTAGTAATGGTAGTATTAGTAGCGATGTAGTATTAGTAGTGATGTAGTCATATTAGTAATGGTAGTATTAGTAGTGATGTAGTATTAGTAGTAATGGTAGTAATGGTAGTATTAGTAGTGATGTAGTCATATTAGTAATGGTAGTAATGGTAGTATTAGTAGTGATGTAGTTATATTAGTAATGGTAGTATTAGTAATGATGTTGTATTAGTAGTGATGTAGTCATATTAGTAATGGTAGTATTTTTTGTGATGTCGTCATATTAGTAATGGTAGCATTAGTAGTAATGTAGTCATATTAGTAATGGTAGTATTAGTAGTGATGTAGTATTAGTAGTGATGTAGTATTAGTAGTAATGGTAGCATTAGTAGTGATTGTACTATTCGTGGTAGTATTTAATTTTTATTTAACCTTTATTTAACTAGGCAAGTCAGTTAAGAACAAATTCTTATTTTCAATGACGACCTAGGAACGTTGGGTTAACTGCCTTGTTCAGGGGCAGAACGACAGATTTGTACCTTATCAGCTTGGGGATTCAAACTTGCAACCTTTTGGTTACCAATCCAACGCTCTAACCACTAGGCTACGCTGCCACCCCAGTGAGGTATGAGTAGTGTAGTGGTAGTATTAGCAGTGATGTAGTATTAGTAGGGATATTAGAATTGATAGTATTAGTAGTGGTAGTATCAGTAGATATGTAGTATTAGTAGTTGTAGTATTGTAGTATTAGTAGTGACGTAGTATCAGTAGTAATGTAATATCAGTAGTGATATAGTATTAGTAGTAGTGGTGTCAATAGTGATGTAATATCAGTAGTGTGGTGGTATCAGTAGTGATGTAGTATTAGTAGTGGTAATTTTAGTAGTGATGTAGTATTAGTAGTGATATCAGTAGTGATGCAGTGATTGTAATGGCAGTATTAGAAGTGACGTAGTATTAGTAGGGCTATTAGTAGTGGTAGTATAAGTAGTTTTAGTCTCAGTAGTGATGTTAGTATTAGTAGTGATATTGATATTGGTAGTATTAGTAGTGCTGTAGTGTTAGATTTAGAAGTGGTGTATTATTGGTAGTGATATTGGTGGTAGTATTAGTAGTGGTAGTATCAGTAGTGTTGTGATATTAGTAGTGATGTAATATTTGTAGTGGCAGTGTTAGTAGTGGTAGTATTAGTAGTGGTAGTATCAGTAGTGATGTAGTATTAGTAGTGTTAGTATTAGTAGTGATGTCTTGCTGGTGGTGATATTGGTGGTAGTGTTAGTAGTGGTAGTGTTAGTAGTGGTAGTATCAGTAGTGTTGTAGTATTAGTAGTGATATTAGTAGTGATGTAGTATTAGAAGTAGTAGTAGTATCAGTAATGGTAGTGTTAGTAGTGATATTAGTAGTGGTAGTATTAGAAGTAGTAGTAGTATCAGTAGTGGTAGTGTTAGTAGTGATATTAGTAGTGGTAGTATTATAAGTAGTAGTAGTATCAGTAGTGGCAGTGTTAGTAGTGATATTAGTAGTGGTAGTATTGCTAGAACCATTATTTATGAGTTATTTGTACATCCCTAGCTATCATCAGTGTGGAATACATTTTTTATAACGAATGTAAGACTGTAGCAGTGTTTCAGATAATGGATTTTTTTCTTCTTCTGTCTTCAAATGTGGCCCTGCGGCAGTGCTTTTATAGCCTGGGCTTGGCAAGCTGCAAACTCATCGATGTTGGTCGATAAATAATGAAGTCCCTTTATTGTAAGGCTCTAATGAGATTCTTCTTAACTAGCTGTACGTGTTTCAGTTTTTATTTTAGGTACACATACAAGTGTTTATTGAAGGTGTCCTACTGTACTTTGTGATTTGTTATAAGTATGCAATATGACACATATTGCATACAAATAAAAAATCACAAAGTTGTAAAGAATCATATTAAAAATCCAACAAAGACTTAAATGTAATTTCCAAATATTTTTCTCACATATGCAGTTTCTCTCTCTCACACACACACAAGCACACATGTACGCACGAACACACACTGAAATGATTGCCTCTGTGTTGTCGTGTCATCTAGGTGGGAACAGGAGATATAAAAACTCACAACTTTAATTCAGTTTACTTTCAGGAGAGACACACTTATATACAATCTTAGAATTCAATACTGCAGCACCTAGTCTGCCGAAAGTCATTCAAAATCAGATGTTTCTCCCCCCACCTCCTTCACAATCAAATGCATATTTATTCGTTGGATTTGTTTCACAGTGAGGTGGTGTGATCTGCCAACTCTTTAGAATAGTTCCTGTTTAAATATTTTGTAATCATTCCCTCACCATCATCTCTGACGAAAACGGTGAAGGGCTCATTACAGTAAATGGCTTTTTACTTTGCGCAGCGAAGATCGTGGCCCTGCTGAATTACCATAGCATAAAGATGGGGTCATTTCCCATTTCTAATTCCCATTCAGCCTTTCATATGTGGCCATTATCAGGCAGTGTCAGCACAGGGCTATACAGCTACAGGAGCAATACCAGGCTGTTTGTGTTTGTGAGCCGGGAAAGATGCAATTCCATGAGTGGTACATTTACTGTTGAAGAAAAAGCCCCTTTATAATAAAGCCATAGTAACATTTGCCATGTGGCACATGCTACAGTTGAGCGGAGACGTTTTTAGGATTTTCATACAAAATCTGCCTTTTAAAAATGTATTTCATGCAATTCTACATAATTTGCATGACTGAAGACATTAGATAAATAGTTTTTAATACCACACAAATGACCAAAATGAGTAGCTACTTTGACACTGACAAACAGATCAATCTGGTCTTGAATTCAAACAAAGAATAGCCCAGGCCAATGAAGCGACACAGATTGAACAATATTAGGAGGCAATATACAATATGCATTGCCTTCAGAAAGTATAAAGACCACTTGACGTTTTCATATTTTATTACGTTACAGCCCTGTTCTAAAATTAAATCATTTGTTATTTTTCCTCATTAAACCAATACACAGTACCCTATAATGACAAAGCAAAAACAGGATTTGATAGATTTTTGCAAATTTATTACAAATAAAAAACTGAAGTATTTAGACCCTTTACTCAGTACTTTGTTGGAACACCTTTGACATCGATTACAGCATTGAGTCTTCTTACGTATGACGCTACAAGTTTGGCAGACCTGTATTTGGGGAGTTTCTCCCATTCTTCTCTGCAGATCCTCTCAAGCTCTGTCGGGTTGGATGGGAAGCGTTGCTGCACAGCTATTTTCAGGTCTCTGGGGTTCAAGTCTGGGCTTTTGTTGGGCCACTCAAGGACATTCAGAGGCTTATCCCTAAGCCAGTCCTGCATTGCCTTGGCTGTGTGCTTAGGGTCGTTGTCCTTTTGGAAGGTGAACCTTTGCTCCAGTCTGAGGTCCTGAACGCTCTGGAGCAGGTTTTCATCAAGGATCTCTCTGTACTTTGCTCCGTTCGTCTTTGCCTCAATCCTAACTAGTCTCTCAGTCAGTCCCTGCCGCTGAAAAACATCCCCACAGTATGATGTTGCCACCCCCATACTTCACTGTAGGGATGGTGTGTCACAGAAATCTTCGTCGTCAGACGATATAGCGAAATCATCGTCGGAGAACGTGGACCAATACGCAGAGGAGTTAGTGCTCATCATCTTCATTTATTGAATGAATGTGAACACGGAGAAAAAACAAGAAAACGAATAAAGACTAGTGACAGTTTTACAGGCAGAATAAACGCAGTGCAAAATACAACTACCCACAACCTACCAAACAAACACACACCTACTTATAGGACTCCCAATCAGAGGCAACTAGAAACAGCTGCCTCCAATTGAGAGTCCAGCACCCAAAACTACACATAGAAAAACAAACCTAGAACCTATACCAAAACTAACACACCCCACTACACCACACACAAAACCCCACAATACAAAACAAATATACCTCTGCCACATCCTGACCAAATATAATACAAATAATACCTAAATATTGGTCAGGACGTGACATGGTGCCAGGTTGCTTGGCATTCAGGCCAAAGAGTTCAATCTTGGTTTCATCAGACCAGAGAATATTGTTTCTCATAGTCTGAGAGTATTAAGATGTCTTTTGGCAAATGCCAAGCAGGCCGTCATGTGCCTTTTACTGAGGAGTGGCTTCCGTTTGGCCAATCTACCACAAAAGTCTGATTGGTGGAATGCTGAAGAGATGTCCTTCTGGAAGTTTCTCCCATCTCCACAGAGGAACTCTAGAGCTCTGTCAGAGTGACAATCGGGTTCTTAATCACCTCCCTGATCAAGGCTCTTCTCCTTGATTGCTCAGTTTGGCTGGACAGCCAGATCTAGGAAGAGTCTTGGTGGTTCCAAACTTCTTCCATTTAAGAATGATGGAGCTCACTGTGTTCTTGGGGACCTTCAGTGCTGCAGACATTTTTTGGTACCCTTCCCCAGATCTGTGCCTCGACACAATTTTGTCTAAGAGCTCTACAGACAAATCCTTCAACCACATGGCTAGGTTTTCGCCCTGACATGCACTGTCAACTGTGCGACCTTATGTAGACAGGTGTGTGCTTGTCCAATCAAATGAATTTCCCACTGGTGGACTCCAATCAAGTTGTAGAAACATATCAAGAATGATCAATGGGAACAGGATGTACCTGAGCTCAATTTCGAGTCTCAAAGTTTCTGAACACTTATGTAAATACTGTATTTCTGTTGTTTATGTTTAATACATTTGCTAAAATAAAAATAAAACAGTTATCTCTTTGTCATTATAGGGTATTGTGTGTTGATTGCTGAGGATTTTTACAAATGTTATCCATTTTAGAATAAGGCTGTAATGTAACAAAATGTGGAAAAAGTCAAGGGGTCTGAATACTTTCCTAAGGCACTGTATATATTATAGGCAACAGTATGCTACTAAATACAATTTCCAGTGGCACACTGATTCACCTAGTCAAGGATCATAAAGGTGCTATGATCCTTGATTAGTCTCTCAAAGCACTTCATGGTGACAGAAGTTAGTGCTACAGGGCGATTTAGTTCAGTTACATTTGCTTTCTTGGGTACAGGAACAATGATGGACATCTTGAAACATGTGGGGACAGCAGACTGGGATAGGGAGATATTGAATATGTCCGTAAACACTCCAGTCAGCTTGTCTGCGCATGCTCTGAGGTCTGGGCCGGCAGCCTTGCGAGGGTTAGCACACTTAAATGTCTTACTCACATCGGCCATGGAGAAGGAGAGCCCACAGTCCTTGGTAGCGGGCCGTGATGGTGTCACTGTTTTATCCTCAAAGTGGGCAAAGAAGGTGTTTAGCTTGTCCGGAAAAAAGACGTAGGTGTCCGCGACGTGGCTGGTTTTCCCTTTGTAGTCCGTGATTCTCTGTAGACCCTGCCACATACGTCTCTTGTCTGAACCGTTGAATTGTGACTCCACTTTGTCAGCATACTGACATTCTGCCTGTTTGATTACCTTACACGGAACCCAAACCGGCTGTGCGCGTGCACCATTGTGCGCCATCGTGCATACATTTATTTTGTCCCCCTACACCAAACGCGATCACGACACGCAGGTTAAAATATCAAAACATACTCTCAACCAATGACATTAATTTGGGAACAGGTTGAAAAGCATTAAACATTTCTGGCAATTTAGCTAGTTAGCTTGCACTTGCTAGCTAATTTGTCCTATTTAGCTAGCTTGCTGTTGTTAGCTAATTTGTCCTGGGATATAAACATTAGGTTGTTATTTTACCTGAAATGCACAAGGTCCTCTACTCCGGCAATTAATCCACACATAAAAACGGTCAACCGAATCGTTTCTAGTCATCTCTCCTCCTTCCAGGCTTTTTCATCGTTTAACTTATATGGTGATTGGCATCTAAACTTTCATAGTATTACTACACCGACCGGCAACACAGTACATCTTTCAATCACCCACGTGGGTATAACCAATGAGGAGATGGCACGTGGGTACCTGCTTCTATAAACCAATGAGGAGATGGGAGAGGCAGGACTTGCAGCGCGATCTGCGTCAGAAATAGGAATGACTTCTATTTTAGCCCTTGGCAATGCAGACGCTCGTTTGCGGCGCGAGCGGTGTGGGTGCAATAATTGAATAACATAGATTCCTAAAATTATTTTGCAATGCTCGCTCACGCGACACGAGCGGTGTGGTCAGCCTATTATTCCCAGTCACCTTGCCATGGTTAAATACGGTGGTTCGCACTTTTAGTTTTGCGTGAATGCTACCATCTATCCATGGTTTCTGGTTAGGGTAGGCTTTAATAGTCACAGTGGGTACAACCTCTCCTATACACTTCCTGATAAACTCAGTCACAATATCAGTGTATTCGTCAAGGTTATTCTCGGAGGCTACCCGGGACATATCCCAGTCCGCGTAATCAAAACAATCTTGAAGAGTGGATTCTGATTTGTCGGACCAGCATTGAATAGTCTTTAGCACTGGTACTTCCTGTTTGAGTTTCAGTCTATAGGAAGGGAGGGCGGAGAAGGGCCTTGTAGGCATCCTGTAAGTCAGGGAAGCAGTGGTTGAGTTTTTTAGCAGTGTGACTACTACAGTCAATGTGTTGATTGAACTTCAGTAGCGTTCTCCTCAAATTTGCGTTGTTAAAATCCTCAGCTACAATAAATGCGGCCTCAGGATATATGGTGTCCAGTTTGCATAAAGTCCATTGAAGTTCTTTGAGGGCTGTCGTGGTATCGGCTTGTGGGGGAATATACACGGCTGTGACAATAACCGAAGAGAATTCTCTTGTGAGGTAATACAGTCGGCATTTGATTGTGAGGGATTCTAGGTCGGGTGAACAAAAGGACTTGTGTTCCTGTAAGTTATCAAAATCACACCATAAGTAGTTAGTCATGAAACATACACTCCCAACCTTCTTCTTCCTCGGAGAGATGTTTATTCCTGTTTGCCCAATGAACTGAGAACCCAACTGGCTGTATGGACTCAAACAGTATAACCCGAGAGAGCCCTGTTTCCGTGAAACAGAGCATGTTATAATACCTGATGTCTCTCTGGAAGGAAATCCGCGCCCTGAGCTCATCAACTTTATTATCCAGAGACTGAACATTAGCGAGTAATATACTCAGAAGCGGTGGGTGGGTGTGCGCGCCTCCTGAATCGGACTAGAAGTCCACTCTGAATACCTCTTCTCTGCCGGCGGTGTTTTGGATCAGCCTCTGGAATCAGTTCAATTGTCCTGGGGGGTACGAACAAAGGATCCGATTCTGGAAAGTTGTATTCCTGGTCGCAATGCTGGTAATGCTGGAGAGTTTCCTCTGCTCTGATATCCAAAAGTTCCTCCCGGCTGTATGTAATAACACAAAACAAATCTGGGCTAATACTGTAAGAAATAACACATAAAAAAAAAAAATATTGCAAAGTTGCCTAGGAGCTTGAGGCACGGCTGCTCTATTTACATTTACATCATTTAGCAGACGCTCTTATACAGAGCGACTAACAGTAGTGAATGCATACATTTCATACAACTTCATACATTTCATACATTTTTCATTTTTTTTCTGTGCTGGCCCCCCGTGGGAATTGAACCCACAACCCTGGTGTTGCAAACACCATGCTCTACCAACTGAGCTACAGGGAAGGCTCCCTGTTGGCTCCATCTCGGATTATGTTGGTGTTTCCTTAATTTTTGCAGATACCTGTATGTGAAATTATACTCTCTGGTGTATTTTAAACATTGAGAGCAGGCTCATGTGGTTGGATAAAAAAATATAAAAATTCATTATTTTTATATATATATTTCTGCTTGGGCCCAGCCCCTGACTCACACAATAGACCAGTCACATTAATTTATTATGCAGTTTATACAGTATACATACACTACCATTCAAATGTTTGGGGTCACTTAGAAATGTCCTTGTTTTGCATGAAAACATACATGAAATGAGTTGCAAATTGAATACGAAATATAGTCAAGATGTTGACAAGGTTATAAATAGTGTTTTTTAGTTTAAATAATAATTGTGTCCTTCAAACTTTGCTTTTGTCAAATAATCCTCTATTTGCAGAAATTACAGCCTTCCAGACCTTTGGCATTCTAGTTGTCAATTTGTTGAGGTAATCTGAAGAGATTTCACCCAATGCTCCTGAAACACCTCCCACAAGTTGGAATGGCTTGATGGGCACTTCTTACGTATCATATGGTCAAGATGCTCCCACAACAGCTCAATAGGGTTGAGATCCGGTGACTGTACTGGCCACTCCATTATAGACAGAATACTATCTGACTGCTTCTTCCCTAAATAGTTATTGCATAGCTTGGAGCTGTGCTTTGGGTCATTGTTCTGTTGTAGGAGGAAATTGGCTCCAATTAAGTGCCATCCACAGGGTATGGCATGCGTTGCAAAATGGAGTGATAGCCTTCCTTCTTCAAGATCCCTTTTACCCTGTACAAATCTCCCACTTTACCAACACCAAAGCACCCCCAGACTATCACATTGCCTCCACCATGCTTGACAGATGGCGTCAAGCACTCCTCCAGCATCTTTTCATTTTTTCTGCATCTCACGAATGTTCTTCTTTGTGATCCGAACACCTCAAACTTAGATTTGTCTGTCCATAAAACTTTTTTCCAATCTTCCTCTGTCCAGTGTCTATGTTATTTTGCCCATCTTAATCTTTAATTTTTATTGGCCAGTCTGACATATGGCTTATTCTTTGCAACTCTGCCTATAAGGCAAGCATCCTGGAGTCGCCTCTTCACTGTTGACGTTGAGACTGGTGTTTTGCAGGTGAAATTTAATGAAGCTGCCAGTTGAGGACTTGTGAGGCGTCTCTTTCTCAAACTAGACACTCTAATGTACCTGTCTTCTTGCTCAGTTGTGCACCGGGACCTCCCACTCCTCTTTCTATTCTGGTTAGAGCCAGTTTGCGCTGTTCTGTGAAGGGAGTAGTACACAGCGTTGTACGAAATCTTCAGTTTCTTGGCAATTTCTCGCATGGAATAGCCTTCATTTATCAGAGCAAGAATAGACTGATGAGTTTCAGAAGAAAGTTCTTTGTTTCTGGCCATTTTGAGCCTGTAATCGAACCCACAAATGCTGATGCTCCAGATACTCAACTATTCTAAGAAGGCCAGTTTTATTGCTTCTTTAATCAGAACAACAGTTTTCAGCTGTAACATAATTGCAAATGGGGTTTTCTAATGATCAATTAGCCTTTTAAAATTATAAACTTGGATTAGCTAACACTGCCACTGGAACACAGGAGTGATCGTTGCTGATATGGGCCTCTGTACACCTATGTAGATATTCCATAAAAAAATCTGCCATTTCCAGCTGCAATAGTCATTTACAACATGAACAATGTCTACACTATATTTCTGATCAATTTGATGTTATTTTAACGTGTCACGTCCTGACCAGTAATAGGGATTATTTGTTATTGTAGTTTGGTCAGGACGTGGCAGAGGGTATTTGTTTTATGTGGTTCGGGGGTTATGTGTATGTAGAGGGGTGTTGTATTTATGTGTTCCGGGGTTTTTGGTGTATGTTCTTGTTTTGGTATTCTAGGTTTTTCTAGTTTGTGTATTTCTTTGTTGGTCTGTGTGGCTCTCGATCAGGAACAGCTGTACATCGTTGTTCCTGATTGAGAGTCATATTTAGGGAGCTTGTTTTCACCTGGTTGATTGTGGGTAGTTGTATTTGCACTGCTGTTGTTTAGCCTGCAAATCTGTTAGCTGTCGTTCTTTGTTTATAGTTTTTTCCGTGTTCGCTATAATAAATATAATTATTAGCACGCAACCCGCTGCGCTTTGGTCTCTACATTACGACACCCATGACATAATGGACAAAAAATGTGCTTTTCTTTAAAAAACAAGGACATTACTAAGTGACCCCAAACTTTTGAACAGTAGTGTATATTTTTTTTATCAGTTGCCCAAAGAATACAGGGCACCCCAGTAACCCACCAGGGCCCACTTCCTCCTCTCCTCCCCCCATCTGATGATTAGCAGATCAGCAGCAGCAGGCTGTCTACACTCATTGAGAGTGGGCTCCTGAGTCTTCCTGTGGTTGGTGGTCCAGTAAAAAATATGAAATATATCATACTTATAAACTATATACTGTATATATAATATATACATGATGTATTTCCTTTATATAGATATATATTGTATTTTTTGTTGCCTCTTGGGCCCCCTACATGCCTGGGCCCAGGGGCTTCAGTGTGTGTGTGTGTGGGATCCAGTAACGTATTCTACCTGCCCAATGCAGAGTGCTCCGTATATCACATTAGAAGGGGTTGGAAGGTCAAGTGAGTGCAGTGGTGTGTATTCATGGATGCCAAGGGAAGCAAGGCTTCATCAGAAAAATGGACAAATAAAAAACATTTACAATTGTTTATTTTCTTGTCTCTCTCTGTTTCATAATTCATAATTCGCAAGAGGCTGTAGCCCATCTATCTGATGCTGTCTGGTCAAAAATAGTATGATATTGTTACTGCCGTAGCAATAAATGCAAGGGAAGCCAGCAAGCATTTGGCCTGCCTTGATAATTAAAAAAAAGAATAGTCAAATAAGCGTTGTGCTTAACTGAGTGATTTCAATTGTGAATGGTCCTGGCGCATCAAACAATTCAAATAATTGTCACGACTCCTGCCGAGGGTGACTCCTCTCCCTGTTCGGGTGGCGCTCGGCGGTCGTCGTCACCGGCCTACTAGCTGCCACCGATCCCTTTTTCGCTTTTCTGTTGGTTTTGTCTTGATTGTTTGCACCTGTGTATGATTAGTGTTTAGTTGAGTATTTAAGCCCGTTTCCCCACCTGTTCTGTGTGCGGGCTTACTTTCTGTTGTCGACTTTTGTTTATGCAGTGGTACGTGTTATTGGATCATTGTGTTTGTTGGATCACACCCAGTTGTGTTTTCGTGGGTGTACTTTTCTTTTACGGTGCAATTCATTAAAAGCCCGTTAGCAACTACTCCTGTTTCCTGCGCCTGACTACACACCCACTACTGCAATCGTTACAATAATAGTGCCAAGGGAAGCCAGTTTGGATTTGGCATCACATCAATCACATCAAAAACAACACGTTTTCAAACATTTTAAAAAAAAATGGTGTTGTTTTCCTCCAGTGACTAGCTAGCAAAAATGGTCCCTTTCTTGAATTTGCCATGGATGGGGACAGGGATTTGGACTAGATGTTTTACTTAATTCTCCATACTGTCCAATGATTATAAAGGCGATTCTGAACCAACCATAAAATCATACATTTTGTCCTTGGCCTGAAAGTATGAAAGTTTAATGTATCTAGCTATTTGTAGTAGACTAATGTTAACTAGCTGGCTTGGCGCATTGTTTCCCATGAAAGAAAGTTAGGATAGCTAGCAAGCATTTTAGTCAGGTAGCCAAGGACAACAAAAACTAAAAGTGTGTACTGTATGACAGAGAGATAGACCACTTCGGCAACATGAAAGAGATGAGGATGTCATTGGCGAGTCAACATGTTTTTTTCTACTTGTACGCCCACACACACGCACTCACACAAATTGTTTTTGGTATATTTTAGTTGTCACTGTATTAGACTAAGCAGTCAGCGAGTTGATGATGTTGAAATTAAATGTTGAAATGGTGTTGGAATGGTGTTTTTAAGATGGCGCCGAAGAGGATGGCTGACGTTTTACGTGCTCCTAACCAACTGTGCTATTTTGTTAGTTTTTTTGCATTGTTTGTAACTTATTTTTTTACTTATGTTGTACGTAATGTTGCTGCTACCGTCTCTTATGACCGAAAATAACTTCTGGACATCAGAACAGTGATCACTCACCGCGAACTGGAAGAAGATTTTTCCTTTAATGTGTCTGAATAGAAGGATATACTGCTTTCCCGGGAGCTTGCCCACATCCACGTCAATTGCTTGAAGAAAAGGTGGAGGAAAAGGGGGCGCAGATCGGGCTTATAGATTATTCTACTAATGTGACATTAAAAACTGTAATATCTTATGTTTCACCGAGTCGTGGCTGAACAACAACACAGATCATATAGAGCTGGAAGAATTTTCCATGCACAGGCAGAACAGACAAGGGGTGGGGGTGTGAGTCTAATTGTCAGTAACAGCTGGTGCGTGATGTCTAATATGAAAGAAGTCTCGAGGTATTGCTCGCCTGAGATAGAGTACCTTATGATAAGCTGTAGACCACACTATCTACCAAGAGAGTTCTCATCTACATTATTCGTAGCCGTCTATTTACCACCACAGACCAATGCTGGCACTAAGACCACACTCAACCAACTCTATAAGGCCATAGGCAAACAAGAAAATGCTCATCAATCAATCAATCAAATTTATTTTTAAAGCCCTTCTTACATCAGCTGATGTCACAAAGTGCTGTACAGAAACCCAGCCTAAAACCCCAAACGGCAAGCAATGCAGGTGTAGAAGCACGGTGGCTAGGAAAAACTCCCTAGAAAGACCAGAACCTAGGAAAAAACCTAGAGAGGATCCAGGCTATGAGGGTTGGCCAGTCCTCTTCTGGCTGTGCCGGGTGGAGATTATAACAGAACATGGCCAAGATGTTCAAATGTTCATAGATGACCAGCAGGGTCAAATAATAATAATCACAGTGGTTGTCGAGTATGCAACAGGTCAGCACCTCAGGAGTAAATGTCAGTTGGCTTTTCATAGCCGATCATTCAGAGTATCTACCACTCCTGCTGACTCTAGAGAGTTGAAAACAGCAGGTCTGGGACACTTCTTGTGCCTGGGGACTTTAATGCAGGCAAACTTAAATCAGTTTTAACACATTTTTACCAGCATGTCACATGTGCAACCAGAGAAAACAAAAATTCTAGACTTCCTTTACTACTCCACACACGGAGATGCATACAAAGCTCTCCCCTGCCCTCCATTTGGCAAATCTGACCATAATTCTAGTCTCCTGATTCCTGCTTACAAGCAAAAACTAAAGCAGGAAGTACCAGTGACTTGCTCAATACTGTAGTGGTCAGATGACGCGGATGCTACGCTACAGGCCTGTTTTGCTAGCACAGACTGGAATATGTTCCAGGATTCATCCAATGGCATTGAGGAGTGGCTGCACCATCGAGAGCATCCTGACCAGTTGCATCACCGCCTGGTATGGCAACTGCTCGGCATCAGACCGTGAGGCGCTACAGAGGTTTGTGCGTACAGCCCAGTATATCACTGCGGCCAAGCTTCCTGCCATCCAGGACCTATATAAAAGGCGGCATCAGAAGAAAGCCCATAAAATTGTCAGAGACTCCAGCCACCCTAGTCATAGACTGTTTTCTCTGCTACCGCACAGCAAGCAGTACCGGAGCATCAAGTCTAGGAACAAAAGGCCCCCATTCCCCTCCATTTGTTTTGTCCTTGATGCTACTCGCTGTTTATTACTATGCATAGTTTATTATTATTCCTGTATATATTCCTGTGTTTCCTGTGTTTCCTGTTCCTTCTGTGTCAGTTCGTCTTGTTTGCCAAGTCAACCAGCGTTTTTCCTTGATCCTATTTTTCCCAGTCTCTTTTGGTTCTAGTCCTCCCGGTTTATGAACTCTTACCTGTCCCCAACCTACCTTTTGCCAACCCCTTGGATTAATAAATATCAGAGCTCAACCATCTGCTTCCTGTGTCTACATTTGTGTCTCGCCTTGTGTCCTTATAATTGTCCCTTTCTTAAATTAGCCATGAATAGAGACAGGTATTTGGACTTAATTCTTAATACTTAATATTGGCCAATGATTATAATGGTGTTTCTGATCCAACTATAAATTCATACAGCGCCCCTGGCCTGAGAGAATGTAGTAGTCTAGAGTGGTCATCTTTGTAGGCCAAAGCATTCGGACGTTACAGACCGATTTTCTGGATGTCTGATCGTCTGACAAACAGTGCTGACATAGACGGAGGGGATGGATTGAAGGCTGAAGGCTGAAGGCTGACATAGACGGAGGCGATGGATGCAGCCAATGCAGAAATCTCTAGCTTAAACCGATGGATTTAGATGGGGGGGGTTATTCTTTTTTTTATTATCTTACTAATATTCCGAGCATAGACCATGTTGTCTTGAAACCACGGTAGATTGGATTTGATTTATTTAAAATGTATTATATTCTCCAGCTTACTTATGACACAGTGTTTTAATGTCAGTAAGATTGTTAAAATGTTATTTTCATCTCCTAGCTGTTGGCTGTCTGCCACTACTGCCTTGCATGATTCTGCTGTGGATGTTGAATGGGTAGTGTTTGTATTTGCTTCCCGTAGATGTGCCATTACAGAGCAATAAGACCAGCAAGGTTTATGACCAGGGGGTACTGAAAATACAGCAGAATAAAACCTGTTATCAAATCCGTGGATGCATCCGAAATGGCCCTTTAATGGTATACATATATCTAATCACTGAGTCCTGTGCTAATGAAGACATGTCATGGCCCTTAGAAATAGTTGATGTGTGAACAGTGTACATTGTCAGGGGATGCACCCCAAAATAGATGTAGCTGTTAGAAAACATCACTCTCCTACATAATACTGGGGTGCAGCCCCCTTCCTTTTTTTAAGTATGCCCTGGCACTTAGTGCGTCAATGACTAATGTTGATTGGGAACCCTACGCCTGGTTAATTCTTTCTCTAATTAAAGGCAATATCTTAGAAGAAGAAAAAATCGATCAACTGCATTACACTTAAAAACACCCTTCAGCTACCACCACAGACTCTGTATGGCTAGCTATTCTACCAGCTTATACAAACAGGAGTTAGAATTTAGGATTTAGCAGACCTTTTTCCTGAACCCCAAAAGGACAAATTCGAAATACTGTATTATGCTGCGAAAACAGCCAAACATATGGCACCCTATTCCCCTAGCAGTGCACTATGTAGGGAATAAGGTGCCATTTTGGACACACCCCCAGACCGACAGATGGAGGCGTTTGTCTATTGTTATTCTATATGACTGACTGGAGATTGAACAGGGTTGTTTATTACTGGACACTTCACACCTTTTAATTAGCTGTTCCATAAACAGGACATGACTGTAGGTTGATGAATGGCCCACAGGACTCATAAACTATGTTTGGCAGCGAGGACATTGGGTTCATGGTCAAATCGGGTGTCTCTCTTGTAATTCCTCTTCCCAACTCCAAGGGCATTTTGCATTGTAATTTGTGTTCTTTATGTGTGTTACCCTTAGGTCTCAGACTGCTTCTGCAGAGCAGGCCAAATGTTTCTTCTTATCACTGTCCAGTAACCAAAGACCAGAGACAGGATAACTACAGCATGCTCAATTCAGACACCACAGGACTAATCAGTTGAAATACAGCCTATTTCTGTCCAACTCTCAAAAGACATTCTAGATCATATAAGGCAAACAAAGCTGTCTCTCACTTTAGAGAACCAAACCAAAACAAACCTTGAAACAAGGTCGGTGGTGCATTGAGGCTGGCAGGGTCGTACTTCAGAATGTGCTGCAGTTGCTGTTTGTAAGGCTAACAATGACAGCAGACAAGTAAAGTAGACAGAACTCACAGCAGAGAAGCTTTAAGGCTGAGACTGCATCAACACAATACACAACTTTAATTTTGGCATTCTGAAGAGGGACCTTCATAGCTGGGAGCTCTGCGTGAAGTGTGTGTGTGTGCGTGTGAATGTGTACGTGTGCTTGCGGGAGTGTGCAGCAGGTAGCCTGGCGGTTGAGTGTGTTAGGCCAGTAGCCGAAAGGTCGCTTGTTTGAATCCCCGAGTCCACTTGGTGAAAATTTGTCAATGTGCCCTTGAGCAAAACACGCAACCCTAATTGCTTTTGTAGGTTGCTCTGGATAAAAGTGTCTGCAAAAATGTAAATGTGTGTGTGTGTACATGAATCTCAAACTGCCAAAGTCCTCAACTTTCTTACTGCCTGAACATACAATACAATCTAAGCCATATCGAGGTACAGTATGTTCACTGGAGGCTTTCTGAGCACCAGGAGAAGTTAACAAACCCACAGCAACAGTTCTACTAACTCTGAAGCCTCTATATGTTTTATACATTGTAGTCATTCACAATAATAAAGGGCAGAGGCTCTCACAGCTTGAGTTAGAACACCAGATAGGGTCAAACTTTCTTAGAAGAGAAAGTAAGCAAACCCACAGCTACTTACCCTGAAGACAGTATTCCTTCTTATACATTTTGGCCTTTCACAAGGGCCCAGGCTCTCACATCTTGCACAGCTTGAGTTGGAACACCAGCTGGGGCCATGTTGGTAATGGACCACTCATAGTGGGTTCAAAAGTAATGATTGTGCATTAGTATAGGGAACTACTGTGCTGTGCTGTTCTGTGTTGTGCTACCATATCAACTTCTATAGTAGGATTGTCACGATACCAGTATCACGACAGTGGTGCCAGGAAAATAACCTCTTCCTCAATGTCAACAAAACAAAGGAGCTGATTGTGGACTACAGAAGACAACAGAAAGAGCCCGCCCACATCCACATTGGTGGGCAACAGTGGAGACAAAAACATGTTATAAAAGAGATTACGAAGAAGACTTAACTATCTGGTCCTCTAAGAACCTGCTTTAAGTAAAATATTGTGAACTATAGCTTGGAAAATCAACACGTGACACTTTCTGACAATATAAGACTTTTTGTTTCCAATGTGACGACCATTTTCCTCAGGAAATGTTGTCTGATTCCTGTCTGGTTTCCTTGCCATGATACTTCCGTGTATATCAAAACTGGTAATGTGAAAGCCCAACTCCTATAGGATAGAGCAGGATTGGACCAGGCTTAGTATAGGAACAACTCTAGTGCTGTCTGTATGTTGTATGTTATGTATGTTGCATTAGTGGATAGACCGACCATGCTGAGCCTGATCCATATCAACCTATATGGCAAGGGTTGGCAATAGGAGGCTCGTGGGCCAAAACCGACCTGCGAGTGATTTTTTGGGGACCTCACAAGGTTATTATTATTATTTATTTTTTAAATGCTGTTAAATTAAATAAGTCAAATCAAAAAAAATTGTCACATGCTCTGTAATCAACAGGTGTTGACAGTGAAATGCTGTCACGACTTCCGCCGAAGTCGGTCCCTCTCCTTGTTCGGACGGCATTCGGCGGTCGACGTCACCGGTATCCTAGCCATCGCCGATCCACCTTTCTTTTTCCATTTGTTTTGTCTTTGTTTTCTACACACCTGGTTTCATTCCCCAATTACATGTTCATGTATTTAACCCTCTGTTTCCCCCATGTTTTTGTGCGTGATTGTTTCTATGTTCATTCGGTACGTTATGGCTGGTTTCGACGGGTGCTGTTTTCACCCGTGCGTAAATGATTACCGTTTATTTTTGGTCAAGTGTATTGTTACCTTGTGCCTTTATTTTGAGTAAAGTACGTTGCTCACTCATTCTGCTCTCCTGCGCCTGACTTCATGCACCAGCTACACCCACCTTATGACAGAATCACGCACCACAACCATAAGGAGTCAGCAGGAGCAGACACCCCCGGGTTGAGGAGCGCGTCCAGCAGCATGCGGCCATGCTACAACATCTCGGCACCGCCATGGATCGCTTCCTGCAGAATATGGATCACTGGGAGAGAAGAGGAGTTCCTCCTGCGCCTCCACCAGCACCACTAAGGGCACCACTACTCACCCCTCCTTCACCCGGGACCAGTGAGATTCGGCTCGCTCTTCCGAGGGAGTATGATGGGACGGCTGCGAGATGTCAGGGGTTCCTACTCCAGCTGGAGCTCTACCTTGCAACCGTCCACCCGGCTCCTTCAGGCCGTGAGAGCGTGTCCGCCCTCGTCTCCTGCCTCTCAGTGAAAGCCCTGGAGTGGGCCAACGCCGTATGGGGGGAAGGAGAAGCAGTGTTGGACCAATTCGAGGATTTCACCCACCGCTTCCGGGCAGTTTTCGACCAGCCGTCTGAGGGTAGAGCGGCAGGTAAACGTCTCGTCCACTTTAGGCAGGGGAGGAGGAGCGCACAGGAGTTCGCTTTGGACTTTCGGACCCTGTCTGCCAGAACGGGATGGAACGACAGGGCCGTGATCGATCACTATCGTTGTAGTTTGCACGAGGACGTCCGTTGGGAGTTGGCCTGCAAGGACACCACTCTCACCTTTGACCAGCTGGTGGACCTGTCCATCCGGTTGGATAACCTGCTGGCTACCCACGGACGTCCAGATCGGGGTCTGCCGATTCCATCCCCCAGCACCACTGCTCCTACGCCCATGGAGCTGGGAGGTGCTGCACTTAGGGCGACCGGAGGAGGGGCCGGTCCATGCACAATCTGTGGCCGCAGAGGGCACACTGCCGGTCGGTGCTGGGGAGGTTCCTCTGGGAGTCGAGGCAGCAGGCAGGGCACTCTCGTGTCACCCCAGGTGAGTCGGCACCAGGCTCACCCAGAGCCCTCTGTTGCACACATGTTTTTGTATATTCATTTTCCTGAGTTTTCCCGCATTCCCAGCATAAGGCGCTCGTAGATTCAGGTGCAGCTGGGAACTTTATTGACAGATCATTTGCCCATAGTTTAGGGATCCCTATTGTTCCAGGGGATATGCCCTTCCAGGTCACGCCCTAGATAGTCGACCATTAGGGTCAGGGCTAATTAGGGAGGCCACTGCTCCACTGGGCATGGTGACGCAGGAGGGTCACAAGGAGAGAATCAGTCTCTTCCTTATTGATTCTCCTGCGTTTCCCATGGTGCTGGGCCTAGCCTGCTTGGCCTGTCATGACCCCACTATTTTGTGGCAACAGAGGGCTCTCACGGGGTGGTCGAGAAAGTGCTCGGGGAGGTGTTTAGGGGTGTCCGTTAGTGCGACTACGGTGGAAAGTCCAGACCAGGTCTCCACCGTGCGCATCCCCTCTGAATATGCCAATTTGGCTCTTGCCTTCTGTAAGAAGAGGGCGACTCAATTACCACCCCATCGATGGGGGGATTGTGCGATAAATCTCCTGGTAGACGCAGCACTTCCCAGGAGTCACGTGTATCCCTTGTTACAGGAGGAGACGGCGGCTATGGAAGCATATGTCTCAGAATCCCTGGGGCAGGGGTACATTCGGCCCTCCACTTCACCTGCCTCCTCGAGTTTCTTTTTTGTGAAGAAGAAGGATGGAGGTCTGTATTGACTATCGAGGTATCAACCAGATCACTGTTAGGTACAGTTACCCGCTAAAGTGAGGGGAAAAAGTATTTGATCCCCTGCTGATTTTGTACGTTTGACCACTGACAAAGAAATGATCAGTCTATAATTTTAATGGTAGGTTTATTTGATCAGTGAGAGACAGAATAACAACAGAAAAATCCAGAAAAACGCATGTCAAAAATGTTATAAATTGATTTGCATTTTACTGAGGGAATTAAGTATTTGACCCCCTCTCAATCAGAAAGATTTCTGGCTCCCAGGTGTCTTTTATACAGGTAACGAGCTGAGATTAGGAGCACACTCTTAAAGGGAGTGCTCCTAATCTCAGTTTGTTACCTGTATAAAAGACACCTGTCCACAGAAGCAATCTATCAATCAGATTCCAAAATATCCACCATGGCAAAGACCAAAGAGCTCTCCAAGAATGTCAGGGACAAGATTGTAGATCTTCACAAGGCTGGAATGGTCTACAAGACCATCGCCAAGCAGCTTGGTGAGAAGGTGACAACAGTTGGTGCGATTATTTGCAAATGGAAGAAACACAAAAGAACTGCCAATCTCCCTCGGCCTGGGGATCCATGCAAGTTCTCACCTCGTGGAGTTGCAATCATCATGAGAACGGTGAGGAATCAGCCCAGAACTACACCGGAGGATCTTGTCAATGATCTCAAGGCAGCTGGGACCATAGTCACCAAGAAAACTATTGGTAACACACTACACCGTGAAGGACTGAAATCCTGCAGCGCCCGCAAGGTCCCCCTGCTCAAGAATACATATACATGCCCGTCTGAAGTTTGCCAATGAACATCTGAATGATTCAGAGGACAACTGGGTGAAAGTGTTGTGGTCAGAGGAGACCAAAATGGAGCTCTTTGGCGTCAACTCAACTCGCCGTGTTTGGAGGAGGAATGCTGCCTATGACCCCAAGAACACCATCCCCACCGTCAAACACAGAGGTGGAAACATTATGCTTTGGCGGTGTTTTTCTGCTAAGGGAACAGGACAACTTCACCGCATCAAAGGGACGATGGACGGGGCCATGTACCGTCAAATCTTGAATGAGAACCTCCTTCCCTCAGCCAGGGCATTGAAAATGGGTCATGGATGGGTATTCCAGCATGACAATGACCCAAAATACACAGCCAAGGCAACAAAGGTGTGGCTCAAGAAGAAGCACATTAAGGTCCTGGAGTTGCCTAGCCAGTCGCCAGACCTGAATCCTATAGAAAATCTGTGGAGGGAGCTGAAGGTTCGAGTTGCCAAACATCAGCCCCGAAACCTTAGTGACTTGGAGAAGATCTGGAAAGAGGAGTGGGACAAAATCCCTCCTGAGATGTGTGCAAACTTGGTGGCCAACTACAAGAAACGTCTGACCTCTGTGATTGCCAACAAGGGTTTTGCCACCAAGTACTAAGTCATGTTTTGCAGAGGGTCAAATACTTAATTCCCTCATTAAAATGCAAATCATTTTATAACATTTTTGACATGCATTTTTCAGGATTTTTTATTTGTTATTCTGTCTCTCACTGTTCAAATAAACCTACCATTAAAATTATAGACTGATCATTTCTTTGTCAGTGGGCAAATGTACAAAATCAGCAAGGGATGAAATGCTTTTTTCCCTCACTGTACCTCTGATAGCCAGTGCGATTGAGTCAATGCAGGGGCGCGCTTCTTCACCAAATTGGATCTGAGGAGCGCTTACTACCTGGTGCGTATCCGGGAGGGAGACGAGTGGAAGACGGCTTTCAGTACCACCTCAGGGCACTATGAGTACCTCGCCATGCCGTACAGGTTGATGAATGCTCCATCATGTCTTCCAGGCCTTTGTAGACAAGATTTTCAGGGACCTGCACAGACAGTGTGTAGTGGTGTATATTGATGACATCCTGATATACTCCGCTACACTCTCGCCGAGCATGTGTCCCTGGTGTGCAGGGTGCTTGGTCGACTGTTGGAGCATGAGCTGTATGTCAAGGCTGAGAAATGTCTGTTCTTCCAACAGTCCGTCTCCTTCCTACGGTACCGCATTTCCACTTCAGGGATGAAGCTGGAGAGGGACCGCATTTCAGCCGTGCGTAATTGGCCAACTCCCACCACGGTAAAGGAAGTGCAGTGGTTTCTAGGGTTTGCCAACTACTACCGGTGGTTTATCCGGGGCTTTGGTCAGGTAGCGTCTCCCATTACCTCACTGCTGAAGGGGGGACCGGTGCGTTTGCAGGGGTCGGCTGAGGCGGACAGGGCTTTTGGTCACCTGAGGGCTCTGTTTACCTCGGCTCCCGTGCTGGCTCATCCGAATCCCCCTTTGCGTGCATAGTGGAGGTGGACGCGTCTGAGGCTGGGATAGGAGTCGTGCTCTCTCAGCGCTCGGGTACGCCACCAAAGCTTCGCCCCTGTACCTTCTTTTTGAAGAAGCTCAACCCGGCAGAGCGAAACTATAACGTGGGGGACCGGGAGCTGTTGGCTGTCGTCAAGGCTTTGAAGGCGTGGAGACATTGGCTTGAGGGGGCTAAACACCCTTTTCTCATCTGGACTGACCACCGCAATCTGGAGTACATCCGGGCGGCGAGGAGACTGAACCCTCACCAGGCAAGGTGGACCATGTTTTTTACCCGTTTAGTTTTTACCCTATCCTACAGACCAGGTTCCCAGAACACTAAGGCAGACGCACTGTCCCGGATGTATGACACAGAGGAGTGGCCCATGGATCACACCCCCATTCTCCCGACCTCTTGCCTGGTGGCACCGGTAGTGTGGGAGCTGGACGCGGACATTAAGCGGGCATTACGTACAGAGCCCACTCCCCCCCAGTGTCCAGCTGGGCATTTGTACGTTCCGTCTGCTGTCCGCGACCGTTTTATCTATTGGGCCCACACGTCACCCTCCCCTGGTCATCAGGGCATCAGTCGGACAGTGCGCTGTCTTAGTGGGAAGTACTGGTGTTCCACTTTGGCTAAGGACGTGAGGGTATATGTTTCCTCCTGCTCGGTGTGCACCCAGTGCAATGCTCCTAGGCACCTGCCCAGAGGGAAGTTACAACCCTTACCCGTTCCACAACGGCCGTGGTCGCACCTTTCGGTGGATTTCCTAACGGATCTTCCTCCATCACAGGGTAACACCACAATCCTGGTCACTGCCGTCTCCTCCTTTTGCCCGGTCTCCCTACGGCCCTACAAACTGCGGAGGCCCTGTTTACACACGTCTTCTGGCACTACGGGTTGCCTGGGAACATAGTATCTGATCGAGGTCCCTAGTTCACTTCAAGGGTCTGGAGGGCGTTAATGGAATGTCTGGGGGTCTCGGTCAGCCTTACCTCGGGGTTTCACTCCGAGAGTAACAGCCAGGTGGAGAGAGTGAACCAGGATGTGGGTAGGTTTCTGCGGTCTTATTGCCAGGACCGGCCTGGGGAGTGGGCGGCGTTCGTGCCCTGGGCAAAGATGGCCCAGAACTCACTCCGCCACTCCGCCACTCCTCCACTAACCTCTCCCCCTTACAGTGCTACTTGGCATCAGAGCCAAATCGAGGCTCCTGCGGTGGACGACTGGTTTAGGCGAGCTGAGGAGACTGCCGCGGCGTCCCATCTCTCCTCAGCCCGCCTAAACCAGTCGTCCACCGCAGGAGCCTCGATTTGGCTCTGATGCCAAGGCGCCAGAACCGGCTGGTACCCCAGTACGCACTGGAAGGGGGAGAGGTTAGTGGACGAGTCCCATGCCTCTGGGTCGTCCCTGAGGCCGGTGTCGGTGAGCTGCTGGAGCCGCGCGTCAAGGGGGGGATACTGTCACAACTTCCACCGAAGTCGGTCCCTCTCCTTGTTCCGGCTGCGTTCGGCGGTCGACGTCACCGGTATCCTAACCATCGCCGATCCACCTTTCATTTTCCATTTGTTTTGTCTTGTTTTGTCTCACACCTGGTTTCATTCCCCAATTACATGTTCATGTATTTAACCCTCTGTTTCCCCCATGTTTTTGTGGATGATTGTTTCTATGTTCATTCAGTACGTTATGGCTGGTTTCGACGGGTGCTGTTTTCACCCGTGCGTAATTGATTACCGTTTATTTTTGGTCAAGTGTATTGTTACCTTGTGCCTTTATTTTGAGTAAAGTACGTTGCTCACTCATTCTGCTCTCCTGCGCCTGACTTCATGCACCAGATACACCCACCTTATGACGCATGCTAACTTACGGGTCCTTTCCCAAAAATGCAGTTAAAAAAATAAAAATAGTATAATAATAAATAGATATAGTGACACGAGGAATAAATACGTAGTGAATAATGAATAAGAATAACGAGTAAAAGTAACATGGTTAGTAAATGTGCAGCGGTACGAGGTATTTGAGGTAGCTACTGTATATATAGGTAGGGGTAAAGTGACTAGGCAACAGGATAGATAATAGACAGTAGCAGCAGCATATGTGGTGAGTGTGAAAGTGTGTGTCTGTGTGTTAGTGTGGCGTCAGTATGTATGTGTGGGCATATGTAGTGTGTGTGTGTGTGTGTGTGTGTATGTGTGTGTTGGGGTGTCAGTATAAGTATGTGAGAGTGTGTGGCTAGACTCCAGTGTGTGTCCATAGTCAGTGCAAGTGTGCAAAAAAGGCTCAATACAGGTAATCTGGGTTGCCATTTCATTAGCTATTTAGCCGTCTTGTTTAGCAGTCTTATGGCTTGGGGTAGAAGTTGTTCAGGGTCCTGTTGGTTCTAGACTTAGTGCACTGGTACCTCTTGCCATGGTGTAGCAGAGAGAACAGTCTATGGCTTGGGTGGCTAGAGTATTTGACAATTTTGTGGGCCTTCTTCTGATACTGCCTGGTATGGAGGTCCTGGATGGCAGGGAGCTTGGCCCCAGTGATGCCCACGGCTGAATCTAGTTCTGAATCTATGGGTTAGAGCATGGTTTGACCAGGCTGAGTAGGGGCTAATCTTATTTATGTGACATTAGTAGAGAGCAACATTATGGACTAAACGTTCAAATCCTGTTGCTGCATGATTCATTTCCTGTGACAATATAGGTCAAATTAACAGGTAAAAGGTCTTCCTGCCCTCAGGTTTATAATTCAACTCATCAGGAAGGGTTATTATAGGAAGGGTAATTAAAAGCCATTGTGGAGATGAAGAGCACAGAGAGCCTTTTCCTCAATGAAATGTCACAGGGTGTTGCTCTGCTTTCATTACACTGGAGAGAGCTAGCTGTGTCTGGGAAAAGGAAGGAGAGAGAGAGAGGAGAGAAGGGGCGAATGAGAGAGAGAGAGGCAGCTGCTGTCTGAGACTGACCTGCTTTGACACTGTGGATTCTCCCTGACTGACCTGTCAACTTACTGGATTTGTAGCCCCTGTTCGTGTGTCTGCGTGTCTGCGTGTCTGCGTGTCCGCGTGTCCGCGTGTGTGCGTGTGTGTGTGTGTGTGTGTGTGTGTGTGTGTGTGTGTGTGTGTGTGCGTGCATCCATGTCTGCATGTGTGTAGATTGCAAACCTTGTCAGCAGAAACATCTAATTACCAGGACAACCATCCATCCATCCAGAAATAAAGAAATAAACCCTGATATTAATTCTCCTCAGCTTTACCAAACACTCCTCTCCAGGCACTGGGGATAACACTTCAAAAAAACAGTCTCGTCAGGGAAAAACTCCCATCGATCTGTATTCTACAGCCCTACAGCTGTTCCTGCTCCAGTATTATGGCTGTGTCTGTCTACCTGTTATGAAATCAGAAGACCGTTTAGGGGTGATGATTGAGTTTAGAAGAGAAGCTAGATCCAGGTAGTACACTGTGCAGCAGCAGCTGTTACTGAACCTTCATTGTTGTGGTGCTGACTTCATCCTGTGTTATTCTACTGTTTCTCTGTTATGGTTCCGTTTACTCCTCTGTTTATTATGCTGTTTAATGATGACAGTTTATCTGGTATCCTAGTTTGGATGCATTGTGAGATCAGACTGTCAATCACAATACTGTCTAAACTTTACAACCATTAATTATGATTTAGTGATGCAAGTTCAATGAATTTGTAGTAATAGAAAAGACAGATCTAACATAAAACTAATAAAGAGTGGTTTTAATAGTACTGCTATTGACCCAGGGCTACAAACCCATCATGTCACCTCTGTAAGCAACAGGTACTGCTTATGGATCATGGCATCACTTCTGTATGTAGGCTACGGATGTTTTGAAGTAAAGGTTCTCTGTATGTGCTGTATTACTGAAAGCCAAGCTGAAACACTCCAGCAGCACCAGCACCACATTACCATACTCTTCCCTGGAAGGACAAGACCATCCGTGTAACGAACAGGTAAAAGCAGCGTAGCTGTCCTGTCACCTCTGACCCGAGAACATCGGCCGCCATTTTCTATTAATTTCCCGAAGGTTCTACATGTGAAATCGCCATTGTTATTGAGAAAAATTTATATTTTCAATATCGACTACAGGGATTTGCTGATATGGTGTCCTCATTCCCTGTATGTATTAGTCATAGCCCGGAAGAGATACAATGCCCCCATTACATTATCCCCCTCATTATCCTACACCTCCTCCTCCTCTTCCTGCTCTCAGAGATGGTGAGTCCCTCATACTTCCCTACAGGCAATGACCTTTCCTTTGTAAATGAGCAGGATACTTCAGAGAGAGGGAGGAGAGTGTAATGAGGCAGAACCAATATGGTCTGTAGTGTATGTTAACACCCCCTGGTGTTTGTTTCCCAACATGATAACTACTTGGATATTTATACTAAAGTCTCTCTACGTCTCTACTTTTCATTCCCTATTCTCTTTGTGTGGTCTCACCTTTCCATTATGTTATTCTTTAAATATTAATGTTTTTCAGAACATAAAATGTATTTTATATACAGTACCAGTCAAAAGTTTGGACACACGTACTCATTCAAGGATTTTTCTAAATGTTTTACTATTTTCTACATTGTATATTTTGAATATAAATACACAACGCAGAGGATGAGAGGACGAGAGACTAGAGATAATGATCAATAGGAGTTGGTTTTCAGTTAACATCTGTTTAGAATCTGTGGAATGTCACCCCTGAACTCAGAGCTACATGTGCCACGTTTTCATTGGTCGGGAGCAGGATACTTGTTATTTGGCCATTGGCCAACATGTACTGCAAGGCCTTCTGATTGGTCAACCACAGACTAGGGTAGGGGGTTATAAATGGCATCCTGTACCATTGTTAAGTGGAGAAAAGCTGAAGAGAGGGGAGACTGAAGATCTGAACATCTACCTCACAGCATAACATATTGATTTTTCCTTCTCAAATAAACCTATTTTTCTCCCCCTTATTTGCTTTGGGGTCTGTGTTATTGAAGAATAACACAAGTTGCTAACATAGTGAAGACATAAAAACTATGAAATAACACATATGGAATCAAGTAGTAACCAAAAAATGGTTAAACAAATCAAAATATATTTCATATTTTAGATTCTTCAAAGTAGCCACCCTTTTCCTTTTGCACATTCTTGGCATTCTCTCAACCAGTTTCACCTGGAATGCTTTTCCAACAATCTTGAAGGAGTTCCCACATATGCTGAGCACTTGTTGGCTGCTTTTCCTTCACTCTGCAGTCCAACTCATCGCAAACCATCTCAATTGGTTTGAGGTCGGGTGATTGTGGAGGCCAGGTCATCTGATGCCGCAAGCCATCACTATCCTTCTTTGTCAAACAGCCCTTACACAGCCTGCTGGTGTGTTGAGTCATTGTCCTATTGAAAAACAAATAATCACACCTCCTCCTCCATGCTTCACAGTGGGAACCACACATGTGGAGATCATCCATTCACCTACTCTGCATCTCCCAAAGACACGGCGGTTGGTATCAAAAATCTCAATTTTGGACTTATCAGACCAAATGACAGTTTTCCACTGGTCTAATGTCCATTGCTCGTGCTTCTTGGCCCAAGTAAGTCTCTTCTTAATATTGGGAAAGGGAAAGAGAAAGGGGGATACCTAGTTAGCTGTACAAATGAATGCCTTCAACTGAAATGTGTCTTCCACATTTAACCCAACCCCTCCGGTGTCCTTCAGTAGTTGATTCTTTGCAGCAATTCGACCATGAAGTCCTGATTCACACAGTCTCTTCTGAAAAGTTCATGCTGAGATGTGTCTGTATCTTCAACTCTGTGAAGCATTTATTTTGGCTGCAATTTCTGAGGTTGGTAACTCTAATGAACGTTTCCTCTGCAGCAGAGGTAACTCTGGGTCTTCATTTCCTGTGGTGGTCCTCATGAGAACCAGTTTCATCATAGATCTTGGTTTTTGTGACTGCACTTGAAGAAACTTTCAAAGTTCTCAAAATGTTCTGGATTGACTGACCTTCATGTCTTAAATTAATGATGGACTGTCGTTTCTCTTTGCTCATTTCAGCTGTTCTTACTATAATATGGACTTGGTCTTTTAGCAAATAGGGCTATATTCTTAATACCACCCCTACCTTGTCACAACACAACTGATTGGCCATCACAACTGATTGGCTTGATGACAGCAAAGCTGTCATCAAGGCAAAGGGTGGCTACTTTGAAGAATCTCAAATCTAAAGAAAGATTTTGATTTGTTTAACACTTTTTTGGTTGCTACATAATTCCATATGTGTTATTTCCTAGTGTTGATGTCTCCACTACTATTCTACAATGTAGAACATAGTAAAAAATAAATGTAAAAAATTGAATGAGTAGGTTTTTCCAAAATTTTGACTGGTACTGTACATACATTCCAATTTTTTTTATGTTACAGCCTGATTTCAAAATGGACTAAATATATGTTTTTTCTCATCCATCTACACACAATATCCCATAGTGACAAAGTAAAAACATGTTTTTAGATATTCTTGCAAATTTGCGGAAAATGAAATACAGAAATATTTATTTTACGTAAGTATTCACACCCTTCAGTCAAAACTTTGTAGAAGCAGCACCTTTTTCAGTGATTACAGCTGTGAGTCTTTCTGGGTAAGTCTCTAAGAGCTGTCTACACCTGGATATTGCAACATTTGCTCATTATTCTTTAAAAAATGATTCAAACGCTGTCAACTTGGTTGTTGATTATTGGTAGACAACCATTTTCAGGTCTTCCCATAAATTGTCATGCAAATGTAAGTCATAACTGTAACTTGGCCACTCAAGAACATTCACAGACCTCTTGGTAAGCAACTCCAGTGTAGATTTGGCCTTGTGTTTTAGGTTATTGTCCTGCTGAAAGGTGAATTCGTTTCCCAGTGTCTGGTGGAAAGCAGACTGAACCAGTTTTTTACTCTAGGATTTTGCCTGTGCTTAGCTCCATTCTGTTTATTTTTTTTATCCTGAAAAACTCCCCAGTCCTTAACGATTACAAGCATACCCATAAAATGATGCAGCCACCACTATGCTTGAAAATATGAAGAGTGGTACTCCGTCATGTGTTGTATTGGATTTGCCACAAACATTTTGCCAAATTTTTTGCAGTTACTTCAGTGCCTTGGTGCAATCAGGGTGCATGTTTTAGTATATTTTTTATTTTGTACAGGCCTCCTTCTTTTCACTCTGTCAATTAGGTTAGTATTGTGGAGTAACCACAATGTTGTTGATCCATCCTCAGTTTTAAACTCTGTAACTGTTTTAAAGTCACCATTGGCCTCATGGTGAAATCCCTGAGCGGTTTCCTTCCTCTCTGGCAACTGAGTTAGGAGGGACGCCTGCATCTTTGTCGTGACTGGGTGTATTGATACACCATCCAAAGTGTAATTAATAACTTCACCATGCTCAGAAGGATATGTAATGTCTGTTTTTTTGTTTTTGTTTACCCATCTACCAACAGATGTCCTTCTTTGGGAGCCATTGGAAAATCTCCCTGGTCTTTGTGGTTGAATCTGTGTTTAAAATTCACTGCTCGATTGAGCGACCTTACAGATAATTGTACGTGTGGGGTCATTCAAACACTATTATTGCACACACAGTGATTCCTTGCAACTTATTATGTGACTTGTTAAGCAAATGTTTTACTACTGAACTTATTTAGGCTTTCCATAACATAGGGCTCGAAAACTTATTGACTCCAGACATTTCAGCTAAAATGTTTTTGTAATTTGTAAGCATTTTGAAAAACATAATTCCCCTTTGACATGGGGTATTGTGTGTAGGCCAGTGACAAACTATCTCAATTTAATAGATTTCAAATTCAGGCAGTAACACAACAAAATGTGGAAAATGGCAAGGGGTGTGAATACTTTCTGAAGGCAAAAATATAATCACAACATGAAAAGTGTTGGTCCCATGTTTCATGAGCTGAAATAAAAGATCCCAGACACTTTCCATACGCACAAATAAACGTATTATTCTCAAATGTTTTGCACACATTTGTTTACATCCCTGTTAGTGAACATTTCTCCTTTGCCAATATAATCCATCCACCTGACAGTTGTGGCATATCAGGAAGCTGATTTAACAGCATGATCATTACACAGGTGCACCTTGTGCTGGGGACAATAAAAGGCCACTCTAAAATGTGCAGTTTTGCCACACAAAACAATGCCACAGATGTCTCAAATTTTGAGGGAGCGTGCAATTGGCATTCTGACTGTAGCAATGTCCACCAGAGCTGTTGCCAGAGATTTGAATATTCATTTCTCTACCATTTTAGAGAATTTGGCAGTACGTCCAACTGGCCTCATAACTGCAGACTACATGCATCCACGCCAGCCCAGGACCTCTACATTTGGCTTCACCACCTGCTGGATCGTCTGAGAACAGCCACCCAGACAGCTGGTGAAACGATGGAATTTCTGCACAAACTGTCAGAAACTGTCTCCGGGAAGCTCATCTGCATGCTCGCTATCCTCACCAGTGTCTTGACCTGATTGCAGTTCGGTGTTGTAGCTGACTTCAGTGGGCAAATGCTCACCTTCGATGGCGACTGGCACGCTGGAGAAATGTTCTATTCACGAATGACTCCTGGTTTCAAATATACCAGGCAGATGGCAGACAGGATGTATGGCATTGTATGGGTGAGGGGTTTGCTAATGTCAACGTTGTGAACAAAGTGCCCCATGGTTGCGTTGGGGTTACGGTAAGGGCAGGTATAAGCTATGGACAACCAACACAATTGCATATTATCGATGGTAATTTGAATGCACAGAGATACCATGTCGAGATCCTGAGGTCCATTATCGTGCCATTCATCAGCCGCCATCACCTCATGTTTCAGCATGATAGTGCATGGCCTCATGTTGCAAGAATCTGTACACAATTCCTGGAAGCTGAAAATGTCCCAGTTCTGGCCTGCATACCCACCAGACATGTCACCCATTCAGCATGTTTGAGATGCTCTGAATCGATGTGTACGAAAGCGTGTTCTCCTGGGTAACCCGGTATTTCCCGCCAAAACCAGTAATGTGAAAGCATTATAAAGCCTATTAATAGGCTGATATTTTTGAGTGTAAACTGTATTACTATAATGGATTGTATTATACTGTTTTATATGGACTGGATTTACACACATCGTTCAAAGCAGGATAAAGCAGAGAGAGAACATGCAATTCTGATCATCACATGCAGCCTACAAAGTTAAGTATGAGCTAGCAAATTTGATATTAATTTGGAAAAATACTAAGGCCTATTTGTATAATTAGTAGGCTGACGCATATATACCTTTCATAATATTTCCTCTGTTATTATCTCCTCTTTCTCTTTGTGCTTCATTCCTTCCTCACTTTCGACAGTTAAATGAAATAAGTTTCTAATGAAATACGTTTCTTTGTCCTTATCTTCATTATATGACTAGATTTAGATGCAGAAGGCTTTCACTTCTCTTCATGAGGATTCGATGGTTGAAGGTCTTAACACAACTGCTATAGCCTACAAGTTAAGAGTGTTTTTTTAAGAAGAGGCCAGAGGAGCACAGGCGTGTGCACATTGCGCAAGGGACAGAGGCTATAAGTTAGTAGCTTATGTATAACCCATCATTAATTAGCTAGATATAAGGCTAATACTGCATTGAATGTATTACTTGAAAGAGGTAGGCTAGGACATATATACAGTATATAGGGCTGTAATAGTATGTTTGATAGGACTTTAGTACCTGCTAAGCCAATCCTTCTTTTGAACGAGATCTGACACTGGTGACACTGTGTCTTGGTGAGAGGAGAAACTGAGAGTTCTAAAAGTTGTGGTCTTCTTTTTGATGCATAATGCAAAACGGATCATACTGTGACACTTTCTGTACTTTGAAAGTTTTATATCTTGAAAACTTGATTGCTGACATGCCATTTTGGGACTGTATCAACAGCGGACTAATGAAACAAATAACAAAATGTTGTTTTTGAGTGGTATTGTCCTTTAAGTCATTAACTTTAGATCAGAAGGATTTAGATGTTGTCCATGTATCATTTGTGTTGAAAGATGTGACATAAGACTTTTACAGTAAATATTCAGAAGTATAGTAAAGATAGGGTAGAACTCCTGGAATATGTTTTATTTGATTTAGATTTTATTAGGATCCTCATTAGCTGATGCCATGATGAAAGCAAGTCTTCCTTTCCTGGGGTCTGACAACAAACTGACATTGCAGACAAGAAGATATTTACAATTTACATTTATATTTACTAGGCTTTAAAGATGTGATAAAACCATAAATAGCACATATTCACTGTCACGGTAGTCGTAGAGATTAGACCAAGGCGCAGCGGGTTGCGTGCTCGTCATATTTTTATTTAACCGTGAACACAAAAAAACAAGAAAACAAAGAAGCGACAGAATGACAGTTTCGCAGGCTATACTAACAGCAATGCAAAAATAACTACCCACAAAGGGACAGGTGAAAAACAAGCTCCTTAAGTATGACTCTCAATCAGAAACAACGATGTTCAGCTGTTCCTGATTGAGAGCCACACCAGGCAAACAAAGAAATACACAACATAGACAACCTAGAATACAAAACAAGAACATAAACCAAAAACCCCGGAACACATAAATACAACACCCCTCTAAGTACACACCCAACCCACCCCGAACCATATAAAACAAATACCCCTCTACCTAAATACCTAGCCCAAACCACATGAAACAAACACCCCCTGCCACGTCCTGACCAAACTAAAATAACAAATAACCCCTTATACTGGTCAGGACGTGACATTCCCTTTCTTGCTTCCAACATTTATTCCAGTCAACTTTCAGTCTCACGCATGACAGAAAATCATCATTATCTTATTCAAAACACTTAAAAACTGTCTTTCAACATCATGCAGCGCAGTTTTCATAACCTAAACCCCTTATACTGGTCAGGGCGCGACAGTACCCCCCACCCTCCAAAGGTGCAGACCCCGTATGCACCTGACAACAACCCCAAAATAAACCCCTAAACTAAAGGGAGGGAAGGGAGGGTGGCTGCCGTCACCGACGGCACTCGTGCATACACCCCCCCTCCCCAAACCTCCTACAGTGGAGGTGGCTCAGGTCTAAGTCCCCTCCCTGACCAGTCCACCCCCACTGAATACCTTTGCCGAAGGCCAGTCACTACAGACCCTGGACTGTCCTCTGGGAGCTCCAGACTGTAGGCAGACTCACTCGGTTCCGGACTGTACACTGTCGCCGGATACTCTGGACGGGGGCACTGTCGCCGGACACTCTGGACGGGGCACTGTCGCCGGACACTCTGGACGGGGCACTGTCGCCGGACACTCTGGACGGGGCACTGTCGCCGGACACTCTGGACGGGGCACTCTGGACGGGGCACTGTCGCCGGACACTCTGGACGGGGAACTGTCTTCAGAAGCTCGAGACTGGGCTGACACACTGGAAGCCTGATGCGTGGGGCTGGTAGTGGAGGTACCAGCCTGGAGACACGCACCTCAGGGCTAGTGCGGGGAGCCGGAACAGGCCGAGTTGGACTGGGCTGACGCACTGGAAGCCTGATGCGTGGGGCTGGTAGTGGAGGTACCAGCCTGGAGACACGCACCTCAGGGCTAGTGCGGGGAGCCGGAACAGGCCGAGTTGGACTGGGCTGACGCACTGGAAGCCTGATGCGTGGGGCTGGTAGTGGAGGTACCAGACTGGAGACACGCACCTCAGGGCTAGTGCGAGGAGCGGGAACAAGACATACTGGACTGGGCTGATGCACTGGAAGCCTTGTGCTGGTACTGGAGGTATCAGACTCAAGACACACACTTCAAGGCTAGTGTGAGGAGCAAGAAACACTGGACCGTAGAGGCGCACTGGTGGTCTCGAGCGCAGAACTGGCACCGCTCATACTGGTTGGGTGCCCACTTCCCCCTGGCAAATGCAGGGGGCTGGCACTGCACACACCGGCCTGAAAATACCTGGCCTTGCCACAGTACGCATCACCCCTAAGCACGGGACCTGTCCAGTCATATGTCGCCTAATAAAGGCACGGGGATTTGGCTTGGGGCTCAATCCTCGCCCAGCCAAACTACCCGTGTGCCCCCCCCCCAATTTTTTTTTATTGGGGCTGCCGCTCAGGTTCCCTTAACTCCTCCATAGCCCTGGAAATGCTCATCCTCATCTCCGCCCATGTCCATCCTTCTTCCTCCTGCTCCTTACCCCGCTGCTTGGTCCGTGGTTGGTGGGTAGTTCTGTCACGGTAATCATAGAGATTAGACCAAGGCGCAGCGGGTTGCGTGCTCGTCATATTTTTATTTAAACGTGAACACGAAAAAAAACAAGAAAACAAAGAAGCGACAGAATGACAGTTTCGCAGGCTATACTAACAGCAATGCAAAAATAACTACCCACAAAGCGACAGGTGGAAAACAAGCTCCTTAAGTATGACTCTCAATCAGAAACAACGATGTTCAGCTGTTCCTGATTGAGAGCCACACCAGGCAAACAAAGAAATACACAACATAGACAACCTAGAATACAAAACAAGAAAATAAACCAAAAACCCCGGAACACATAAATACAACACCCCTCTAAGTACACACACCCCGAACCATATAAAACAAATACCCCTCTACCTAAATACCTAGCCCAAACCACATGAAACAAACACCCCCTGCCACGTCCTGACCAAACTAAAATAACAAATAACCCCTTATACTGGTCAGGACGTGACATTCCCTTTCTTGCTTCCAACATTTATTCCAGTCAACTTTCAGTCTCACGCATGACAGAAAATCATCATTATCTTATTCAAAACACTTAAAAACTGTCTTTCAACAACATGCAGCGCAGTTTTCATAACCTAAACTTTGGATGCCACTTCAACTATGAAAACATTTAAACCAACTTAAAGGGATACTTCGGGATTTGGGGAATTAAGAATGAACTCATGGATACCATTTTATATCTCTGCGTACAGTTTGAAGGAAGTTGAAGGTATCATAGCATTAGATTAGCACAATTGCTGGAAGTCTCCAGGAACTACTAGCCAGTCTTCCAGCAATTGCACTAAGCTAACAATATAATACCTTCCACTTCCTTCAAACTGCACGCAGAGACATAAAAATGGTATCCATGAATTCGACTCTGGGTAGGAAGATTTTTAATTCCAAAAATCCTGAAGTATCCCTTTAATTTGTCATAGTTTGACATTCAAGGCTATTAAACCATTAAACTAAAGTAAGGAAGCAAGGTAATGGTGCTTTTGATCAAAAGGTGATGTCAGCTCGACTTTTATCACCCCCCACCCCCTCCCTAACACAGTTGGCCCCGGCAACCCAGCTCTGTGTGCCACTATCAATAATTGGCCAGGTTTCACTTAATTAAAAACATTGGGGGTTTTTTTGTTTAAAAAAATCATTACAATCCACAGCTATCATTCAGCAGCCTAAAGCCTACAGCCATTAGTGCTGAATGGTGGGGAGAGAAAATGAGGGGGTTATGGGGTTCAAATGAACAGGCCATTACACAAACACACATGCACACTAATACAGAAGATGGAGGGGTTCAAATGAACAGGCCATTACTTTGATAAGGACAAGGGGTCACTGTAATTAAGGCAATGGTGGGTGGGTCCAGTGTTTAGAGAGAGAGACACACACACACACAAAGGAGAAGCAGTCCGGTAGTGATGTTTCCTCTGGTCTCAGGGTGCTGGATGTTCTTCTGGATGAGTCTTCCCAAATGCAGGTGCACTAATGATTGCAATTAAAAAATGATATAAGGGAGAGTAGGAAGTGGCTCCTTCTTACTGCTTTTATTTAAAAAAATGGGTGGCTATTACAGTTTTTTTCAATTGTTTAAGCACAATTTTGAAAACAGGGCCCGGTTTGTCAAAACACTACACACAATTAGCAAAACCCTACACCAAAGTAGCACAACACTTCAGATCATTTGCAAAATGGAACACTTTTGTCAAAACTATACACGACTTCATAAAAACAATATTTTGTTACCATACGAAACACACACATTTCATATGACTTCAATATTTTTTAACCAGTTACACACTGCTGTTGCTAACCTAAAACACTTTTAGCAAGTCTAATTGTCAGTGATTAGAGTGCTGTAAATGAAGTACACAGAGAAAGTGCAACTATACAAACACTACACAAGACCAATGCTGCAGACTGAGGAAAATATAATTTATTTCTCTCCATATACCCAAATCAGTCAACATGTCAACATGGATAATCACAACAAAACATGTCCCAGTTTTCATGCTACTACAGTAGTGTGCATAACACTGTTAGCTCAGCAAACAGACAAACGTAAAATACTGTATCCAGTACAGGTTACAATTACAGTAAACAACAACAACCATAAAAAATTATCTGAAAAAAACCTGACAATATTGTACAGAAAATACTACAGTAAACATACTATACATTATCTCTTCGCCTAGCTGGATCTAGCCAGAGAATTTCATCAACATCAAAAGCAATATCCTCATTAGCAAGACAACGCGGGAAGAACCGTCTTGAATGTCGAATCCATCCTTGCACAGCTGCGGCGTTGACTTGGTCACAGGCGTCCTCAATGAGGGGTACCTGAGCCTGGGGCTGGAGATCGTAAACCTTCCACCGCCATGCAGAGAAAAACTCTTCGATAGGGTTTAGAAACGGAGAGTATGGTGGAAGGTATAGTACTGTCAACTGTGGATGGTGTTGAAACCAGTTCTAGACCAAAGCAGAGCGGTGGAATGACACATTGTCCCAGGTGACAGTGTATTGCATCTGGTGCATTTCATTACCTGCTGTGACGATGTGATGCAATCGGTCCAAAAATGCGAGAATGTGAGGTGTGTTGTAAGGGCCCATTTTGGCATGACGGAGGAGAACCCCATGCTGTGAAATGGCAGCGCAAAGGGTGATGTTACCCCCACTTTGCCCTGGGACATTGATTATAGCCCTGTGGCCAATGATATTTCTGCCTCTCCTTGCTTTTGTAAGGTTGAACCCTGCCCCATCAATATATATGAATTCATGCAGGATTTCCTCAGCATCCATCTGCAAACTCCCTGAAATACAGTGAAAGACAAGATTGTGTAGTTCAGGATAGGTCTAGTATACAGTCAATGTAAAAAAGTAATGTGTGCAGTATGCAACATCAGTGCTAAAGTGAACAATACAAACCTCCACATACTCATGCCGCAGCCGTTTGACCCTGTCTGAATTCCGCTCAAAAGGCACTCGATAAAGTTGTTTCATTTGAACCTGATGTCTTTTCAGGATGCGTGCCAGTGTTGACTGAGAGACCTGATGGACATTATTGAAAATGGCATGGTCACCGATAATGTTGGCTTGTAGTTCTCTGAGCCTGATAGCATTATTGGCCAAAACAATGTTTATTATCTCTCTCTCTTTTGTTCTTGCGTGAATATGGGCCCCCTTCCTCCTTGTCGTTCCCGACCCTCAATCCTATGTAGAGAATAATACATGTAACTTACTGTACAATGTCACAGGAAGGGGTATCACAAGTGCTGATATGGTGCATACAATAAGCGGCTGATTACTGTAACTGTTGACAGATCTTCTTTTACCTGTTTTCCTGTCGAAAAGTCCTCATGACAGATGCCACTGTATATCTGCTAATATTTGGCTGAACTCTCAGTCCAGCCTCCCTCAGCGTCAATCCGTGGTTCACAACATGTTCCACTAGTGTTGCACGAATGTCATTTGATAAGTTTGGTCCTCTTCTTCTTTGTGCACGTTCTCCTCCTGCTTCAGGTCTTCCTCGACCTCTGGCTCGGCCTCTGCCTCTGCCTCTGCCTCTGCCTCTGCCTCTACCTCTACCTCTACCTCCTTCTCCTTCTCCTCCTCCTCCTCCTCTGTGTACTCCTCCTCTCACCCTCACTCTTCTTCTGACTCCTTCCATTTTGGTTGAAGGCAGGTGAACCTACCTGCTGCATTTTTATAGTGCTTAAACCTGATTGGTGTGTCTACAATTTAGCAATCATGTGTTTGTGCACCTGATGGCTGTGTTTAACAGATTGGCTCATAGGTGTGGTAATTTGACAGTCAGTGCTTTGGAATTGCAAGGAAGTCACATCATGATATACTTCTGTGTCTGATGTATACAAGTGTGTTTAGTGTTTTGCAAATCACTGTGTGTAATGTTTTGCAAATAGTGTGAAGCTGACAATGTGCTTACAGTTGTGCAAATCTAGCCATGTGTTTTGCTCCTTGAGTGTAAGGTTTTGCTAATTGTGGGAAAAGTTACATTTTAGTGTGTAAGCAATCGTAAAAAAACTGTAACTGTCTAGACTGGGTTGAAGACTCGAAGCAGTACTGTGTTTAGTCCAGAGGAGGCTGCTGGGAGGAGCTATAGGTCAGGCTCATTTTAATGGCTGGAATGGAATGAATGGAATGGTACCAAACACATGGCAACCACATGTTTGATGCCGTTCCATCTACTCCATTCCAGACATTACAATGAGTCCGTCCTCCTATAGCTCCCCAGCCTCCACTGACGTACTGTTGTTCTTTCCCGTCTACTGCTAGGTTTTCCCCTTCATCCCCCCATGTACAGTCGCTAATGAAAGTCTACACACCCCTTCAAACTGTCTTCACTATAAGCTGCCTTCAAATGTTATTTAAAAAAGGAATAATTTGTATTTATTTTCCAATCGAATTTGAAGTGTACTATAATTTTTCTTTCACATGTAAAATGTGGATTAAGTTGTGTACATCAGCAGGAATTTTTTTAAATGTAATACATGTTTTGACTTTCACTAGGCACTATATGTCACCGACATGTCTTGGATGGTCTTACGAAGGGAAATATTATCTCCTGGTACATGACAAGACATGTCCAAAGGGAGAAGACAAATTACAGTAGAGATCAGTTTATGAGACAAAGTGTCCAGACAGTGAGGTGACACTATATTGTACAAAACTGTCACTGGCACTGCTGTGTTGTAAAAAACAGTGGGAATAGACACTGAAGCACCATCGACGCTTGCGTCCCACCTACTCAACAGCCAGTGTAATCCCGTGGCGCGTTATTCAAATACCTTAGAAATGCTATTACTTAAATTTTTCAAACATATGACTATTTTACACCATTTTAAAGATAAGACTCTCGTTAATCTAACCACACGGTCCGATTTCAAAAAGGCTTTACAACGACAGCAAAACATTAGATTATGTCAGCAGAGTACACAGCCAGAAATAATCAGACACCCATTTTTCAAACTAGCATATAATGTCACATAAACCCAAACCACAGCTAAATGTAGCACTAACCTTTGATGATCTTCATCAGATGACAACCCTAGGACATTATGTTATACAATACATGCATGTTTTGCTCAATCAAGTTCATATTTATATCAAAAAACAGCTTTTTACATTAGCATGTGACTTGCATGTGACTAGCATTCCCACCGAACACTGCCAGTGAATTTACTAAATTACTCACGATAAACGTTCACAAAAAGCATAACAATTATTTTAAGAATTATAGATACAGAACTCCTTTGTGCAATCGAGGTGTCCGATTTTAAAATAGCTTTTCGGTGAAAGCACATTTTGCAATATTCTCAGTAGATAGCCCGGCATCACAGAGCTAGCTATTTAGACACCCAGCAAGTTTAGCACTCATCAAAGTCAGATTTACTATAAGAAAAATGTTATTACCTTTGCTGTCTTCGTCAGAATGCACTCCCAGGACTTCTACTTCAATAACAAATGTTGGTTTGTTTCAAAATAATCCATAGTTATATCCAAACAGCGGCGTTTTGTTCGTGCGTTCAAGACACTATCCGAAAGGGTAAATAAGGGTGACGAGCATGGCGCAATTCGTGACAAAAAATTCTAAATATTCCATTACCGTACTTCGAAGCATGTCAACCGCTGTTTAAAATCAATTTTTATGCCATTTTTCTCATAAAAAAGCGATAATATTCCGACCGGGAATCTGCGTTTAGGTAAACAGACTAAAGGAAAAAAAAGCATTCGGTCGACTCGAGCACGCGCCTAAGCCCATAGTACTCTGATCGGCCACTTGCCAAACGCGATAAAATGTTTCAGCCAGAGCCTGCCTCGATATCGTTCAGCTTTTTCCCGGGCTCTGAGAGCCTATGGGAGCCGTAGGAAGTGTCACGTTATTGCAAAGATCCTCAGTCTTCAATAAAAAGAGCCAAGATGAAACACAACTTTTCAGACAGGCCACTTCCTGCATGGAATCTTCTCAGGTTTTGGCCTGCCATATGAGTTCCGTTATACTCACAAGACACCATTCAAACAGTTTTAGAAACTTTAGGGTGTTTTCTATCCAAAGCCAATAATTATATGCATATTCTAGTTACTGGGCAGGAGTAGTAACCAGAATAAATCGGGTACGTTTTTTTATCCGGCCATGTCAATACTGCCCCCTAGCCCTAACAGGTTAATGAACATTTTTGTGAAGGAAAACTATTTCACTCATATTGTAATTAATCATAGGTCATATGTGAGCCGTTTCAGGAAGCAAGGCGTATGTCGCACGTCACTACTTCACAGGAGAGACATTTGAATGTAATACATTTTGGGGGGGCAGAAATGCCTTCTGGAACATGTGAACTTTCATGTGCTTTAATAACAAACGTGTATGCCATCTGTAAATACAAATAAAATTGTTAAATTATGAGCCTAGTTATATTAGACATGGAAAAAGGCAGGAACCTTCCCACTAGCAATGATTGGCTCAGATAATGTGGTCCCATGTGGCTCAGTTGGTAGAGCATGGTGTTTGCAATGCCAGGGTTGGGGGTTTGATTCCCATGGGGGACCAGTATGGGGAAAAAAGAGAGAAATGTATGAAATGTATGCATTCCCTACTGTAAGTCGCTCTGGATAAGAGCATCTGCTACATGACTAAAATGTAAATAATGGATGGGCTGGACATGCCAAGAGATAAGTTCGGATTGGTCTGCCATGTAGCATGCTTCTGTCTATAACATGAGCTGCTCAGTATGCGTAGATAATTCTTGCTACTGCAGCTTTTTTGAAAAATATAATGTTAGCCATGGAGAACTGCAAAAGTGTTGCTACAGCTCTCAACAACATTGCTGCCCTGAATTTAGCAGGTGCCATAGACAACGATCAGTGGGAAAAGGTTGTGATGGACTACTTTCTACGCACGGTCAGTGTGAACTGGAGTGACTTAACACAACGTGTGCCAAACAAGCTTTACAAACTGAGTTAAAGCAAGGGGGGTCCAGTTCAACCATGTACACAGGTAAAAGTCTTGTTACATTTTCAGATATTGTACATTTCAAATTTTGTCAGAAAGTCATTTTCATTGCAAGTTAAAGCTTACTGTTAGCTAGGGCTGTTGCAGTGATTGTATTACCACCACAAGGTCAGTCATGAGTCGTGACTGCAGTAAAATTCCACATGACCATGGAGTCACTATAATCTCCTTTGTTGAGCACTCTGGAACTTGCTTTGGTAGTAGCCAATCAGGTCCTAATGGCCTGGTGTCAGGGATCTATTGTCCCTCTAACCACTCTGACATAAATGCAAATACAATCAAACATCACATCAAACACTTATCATCAAAACAGCAGAACTATTGTACTACCTCACAGTGATGATCAATTGTAAGGAAAAAGTTAGACAGCAGGTTGAAGCAGTGTCACGTCCTGGCCAGTATAAGGGTTAATTGCTATTGTAGTTTGGTCAGGACGTGGCAGAGGGTATTTGTTTTATGTGGTTCAGGGTGGTGTGTTGGTAAGAGGGCGTTTGATTTAGTATTTCCGGGTTTTTGGTTTATGATCTATGTTTATGTAATTCTATGTTGAGTCTAGTGTATCTGTTTCTATGTTTGGGTTCATTGGGGTTGGGACTCTCAATTGAAGGCAGGTGTTGTCTATTTGCCTTTGATTGAGAGTCCCATATATGAGGGTGTGTTTGTGTTTGTCTGTTGTGGGAGATTGTTCTTGGATTGCTGTGTTGCCTTCAAGACTGTCATTTTGTCGTTCATCGTTTTGTTATTTTCGTATACGTGTTTGTTTGGTTTTTCCTTCTTTTCCCGTAAATAAAGAGGATGAGTATACACATACCTGCTGCGTATTGGTCCGCCATTTCTAACGACGAGCGTGACAAGCAGTGTAAAACCTGGTTGTTGTGGATGTTGTTTCAAAGCCTAACACGACGAAATGGATTGTTCTTTCTAAGATGATGATTCATTAAAAATACGTAAACCAATATTAGACTTGCATCGGCTTATGAGCCCAAGCCCGAAAAGAAAACATTCTGAGTAAAAATGATGATTGTGCAGTTATACAATACATACCCTACCAGCATATGTAATGGCCGAAAAACATAAAACAAAACAGATTTAAGATGTTTTTGGTACATAATTAGTCTAGCCTTTGAGTGTGAACAGCCCTAGGCGATGTTGTTGGTTCATTGATTGTGCAGGGCGTCTTACAGTTCGCCTACAATTAGTGAATTTGTATTTGATTTTGAATAGCAAAGTAATAAGGAATTTTTTACATTTTCATAATTAATTGGGTGACACATTACATTTAGCTATACAGAATATCTCACCACCATGTGTTTCCATCTCCTCCCCTAGCTCATGTGTTCCTTTCTTGGGCACGCAAATGGCTGTCAACAGTTTAGTGAAATGCTTTGTTGCGAGAACATGTTACTATCGATGTTCTTGAACAGATTTCACTTGATTTCCCAAATTAAGGACTGGGTAGCTGCACGAACAAGGTTGGAGAGCCCATGACATACAGACTGAGGCAGCTCCTCAAACAGTGGTTGATGCATGGAGTGAAATAAGTGTTCTTGTATTCATTTTTCAGCTACTCATAATAAGCACATGCTCTGCTATAAAATCGAAGTAGCCTACAAAATGGACCGGCGGGAAAGCGTGCGGCCTCCATTTTCTATTTGAGTGCATACAGATGACATGCCTTTTTTTCACCTGCCCATTTGATAATGGGCCATTCTAAATTGAAAGACAAAATACAATTGAGAATAGTCTGATGGGTGAAGGAAATATGATCACTTGATGAGAGAACCGCTGTGCAGCCTGGGGCCTTTCTCAAATCATAAATAGCCTATAGTTGCACCATGCAGCCCATATATGTTTTGATTTCGTAACAAAATGTGGAAAAAGTCAAGGGGTCTGAATACTTTCCGAATGCACTGTATGTCTGGAGGACTGGAGATGCTAAATGTTAATTAACGGTCAATTACAGTGAGACCGGCAGTCTTTTGCATGACAATAACCGTCTGACAAAATTTCATGACCGCCACAGTCCTACTGTTAGCTAGCAAGCCAACGTTAGCTTGCTTACTGTTAGCTATCTAGCAAGTGTTAGCTTGCTTGCTCGAAAGCTTATGTTATGTGTATGATCTGTGTTGTACTATTATGTGTATCTCAGAAATCTAGTTATAGCCTAATATTAGCTAGCTAGCTAACATTGAACCTAGTTTGTTAGCTTTAGGTACCTGCAGATTCATACTACAGCATTTCATGCATAGTGGCTAGCTATGGCAATCCATTTGTATTGCTAGTAGTATAGGTTAGGATTATGGTTAACTGTTTAGCTAGCTAGCTAGCTAGCTAGCTAGCTAGCTACATGTCTAAACAAAATACTCCTCTTCATGACCCATCAATTTAGACAAGTGTGTCTGGTAGGGTTATACCGACATGGCCATACTCATATTTGTATTCCGTGATCGGAAAAAATTGATGTGTTTTACAATGCCTAAATAGATTTTGTCAAAATACCTCCCTGCATGTTATCATTGCAAAAAAAGCTACAGATTAGGAGCAGCGTGCTGAGGGGTTTGTCTGTGTTTGTGTCTGTGTCCTCAACTTGTAGCGGGTAGCCAAGTTTGCTGTCACTCAGTTAGAATGTGCATTAGCATTTCATATTTTTTTCCCTACCCTTGCCCTACTTGTTAGATATTATGCACATTGATAGCTTGATAGCGAATGTCCTCACCATGTGATGTATCATAGTGGCAGGCAGAAGAAATCTGAATGATCAGACCAAAAATGTTATCGGATGAATCAGGTTTAAAAAACAGACAAATACACCTTATGGAACACGCTGTGTACTACTCCTTCACAGAACAGAGCAAACTGTCTCTAACCAGAATAGAAAGAGAAGTGGGAGGCAGCGGTGCACAGCTGAGCAAGAGGACAAGTACATTAGTGTGTCTAGTTTGAGAAACAGACGCCTCACAAGTCCTCAACTGGCAGTTTCATTAAATAGTACCCGCAAAACACCAGCCTCAACGTCAACAGTGAAGAGGCGACTCCGGGATGCTGGCCTTCTAATCAGAGTTCCTCTGTCCAGTGTCTGTGTTCTTTTCTTTTTATTGGCCAGTCTGAGATATGGCTTTTTCTTTGCAACTCTGCCTAGAAGGCAAAGTACAAAGATAGGTGAAACAGATCAAGGTGTGACAGAAACACCTGCATTTTTCATGTAGCTTTTTTTTGCATTTTGGAGCTGCCTTACTCAAGAAAGCAAAAAAGAGACAATGTTAGTATGAGGCATTATTAACTCAATACATTTCTGTTTTTTTCATTGCTTAAATCATGTTCACATGCTATCTGGGAGGCCCCCTGGAGGTCGAAAATTGTGTAGTCTGTCTGCAAGGAGCTGTTGTTACATTTCATTGTGACATTTAATTTCATCATTATGCCAGTTCTTTGTTCTCTAATTTGAAAGATAACATATTTGTAGCGTCAACCCATCCAATTAAACCAGGTAATGATGCGGGTGGAACAGTTTTATTTGCGTATTTAGTGTGAGTGTGTGTGTGTTGTTGAGACATAGTGAAGACATCTATGTGGTAATTAGAAGATCAATATATGTGTGTTTAATAAATAAATAATACATACATTTGATCAGGAACCAGTCTAGACTGGGTGAGTCAGAAACCAGGCGGGAAGTGAAATGTGGTAGCGAATTCTCTCTCTCTCTGTCATAAGTTGTCATATAAGCCTAAGAGTTGGCTATCAGATGATGATGTGCTTGATAATGACTTTGCAAAGTTTCAGAAATAAACAAGAACTATTGATTGATGACTCTGCCTCGGCAACTTGTTCCACAGACAAAACATTGATTCATGTCATCACAACAACAAAACAAGCTTCTCAAAAAGTATACTTTTCTACAAGGCCCTTAGGTGTAGTTTGTCATATGCATATTACATAGCTATAATGCATACCTTTGTTATTCTGTTTAACTAAACCAGCCTATGGCTACATTATGTTTTGGCACCCCTTTAATCTTTAGCTGAACCTGGTTAACCCCTCTATGTGTTAACCCTTCTGTTAAACCCTCCAGGGCCAGAACTGAAGCAGACAGACAGGTGGCCAGTAGTAACAAACAGTGTCCTGCCCAGAAAGCAGCTTGACAAGCCAGGAGATTCCCCTTTGGTTATATCCATGCCACCTGCAGGGTTTGAATTCAAGGAGGGTCTCCATACAGCGATACAGAGAGAGAGAGATAGAGACCAACGGACTGCTGCCAGGCCTGCCGAGTCTTTGGTGATGACGCGATCGGGGTTTGAATGGGGATTTTGTTTTTTTACAGACAACTGGTGAGACTTTCGTTACCAGAACCAAAGACACATTGACGAAGAAATAATAAATTACTGTAGCACCAATAACAGCTCTGTCAGAGGGTTGAAGTGTAAAGTTTAGAAAGTTTGTACATTTACTATAACAAAATATCAGTAAGTGTTTGAGAATGAGACATGGTTCCCTGTAGATTTCTATCAATGCAAACAGGTTAGTATTGATATGACTATCCATCCCTGTCCAGTCGAAATGGTGATTTCTGTCAAATGATACCAAACGTTTATATTTCTGTACTTTATATCTGTAATGCATGCAATACTTACTCTCAACCTATTGTGGTATATGGACATCTACAGTGTTGGTGAAAAACCTCCCTCAAGAAAGAAACGGAAAGGATCGACGCTGAACAGGGAGGTACAGGGAGTTGAACATTTAATGCGGAACAGACAGGTAATAAGACAGGAACAGCGTCAACACACGGGTAACAACGACATACTAACATTAATGCAGCAGCGGGGAACGGAGCTGGGGAACTGACAAATATAGGGGAGGCAATAAACCGGTGATTGAGTCCGGGTGAGTCCAATAATACGCTGATGCGCGTGACGGGGACAGGCAGGTGTGCGTACTGATGGTGGCAGGTGTGCGTAATGCTGGGGAGCCTGGTGCCTTCAAGTGCCAGGGAGGGGGAGCAGGAGCAGGAGCAGGCGTGACAGAAACAAACATTAGCTCACTGTTGCCTTGAGGTGCGTCAAACAGACAGGCAGACAGACAGCCAGACAGACAGACAGACAGACAGGCGGGAATTTTTTTTAAAGAAAGACAGAGAGACAGACAGAAATGTCACACATACATACACATACACACACACATTCTAACTCTGCCTGAGGCCACCTCCATTACCCACAATTACACGTTGAGTACCTCAAACTGCCCAGTGGAGCTGCTGACAGATTGGGCCTGTTTAGAAATGAAAGCCAAAGCATTGTCTTAGTCCCAAATGGCAGACTATTCATTATTTTGTCACGTCCTGACCAGTAATAGGGGTTATTTGTTATTATAGTTTGGTCAGGACGTGGCAGGGGGTGTTTGTTTCATGTGGTTTGGGCTATGTATTTTGGTAGAGGGGTGTTTGGTTTATGTGGTTCAGGGTTTGTTAGTCTATGTTCTATGTTAGTATTTGTCTATGTTCTATCTAGTCTATTGTATTTCTATGTTTAGTTAATTGGGGTTGGACGTTCAATTGGAGGCAGCTGGTCATTGTTGCCTCTGATTGAGGGTCCTATAAGTTGGAGTTTGTTTTTCATGGGATTTTGTGGGAGATTGTTGGTGTGTATAGCTTTGTGCCTTACCGGCCTGTTCTTTGTCGTTTTTGTATACGTTTTGGTTTTCCTTCTTTGTCCGTTAATAAAAGAAGATGAGTATACATTTTTCCGCTGCGTCTTGGTCTCTACCCTATGACACCCGTGACATATTTAGTGTACTACTAGCGCTTTGGTCAAAAGCAGTGCTCTAAATATAGAATAGCATACTATTTAGGACACAAAAGGGAATTTCTTATATTTGTTACATGAGGGGTTAACCAGGTTCTCCTTCAGCACTGCCTGGACTGCGCCAAGATGCAAACTCCTTCCATTTGAGTTTTGTTATATATATTTTTTTCTATCTATTGTGGTTATATAGAATGAGTAGTTATGGGGTTGGTGGTTATGAATAGTTATGGGGTCGGTGGTTATGAGTAGTTATGGGGTCGGTGGTTATGAATAAGTATGGGGTTGGTGGTTATGAGTAGTTATGGGGTCGATGGTTATGAATAGGTATGGGGTCTGTGGTTATGAGTAGTTATGGGGTCAGCTTCAAAGACTTCAGATTAACACATGAACCCACACCCACCACACGCACACACCTATCCCTTTCAAAAGATCAATCCCATCTTTGAAATGGACAGAACCTCAGAGAGTCATCTCTTCAATTTCCACATCACACTTTGTGGTTTTTCATATTTTTCGGCTGACAGGCAGCATTCGATCTCCCTCTATCTAGTTCTGACTTGATATTCCTCTGGACAATATAAGGTATGTCAAGTTTCCATAGAAGGTGGGCAATAGCCTTCAAAGTCAAGGTGATGTCAATGCTGCTGATTGGACTGCCAGACAGAGTGATACAGAATGGGCCAAGGATATAAATAACTCCCATATCATTGCAGCTATGTTCGTCGTCATCAACAGCAAGATAAGAAACTGACCATGGCTTGAGTAGAAGCACAAGCCTGGACAAACAGTCATAAGGGTGTACAGTAATAGTGCTATTACATTCAGAATAATCTTGACCTTTTTCCACCAATAAAGTGTTATGTCATATGATGTGAGAACTTCTACACTATATAATTCTGTCCAGCAACCCGTCATTGTGTTAGCCTGGTCCCAGTTTGTGCCGTCTTGCCAACTCCTATGATTATCAATGTCATGCCAGTGACCATAGGAGTTGGCAAGAAAGCACAAACAGATTTCGGACCACGCTATAGTCTAACCTTGGATATTCATGCTTTGTTCTTGGTTCTTTGCTGTTAGACAGCCTACATCTTCCCTTCATCTCTCTCTCCCTCACTTACTCCCTCGCTGTGTCTCTCTGTCCCTCTCTTACTCCCTCACTGTCTCCCTCTCTCTCCAGCTCTCCCTCCCTCTCTCTCGTCCTCTCTCTCTCTCTCCCTTCTTCCTTCTCCCCCTTCTTCTGCCAGGCATCAGGAGAGCAGCATGGAGGGAGAAGGAGAGAAGAGGGAACACTTGGCTAGTAATGAGATGAGGTGGAACAATATGTTTGTTTTTTCTTTCAGTTCTCGCCTCCCTTCTGTTCACGTCCTGTCAGTTCTCATGACTTAAACACACATGAGAGCACACACAGGCATACGGACACACACAAACACCGGCACACATGGATGCAGGCACACACACACACTGTAGCCCATCCTGCCTCATAACACTGTCTCCATCCATAACCACAAATACATCACATTCCTGTGAACTTCGTGCTTCTTTCACCCCCTTCCCCCAAAAATTGTTCAACCTGGTTTGGCAGAACTACTCCCTTTTTATGTAATTCTAAAAGCCATTCCTTGTTTACTGCAATTATCTAAGGTCAAAACCATTCCTCCCTACTTGACCTCTTTCTCATATCAACAGCCAGCCGTTATTTGTGAGCATCTGTAGGGTGATATACAGTATAGTGCAAAGCTGTTATGAAGGAAAGGGAAAGGGGGATACCTAGTCAGTTGTGCAACTGAATGCATTCAACTGAAATGTGTCTTCCACATTTAACCAAACCCCTCTGAATCAAGCCACAACAAATGTGTTATTCTTTCACACTGAAGTGTGTGTGTGTGTGTGTGTGTGTGTGTGTGTGTGTGTGTGTGTGTGTGTGTGTGTGTGTGTGTGTGTGTGTGTGTGTGTGTGTGTGTGTGTGTGTGTGTGTGTGTGTGTGTGTGTGTGTGTGTGTGTGTGTGTGTGTGTGTGTTTGACAGAGCTTGCCATTATCCTGAGGTTGCCACAGTTACTACCATTTGTTGGATGTTCCTTAATGAGCATGCAAAGCAATCACTACTGTGGTCACATATAGACACACACGATTGTTACAGTCTTCACTGCTGTTCATATCACATCCACCATAACTCTAACAGTCATTAAATCCTGTTGAGTCCCTTACATCAAAGAATGGATGTCATGCTTGTCAGCCACAGTCATAGTAGATTGACGGCCAAGTAGAGAAGAGAAAGAGAGGTGAGAGGTGTATCACTGATTCAACAGAAAAGATACAATGTTACACTACAACGGGCAGAAGAATGAGGAGGTTACGTGTGGGAGGGAGAAAAGGTACAATGTTATGTTACAATGGCGAGGTAGAAAAGAAATAAAGGCAGAAATTGAGATATGACTGATTCTATTGAGCATCACTGGAGTGGAACAACTGTGATCCTACAAGCGGGGGAAAGGTGGAATAACAGCTTTCTGTAGATGCTGCTGTTTTCTGCCAGTCAGCCTGAGCCTGGTGTTATATAACATCTTCTGATGTAAAACTGAACATGTTCTGCATTTTCACTGGACCATGCTGTGAAATGTAGAAATAATGACCTCAAGAATGAACATGTTTATTTCTAGCATCTAACCAAGTGGAAACGGAGGAAGAAAGAAAGATTCAAAGACAACAAAAGAAAGAAAGAGATAAACTTTATTATGTTGTCAAAAGCAGCATTTCTCCTGTTGTTTTGAAGCAGGGAAGATACCAAACCAAGCCAAGGGCAACCATATGGTTAGAAGAATACTTTCCTATTTTGTCAAAACCTATCCAGTTCTCCTCTAGTAGCTGTATCCAGGAGAGTGTGAGGACTCAGGGGTCTAGATAATGTGCTCCATCTGCTCTTGCCCTGTTGAAGAGGCTGTATGGTTCAAACCGTCCCATTTGGCTGCTTCAGAGGGAGATTTAATAGACTTCAAATGAGTCACTTGCCAGTCGCCTGTTACCAACTGGTCGAAGGGGGGAAGCCACTGGCATAGTCACTTTCTACCAACTGGGCAAACAGGGAAAGCGATTGGCACATCCCCTGTTAGCAAATGAGCAAAGAAGAAAGCAACTGTTATGAATTGGTTGAAGGGGGTAAGCCATTGGCACAGGAACAATATGAACCAAAGGGACACTTATATGTGCCAAACACCAACCACTGCCATGTGTCTCCTAAAAGTGCCACCATCAACATAAAGGTGTCTCTCATGACAGATTGGGCTCTGAGATGATCAAAATAAAGACAAACATCTATTCAATCTGTATAGCTGAAGTGTTACAGATTGCGCAATAAAGATGTTAAAGTAATTTACCATTGAGCCGATATATACAGCTTACTGTGAATGTATTCTCCGCATACGCGGGAACATTGACATTTAAAAGTAATTACGCTGTAACGCTGAACTTCCGCGACATGGATTGAATAGAGCCCCTATACAAGCAAACACTGAAGAACACCTAGGCCTACAGTTACATCAATCTAGAAACAAAGAGCGTTGGTGATCAATTCTAAATTAATTTCTCGCTGTACATGTCTGCAACAGTAAAGTGATGACAGGTTGTCAGAATAATACAAAAGTGAAATATATCTTTTGTTCCAGTCCAAAGTGAATGTGGCTCTGTGAATCATTGCCTGAAATTGCTTCTCTGCTGCTTGATCTTTTGAGCTACAGAACATGACGCACACATCTCCTCAGTCAAACAAAGACGATAAACATTTTTGAGATTACTTATTCAAATGAAGACGATAAAAAATGTCAAGATTTAATTTAAAATGTATGTTTTATTCAAACAATGTTGATTGATCATTCAAGCTTGGCATATGACCCAAATATTTTCTCATCCAATCTAAAACGATAAAACATTTCAAGGTGAATGACTTGAATGTAAATGAATGTTTCACTTAATGTTTTGCTCTAATCAGACACTGGTATTTTGATCATGAGATCCTATCTTTCTCTGACTGAGCAATGCAAAATAAATGTACACATACAGTACCAGTCAAAAGTGTGGACCCACCTACTCATGTAAACATTTACTGTACATGTTATTCAATAATTTCATCCAAACTGCTTGCGCACCTCAACAGGCGTCTGAATAGTGTCGTGTCTCTGACTGATTAAATTATATGACAGGCTATTTTTTCAAATCGATTACCGAACATTTTATTACGTGATTGAATTAAACCATGCAACAAGTAACTCGCTAATAACCTGGGGCACCACGGAAGACTGTTTATAGAGCTGCTGTCTTCCGAATAAACTCTTAAAGATCTGAAGATCTTTTATATCAATAGCAGTCAATTATTAATCTGAACGTCGTACAATTCTTGGTTATCTTCACAAACCCTAGCTAACAAGTTGAATCAGCAATACAAAAAATGGCTTAATTATTTATTTACTAAATACCTAAATAATCACACAGAATTACATATACACAGAATGGATCATACATCAATTACTAATCATGTCATTAAAGAAAAGGTTCCTAGCAGATGAAACCGATATGACGGCTGGTTTACACAAAGAAAGGGGGTTAGGTTTGAATGAAAGTGTGGGAAGACTGAGGGACAAAGGAAATTGGGTCTCTATCGGACCATGAGAAGCTATGCTACCGTAAATACAGAATCTTATGCATTCTAATAACTGCCAATTCGGAAAAGTAAAATGCAAGATATATATTTACACTGAGCTGCACTTCTATAGGTGGGTTGAAGATGGAAGACTGATTTGCCCAGCAGAGATCGCCCTTGTCCTTTGCAGAATCTTTCTGGTCGTAGTGTTGTAGAGCGGGTACATTGAAGTCACCTGTTGTTCTCAGGAGATTGTCTGTCCTTTCCTAGGCCAAGTACGTTTACATCTGCAGCTGTAAACTCGACTTATAGGATGTATCACTTCTTCATTAGTGAATAAGAGTTCAAAGTTCATACCATTTTGCCATAATAAGCTCGCGCTGAATTCTGTCTGGTCCAGTCGATATTCATCTTTCCAGCATGGTGATTGTCAGCTCCATGTTGAAATTAGCCCTTTTAAACGTCTGGACACCAGTCCTCACATTGTCGGGAACTCAGGTTGACACTCGTCAACGGGCTTTTGTATTGGGGGAGAGAAGGTGCGTGTTTCATAGTTCTCAACCAATGTCTGTCTGTTCACTTGGGGGTGGCCACTGAATGAGCATGGTTTACTTATGAAAACAATTCTCTCATTTAGAAGTTAAAATTACATTTAATCTTTTCACAAATAGTTTCATATTTAAACATTTAAATTGCACAACGAATTTGATAAATAGAATGTGTAGACTTTCAAAGATACAATTTATGTCATCCTATCATCAGATATAATGTCTCAGACGACAACTTCTTCGGAATCAGTGTCCCTTCCACAGGACGGTTGAGCTAACATAGGCTAATGCGATTAGCATGAGGTTGTAAGTAACTGGAACATTTCCCAGGACATAGACATACAGTTGAAGTCGGAAATTTACATGCACTTAGGTTGGAGTCATTAAAACTTGTTTTTCAACCACTCCACAAATATCTTGTTAACAAACTATCGTTTTGGCAAGTTGGTTAGGGCATCTGCTTTGTGCATGGCACAAGTACATTTTCCAACAATTGTTTACAGATAGATTTTTTCACTTATAATTCACTGTATCACAATTCCAGTGGGTCAGAAGTTTACATACACGAAGTTGACTCTGCCTTAAACAGCTTGGAAAATTCCAGAAAATGATGTCATGGCTTTAGAAGCTTCTGATAGGCTAATTGACATCATTTCAATCAATTGGAGGTGTACCTGTGGATGTATTTCAAGGCCTACCTTCAAACTCAGTGCCTCTTTGCTTGACATCATGGGAAAATCAAAAGAAATCAGTCAAGACTTCAGAAAAGAATTGTAGACCTCCACAAGTCTGGTTCAGCCTGAAGGTACCACGTTCATCTGTACAAACAATAGTATACAAGTATAAACACCATGGGACCACGCAGCCATCATACCGCTGAGGAAGGAGACGCGTTCTGTCTCCTAGAGATGAACGTACATTGGTGCGAAAAGTCCTATATCAACATAACAGATGCCAGTGCTCCAATACCAACATAAAAAGGCAGACTACGGTTTGTAACTGCACTTGGGGACAAAGATTGTACTTTTTGGAGAAATATCCTCTGGTCTTATACAAAATTGAACTGTTTGGCCATAATGACCATCGTTATGTTTGGAGGAAAAAGGGGGAGGCTTGCAAGCCGAAGAACACCATCCCACCCGTAGAAGCACGGGGGTGGCAGCATCATGTTGTGGGGGTGCTTTGCTGCAGTAGGGACTGGTGCACTTCACAAAATAGATGGAATCATGAGGGAGGAAAATTGGATATATGGATATATTGAAGCAACATCTCAAGACATCAGTCAGGAAGTTAAAGCTTGGTTGCAAATGGGTCTTCAAAATGGACAATGACCCCAAGCATACTTCCAAAGTTGTGTCAAAATGGCTTTAGGACAACAAAGTCAAGGTATTGAGAGGCCATCACAAAGCCCTGACCTCAATCCTATAGAAAATGTGTGGGCAGAACTGAAACAGCGTGTGCAAGAAAGGAGGCCTACAAACCTGACTCAGTTACACCAGCTCTGTCAGGAGGAATGGGTCAAAATTCAACCAACTTATTGTGGGAATCTTGTGGAAGAATACCCAAAACGTTTGACACAAGTTAAACAATTTAAAGGCAATGCGACCAAATACTAATTGAGTGTATGTAAACTTCTGACCCACTGGAAATGTGATGAAAGAAATAAAAGCTGAAATAAATCATTCTTTCTACTATTATTCTGAAATTTCACATTCTTAAAATAAAGTTGTGATCCTAACTGACCCAAGACAGGGAATTTTTACTTGGATTAAATGTCATGAATTGTGAAAAACTGAGTTAAAATGTATTTGGCTAAGCTGTATGTAAACTTCCAACTTCAATTTTAGCTGTAGGTGCCATTTGGTTAGCTAGGATTAAATGTCAGGAATTGTGAAAAACTGAGTTTAAATGTATTTCGCTAAGGTGTATGTATACTTCCGACTTTAACTGTATCTGATATTGGCAGAAAGCTTAAATTCTTGTTAATCTAACTGCACTGTCCAATTTACAGTAGCTATTACAGTGAAAGAATTCCATGCTATTGTTTGAGGAGAGTGCACAATTTTGAACATGAAAGGTATTAACAAACAAAATAGGATCATTTGAGCAGTCTTGATACAACATTTTGAACAGAAATTCAATGGTTCATTGGATCAGTCTAAAACTTTGCACAGACACTGCTGCCATCTATTGGTCAAAATCGAAATTGCACCTTGGCTGGAATAATACATTATGGCCTTTCTCTTGCATTTCAAAGATGATGGTACAAAAAAATACAGAATAACGTTTTTTTTCTGTATTATCTTTTACCAGATCTATTGTGTTATTTTCTCCTACATTCCTTTCACATTTCCACAAACTTCAAAGTGTTTCCTTTCAAATGGTACAAAGAATATGCATATCCTTGCTTCAGGGCCTGAGTTACAGGCAGTTAGATTTGGGTATGTCATTTTAGGTGAAAATTGAAGAAAAGGGGTTCATCCTTATTAACCTGCATGTCATATCACACATCTGGTGAGGATAGACAAAATCAACATCTTCTCGATGGTGTGTGAAGGGGGTTTGACAATCCATAGATTCAGTCCCATACCAACTCCTCCATTCTTGAATGCATATATGAAGTCATGTTTAAACATACATTACTCTGTCGCTTGGCACTCACTGACAGTCAGAATAGCTCATGCCTGAATAATGCTGTCCACCAACCAGCCAACCAATGCAAAGTGTCAGCAACCTGTAGTCATCTCCACATCCTCATTACAAAGTGAAACCAGGGGATAAAGGAATATGAGAATGGAAAGTGGGAGGGAGGAGGGGAAAGTGTTTTGGGGGTGTCATTAGAAAGGAGGGTAAAACTTCATTTTAAGAAGTCCTTATTAGTCTAATTACATGTGTAACTTCTTCAGGGTTTGGATGACTGAGGTGCCCAAAGTAAACTGCCTGTTACTCAGGCCCAGAAGCTAGGATATGCATATAATTGAACCAATAAGTCTATGGAATTCACTTAAATGGGCAGTGAAGTCAAAATTAATTTCCTTTATATATATATATATATATATATATATGGCCTTCTTGTATGGTTTTGTGACCACTCATGCGGTGGAGGAGGAGAACTTCGTGGGCTATAACCTGCCTTGTTTCAGGGTAGTAAGTTAGTGATCGTTTGATATCCCTCTAGTTTTTTTTAAACCTGTTTAGGCAAAACAGCAGAAACTGGATCATCAGCACAACCAGGTGGACTGGGGTCAGCAATGAGTTATCAAGTCAGGTAGTCCTGAGGCATGGTCCCAGGGCTCAGGTCCTCCGAGAGAGAGGGAGAGATGGGAGAATTAGAGGCAGCATACTTAAGTTCACACAGGACACCAGATAGAACAGGAGAATTTGGCCAGATAGGACAGACTGAGCCTAGCCCCCCGGCAGAAAGACTATTGCAGAATAGATACTGGAGGCTGAGACAGGAAGCGGTCGGAGGACACTTTGTCCCTGTCCGACTACATCCCCAGACAGAGCCAACCAGGCAGGATATAACTTCACCCACTTTGTCAAAGCACAGCTCCTACACTACTAGAGGGACTTCAAAAGATCACTAATTTACCACCCTGAAACAAGGCAGGTTATAGCCCACGAAGTTCTCCTCCACCGCACGAGTGGGCGCAAAACCATACAAGAAGGTCACGTCAGCGACTCATCCCACTCAAGTCGAGTAAAGCTTAAAAAAGCCTGGCACGACATGACGCAGCACTCTTAGGGACAGCATTGAAGAACATTAGTAAGCCAGTGACTCAGACCCGTAATAGGGTCAGAGGCAGAGAATCCCAATGGAGAGAGGGGAGCTGGTCAGGGAGATACAGCAAGGGTGGTTCGTCACTCCAGTGCCTTGCTGTTCACCTTCACACCCTTGGGACTGACTACACTCAATCATAGGACCTACTGAAGAGATGAGTCTTCAGTAAAGACTTAAAGGTTGAGACCGAGTCTGCGTCTCTCACATGGATAGGCAGACCATTCCATAGAAATTGAGCTCTATAGGAGAAATCCCTGCCTTCAGCTGTTTGCTTAGAAATTCTAGGGTCAAGAAGGAGGCCTGCATCTTGTGACTGTAGAGTACGTGTAGGTATGTATGGCAGAACCAAATCAGAGAGATAAGTAGGAACAAGTCTATGTAATGCTTTGTAGGTTAGCAGAATTTTTTTTAAATCAGCCCTAGCCTTCACAGGAAGCCAGTGTAGAGAGGCTAGCACTGGAGTAATATGATCAAATGTTTTGTTTCTAGTTAAGATTTTAGCACTAACTGAAGTTTATTTAGTGCTTTATCGGGTAGCCAGAGAGTAGAGCATTGTAGTAGTTTAATCTAAAAGTGACAAAATCATGGATTCGTTTTTCTGCATATTTTGGACAAAGATTTTCAGATTTTTGTAATGTTACGAAGATGGTAAAACACTGCACTTGAAATATTCTTGACATGTTCGTCAAATGAGAGATCAGTGTCCGGAGAAACGCAGAGGTCCTTCACATTTTTTTTGAGGCCACTCTACAACCACCATTATTAATTGTAAGATCAAACAGCAGATCTCTTTGTTTCTTGAGACCTAGAACTAGCATCTCTGTTTTGTCCGAGTTTAAAAGTAAAACATTTTCCGCCATCGACTTCCTTATGTCTGAAACACAGGCTTCCAGGGAGAGCAATTTTGGGGCTTCACCATGTTTCATCGAAATGTACAGCTGTGTGTCGTCCGCATAGCAGTGAAAGTCAACATTGTGTTTCCGAATTACATCACTAAGAGGTAGAATATATAGTGAAAACAATACTGGTCCTAAAATGGAACTTTGAGGAACACCGGAATGTACAATTGATTTGTCAGAAGACAAACCATCCACAGAGATGAACTGAGATCGAGGCAAGACCAATTAGGGTTTCCAATCTCTCAAAAAGAATATGGTGATCGATGGTGTCAAAGGCGGCACTAAGGTCTAGGAGCCCAAGGACAGATGCAGAGCCTTGGTCTGACACCATTAAAAGGTAATTTACCACCTTCACGAGTGCAGTCTCAGTACTATGATGTGGTCTAAAACCAGACTGGAGCATTTCATATACATTATTTGTCTTCAGGAAGGCAGTGAGTTGCTGCGCAACAGCTTTTTAAAATAATTTTGAGAGGAATGGGAGATTCGATATAGGCCGTTAGTTTTGAAAATATTCCGGCTCAAGGTTTGGCTTTTTCATGAGAGGCATTATTTCTGCCACTTTAAGTGAGTTTGGTACAGATCCGGAGGATAGAGAGCCATTTATTATGTTCAACATACCAAGCACAGGAAGAAGCTCTTTCAGTAGTTTATTAGGTCCTGACAGTTCTGTGCAGACTCAGGACAACTGAGTTTCGGAGAAACTCAATGATCATGATCATTGATTTTTCAATGATCATGATCTTTTCATTGAAAAAGTTCAAGAATTCATTACTGCTGAAGCGAAGGCCATCCTCTCTCTTGGGGAAAGCTGCTTTTAATCCAGCCGCTTTGTCAGATTTCAAAAAGGCTTTACGGAGAAAGCATACCATGCAATTATCTGAGGACAGCCGCCCTGCATACAAAAGCATTACAAACATTTTCCAAACAAGCAGAGGCGTCATGAAAGTCAGAAATAACGATAAAATAAATCAATTACCTTTGAAGATCTTCCTCTGGTGCAATCCAAAGTGTCCCAGCTACATCACAAATGGTCGTTTTGTTCGATAAAGTCCTTCTTTATATCCCAAAAAAGTCAGTTTAGTTGGCGCGCTTGATTCAGTAATCCACTGGTTTCCCTCATTCAAAATGCATACAAATGAATCCCAAAAATTACAAATAAACTTTGTCCAAACAAGTCAAACAACGTTTCTAATCAATCCTCAAGTACCCTAATATGTAAATAAACGATAAAATTGCCGATAAATACCGAAGTGTGTGCCCTCACCGACTCGCGCCACAATACTACAGCCAAAATGGGAGCCACCTAGAAAATCTACAAATTCTAGCTCATTTTTCAAAAAACAAGCCTGAAACTCTTTCTAAAGACTGTTGACATCTACTAGAAGCCCTAGGAACTGTAATCTGTGAGGTATTCCTTTGATATTCCCATAGACAGACATTATAATGAGTGGTGAGCTCAACAACAACAAAACATTCCCGAATGGATTCTCCTCGGGTTCTCGCCTGCTATATCAGTTCTGTTATACTCACAGACATTATTTTAACAGTTCTGGAAACGTTAGAGTGTTTTCTATCCAATACTACTAATTGTATGCATATCCTAGCTTCTTTGCCTGAGAAACAGGCAGTTTACTTTGGACACCTCCTTCATCCAAACACTGCCCCCTTTCCCTAAGAAGTTAACCTCTTAGAGCGGAAATCCCGTTACCGGGATCAAATTCGACAACATCCGGTGAAATCGGAGCGCGCCAAATTCAAAATAGTAATATGAAACATTCATGAAAATACAAGTGTTTTACATTGTGTAAAAGCTTAACTTCCTGTTAATCCAGCCGCTTTGAGTAACAGGCAGTTTACTTTGGGCACGTCAGTCATCCGAAATAGCCAATACTACCACCGGCCCACAAGAAGTTAACGAGAGTCTTGTCTTTACAATGGTGTAAAATAGTCATATGTTTGAGTAATTGAAGTTATAGCATTTTTGAGGTATTTGTATTTCGCGCCACGAGATTCCACTGGCTGTTGACTAGAGCAAGGTGGGACAACGTTGTATTCATTCAAAGACTGAAAGAAAAAAATGGAGAAGTCTCGTGAACGCGCATCTCAGTCTCACTGTCCCCAGGCAGGCCACTTACAAACTCTGCTGCTGTACTTTGCCCTGAGACAGGAGACACGTCATTCTGCTTTCTGAACGCTTTAGAGAGCCAATGGAAGCATTAGAAAGTGTCACGTAATAGCACAGATGCTGTAATATCAATAGAGATGCAACAGAAGGACAACAAATTGTCAGACGGCACTTCCTGCATGGAATCTTCTCAGGTTTTGGCCTGCCATATGAGTTCTGTTATACTCACAGACACCATTCAAACAGTTTTAGAAACTTTAGAGTGTTTTCTATCCAAATCTACTAATTACATATTCTCGTTTCTGGGCAAGAGTAGTAACCAGTTTAAATCGGTTACGTTTTTTATCCGGCGTGAAAATACTGCCCCCTAGCCCCGACAGGTTAACTCAAAGCGTTGAGGCCTTGATGCCATCTTGTTCGGGGCCAACTGCCCATTATGCCAAACCTATGCTCACCAAGTTTCGTTTTCAAAGTCTTTTCCATTTAGGAGAAACGGCCACGTCGTGATTGGCGATGTTTTGTACATTTGCAATAAGATTACATTCGCCATCTGGTGGTATTTTCCGGGACAGCGGAAAAATGACCAAAATTGTAACATTTTATAAAATGGAAACCGAATGTTCGAGAGACTTCGTTCGATGACTTCCCGGAAGATCTGGCCCCGGTGCACGGCCCGCCGCCTCCGCGAATTTTACAAACATTTGTGGACGTCTATTAAGGGACTGTACATTTGCAATATGGAGTTTCTAATCGATCATACAGCAAATGCCAAAATGTTCCCTTCATGTATGGAAGGGTTAGCCAGAGTCACACACAAAATCTGTTGATAATGGTGAGGATGACTGAGTTACCGTTAGATGGGGGAAGGCCAGTGACGAAGTCCAGAGCTATGTGTGACCAGGGGCGACTGGGTATGGGAAGAGGGCGAAGCAGACCGGAAGTGTGTTTGATGGAGGTTTTGTTCCGGGCACAGACCGAGCAGGCTGAGACGAACTCCCAGATGTCTCTCTCCGTGATGGGCCACCAAAGCGCTGACGCAGGAAGGTGACAGTGTGGTTCATGCCAGGGTGACAGGTGAGGTGAGTAGAATGGGCCCATTGAAGAACTTCAGAGCGACCTAAATCTGGAACTAACAGAGCCTTTCTAGGACCGTTAACCTCTTACATCTAGACGTTCCGCTAGCGGAACACCTGCTCCAATATCCAATGATAGGCGTGGCGCGAATTACAAATTCCTCAAAAATACAAAAACTTCAATTTTTCAAACATATGACTATTTCACAGCATTTTAAAGACTTTCCTTTATCTAACCACACTGTCCGATTTCAAAAAGGCTTTACAGCGAAAGCAAAACATTAGATTATGTCAGCAGAGTACCAAGCCAGAAATAATCAGACACCCATTTTTCAAGCTAGCATATAATGTCACAAAAACCCAGAAGACAGCTAAATGCAGCACTAAGCTTTGATGATCTTCATCAGATGACACACCTAGGACATTATGTTATACAATACATGCATGTTTTGTTCAATCAAGTTCATATTTATATCAAATAACAGCTTTTTACATTAGCATGTGACGTTCAGAACTAGCATACCCCCCGCAAACTTCCGGGGAATTTGCTAACAATTTACTAAATTACTCACGATAAACGTTCACAAAAAGCATAACAATTATTTTAAGAATTATAGATACAGAACTCCTCTATGCACTCTATGTCCGATTTTAAAATAGCTTTTTGGTGAAAGCACATTTTGCAATATTCTAAGTACATAGCCCAGGCATCACGGGCTAGCTATTTAGACACCCGGCAAGTTTAGCACTCACCAATATCAGATTTACTATTATAAAAGTTTGATTACCTTTTGTTGTCTTCGTCAGAATGCACTCCCAGGACTGCTACTTCAATAAAATGTTGGTTTGGTCCAAAATAATCCATCGTTATATCCGAATAGCGGCGTTTTGTTTGTGCGTCCCAGACACTATCCGAATGGTAAAGAAGGGTCGTACGCATGGCGCAATTTGTGACAAAAAAAATCTAAATATTCCATTACCGTACTTCGAAGCATGTCAACCGCTGTTTAAAATCCATTTTTTTTCTCGTAAAAAAGCGATAATATTCCGACCGGGAATGTCCATTTAGCTAAACAGAGGAAAGAAAACAAAGCTTTCGGTCGACGCGGGCACGAGCCTGAGTCTCACAGTACTGTAACCAGCCACTACCCAAACGCGCTACTTTGTTTCAGCCAGAGCCTGCAAAGCCACGATTCAGCGTTTTGCCGCCTTCTGAGAACCTATGGCAGCCGTAGGAAGTGTCACGGGACAGCTAAGATCCTCACTCTTCAATAAACAGAGACAAGAAGAACGACACCTTGTCAGACAGGCCACTTCCTGCATGAAATCTTCTCAGGTTTTTGCCTGCCATATGAGTTCTGTTATACTCACAGACACCATTCAAACAGTTTTAGAAACTTTAGGGTGTTTTCTATCCAAAGCCAATAATTATATGCATATTCTAGTTACTGGGCAGGAGTAGTAACCAGATTAAATCGGGTACGTTTTTTATCCAGCCGTGAAAATACTGCCCCCTAGCCATAACAGGTTAACTGGGTCAGGCTGGTTCTGCGGAGCCTGGCGAATATGGGACTCGATCTCCCAGGAGACAGCGGCAACGATGCAGGTGGATGGCATAATGGTCTCTGGCTCGGATCCTGTGTTGTCGGCGGTAAACTGACGGGAGAGGGCGTCAGGCTTGGAATTCTTAGATCCAAGGTGATAAGTTCCATAGAACAATGCCCACCTGGCCTGCTGGGAGTTCAGAGGTTTGGCGGTCTGGATGTAGGACAGGTTTTTGTGGTCCGTCCACACATTGAAGGGGAGAACCGAGCCCTCCAACCAGTGACACCCCTCCGCAAATGCCAGCTTCACAGCCAGAAGTTCCCGGTTACCTATGTCGAAATTTCTTTCCGCAGGTGAGAGGGCTTGCGGGACAAGAAAGCACATGGGTGGAGCTTTTGATCAGAGGGGGAGCATTGAGACAGAACAGCACCTACCAAGGTGTCGGAGGCGTCCACCTCGACGACGAACTGGAGTTCTGGGTCTGGCTTGGTGGGGATCAGAGCGGAAGTGAAGTGGCGCTTGAGTTCCCGGAATGCTGCCTCTGCCTCAGGGGACCAGTGGAACAGAGTGGAGGTGGAGGTGAGAGTTGTGAGAGGGGCTGCCAAACGGCTGTAGTCACAAATGAAACATCTGTAAAAATTGGCAAACCCCAGGAAATGCTGTAGCTGCTTCAGATTCAAGGGCACAGGCCACTCTGTGACTGTCCTGACCTTGGCAGGTTCCATCCGTAACTGTCCTTGTGTAACCCAGGAAGGACACAGGAAGCAATGAAACTCACATTTCTCAGCCTTTCCAACAGTCGTTGGAGAACTTAGCAAACGTGTTGTTGTCGAGCCTCAGGGTCCTTAGAATTTTTTTTTATGTCATCCACATACACAGAAATGAAGCATCCAATCACATCCCTCAGAACATCATTAACCAAGCTCTGAAAAACAGAAGGAGCGTTAGTGAGACCAAACGGCATGACCAAATACTCAAAGTGTCCAAGTGGTGTGTTGAACGCCGTTTTCCACTCGTCCCTCTCTCTGATGCGGACAAGGTGGTAGGCATTCTGGAGGTCGAGTTTAGTGAACGCCGTGGCACCATTGAGGGGGCAAAAGCAGAACTGATGAGTGGCAAGGGATACTTGTTCCTAACAGTGATACTATTCAGCCCACAGAAGTCTATACACGGCCTCAGTGACCCATCTTTTTTCTTGACAAAGAAAAAAACAGCCCCTACCGGAGAGGAAGAAGGCCTGACATGTCCTTCAGTCAGGAAATCCTGGATGTACCCCTCCATAGCCTCTTTCTCGGGGTGAGAGAGGTTATACAACCGGCTATAGGGGAGAGGAGCTCCAGGCTGGAGGTCAATAGCGCAGTCGTACGGCCGATGAGGCGGCAGAGACAGGGTGTGGTGCTTGCTGAACACAGGAGCTTGATCGTGATACTCTGGAGGAACTGATGACAGGTCTGAGGGTTCTGGAATGGACTGGGGCACAGTCAGGGCAGGGGGAAGGGCAGAATGTAGACAATTAGAGTGACAAAATGTGATTCCCAGAGAGACGCAGGATGACCGGCATGGATCTCTCACTGACACAGGCGAGCAGCTGTCCATTGAAAGCATTGGCATCGAGGGGTGAATCGAGTGGAACAGTGTCCCGACCCAACTGGGTAACAAGACCGCCACCCAGGAAACTCTTGTCGGCACCCGAGTCGATGAGGGCAGGCAGAGAAAAAGTCTGGCTTTGCCATACAAGAGTGCCGTCTAGCAAGGGTCTGAGGGAAGATGGCCCGGCGCTTTGACACAACAGTATATCCCCCACAACAGCCAACCCACCCCCTTTAGCTGGCCACAGTGAACAAGTGGAGACAAAGTGACCAAACTGGCCACGGTATAGGCAGCTCCTAGTGCTGACTCACTGCTGCCTCTCCTCAAGAGAGATACGGGCCCAGTCGAGCCGTGTGGGTTCGGGTTCTGCCCTCTCTCTCCGACGCTCACGGAGATGGTTGTCAATGCAGCTGGTGAGAGAGATGAGCTTCTCGAGTCCATCAGGCTAATCCCTGGACACCAACTCATCCTTGATGGTTTCGGTGAGAGCGTTCTGGAATTCTCCCTGAAGTGCCTCCTCATTCCAGCAGATCTCAGCGGCGAGGGTGCAAAACTCGATCACCATCTCAGCGACACTATGAGAGCCTTGACGGAGGGATAGGAGTCGCTTGGTAGCATCCTTACCGCAGACAGGGTGGTCAAAGACTTTCCGCATGTCCTCTGTGAAGCTGGAGAAGGAGGAGCAGACAGGGGACTGTTTCTCCCACACAGCTGTGGCCCAAGAAAGCGCTGCTCCACAGAGACTGCCAATCAGGAAGGAAATCTTGTCCCGTTCGCTAGCATAAGCGTAGGGCTGTTGCTCGTCTACCAGTGAACATTGTAACAAAAAGGCTCTAAAAGCTCAGAGGTGGCCGTCATAACGCTCGGGGGCCAGGGCGAATGGCTCACGGAACAAAGGAGACGAACTAGGAGCTGGTTGCAAGCTCCGGGCAAAGGTTTGGCCCTGCAGGTCAGACAGGCTCTGTGAAACTCCTTGATGTGCTCCAGAAGGGTTTTCAGGGCTTGGTCATTTTGCTCGAGCAGGGCGTCTTGGCCGGCAAGGGTTTGGCGGAGTGGATCTGAATCTGCTGGGTTCATGTCTTTGGCCAGATCATACTGTCACGCGGAGCGGAACAGTTGAATCGAAGAGCAGACTCAGACGAGGAGACTGGGATGAGGTAACCAAGGTATTTATTGAAACACAGGGGGAAAATTGAGTGCAGGCCAGGCGAAGCTCGGGCGGGTTGCAAGAAACCAGGTGCGGGGGCTGAGGCTGGAGTGAGAGGTGTGGGGACAGGGTAAGCAGGTCCGAAGGGGAATCAAAGGGAGCGTAGAGTAGGGAATCCAGGACAGAGTAGCAGGACTGACGAGAAGTCGGACTGGAGACAGGGACCAGAGTCAGAGCGGACAGAACTGTAGCGGAGAGGAAAACAGCGTCAGGCAAGGCAAAACAGGCACAACAGGAACAAACGGCTAGAAGCATGGACTGACTGGGCAGAGATTACAATCTGGCAGTGTGGAAGTGGCAGGACTGAGTATTTGTAGAGGTCTTGATTATGGAATAAGTTGCAGATGGTGGGGATCTGCTCTGACTCCAGCACACCTGTCTCCACCCACACAATCACACACACAGAGAGGGGGAGAGGGAGAGAGCACTGGGAGAGTGGCGGCAGGTCAAGGAGACACCGGATGAGCACTAGAGGGCGTGGCAGGAGCAGATGTGACAATTTAAAGTGAAGTGTAACTTTATACAGTAGTTACCAATGAGCAATTTCTAGATAATTAATTATTAATCATTACCAAGTAAAAATACATACAAGCAAAAGATGATCTTCTACTTTAGTCAACTTCATTGCAACGTTTAAAGATATTTAATTTCATACAAAATAATAAGGATTTTTATTGTTAGATTAATAATTTGATTAAATAGATTAAACAAATATATTGGCCTACTCAATAACAGAAAAATAACTAGTGGTGACTCATATCTGCAGCCTATAGCTAGTCTGTTGAGTAGCCTGGATATTACAAGGAACAATGGAAATTGACAACTCTGTCTTCATCTATTTCTTTCTTGTAAGCATTTTCACATCCTGGAGTCTGAGGCCTGTGGTAGACAAGAAGAATGTATGACAATTTATCATAGACACTGTACTTTACCCTATACTAGTTATCATCATCATAATCATAATTTCTGTAGTTTAGGCTAGGTCTAGCTAGTAGTTGTTGTGTTATCCAGCAGAATTAATAGTGCTTGCTAACACTAATAAGCTACATTTAGCTACATTGAAAAGGAACTAGCTAACATTACTCGGCATAGTGTGTTGACACAAGTAGCTAGCTAGCTAATGTTAACATGCTGGGTGGGTCTCACGTAATACCTTTGGGGTACGGACACCCTGAGATTCAGGTTCAGGGAAGATATGACCACAAAGAATTGATAAGACCATAGAGCCCAGCTAATGTTAGCAATCTATTTAGCCAGCGAGTAGCGACCATAGCATAAGCTATTAGCCAGATTTAGCCGGTAGTTGGCTAGTCAAGGTTAGAAAAATAGTTGAAAGGTTTGCTAGCTAGCTAGCTAATGTTAGCTAGCTAGCCAACATGAGGCTAGCTAGCTGGAAAATGCTAGCTAGTTAACTAAATATCTATGCTAAATTGTCCAGTAGAATTCATGTATCCAAAAAAGCAAAACAAATTGCATGTAAAACTTACTTTCTCTCTCCTGTGTTGACGTTTTTGTCGAGTTCACAACAGTGTTTTTTGTTTTGCAGCAATCTCAATTTTGCATACCGACCTTCTTCTAGACACCGTTCTTTGCTCACTGTCACATGACGTCAGTGTCAACACGTGGGCACGTTCAAGGTCGTCGTGTGGCACAGATGGGCAGATCTTGACATGATGTCTTAATTCCTGGGATAAATAAATAATTGCACCAATGCATCCCATCCAAAAGTAAGAATGTTCCTCAACAGTGAAACTTGCAAGGTTACATGATGGAATTCTGTCGTATGACCATTTAAGTGCATTTATAAACCATTATTCAACCAAGCTTAATAGGCTTACAATTTGGGAAGCACAAATGATGATCTCACAATTTTAACCATACCTGTTTATTAACGTGTCTAATATCTAAGTGTTTAATTGATGGTTAAGTCATGTTTTATGTGAACTGTTTGTAAACCCGTTTTTGCCATTGGGCCTGGGCAGACTCCATAGCCCTTTATTACACAGATTTGTCACTGAGGTGGTCAGTAATTACATATGTAATTACACTGTAATTAGGATCCCTTAAAATTAAGAGTTATTGAAAGGAGGAAAAATAAAGGGTGTGACACCAGGGATCTACGCTGTCATGATATATTATGGTGAGGAGGAAGCTTACTTCTCTGATTGTGGCCTGCATCTCCCACTCTCTCTCTAATTGGTAGAATGATGTCATTAGAACCAATTTCCAACGAGAACTGCTGCTGGGCTTACTGTGGCCAGTCTGTCAATACCTCACTCAACTGCCTAGTTGTGGCCCCTCTACCTGTGGTGGGCCTGTCTCCCTTTCTCTTTAATGGGGAAGCCTTTCCCCTCCTCTCAGCCAGGCCCAGATGGAAAGCTGCTCTGGAGGAGCCCATCCCATCCACAGGCCTCCGAAGTTCAGCAAGATGTGTATGTTTGTTTGTCTGTCTCTCTGTCACCATGAGAGGTGGAGGAACAAACCTTCCTAACATGCTTTGTTCTGCTCTGTGTTTAAATGAGAATACATTTCTATTTGGATATGTGGTTGTGGAGGTGGTTGTCAGACAGACACAAGGAGATAGGGAAGGGATAGGAGATTTAAATTGTGAATACGGGGTGTTATTTACATGTATGGGAAGCGGCAAGACTGTAGAGCCTACAGAGACCATAGCATTTATGACTATAAACTATTGATACTATGGATGCTGAGGGACTATAGATGCTCGGGGACCATGAATACTGTAGATACTATGGCGACTGTAGAGACTACAGAGGAACCGTTGAAATACATATGACGTGGAAGAAGTTTAGAGCTAGTCTTAGAATATTTTTTTTGGGGGGGGGGTTGTAACATTTGATTTACACAACATGCCTACCACTTTGAAGATGCAAAATATTTTTGGGTGAAACAAACAAGAAATAAGACAAAAAGACAAAACTTGAGCGTACATAACTATTCATCCCCCTTAAGTCAATACTTTGAAGAGCCACCTTTTGCAGCAATTACAGCTGCAAGTCTCTTGGGGTATGTCTCTATAAGCTTGGCACATCTAGCCACTGGGATTTTTACCCATTCTTCAACGCAAAACTGCTCCAGCTCCTTCAAGTTGGATGGGTTCCGCTTGTGTACAGCAATCTTTAAGTCCTACCACAGACTCTCAATTGGATTGAGGTCTGGGCTTTGACTAGGCCATTCCAAGACATTTAAATGTTTCCCCTTAATCCACTCGAGAGTTGCTTTAGCAGTATGCTTTGGGTCATTGTCCGGCTGGAAGGTGAACCTCCATCCCAGTCTCAAATCCCTGGAAGACTGAAACAGGTTTCCCTGATGAATTTCCCTGTATTAAGCGGCATTCATCATTCCTTCAATTCTGACCAGTTTACCAATCCCTACCAATGAAAAACTCTCTTCACGGCATGATGCTGCCACCCCCATGCTTCACTGTGGGGATGGTGAGGTGTTGGGTTTTGAGCCAGACATAGCATTTTCCTTGATGGCCAAATAGCTCAATTTTAGTCTCATCTGACCAGAGTACCTTCTTCCTTCTTTTTCTTTAAGCAATGGCTTTTTTTTCTGGCAACTCTTCCGTAAAGCCCAGCTCTGTGGAGTGTACGGCTTAAATTGTTCCTATGGACAGATACTCCAATCTCCGCTGTGGAGCTTTGCAGCTCCTTCAGGGTTATCTTTGGTCTCTTTGTTGAATCTCTGATTAATGCCCTCCTTGCGTGGTCCGTGAGTTTTGATGGGCAGCCCTCTCTTGGCAGGTTTGTTATGGTGACATAATTTTTCAATTTTTTGATAATGAATTTCATGGTGCTCCGTGGGATGTTCAAAGTTTCTTTTTTTTAATCCAACCCTGATATGTACTTCTCCACAACTTTGTCCCTGACCTGTTTGGAGAGCTCCTTGGTCTTCATGGTGCCGCTTGCTTTGTGGTGCCCCTTGCTTAGTGGTGTTGCAGACTCTGGAGTCTTTCAGAACAGGTGTATATATACTGAGATAATGTGACAGATCATGTGAAACTTAGATTGCACACATTGGGTCTTTATTTAACTAATTATGTGACTTCTGAAGGTAATTGTTTGCACCATATCTTGTTTAGGGGATTTCCTAGCAAAGGGGGTGAATACATATGCACCCATTTCTTGAAACAAGTAATTATGTTCATTTCTCTTCACCAATTTGGACTATTTTGTGTATGTCCATTACATGAAATCCAAATAAACATCTATTTAAATTATAGGTTGTAATGCAACAAAATAAGAAAAACGCCAAGGGGGATGAATACTTTTGCAAAGCACTGTACATATGGTGCATAGAAGGTAACGACATAGAATTGTTGAAGATGCACGAGGGTAATAAGGGAGATTGCCGAGTGTGTTTGGGAATAGTACTAAATAGTACTAAATGTATGTAAAAGTTTTGTATGGTTGTGTGGAAAGGATATGTTAAGCTGATTGAAATTTGGATAGTAAGCTGATTGATTGAAATTTGGGTGTTAAACTCATTGGAATTTGGATAATAAAATGATTGATTGACATTTGGATGTTAAGAGATTGAAATGTGGATATTAAGCTGACTGTACAGAGTGAATGAGAGCTGTCAAGGGACTAGCTCCAGTGTGAAAGAGGATTACTGAGTGCGTGAAAGAATGGATACTCCAACCATTCTGAGCTGAGTTTTTAGATCTATAACGTTATCTAGGGGTTCTGTTCACCACCGCCCATCGATCTACAGGTAGTGAGTACTGACAGGAGAAGCCATTGAAAGATATGTGTACCACTCATGCTTCTGCGCTGTGATTGTTGCCGCATTGTGGAGGTGAAAACCTTAATATTTATAATGTTATAAAGGGATTCTGTATGGAGATATGCAAGGAGAAAGTACTATTTCTGAGGATACTGTTAAATAGAACACTAGAGTAAATATTGAAACCCCTGTATGAATAGAACAATTGTGTAGAGGAATTTGTGATGTAGCACAAATGTATAATGGGTTACTAGAGATAAAGTAACATAATATTTGTATAATGGATTATTATGATGATCTGAAAAATAATAATAATATACAGCCTGCACACTCACACGTAGATGTACGTAAGTGGTGAAAAAAGTATTCTGAGGAATGTTCAGAGTGGTCCCTTTATGGATCGTTTGAGAATGGTAAGGTTAAAGCATTGTACAGGACTTGACTTTCCCTTAACCAATAGAACTAATGAATGCTTAGAATATTTCCTCCACCCTGGTAATGCATTTTGAAATAAGCCCATACCCTGTTAACGTTTCTGTATTAATCTACTCAACCGTTTAAAGTGTTAGGTAAAGACTTATTATGGACAGAGCATGTCATCTACTGGGGATTGAGACAGTGCCAACCAAGTAATAAAAATAGATTGGTAATAAAAACATAGAGTAACTTTTTGAAGGTATACTCAAATGAAAACAATGCCAAAATAAAGTTATCATGTTTGTTTTGTTTTAAAATTTGCAGTAGGGGGAAAGCAGAATGTTGTTTGAGAGTGATCCATTTGTATAAGTAATAAATTGAGAAGGTCTTCCTATTGGGAAGAAGGGAGTCCTAGTGAAAGGAAACAAATTATGGAGACTAGTGAAAGTAACAAAGTGAATGGTAATTGGCTTTCAGATAGCAATCCAATAATGCAATATTTTAGTAATTTGAAGGAGTAAGACAGAGGGATTGAGCATTGAGAATGATATTAAATCAGAGGCTGCTCACTCTTCAAGGCCTGGTCCACTGCTCTCGTGTTTAAGTCATCTGTTGTTTGGGTTAGAGATAGCCTTCCTGTGGAACAATAGATAGCCGCCAGTACATACTGAACTCAAACAGGCTGTGAGAGACACAGTGGGGAAATTAGGGATAGTTTGTACATAATTGTATGTCAATGCAGCAGGTCAAAGAGATTAAGATTACAAGAGAGTTGTTTACTTTAGAAGGTGCCCACTTCAGCTTTACGGGACACCGTATCATCTGATGTGTCTGAAGTATAAATAATTCTGTATACGCATTGGTTTATTGAGACTTCCTGCCCATGATGCAGTAAACTTGATTAATGATTAACAATTTTTAGGACTGATTAAAATGTAGCACAGCGAAAACTAAGTACATGTTTATTTTCTTTCTTCCAGGACTGATGGAATGTCTGCTACCAAGTTTTTTTTTTCATGTTTATCAATGATTCTGTATCTCTCCCTTTGAAAGGCTTCCTGAGGCAGGTGTCTTAGGAGAGCAGTTAAAAGTGCCCAGATCCAGCTGTTAAAACCTCTACTGGATCGGTGTCCCCCCCGCGGGACGATTGAGCTAACATAGGCTAATGTGATTAGCATGAGGTTGTAAGTAACAATAACATTTCCCAGGACATAGACATAACTGATATGGGCAGAAAGCTTAAATTGTTGTTAATCTAACTGCACTGTCCAATTTACAGTAGCTATTACAGTGAAAGAATATCATGCTATTGTTTGAGGAGAGTGCACAGTTATTAACTTGAAAATGTATCACTAAACCAGTTAGGCACATTTGGACAGACTTGATACATTTTGAACAGAAATGCAATGGTTCATTGGATCAGTCTAAAATGTGCACGTACACTGCTACCATCTAGTGGCCAAAATCGAAATTGCGCCTAACCTGGAATAATACATTGTGAACTTTCTCTTACATTTCAAAGATGATGAAAAAATATGTATTTTTCTTTGTGTTATCTTTTACCAGATCTAATGTGTTATATTCTCCTACATTAATTTTACATTACCACATACTTCAAAGTGTTTCCTTTCAAATGGTATCAAGAATATGCATATCCTTGCTTGGGGTCCCGAGCTACAGGCAGTTAGATTTGGGTATGTCATTTTAGGCGAAAATTTATAAAAATGGTCCGATCCTTAAGCAGTTGGGACCTCCCAAATTAAGCAAGGCCTGGTCATTTTGTTTGTGTTTACCCTACGATTTTTGCAACACACACGCCAGCACCCACACAGAACCCACCTGTTAATGAATATTTGTTGGTGGTTAACCTGTCTGGGATAGGGGGTAGTATTTTCACGGCCGGATAACCTCTCTGGTCTAGGCGGGACGAATTCGTCCCACCTACGCAACAGCCAGTTGAATCCCGTGGCGCGATTTTCAAATACCTTAGAAATGCTATTACTTCAATTTCTCAAACATATGACTATTTTACACCATTTTAAAGACAAGACTCTCGTTAATCTAACCACACTGTCCGATTTCAAAAAGGCTTTACAACGAAAGCAAAACATTAGATTATGTCAGCAGAGTACCCAGCCAGAAATAATCAGACACCCATTTTTCAAGCTAGCATATAATGACACAAAAACCCAGAAGACAGCTAAATGCAGCACTAACCTTTTGATGATCTTCATCAGATGACACACCTAGGACATTATGTTATGCAATACATGCATGTTTTGTTCAATCAAGTTCATATTTATATAAAAAAACAGCTTTTTACATTAGCATGTGACGTTCAGAACTAGCATACCCCCCGCAAACTTCCGGGGAATTTACTAACAATTTACTAAATTACTCACGATAAACGTTCACAAAAAACATAACAATTATTTTAAGAATTATAGATACAGAACTCCTTTGTGCAATCGAGGTGTCCGATTTTAAAATAGCTTTTCGGTGAAAGCACATTTAGCAATATTCTCAGTAGATAGCCCAGCCATCACGGCTAGCCATTTAGACACCCACCAAGTTTAGCCCTGACCAAAGTCAGATTTACTATTACAAAAGTTTGATTACCTTTGTTGTCTTCATCAGAATGCACTCCCAGGACTGCTACTTCAATAACAAATGTTGGTTTGGTCCAAAATAATCCATCGTTATATCCAAATAGCGGCATTTTGTTTGTGCGTTCCAGACACTATCCGAAATGGTAAATCAGGGTCACGAGCATGGCGCAATTCGTGACAAAAGATTTCTAAATATTCCATTACCGTACTTCGAAGCATGTCAACCGCTGTTTAAAATCCATTTTTATGCAATTTTTCTCGTAAAAAAGCGATAATATTCAGACCAGGAATCTCCGTTTAGGTAAACAGAGGAAAGAAAACAAAGCATTCGGTCGACGCGGGCACGCACCTGAGTCTCACAGTACTGTAACCAGCCACTACCCAAACGCGCTACTTTGTTTCAACCAGAGCCTGCAAAGCCACGATTCAGCTTTTTGCCGCCTTCTGAGAGGCCATGGGAGCCGTAGGAAGTGTCACGTAACAGCAGAGATCCTTTGTAATGGATAGAGATAATCAAGAAGGGGAAGAAATTGTCAGACAGGCCACTTCCTGCATGGAATCTTCTCAGGTTTTGGCCTGCCATATGAGTTCTGTTATACTCACAGACACCATTCAAACAGTTTTAGAAACTTTAGGGTGCTTTCTATCCAATGCCAATAATTATATGCATATTCTAGTTACTGGGCAGGAGTAGTAACCATATTAAATCGGGTACATTTTTTATCCAGCCGTGTCCATACTGCCCCCTAGCCCTAACAGGATAAAAAACTTACCCGATTTAAACTGGTTACTACTCTTGCCCAGAAATGAGAATATGCATATTATTTCTAAAACTGTTTGAATGGTGTCTGTGAGTATAACAGAGCTCATATGGCAGGCAAAAACCTGAGAAGATTCCAAACAGGAAGTGGCCTGTCTGCGAATGTGTAGTCCTTCTGTTGCTTCTCTATCAAAACTACAGTATCTGAGCTGTTACGTGACACTTTCTGAGGCTTCCATTGGCTCTCTAAAGCCTTCAGAAACCGGATTGAGGCGTCTCCTGTCTCTGGGCAGATAACAGGAGCACAGTTTGTCAGTGGACTGCCTGGTGACAAAGAGATTGGAGATGCGCATTCACGAGACCTCGCCGTTTTTTCTCTTCCTTTTTGAATGAATACAGCATTGTCCGGTTGGAATATTATCGCTATTTTACGAGAAAAATAGCATAAAAATAGATTTTAAACAGCGTTTGACATGCTTCTAAGTACGGTAATGGAACATTTTGAATTTTGTTGTCTGGAAATGCGGTCGCGACTTACCCTTTGGATAGTGACCTGAACGCACGAACAAAACGGGGGTATTTGGACATAACTATAGATTATTTGGAACAAAAACAACATTTGTTGTGGAAGTAGCAGTCCTGGGAGTGCATTCTGACGAAGAACAGCAAAGGTAATACACTTTTTCTAATAGTAATTCGGAGTTTAGTGAGCCCCGAAGTTGGCGGGTGTCTGAATAGCTAGCCTGTGATAGCTGAGCTATGTACTCAGAATATTGCAAAATGTGCTTTCGCCGAAAAGCTATTTTAAAATCTGACACCGCGATTGCATAAAGGAGTTCTGTATCTATAATTCTTAAAGTAATTGTTATGTATTTTGTCAACGTTTATCATGAGTAATTTAGTAAAATCACCGGAAGTTTTGGGTGGGAATGCTAGTTCTGAACATCACATGCTAATGTAAAAAGCTGTTTTTTGATATAAATATGAACTTCATTGAACAAAACATGCATGTATTGTATAACATAATGTCCTAGGAGTGTCATCTGATGAAGATCATCCAAGGTTAGTGCTGCATTTAGCTGTGTTTTGGGTTTTTGTGACATATATGCTTGCTTTGAAAATGGCTGTGTGATTATTTTGGGCTGTGTACTCTCCTAACATAATCTAATGTTTTGCTTTCACTGTAAAGCCTTTTTGAAATCGGACAATGTGGTTGGATTAAACAACAGGGTTATATATTTACTGTCCCAGGGACAGTTAGTGAAAAACATAGGTCAATGCAACCCGATTGTGGTAAAATAGATATGCAAACAATGGTTAACCTTGAGATATTTATTCACCTCTGAATCTACAGATCCCTTGTGTATATGTGTATTTTTGATACTCACTCCCATTAATAGAAGTATAACCTTTATTATGATTATAGTTTTACCATACTAATTGGATTGTACAACCCAGAATGAATGGTTTGAAATTATGAAGTGTTTGTTTTTTTATGTTGATTTCCCTTACTTTAACAGGAGTATAGGATATTTTGATATAGAAGCTAAAATCTAAATTCTTACATTAAAATATTATGGTTATTATCAGACAAGTGATAAGCGGATGGAATGTAATGGGAATTTTAATGTTTGTGCTTTTCTTATAACTAATATCTGTGTTCTATGCATATGCTGTTCTATTAACCAATTTCTGTGTTCATGCAAGTGGCTGACTGAATGAATCCTCACTCTCAGTAGCTGCAATTTGGCAGTACGCCCATGACCTTATTTTGAGAACGAACTAAAGATATCTCAATTTCAAGGTCTCAGCTTAGAGAGAAGAAGCCTCGTGAGGTGTTTGTCTGTCACATGTTATGAACCAGTATTGGTCGGTCACATGAATGAAACAAAATGGTAATGATTAATTAATTATGCTAAATCATGCAAATATATCACCTATATAGTGCACTACTTTTGTGCACTACCCATAGGGCTCTGGTCAAAGTAGGGCCCTATATAGGGTATTGGTTGCCACATAAGATTCAACCTGTGTGAACTCCAAAGGTCCATGAAGCTTATATTACTAATAATGAACTGGACCTCTAAGCCCTGCGGGCAGAAGAGTGTTGTATATTTCCTGAAGGATTTAGTTGTGTGTGAACAAGAGCTTGTATAGCCACTTTACATAGCAGGAAATGAAGGGCCATTATGGAGCCTGGTAAAGTGGAGAGTAATGAGGAGAAGGACTCAGAGAAAAGTAATCAACACAGTAGGAGAGGAATCAATTAAATTATGAAATGAAGAAAGTGAGCGGGAGAGAGAGAGGGGGAGAGGGAAGAAGCGAGTGAGAGAGATAGAGAAACAACTAGCGACACAGAAACGAAAAGAAAGACAAGAAAATCTGTACCTCTCTCTGATATAAAATATTAAGCTTTGAGTCATTTGCATCAATCTAGTGTCCAAATACTGGTACCGTAGCATATCCAGTCTTGTAGCTCCGCTAGCTCTATCAATCTCAAGCTTTGAAACACAGGTAGTACATATACAGTGCCTTCGGAAAGTATTCAGAACCCTTGACCTTTTCCACATTTTGTTACATTACAGCCTTATTCTAAAATGTATTAAACACATTTAAAAAATCCTCAACAATCTACACACAATACCACATAATGACAAAGTTAAAACATGCTTGAAGAAATGTTAGAAAATATATTAAAAAAACAACAGAAATACTTTATTTACATAAGTATTCAGACCCTTTGCTATGAGACTCGAAATTAAGCTCAGGTCCATACTGTTTCTATTGATCATCCTTGAGATGTATCTACAACTTGATTGGAGTCCACCTGTGGTAAATTCAATTGATTGGACATGATTTGGAAAGGTACCTACAGGTCTATATAAGGTCCCACAGTTGACAGTGCATGTCAGAGCAAAAACCAAGCCATGAGGTCGAAAGAATTGTCCGTAGAGCACCGAGACAGGATGGTGTTGAGGCACAGATCTGGGGAAGGGTATCAACACATTTATGCAGCACTGAAGGTCCCCAAGAACACAGTGGCCTCCATCATTCTTAAATGGAAGGGCCTTGGTCAGGGAGGTGACCAAGAACCCGACGGTCACTCTGACAGAGCTCTAGAGTTCCTCTGTGGGGTTGGGAGAACCTTCCAGATAGACAACCATCTCTGCAGCACTCCACCAATTAGGCTTTTATGGTAGAGTGGCCAGACGGAAGCCACTCCTCAGTAAGAGGTACATGACAGCGCACTCTAAGTTTGCCAAAAGTCACCTAAAGACTCTCAGACCATGAGAAACAACATTCTCTAGTCTGATGAAACCAAGATTGAACTCTTTGACCTGAATGCCAAGTGTCACATCTCACATCCCTATGGTGAAGCATGGCGGTTGCAGCATCATGCTGTTGAGATGTTTTTCAATGGCATGGACTGGGAGACTAGTCAGGATCGAGGCAAAGATGAACAGAGCAAAGTACAGCGAGATCCTTGATGAAAATCTTTTCCTTTTCCGTTTAATGAAAAATACATTTGGAACAGTTTCTAAAAACCTGTTTTTGCTTTGTCATTATGCGGTATTGTTTGTAGATTGATAAGGGGAAAAAGCAATTTAATCCATTTTACAATAAGGCTGTAATGTAACAAAATGGCAGAAAATATCAAGGGGTCTGAAATCACTGTATGAGCCATGTTACAATTCCCACCAAGAGGGTTAACCCTATTGGCTCAATGTTAGGGTGTTGGGGTAGTATTCCACAGATGATTTTCATCTGAGAAATATCAATGATTATAAAGAACATTAGCAAATGTCGGCTATCTAACGAGGACCAGTTTTTCCACAAGCATTTTCCATTAAGATGAAAATTGCCACATCAAAACCAGCTGAGGCACCTTTCAATTCCTATTTAGATTATTTTCTCTATGTGCTCACCAAGCACCAAGCCTAGAACTACACATCTAGACAAAGGCTAATTCTATCACTAATAGGCCTAGGCCCAGTATTATTTCATTCAAAGTACTGCATTTGGTTATTTATTCAAATAAACTTGCATCATCATGCTATTGTATGTGAACAATATGTTTATCATATGTTCTGTCGCATAGCCTACGATAAGCGTAGATATTAATTGGCTTCTTTTGTTCAGCTGAATAGGCTAAAACAATTATCAGCCAACTATGCACAACTTTGATCTTGACGTATAACTTTGGTTATAAGAAACCACTTGCAGGGCCATGGGGTAACATTAGGCGTTTGGAGAGCGAGACAAATCACTTTGTGCACCTTTTCCACTAACGGCTACCGTCAACACTACACAGACCGATCCTCCTGAGAACCAGACTCCTCTCTTTCAGCTAGATACATGAAGGAACAGTTATTGGATCATCATTTTCTGTGAAATCTAAAAAAATTGTGAAATCATTTTTGCTTTTCCATTCTTATTTTTTGGGTGGTAAAGGCTGTCATCATTCTGTTAATCAGGATCGACCGTTTGGTGAGACAGACCAACCGACCAACTCGCCCTTTGGCGCGTAAGGATAAGTACACACCTTCCAACCAATAAAACGCCCAGTAGGCGAAACAAAAGCGCAAGCCGTGCCCTCCTAGCCGACCAGTAGTGTTTGGTGAAGTTTTCAGCACCACGAACCAGAGAACAGCGACAGTCACAGGCGCGCGCGACAATAGTATAACCATGGATCCATCCACTGCCCCCGGTGCTGAACTGGCTGATTTCGAGTTGTACTCGGTGATTCCATCCAATGTAACCTACCCGGACGACGAAATGGGGTTCGAGCCCAATGGGGGAAACTACACACATCAGCTCCCGGTTCAGAGCGCCTCCAATATTATAGTAGCCATCTCCATCACGGCGCTCTACTCCGTTATCTGCGTGGTGGGATTGCTCGGGAATGTCCTTGTGATGTACGGGGTGGTGAGGTAAGGGCTTTCTACTGCGACTCTACTTAGCCTACTATCATTGGTGACAACTTACTTTTGATATTGTATTCCTATTATTGTCCGTAAGAAAGCTTGTGAATGCATTTCCTTTTGGAGAAATGCATGATTGAAAAAGTACTTTTCTCCCAAAAACTTTTAGGCTATAAGGGAATCGTGTATTTCGTATGGAAATTCCGTTTTTTTATATGACAATATTTGATGTGTGCCTCACCATGTTATCTAAGCATAACGTTGATTTGTCAAATGCAAGCACTGAAAGTCAATTGTCGGTGACTTGAAGTTGCTAAACTGTATTATACATTTTTTGGCCAAAAAAATACTAATACTTTGCTTTCGTTCAACGATGATACATTTTTGCTGGTGAAACAGTGAATCAATGTTTACTCGCGCTTGAGAACCAGATGAAAGATATGGAGTCTGGTGGAGGGTGTGTGCGTTTGTGTGTTTGTGTATGTGTGCGCGCCTACTAGCTTGCGTGCATGCTTCGGACTCGCTTTCATATTTCACATGCAGTCGTCCTCAGTTCAGCCCGATTCCACATTGCACGCGCGCGCGGACACACACACTCACTCTCTCTCTCTCTCTCTCTCTCTCACACACACACACACACACACACACACACACACACACACACCCCCCCACACACACACACACACACACACACACACACACACACACACACACACACACACACACACACACACACACACACACACACACACACACACACACACAGAGAGAGAGACACACACAGCATATGGCTAGAGAGCTGGGCCAGGTCAAGCAGGGAGTCTCTTTTACCTCCATCTCTAGCTGGTAAGTATGACGGCTTTCTTTCTTTTGATTTGGTTGGAAGTGAAAGGATTATATTTAAAATAATCCTCAAATTTGGCAAAATTTAAAACATATTTTATTTTAAATGCTCCAACTTTACAGACATTAAGATCAACAGGATTCAAATTGCAATTACTGCCATTATAATTGGCTATTCCCAATCTGCACCCTCCCTTAATTGAAATAGTATTGATTTCAGTGATGGGGTTACTGTTTACGATGACCTTGCCATGCTGAGTGTATCCTTAAGGAGTATAATTATGCCCACATCACTAAAATGCTTGAACCACTGCACCACAGGCGACTCCCTCTGACATGTTTAAAGACATGGCAGGCCATGGCCAAACTTTGTGGACTGAACCCTCACAGTGTATACTAAACTGAACCGTATTAGTCTACTAAACTGTCTGGCATTATAAGACAGTGAGTGTCAAGTCTAGTAAACTGGATGTCCAGTCTAATGCACTTACTTCCTCTGATGTCTTCTAATAGCTTTATTGCCCACTGCAGTCAGACATTATAAAACAGTGACCAGTCTAGTAGCTCTGAATCCACTAATAGTTTTAGGGTTGTAGTAAATTCGGATTAGTTTTATTTAATTCAATTCCAACAATGAATTTGAATTGAATTGGCTACATCCCACAGGAAGCAACATTTGAATTGAAGGAAGTAGAATTGGATTAAAACCAATTAAAACCATTTAAACTGAGATGTGAAACATAAGTCTCATTCATTTAAAAAATATTTTATCAAAAGTTTATGCCACTTATTAAAGCAAAGAATAGACATACCATTTAAAATATTAATTAGATTATAACTCAAAGATGTCAAGCAGTATGTTTCTTTGCTGTGAGATGTTAGATTGTTCCCTTCCATACTGCAGTGTTTAATCTAATGGATTCTGGGATTTTTCTTTTTTTCTAACGTTTAGAACACTAATGGAATTATGGATAATTATAGAAAACCCACAACACAATTGTAGAATATTTCCAGACCACTATAATTATTTACAATTATTTTACGAGAATGAGTTTTGCAAATGAAAATGTTCAACCTTATGTTATGCGGAGTGGAACAGGGGAACCCAAGAGCAGACTCAGATGAGGAAACTGAGATGAAGTAACCAAGGTATTTATTGAAACACAGGGGGAAGATGGAGTGCAGGCCAGGGGAAGATCAGATGGGTTGCAGGGAACCAGATGCGGAGGCTGAGGCTGGAGCGAGAGGGGTTTGTACAGGGTAAGCAGGTCCGGAGGGGAATCCAAGGGAGTTGTAAAGTGGGGAATCCAGGACAGAGTAGCAGGATGACGAGACGTGGAACTGTAGACAGGGACACAGTCAGAGCGGGCGGAACTGTAGTGAAGAGGAAAAGAGCGCAAGGCAAAGAAAACAGGCACAACAGGCTCTAACAGTAACAAACGGCTAGAAGCATAGACTGACTGAGCAGAGATTACGATCTGGCAGTGTGGAAGTGGCAGGGTATTTGGATTTGTAGAGGTCTTGATTACGGAACAGGTTGCAGCTGGTGGGGATCTGCTTTGACTCCAGCACACCTGTCTCCGCCCATACAATCCCCCACACACACACAGAGAGAGAGTGTATTTTGTCCCCCCACATCAAATGCGATCACGACACGCAGGTTAAAATATCAAAACAAACTCTGAACCACCACATTCATTTGGGGACAGGTCGAAAAGCATTAAACATTTATGGCAATTTAACTAGCTAGCTTGCACTTGCTAGCTAATTTGTCCTATTTAGCTGGCTTGTTGTTGCTAGCTAATTTGTCCTGGGATATAAACATTGAGTTGGTTTTTTACCTGAAATGCATAAGGTCCTCTACTCCGACAATTAATCCACACAGAAAATGGTCAACCACATTGTTTCTAGTCATCTCTCCTTCTTCTAGGCTTTTTCTTCTCTTGACTTTATATTGCGATTGGCAACTTTCATAAATTAGGTACATTGCCACCACTGAGCTCGTTCATCTTTCAGTCACCCATGTGGGTATAACCAATAAGGAGATGGCACCTGGGTACCTGCTTCTATAAACCAATGAGGAGATGGGAGAGGCAGGGCTTGCAGCGTGATCTCCGTCAAAAATAGAACTGACCTCTATTTTAGCCCTTGGCAACGCAGACGCTCGTTGGTGCATGCGAGCAGTGTGGGTGCAATAATTTAATAATATAGATTTCTAATTTTATTTTGCAACGCTCGCACAAGCGACGCGAGCGGTGTAGTCAGCCTGTCAGTTATTTAGCAGACGCTCTTAAGTGCCTTGCTCAAGAGCACACAACCTTTCGGTTACTGGCCCAATGCTCTTAACCGCTAGGCTACCTGGCGCCCCTATTTAGCCTCAACTTTGCAATAAAACACCCAGGGTTGACATACTCATCTAGATTAAATTTGAATAAAATATAATTTATACTCTTGTTGTTTAGAATATTTCTATTTCAAATTCCTACATCACCCAATGACTTATCCCTATCACTGCAATGTTGAACCATAATGACACCAGGTACTAGGCAGTCTACTTCCTGGTATCCCTTCCATAATGACACCAGGTACTAGGCGGTCTACTTCCTGGTATCCTTTCCATAATGACACCAGGTACAAGGCAGTCTACTTCCTGGTATCCCTTCCATAATGGCACCAGGTACTAAGAAGTCTACTTCTTGGCAACCCTTCCATAAGACACCAGGTACTAGGCAATCTACTTCTTGGCATCCCTTCCATCCATCCCGTCCACCCCTGTCATTCTTAGCACCCCAGCTCTGGTTAGTGTGGTGGTATGGTGTGGTGGTACGGATGGGTTCACGTCACACCCCTCCTCCATTGCTGTCCACAGATACAGGTCCCCACAGGTCCAGGCTCTCCTCAGCTGTCTTCATGAGGTTGGCCAACCTGCTGTTAGACACCTGGCTCTTCTTCACAGCACTCACCAGCTGTAAAAAGTCGTTCAGATTCACCTGTCCGTTCTTGTTGAGGTCCACTCCATAGAGGATTTCTTGGCGAGCGTTCTCATCAATCTGGACACTGATGTTCTGTAAGACCCTCTGAAAGGCCACTGTGGTGATGAAGCCTTTACCATCTTTGTCAAATGTTTGGAACTGTTTTGTGTACTTTGCCACTTCCTGTGCACCCAGTGTGATCTCTAGGGTCCCGGTCAGCTGCACAGAGCGGAACCTGTAACCCATCTCAAGGTACAGGAACTTCTTAGCAGCTTCCAGATCCTCAGTCCTCTTTTCTTCACCACTAGTCCAACATCTTACCCATGATCACTACGATACGTGGCAGAGCCTCATCAGCAGCCTACACTTTGAGGAAACCCAGCCGTGTGCGTACAGGCATACTCCTTAATGGCATACCTCACCTCACTCTCAATGTAATGGAATTCAGAGACCAGTCTCTTCCCTACGGTGGGCCACCTCTTCCCAGTGACCCGTGCCATCTTGGCCACTTCAAATGCTTTCCCCGTACATCGCTGCCAGGTGCTGAGCAACCTCGTTCTCCAGGCCGTAGTCCTGCACCAGTCGAATGTACAAGGTGGGGGTCCAGTCTTGGCCCCCCTCGAGCATCAGGCCCACTGTCTTACTCGGCCCACCCCCAGCCTGTGGCATGCAACCGCTGTGTCCAGGGTCTTGTAACAGCTGTCTTCAGAAATGGACCAAGGCGCAGCGGGAATGTGGATACTCATATTTTAATTTAAAAAAGGAGTAAAGTATCCACCGGACAAAAACAATACACGACAGCAACAGTCTTGCAGGCACACAAAACGCAATGCAAGAACAACTACCCACAACCCCAAAGAAAAACACACACTCCTATATAGGACTCCCAATCAAATGCAACTCAACACACCTGCCTTCAATTGGGAGTCCTAATCACCAACATAACACTTAACACACAAAAAAACCTGCCACGTCCTGACCAAAACTAATACAATACCTCCCTCTGCTGGTCAGGACGTGACAGGTCTCCAACGCCATGGAACAGTATGTTGACAAAATCAAATAAATTGTATTTGTCACATACACCAAATACAACAGGTGTAGACATTACAGTGAAATGCTTACTTACAAGCCTTTAACCAATGATGCAGTTTTAAGAAAATACCTAAAAAATACAAATTAAGTAACATAAGAAAAACAAATAATTAAAGAGCAGCAGTGAATAACAATAGCAGGGCTATATACAGGAGGTACCGGTACAGAGTCAATGTGCGGGGGCACCAGTGTCAAGGTAATTATGTACATGCAGGTAGGGTTGTTAAAGTGGCTATGCATAGATAATAACGGAGAGTATTAGCAGTGTGGGGGGTGCAAATAGTCTGGGTAGCCATTTGATTAGCTATTCAGGAGTCTTATTTTTTTTTTACCTTTATTTAACTAGGCAAGTAAGTTAAGAACAAATTCTTATTTTCATATTTTTACCTTGTCAGCTTGGGGATTTGACCTTGCTATCATGCGGTTACTAGTCCAACACTCTAATCACTAGGCTACCTGCCGCCCCGTATGGTTTGGGGGTAGAATCTGTTTAGAAGCCCCTTGGACCTAGACTTGGTGCTCCGGTACCGCTTGCCGTGCGGTAGCAGAGAGAACAGTCTATGACTAGGGTGGCTGGAGTCTTTTACGATTTTTAGGGCCTTCCTCTGACACCGCCTGGTATAGAGGTCCTGGATGGCAGGAAGCTTGGCCCCAGTGATGTACAGGGCCGTACGCACTACCCTCTGCCATACCAGGCAGTGATGCAACCCATCAGGATGCTCTCGATGGTGCAGCTGTAAACTCTTTTGAGGATCTGAGGACCCATGCCAAATCTTTTCAGTCTCCTGAGGGGGAATAGGTTTTGTCATGCCCTCTTCACGACTGTCTTAGTGTGCTTGGACCATGTTAGTTTGTTGTTGATGCGGACGCCAAGGAACTTGAAGCTCTCAACCTGCTCTACTACAGCTCCGTTGATGAGAATGGGGGCATGCCCAGTCCTCTGTTTCCTGTAGTACACAATCATCTCCTTTGTCTTGATTACATTGAGGGAGAGGTTGTTGTCCTTGCACCACATGGTCAGGTCTCTGACCTCCTCCCTATAGGCTGTCTCATCGTTGTCAGTGATCAGGCCTACCACTGTTGTGTCATCAGCAAACTTTATGATGGTGTTGGAGTTGTGCCTGGTAGTGCAGTCATGACTGAACAGGAAGCACAGGAGGGGACTGAGCACACACCCCTGAGGGGCCCCTGTGTTGAGGATCCGTGTGGCGGATGTGTTGTTACCTACCCTTACCACCTGGGGGCGGACCATCAGGAAGTCCAGGATCCAGTTGCAGAGGGAGCTGTTTAGTCACAGGGTCCTTAGCTTAGTGATGAGTTTTGAGGGCACTATGGTGTTGAACGTTGAGCTGTAGTCAATGAATAGCATTCTCACATTAGATTATGTTAGGAGAGTACCCTGCCAAAAATAATCACACAGCCATTTTCCAAGCAAGCATATATGTCACATCAACCCAAACCACAGCTAAATGCAGCACTAACCTTTGATGATCTTCATCAGATGACACTTCTAGGACATTATACAATACATGCATGTTTTGTTCAATGAAGTTCATATTTATATCAAAAACCAGCTTTTTACATTAGCATGTGTTGTTCAGAACTAGCATACCCACCGCAAACTTCCGGTGAATTTACTAAATTACTCATGATAAACGTTCACAAAATACATACAAATTATTTTAAGAATTATAGATACAGAAGTCCTTTATGCAATCGCGGTGTCAGATTTTAAAATAGCTTTTCGGCGAAAGCACATTTTGCAATATTCTGAGTACATAGCTCGGCCATCACGGCTAGCTATTTTGACACCCACCAAGTATGGGACAACCTAAACTCAGAATTACTATTAGAAAAATTGGATTACCTTTGCTGTTCTTCATCAGAATGCATTCCCAGGACTTCTACTTCAACAACAAATGTTGTTTTGCTTCCAAATTATCCATAGTTATATTCAAATAGCTCCGTTTTGTTCGTGCGTTCAGGTCACTATCCGAAGGGTGATGCGCAAGCGCATTTCGTGACAAAACATTTCTAAATATTCCATTACCGTACTTAGAAGCATGTCAAACGCTGTTTAAAATCTATTTTTATGCTATTTTTCTCAGAAAATAGCGATAATATTCCAACCGGGCAACGTTGTATTCATTCAAAGGCAGAAAGAAAAAAATGGAGTAGTCTCGTGACCGCGCATCTCCAGTGTCACTGTCCCCAGGCTGACCACTCACAAATTCTGCTGCTGTTCTTCGCCCAGAGACAGCAGACACCCCATTCCACTTTCTGGCGGCTTTAGAGAGCCAATGGAAGCCTTAGAAAATGTCATGTTACAGCACAGATGCTGTATTTTCGATAGAGATGCAACAGAAGGACAAAAAATTGTCAGACAGGGCACTTCCTGTATGGAATCTTCTCAGGTTTTGGCCTGCCATATGAGTTCTGTTATACTCACAGACACCATTCAAACAGTTTTAGAAACTTTAGAGTGTTTTCTATCCAAATCTACTAATTATATGCATATTCTAGTTTCTGGGCAGGAGTAGTAACCAGATTAAATCGGGTACGTTTTTTATCCGGACGTGAAAATACTGCCCCCTATCACAAAGAAAATAGTGTTCTTGGGTACAGGGACTATGCTGGTCTGCTTGAAACACGTTGGTATTGCAGACTCAGACAGGGAGCAGCTGAAAATGTCAGTGAAGACACTTGCCAGTTGGTCAGCGCATACTCGGAGTACACGTCCTGGTAATCCGTCTGGCCCAGAGGCCTTGTGAATGTTGAGCTGTTTAACCTCTCTAGGCTAGATGGGATGCTACCGTCCCACCTGACCAACATCCAGTGAAAGTGCAGGGCTCCAAATTCAAACTACAGAATTGTAAATATTTAACATTCTTGAAAATACACGTGCAATATATCAAAATAAAGCTTAACTTCTTGTTAATCAGCCAAGGTGCCAGATTTCAAAAAGGCTTTACGGCAAAAGCATACCATGCGATTATCTGAGGACAGCACCCCATCAAACAAACACATGAGAATCATATTTCAACCCGCCAGGCGCGACACAAACCTCAGAAATAACGATATAATTAATGCCGTACCTTTGAAGATCTTCTTCTGTTGGCACTCCAAAATGTCCCATAAACATCACAAATGGTCCTTTTGTTTGATAATGTCATTTTTTATATCCATAAAAACTCTGTTTAGCTGGCGCACATCAGTCAATAATCCATTCAGTTTCCCTCCGTCAAAATACATACAAAATGAATCCCATACGTTACTAATAAACTTTTCCAAACAAGTCAAACATCGTTTGTAATCAATCCTTAGGTATCCTAATACGCAAATAAATGATCAAATATAAGACGGAGAATCGTTATTGTCTTTACTGGAGATAAACTACAAATAACACACGCTTTCCTCCACACGCTTGGAATCACTAAAGCCAAAATGGGAGCCACCTAGAAAAACTACAATTTCCTGGTCATTTTTCTAAGAACCAGCCTGAAACTCTTTCTAAAGACTGTTGACATCTAGTGGAAGTCCCAGGAACTGCAATTTGGGAGGACTTGGGCTTATAATTAAAGTTCAAGCCATTGAAAACAGTGGTAAGCTGAATTAGTTTTTTGGGATGGTTTGTCCTCGGATGTTTGCCTGCCATATCTGTTCTGTTATACTCACAGACAAACTTTAGAGTGTTTTCTATCCAAATCTACCAATTAAATGCAAATCCTAGCTTCTGGGCCTGAGAAACAGGAAGTTTACTTTGGGCACGCTTTTCATCCGGACGTGAAAATACTGCCCCCTATCCCAAAGAAGTTAAGGGTCTTACTCACATTGGCTGTGGAGAGTGTGATCACACAATCATCCGGAACAGTTGATGCTCTCATGCATGTTTTAGTGTTACTTTCCTTGAAGCAAGCATAGAAGTTATTTAGCTCATCTTGTAGGCTCGTGTCACTGGGCAGCTCTCAGCTGTGCTTCCCTCTGTAGTCTGTAATAGTTTGCAAGCTCTGCCACATCCTACTAGCGTCAGAGCTGATGTAGTACGATTCGATCTTAGTCCTGTATTGACACTTTGCCTGGTTGATGGTTCATTGGAGGGCATAGCGGGATTTCTTACAGGCTTCCGGGTTAGTGTCCCGCTCCTTGAAAGCGGCAGCTCTAGCCTTTAGGTCAGTGTGAATGTTGCCTGTAATACATGGCTTCTGTTTGGGGTATGTACGTACAGTCACTGTGGGGACGACATCATTGATGCACTTATTGATTAAGCCAGTGACAGATGTGCTGTACTCCTCAATGCCATCGGAAGAATCCCGGAACATATTCCAGTCTGTGCTAGCAAAACAGTCCTGTAGTTTAGCATCTGCTTCATCTGACTATTATTTTATAGACCAAGTCACTGGTGCTTCCTGCTTTAATTTTTGCTTGTAAGCACGAATCAGGAGGACATGGTCAGATTTATGGTCAGATTTGCCAAATGGAGGCCGAGGGAAAGCTTTGTATGCGTCTCTGTGTGTGGACTACAGGTGGTCTAGAATTATTTTACCTCTGGTTGCACATTTAACATACTGATAGAAATTCGGTAAACCTGATTTCAGTTTCCCTGCATTAACCAGTTGGGGGTAGGGGGCAGTATTTACACGGCCGGATAAAAAACGTACCCGATTTAATCTGGTTATTACTACTGCCCAGAAACTAGAATAAGCATATAATTATTGGCTTTGGATAGAAAACACCCTAAAGTTTCTAAAACTGTTTGAATGGTGTCTGTGAGTATAACAGAACTCATATGGCAGGCAAAAACCTGAGAAGATTCTGAACAGGAAGTGGCCTGTCTGACAAGTTCTTGTTCATCTTGGCTCTTTTTATTGAAGACTGAGGATCTTTGCTGTAACGTGACACTTCCTACGGCTCCCATAGGCTCTCAGAACCCGGGAAAAAGCTGAATGATATCGAGGCAGCCCCAGGCTGAAACACATTATCGCCTTTGGCAAGTGGCTGATCAGAGGACAATGGTCTTAGGCACGTGCACGAGTCGACCCCATGCTTTATTTTCTTTCGTCTTTTTACCTAAACGCAGATTCCCGGTTGGAATATTATCGCTTTTTTACGAGAAAAATGGCATAAAAATTGATTTTAAACAACGGTTGACATGCTTCGAAGTACGGTAATGGAATATTTAGAATTTTTTTGTCACGAAATGCGTCGTGCTCGTCACCATTCTTTACCATTCGGATAGTGTCTTGAACGCACGAACAAAACAGAGGATATTTGAATATAACTATGGATTATTTTGAACCAAACCAACATTTGTTATTGAAGTAGAAGTCCTGGGAGTGCATTCTGATGAAGAACACCAAAGGTAATAACATTTTTCTTATAGTAAATCGGACTTTGGTGAGTGCTAAACTTGCTGGGTGTCTAAATAGCTAGCCCTGTGATGCCGGGCTATCTACTGAGAATATTGCAAAATGTGCTTTCACCGAAAAGCTATTTTAAAATCGGACATATCGAGTGCATAGAGGAGTTCTGTATCTATAATTCTTAAAATAATTGTTATGCTTTTTGTGAACGTTTATCATGAGTAATTTAGTAAATGTTTAGTAAATTCACCGGAAGTTTGCGGGGGGTATGCTAGTTCTGAACGTCACATGCAAATGTAAAAAGCTGTTTTTTGATATAAATATGAACTTGATTGAACAAAACATGCATGTATTGTATAACATAATGTCCTAGGGTTGTCATCTGATGAAGATCATCAAAGGTTAGTGCTGCATTTATCTGTCTTCTGGGTTTATGTGACATTATATGCTAGCTTGAAAAATGGGTGTCTGATTATTTCTGGCTGGGTACTCTGCTGACATAATCTAATGTTTTGCTTTCGTTGTAAAGCCTTTTTGAAATCGGACAGTGTGGTTAGATTAACGAGAGTCTTGTCTTTAAAATGGTGTAAAATAGTCATATGTTTGAGAAATTGAAGTAATAGCATTTCTAAGGTATTTGAATAACGCGCCACAGGATTCCACTGGCTGTTACGTAGGTGGGACGATTTCGTCCCGCCGACCCTAGAGAGGTTAAAGTCACCGGCCACTAGAAACGCCGCCTCTGGATGAGCGTTTTCCTGTTTGCTTATGGCGGAATACAGCTCATTTAGTGCGGTTTTAGTTCCATCCTCGCTCTGTGGTGGTATATAGACAGCTACAAAAAAAACTGATGAAAACTCTCTGAGTAAATAGTGAGGTCTGCAGCTTATCATAAGATACTCCACCTCAGGTGAGCAAAACTTTGAGACTTCCTTAGATATCATGCACCAACTGTTGTTTACATAAATGCATAGGCCCCCGCCCCGTGTCTTACCAGAGGCTGCTGTTCTGTCTTGCTGATAGAGTGTATAACCCGCCAACTCTATGTTCTTAATGTCATCGTTCATCCACGACTCGGTGAAGCATAAATATTACAGTTTGTAATGTCCCGTTGGTAGGATATACGTGCTTTCAGTTCGTCCCATTTATTTTCTAGCGATTGAACGTTAGCTAGCAGAACGGAGGGCAAGGGCAGATTAGCCACTCGTCGCCTGGTCCTCACAAGGCACCCTGATCTTTTGCATCGGAATCGCCGTTTCCTTCTCCAGCGAATCACGGGGATCGGGGCCTGGTCGGGTGTCAACAGTATATCCCTCATGTCCGACTCATTGAAGAAAAACTCTTTGTTCAGTTTGAGGTGAGCAATCGCTGTTCTGATGTTTAGAAGCTCTTTTCAGTCATAAGAGACGGTAGCAGCAACATTATGTACAAAACAAGTTACGAACAACGCAAAAAACAATCAAGATAGCATGATTGGTTGAGGGCCAATAAGGCGGCAGCCCTACCCACCTGCAATGGTGACCAGGCCACTGTGGATCCTGCAGATGGATTGACTGTCTTTAGAGTTGGGCTCAATGACCAGAGGACGGATACCAATCCACACTGCCAGGATGTCTCCTCTCCTCTCGTCTCCTCTCTACATCAGGACTGAGGTACAGTAGTTGCGGACTTCCTACACCATCCTCTCTGGGGATGGTGTAGGCAGTGACGTCAGTGGGCGTGTCCGTCATCCCGGTGATGGTCATCATCTCCCAGGGCAGGAAGAAGATGACACGGCTGTCGCTGGTTGCCGGGTCCAGGAGACCCATCATGTCAGGACTGTAATAACCAGGGATGACTATGTGAACCCCAGCACTGGGCTGACAGATTTTAGCGTTCTTCCCGTCATCCATTTTCCTCAGAGAGTCAGTAAACAGTCCCGTGGAGTTGATGACAAATTTGGCTCTGACGTCAAATACATTTCCAGTGATAACGTCCCTGCATCATGCCCCACAGATCTTCCCCTTGCCCATCTCGGCACTTGTCTTCTTCAGCAGGTGGACCACCTCTGTGTACTGTAGTTAGCGATTGCAGCAGTGTGTCTGGCTGCTGTCAGGGCAATCTGCATTGTTATGCTGTCCATCATAGTAGACGATGGCTCCCACCAGCTTGTCTTTCTTCAGCATGGGGAAGAGTTCCAGGGCCTTGTTTTTACTGAGGACATAGCTACTCTTCAGACACTGGCCTCCAGCCACCAGGTCTTACATCTTTATACTAGCTCAGGAGTATGGCAGCTGCTACCATCTGAAAACATGGAACATAATGGGTAGTGGGGCGATGAGGGACGATGTCTAGCAGGTTGGAGCGCTCATGGAGAGCATCTTTCACCATCATGTACTGTTCATAATCGAATTTAATAATGGCCTTTTGGAGGTAGCATACTCCGTGGCTGAGCTTGGTGCACCAGCTGCTGGTCCCCAATGAGAAATCATTCCTCTCCACCAGGGCAGTCTTAAGGTTGCGTGTGACAGCACATCCGGAGCCCGTGGCCCGTCCCCTTATGACAAGGACATCAAACTCCTCAGTGTCTTGCAGGGTGGAGAGCTTAGCCTTTCTGGGTGGGAGCTCACCTTTAAATGGATGTAACTCCCCCTTCCGCTGCTACATACGCCAGTCTGTGCCCATTTATTCTGTGGCTTTCTGTATTCCGACAGTTGTGTTAGGCCCAGAAGAGCAGCAGCCGTCCTGGTCCGCATGATAGCTGTCCCTTCCAGAAGGCCATTGATCCTGATCCTGCAATGATTTCAATGTTCAATTGATGATAACAACACCAGGAGAGCCACGGTGTAAATTGAAAACGGTGATACAATTCACAACATGATGGGATTTTTTTTTATTTTTATGGTGATGTGTAGAATAAATAAGCCATTTGAATTTCAATGAATTTCTTTGAATTCAAATCCACTCCCTTTCATTGAAATTATATTCAAATTCTGCTTCCTGTTGAGTGTATCCAATTCAAATTCAATTCAAATTCATGAATTGAATTGGAAATAAAGGGCAATCTGCATCTTAATTCAGAATTGACACCAATTCTGTAATATATGTATAGTTCAATGGAGCTTGATGGTAAGAGCCAGTAGGCTACCATCAGTATGAACCTTTCTCTCTGGTTGTCAGGAAAAATATACATCTAATGGCCTCTTCTGCTGTCTACTGTCAGATAATGAAAGGGGTTTTCATGACAAAGGACATTAGTTGGTGTCACAGGCGTCGAAAGGGACAGACCAAAATACAGCGGGTATAGTGCTCATCTTCTTTTATTACTTAATAAAGTGAACACTTAGTGAACACTTAAACGATAAACAATAAACTGACAATCAACAGTTCTGCAAGGTATACAGACTATGCAGAAAGCAACCACCCACAAAAACACAGGAAAAAACAGGCTGCCTAAGTATGGCTTCCAAATGGAGACAACGAAAGACACCTGCCTCTGATTGGAAGCCATACCTGGCCACACATAGAAAAAGAAACATAGAAATAGAAAACTAGAACCAAAATCCCCTAGAACCAAAAAACCCCAAAACACACAAAACAAACACACCCTGCCATGCCCTGACCAAACTACAATTACAAATGACCCCTTTACTGATCAGGACGTGACAGTTGGTTTCTCCCAGAGCCATATATTAAGAGAGTTCGGCCAGGTTTTAGACGCCATGTTTATAATGCATGCCCAATACATTGCGTCTTTATTCTCAAAGTGTTGGCAATGTAACAATATGAGAGCGCCTCCAACAGTTCCCTATGAAATGACCTGCTGTAAACAAGCAAAACAGAGCATGCCATCTAGCCACAACCACTTTAATGCCTTCTGTCTTCTGCATTCTGCCTTCTGCATTCAGCATTCTTCTTCTTCTTCGCACATGGCCTGCCGTTACCACGACAACCACCCTAGAATGTAAGGAGACAGAAAAAAAAGAGAGAGAAAGAGTGAAGGGAGAGAGAACGAGGAAAATAGCAAAAAAACAGAGACAGACAGACGGAGAGATAAACAGTGAGAGAAAGAGAAAGAGAGACAGAGAGAAACAGACAAATTTAGTATTTTATTAGGATCCCCATCAGCTGTTACTGAAGCAGCAGCTACTCTTCCTGGGGTCCACACAAAAACATAAAGCATGACATAATACATAACATCATTAGACAAGAACAGATCAAGGATTGAACTACACAAATTTAAAATGGATAGGAAGAGTGTGGAGAAAGCGGTGACGTTGACTTAGGTTCGATGCATTCTAATTGTCTGGAACACAGGAAATAAAACATTGACTAGTGGAGTAAAACGAGTGTCTTAGACACCACAGTGAGTTGCTATTGTTCATTCACTGTGAATCGTGATTGGCATTGAATATCCGTTTTTAAAAGCACAGCATAGTGAGCAATTCAGCTATTTATGAGTGTACAGTATATCCCCTCCCTCCGTTCTAGAGAGCTGTTGACTGTATCCATCTGACTTTCCAGGCAGGCTAAATCACACACTCAAAGTATTTGAAAGAAAACTAATACTATCTGAACCCAGGTGTAGCCTGCTCCAGATTGAGAGCTACCTGGTGTGGATGTGAAGGTTATTTTCTAGTATCCACGCTAGCATCACTTATAATGCATGCCCAATACATTGCTTCATTCTGAGTGGTATTCTAGTGTGGATATTGGAACAGAGCTGAAGAAGAGTCCTCTGTGATTACTGACTAAGGGGACTGAGGGGAGAGCTGAAAGCTGGAACTGACACCACCACTGCTGTGGATCATCCATCTAACACAGTCCAGGTCAGCAGCACTCCTTATTTGACAGTCAGCCATCCAAGACACACAGACACACAGACACACAGCACACACACACACACACACACACACACACACACACACACACACACACACACACACACACACACACACACACACACACACACACACACACACACACACACACACACGCACACACGCACACACACACAGAAGCAGTATGAGTGTAGAGATGATTGTACCCAATGTACTATGCTATGACTTACGTCTTACAGTTTTTAACAATCACTAACATCCTTTTGTCCAATCTGTAGTCACATTTTCAAAATGCTAAACACAATTAGCCGTCTGTTGTGGACCATACCATTACAGTTTTTTCCAACTGCTTACACACAAAATCTTTTCATGTCACACGATTTTTGAAACCTCTCACTCAAAGTGCAAAACTACACACAAAATATCCAAAACCATAAGCTATTTCTCAGCCTTTGACTCAGTTGTCAATTGCATAAAACACTTTTTTCAAAACACTACACACAATTCTCTACCTAAAACACAAAAATCTAACAGGAAGTGACTTGCTTTCCTTTTCCAAACACAACCAATCAAAATGCTACACTTATTCACCAGGTCACACACACAATAGGACAGAGGGCAATTACCAATGTCCCTGGACAGCGTGGGGTTAATATAACTATGTGTCATCACTCAAAACGGGGTCCTCCATCACAATGCCACACCAGCCATATGCTCACTTTTCTGGATGCAATTTACACAATGCTTGTCCCTGATCCAGATCAGGAGCCTGCTAGATTTGTGGTTTTATGGGACAATGTTAGTTTTCACCGGGCTGTTCTGGTCCAAAACTGGTTTGCCACCCATCCACAATTTGTAGTTTTGTACCTACCCCCACATTCACCTTTTCTAAATCCCATAGAGGAATTCTTCTCAGCCTGGCGCTGGAAAGTATATGATCGCCAACCCTATGCCCGCATGCCGCTTCTCCAGGCAATGGAGGACGCATGTGGGGACATAAAGGTTGCCTCTGTCCAAGGTTGGATACGCCATGCTAGGAGATACTTCCCTCGATGTTTGGCAAGAGAAAACGTATCTTGTGATGTGGACGAAGTATTGTGGCTTGACCCAGCCCGGAGAAGAGATGAAGCGTAGATTAGCACTGGTGACTGCCCCCCCACCACCACCAATTCCTGGACTGCCCCCCCGGGACCCCACACACACAATTGTGTTCTTTATTGTATTCTAAAGAATATACTTTTGGTTTACATATGTTTATGGTTTTGTTGTATGTTACTGTATACAACAGTAATGTTTAGCCTAATAAATATTTTCTGTTTCTACATTGCATTGGTGTTTACAGTGTACTTGTTACCCCTCTCAGCAGATTACTTTCACTGTAGAACATTGTATTGAAATGTAGATATAAGCCTATGAAAGACCAAAGAGCTTTAGATTCAGAACAATAGTGTTTACATGGTATATCCAAAAATGTACTACTATGAAAGCAGTGTTTGCCATTTGATGCAAATGCTTCATTCTGACATGTGTTTATGGCATTTTGAATGTAGTGTTACATTTTGAAGGAGATGTAAGGCATTTTGCATTTTGTGTGTGCAGTTTTGGGAATTGTGTGTAGAGTTTTACATTTACATTACATTTACGTCATTTAGCAGACGCTCTTATCCAGAGCGACTTACAAATTGGTGCATTCACCTTATGATATCCAAAAGGAGAGACAGTTTTGAAAACGTGTGTAAGGAGTTGGAAAAAACTGTAACACAATTCATGGTGTTTTCACAGAATATGCAGTCAATATTATTTATTTTTAAATTTTATTTTTTAAGGGGAATATGCAGTCAATTAACGCATTTCTAAAATGCTTACATTTTCTTTACATACAAGCTTACCCTATACCTAAATTATGGATCTTTATTTTCTTATTTACAAATGCTTGCACACAGCATGCTAGAAATGAAGACCTAATATTCAAAACCTTAAATATAGTCTAAAGTAGAGGTCGACCGATTAATCGAAATGGCCGATTAATTAGGGCCGATTTCAAGTTTTCATAACAATCGGTAATCGGCATTTTTGGACACCGATTATGGCCGATTACATTGCACTCCATGAGGAGACTGCATGGCAGGCTGACTACCTGTTATGCGAGTGCAGCAAGGAGCCAAGGTAAGTTGCTAGCTAGCATTAAACTTATCTTATAAAAACAATAAATCTTAACATAATCACTAGTTAACTACACATGGTTGATGATATTACTAGTTTATCTAGCTTGTCCTACGTTGCATATAATCGATGCGGTGCCTGTTAATTTATCATCGAATCACAGCTTACTTCGCCAAATGGGTGATGATTTAATAAGCGCATTCGCGAAAAAAGCACTGTCCTTGCACCAAAGTGTACCTAACCATAAACATCAATGCCTTTCTTAAAATCAATACACATGTATATATTTTTAAACCTGCATATTTAGTTAATATTGCCTGCTAACATGAATTTCTTTCAACTAGGGAAATTGTGTCAGTTCTCTTGCGTTCAGTGCAAGCAGAGTCAGGGTATATGCAGCAGTTTGGGCTGCCTGGCTCGTTGCGAACTGTGTGAAGACCATTTCTTCCTAACAAAGACCGTAATTAATTTGCCAGAATTGTACATAATTATGACATAACATTGACGGTTGTGCAATGTAACAGCAATATTTAGACTTAGGGATGCCACCCATTAGATAAAATACGGAACGGTTCTGTATTTCACTGAAAGAATAAACATTTTGTTTTCGAAAAGATAGTTTCCGGATTTGACCATATTAATGACCTAAGGCTCGTATTTCTGTGTGTTATTATATTATAATTAAGTCTATGATTTGATATTTGATAGAACAGTCTGACTGAGCAGTGGTAGGCAGCAGCAGGCTCAACAAGCATTCATTCAAAACAGCACTTTCCTGCATTTGCCAGCAGCTCTTTGCTGTGCTTCAAGCATTGCGCTGTTTATGACTTCAAGCCTGTCAACTGCCAAGATTAGGCTGGCAATACTATAGTGCCTATAAGAACATCCAATAGTCAATGGTATATGAAATACAAATGGTATAGAGAGAAATAATCATATAATAACTACAACCTAAAACGTCTTACCTGGGAATATTGAAGACTCATGTTAAAAGGAACCACCAGCTTTCATATGTTCTCATGTTCTGAGCAAGGAATTTAAACGTTAGCTTTTTTACATGACAAATATTGCACTTTTACTTTCTTCTCCAACACTTTGATTTTGCATTATTTAAACCAAATTGAACATGTTTCATTATTTATTTGAGACGAAATTGATTTTATTGAGGTATAATATTAAGTTAAAATAAAAGTGTTCATTCAGTATTGTTGTAATTGTCATTATTACAGGAGTAGTTGGACCAGGGCGAGGAGTAGTTGGACCAGGGAGAGGAGTAGCTGGACCAGGGAGTGGAGTAGTTGCACCAGGGAGAGGAGTAGCTGGACCAGGCAGAGGAGTAGCTGGACCAGGCATAGGAATAGTTGGACCAGGCAGAGGAGTAGCTGAACCAGGCAGAGCAGTATCTGAACCAGGCAGAGGAATAGTTGGACCAGGCAGAGGAATATTTGGACCAGGCAGAGGAGTAGCTGGACCAGGCAGAGGAGTAGCTGGACCAGGCAGAGGAGTAACTGAACCAGGCAGAGGAATAGTTGGACCAGGCAGAGGAATAGTTGGACCAGGCAGAGGAGTAGCTGGACCAGGCAGAGGAGTAGTTGAACCAGGCAGAGGAGTAGCTGGACCAGGGAGAGGATTAGCTGGACCAGGCAGAGGAGTAGTTGGACCAGGCAGAGGAGTAGTTGGACCAGGGAGAGGAGTAGTTGGACCAGGGAGAGGATTAGCTGGACCAGACAGAAGAGTAGTTGGACCAGGCAGAGGAGTAGTTGGACCAGGACAATGGAAAGGAGAGGTAGGGGGAGGAGTAAGAATGTGTGGTGATGTTCAAAGGAGAGTAAGAGCTGTTGTCACTGATGAAATAAGAGCCACCACCACGGACCATGTGATAAACCATGGTCTATCGCTGAGAGATGCTAGTGAAAGAGTCCAGCCTAATCTCAGACGGTCAACCGTGGCTTCCATTATCCAGAATTTTCAACAAACCAACAGGTATGTAATGCATTTCACAAGGGCTTCTTCTATCATCACTGTTGCTATGTCCGACAGTAACTGTAGGCCACCAGACCCAATGCAAATACGTATGTTGTTTGTTGTTCCTCTAAAGGACGCAATGTCTTCCTCCCTCTGGAGGAAGAGGAAAGCTCCTCAGTGAAGACCAAGAGCATGCCATTGTAGGATTGGTCATTGCTGACAATGCAGTAAAACTGAGAGAAATTCAGACCAGAATTGTGCAGGGACAACCTGGTATTCAACAATGTGCAAGCATCAGCCTGACTACCATTGCTCGGACTCTGACCAAACACAGAGTTGGAATGAAACAGTTGTACACAGTTCCTTTTGAAAGGAACAGTGAGCGGGTCAAGGAACTCCGGCACCAATACGTCCAGGTATGATATCTATCCAATATGTCTTGTTCTATAGTGAGTTTTACACTATGCTACTCTACATGTAAACATGGGTTACAGTACATACAGTAGGACATACTGAAAAGCATTTACACATACTGTGTTTGATTTCTTTCAGAGAGTCAAGGAGTTGGAGGCTAATCAAAACCCACATAAAATCATTTATGTAGACGAGGCAGGTTTTAATTTAAAAAGTCTTAGGGCTAGGCCCCTTTTTTCTCAATTTCCGCCTGAATGATGTGCCCAAAGTAAACTGCTTGTTGCTCAGGCCCTGAAGCCAGGATATGCATATAATTGGTACCATTGGAAATAAAACACTTTGAAGTTGGTAGAAATGTTAAAATAATGTAGGAGAATGTAACACAATAGATATGGTAGGAGAAAATCTAAAGGAAAACCAACCAGAATGTTTATTTTGACAGCCGATTATCCTACAATGGAAAGTATTTGGGCATACTGAATTCTAGCTCCCAGGATGCAATTCCTACAGCTTCCACAGGGTGTCAGCAGTCTATGCTCAAGGTTTCAGGCTTGTAACTTCAAAAACGAATAAGAAATATCAGTTTTAGTACAGGGACACAGTCTTGGAAATGTGTGTATATGCGCGAGCGATGAAGACAGAACGCACCTGCTAAAATCGGTCTCCTATTGAACATACTTCTTTCCATAAGAAGTATTATAGTTTGATTACATTATAGGGTATCTCAGGAGTAAATTGAAACGTATTTTGACTTGTTGAAACAAAGTTTAGGGGTAGATTTTTGGATTCCTTTCTCTGCCTGTTGAACGAGTGGATTACTCAAATCGATGGCGCCAACTAAACAGACTTCTTGGGATATAAAGAAGGATTTTATCTAACAAAATGACACTACATGTTATAGCTGGGATCCTTTGGATGAGAAATCAGAGGAAGATTTTCAAAAAGTAAGTGAATATTTAATCGCAATTTGTGAATTTATAAAAACTGTGCCGGTGGAAAAATATTTTGATGTGGGGCGCCATCCTCAAACAATCTCATGGCATGCTTTCGCTGTAATGGCTACTGTACATCGGACAGTGCAGTTAGATTAACAAGAACTTAAGCTTTCAACCAATATAAGACACTTGTATGTACCTAAATGTTTAATATCCATAATTTTTATGATTATTTATTTGAATTCCGCGCCCTCCAGTTTCACCGGAAGTTGTCCCACTAGAGGGACGTCTAGCACTAACCATGGCAAGAACACCCGTCAGGGGGAAGAAACATAATCGGGAAAGGGTCACCGTTGATATACCAGGTCAGAGAGGAGCAAATATCACAATGTGTGCTGCAATCTCGAGTGCTGGTTTGTTCCTGCAGAAATGTCAGATTGATCCCTACAACAAGCTTTTGTTTTTAGATAACCTCCACCAACAAATGGTGCCAGAAGCAGAAAGGGAAAAGGTGGGGGGAAACATGAGGACATTTGTGAATGCATGGGACAATGTAGCATTCCACCATTCACATGCAATCACAAACTGGTTTGCAGCCCATCCAAGAATGGTTTCCCTTTTCCTCCCCCCCACGCACCTTTCCTCAACCCCATTGAGGAATGGAAAGTGTATGATCATCGGCCACATGACCAAATGTCCCTCCTGGATGCAATGGATGCCGGCTGCTGACACATCTCAGTTGAAGACTGCCAGGGGTGGATAAGACATGCCAAGCATTTCTATCCAAGGTGCATAGCGAGAGACGACATAAGATGTGATGTGGACGAGAACGTGGCCAAATGCCGAAGATCGTATAGATTAGAACAGGACTGTGCATTTTTGTGTTTTTTCCCTTCTGTGCTTTTTTTATACTGTAATTTTGTTTTATTTGAACACATTTGGAACCAAGGCCATGTATGTTGGATTTGTTGTTGATCAAGGCAGCAATTTCATGTTTCTAATAAAGCTTTTACTGCAGAAATTCTGTCACTTACTATTTTTTTCTACTGTACATTCTATGGAGTAAAGATGACTCATTCACTTTTATATAGTATGTTGCCAAAAATGCACACATTCAACACTCAACCAAAAAATGTGGAGTGGTTTACAGTAAAAAGAAACTGAATTGTGAAAAACTATGGATTTAATTTTGTCTATTGTCTGCAGGTAGAACTGAAACATGAAAAGTAATGCAGTTTTTGTAATGCATCAACTGTTAGTATTTTGAAAGTCATTGTGCTATGATTGACTATACGTTCCTCTTGGATAGAAAACGTGCTAGTGTTTTGACAGAATGATTAGATATTAAGTCAGGTTTGGCGTGTTTTGATAGAATGTATGTAGAGAATGTTTTTTGCATTTTGAAATGTAGACTTGGTATTTAATTAACAAAATGTGATTTTGAGCAGAAATTAACTATTTAGCTAATTGTGTGATGTAGGTGTGTTGCTGTGTTAAGAGTTTAGAAAAAGTATCTTAAGTATAGCAATTGTTAGCAATTGTTAGCAATTGTTAAAAACTGTAATGGCTAATGTTACGAATGTGTGGGGGTGCAGTTGATAAAATGTCTTGCTTGAGTCGTGTAGCTGGGGTACTACAGTAGGTGGTGTGCTTGGTTTATCCATACGTAGGGCATTAGTAGAGCTGTCTCAGGGGGAAAGCTTTCTCCAAAACTAGGGAGAATTATCCCATAAACTTGAGTAAGATTACCTTCAAACTCCATAAACTGACATCGTTTAACTCTGATTAGGTCGAAATCCTTTCTTTGGAGAAGTGTTTACTCAAACACACAAAGATGATCAATTCCAGCCTGAAATATTGTACCGAGTGGAGTGGAAGATTTATTGGGGTGTTTTTTAGGATGGGTGTGAGTCAACACCAGCTCCCGTGTCTTGCTGCATGTCTCCTCTCTTACTCGGTAGTGTGCGTGTGTTCTACTTCTGTCCCGACAGCTTGAAGAACACAGCGAGAGCTCTGGGATGAGTAGTGTGTGTTTGGTCAGGGAGGCGGTGGGAAGCGATGAGGGGTAGAGGGCACTGCCGCAGAGTATGGAGAAAACAGTGGGGGAGAAATGATGACAGATCAGACTTCCTGCTGCAAATACAAATTGTTACACCTTTCCAATATTCAAGTTATTTGAAACATATTCAAGCTATAAGGCCTTATGAACATAGAAAGTTGGTTGCAGTTTCTGTGCCTCAACTGTTCAATTTTGTAAATGCTGTCACGCTCTGACCTAGGAGAGCTGTGTTTTCTCTGTTTAGTTAGGTCAGGGTGTGATAGGTGGGTGGGCATTCTATGTTTTTGTTTTCTATGTTTTGGCCAGGTATGGTTTCCAATCAGAGGCAGCTGTCTATCGTTGTCTCTGATTGGAAGCCATACTTAGGCAGCCTGTTTTCCTGTGTTGGTGTGGGTAGTTGTTTTCCGTTTTGTTAGTATACCTGACGGAACTGTTGGCTGTCGTTTTGTTGTTCTGTTTAAGTGTTTTCATTAAAGTAAAGTATGAGCACTCTACACGCTGCGCCTTGGTCCCCTTTATACGACCCTCGTGACAGAACTACCCACCATGATTGGATCAAGCGGCATGCCCAGGCAGAAATGGACACCAGGTCACATAAGGAGTGGACGGAAAGGAGAAAATGGACTTGGGGCCAGGTAATAGAGAGATATCGGAGCCTACCGGGGAAGAACGAGAGGCAGCCCCAAACAATTTTTTTGGGGGGGGCACACGGGTAGTTTGGCTGGGCCAGGGGTGAGACCTGAGCCAACTCCCCGTGCTTATTGTGGTGAGCATGTGCCTGCCTCTCACACTCTCTCTCCAGTGCGCCTCCATAGCCCAGTACGTCCTGTGCCTGCTCCTCGCGCTCTCCCTCCAGTGCGCCTCCATAGTCCAGTAAGTCCTGTGCCTGCTCCTCGCACTCTCCCTCCAGTTCGCCTCCATAGCCCAGTACGGCCGGTGCCTGCTTTGAGCACTCGGCCCTCAGTGCGTCTCCCCAGTCCGGTGAGACCTGTTCCAGCTCCACGAATAAAGCCTCCAGTGATAATCGATGGTCCGAAGTCTGTAGAGATGATCCATGGCACGAAGCCTCCAGTGATGATCCTTGGCGCGTAACCTATAGAGATGATCCATGGCATGGAGCCAGCAGCAACGGTCACTAGTCCGGAACCTATAATGACGCTTCCCAGTCCGGAGCCTCCGGCGACGCTCCTCAGTCCGGAGCCCCCAGCGACGCTCCTCAGTCCGGAGCCTCCAGCGACGCTCCCCAGTCCGGAGCCTCCAGCGACGTTAGTATACCTGACGGAACTGTTGGCTGTCGTTTTGTTGTTTTGTTTAACTGTTTTCATTAAAGTAAAGTATGAGCACTCTACATGCTGCGCCTTGGTCCCCTTTATACGACCCTCGTTACAAATACGTCTTTACTGGTAACCAGAATGTGTTAGGTGTTATATGGCTACAATTTGATTGTTTGAAGTGTGCTTTTATGATTGCTTACTAAAAAGCTATTGTTTACCTTCTATATTTCTAAATACATAATGTCTATTTGTTTGGCTACCACTCAGATCATATTTTGGCCCTCCAATCCCCTGGTCTAAATGCTAATGTCTCCAATTCGTAGTAAACTGGCTGATTGAAACACCCTCACAACAGAGAATGTCTACAAGCAGTGTGACTAACTAGGGTTCGAGTCTGCGTGTCCAATGAACCACACAACTCTGTTAGCCTTCTGAGCTAAACCCTCGGTAATAAGTCATGAAGCAAACACAACTCTTCCTCAACTCATCTGAGGCAAGGTTAGTTATCAAGCAAGAATGGTTCACTATACCACTTCCGTTACAGTAGCAAGATATATTTTCATGTTGTGCTGCCTTTTAAACTGTCTGAAAGTTACACACTGTGGACTGGAGCCCAGCGAACATGGTCAATATTGGGACGGGTGATTAGCTAGTGGTGACAGACTGTGATCAATGACTCTGGGTGTACGTGCCTAACATACAAATGATGCCTGTGGTCAGATGAAGCTGTGTTCAATAAGACAGTAATCAATATTCACCAGCGTCAAGAGAAGGAAGCGTTCCATCTCCATCCCGTTTCTCCTGGAACCAAGGCCACTGACTGACATTTTTAAAATTACCCTCTGTTCCCTGCAGCAGTGAATCTAACACACGCAAGCACGCACACACACACACACGACCCTCTGTAGCCTGCAGCAGTGAATCTAACACACGCATGCACGCACACACACACGGCCCTCTGTAGCCTGCAGCAGTGAATCTAACACATGCATGCACGCACACACGCACACACACACGACCCTCTGTAGCCTGCAGCAGTGAATCTAACACACGCATGCACACACACACACACACACACACACACACACACACACACACACACACACACACACACACACACACACACACACACACACACACACACACACACACACACACACACACACACACACACACACGGCCCTCTGTAGCCTGCAGCAGTGATTCTAAGGATCTGCCTCCTCCATATGTTGGTTACTCTCCAGTTTTTTGGGGTTATTAATTATATTATAAAAAATGTCACATTACTTTTCACAATGCAAATTGTTTATAATAATAATAATAATAATAATAGGCCTTTTGTCAGGAATCCCGCTTCCTGAGTCTGTTTTCTGCCTGAGCTGACTGTTTTTTGTTTTGGAGTCTGTTTCCTGAGGTTCCTAAACGCACCCTGTCTGGTTGCCAGGCGACGAAGCTAGGCGGGAGAACTCTTGATTACCCACACCTGCATCTCATCAGCCATCTGCACACCTGGTCCTGATCATCACCTCTTCTCTTCATAAGCCCTGACCTGACATCCATACCCTGCCGGATCGTTAGCAATGAACAGTATGTTGTGTCAGCATATCAGCCTCATGTTACCAGAGTTAGTTTTGTTGTTCTGTACTTTTTGCCGGTTACTCACCCCCGTTTACTCTGTCTACAGTCATCCTCCCGGAACATTCAACTCCCTTGCCTGGCCGTCGGTGGTTTCAGTGACATCATTGGATCTGCCTATTCACTCTCATCAACTCACCTCCGCTGCCGCTCCGTCTCATGGATTATTCTATTTTCACCTCGAGACTATAAATAAATACTCACCTTCATTTTACTCACCTTGTCCTGGTCTGCTTCTGGGTTCAGCTTTAGAGAATCGTGACAGAACGATCCGTCCAGAAATGAACCCAGCGGACCTGGACTCCGTTCGCCATGCCATTTCCCATCAGGAGAAGATGTTGGGACAACACAGCATGGCGCTACAGGAGATCGCGCTTTCGGTTCGGAACTTTTCTGCTAGTCTGACGAGTATCGAGGCTCAGCTCAGTTTGCCGGCAGATCATCCACCACCTACTTCACCCCTCTCACCTGTCGCTTCTGGAGATGTTCCCTTCCGTGAGCCCAAGGTTCCGACGCCAGATAAATACGAAGGGGATTTGGGAAGATACCGTTCATTTCTTATGCAGTGTGGGCTAGTGCTTGATCTGGAGCCCCACTCTTACGCCACAGACAAGGCTAGGATAGCTTTTGTTATTGCACTGCTGCGTGGAAGAGCTCTGGAGTGGGCTTCAGCCATATGGGAACGACAGGACACCTGCATAGTGTCATACCAGGAGTTCACGGCAGAGCTGAGGAACCTTTTTGACCATCCTGTCCGAGGTAAGAACGCAGCTAAGCATTTGTTCTCTCTTCGCCAAGGAGCTCGCAGTGTGGCAGAATTTGTTATTGAATTCAGGACATTGGCTGTGGAGAGTGGGTGGAATGAGGAATCACTGCAAGCGTTTTTTTACCAGGGGTTGTCGGAGCAACTCAAGGACGAGTTGATCTCCTATCCTGAGCCTAGTGACCTGGACAGTCTGGTAGCATTAGCGATTCGGGTGGATAACAGAATCCGAGAGAGAAGGAGGGAGAAGCAATGGGGCACGTCCCATCAATCAGCTACTCGATTACCATTCGGGTCAGGAAGTGGACCGGAACGAGTCGATCATTATTCACCTCACGGGATGAGTGGAGGGGTCCTGCTTCCAGATCCTGAACCCATGCAAGTGGGGCGGCACTGGTTAACCAAGGAGGAGCGCCAACGTAGACGTGAGACCAACAGCTGCCTCTACTGTGGTAGCTCGGGACATTACATCTCCGCTTGTTCCCAGCGCCCGTTAAACTGCTCGGCTCGCTAAGTTTGGGAGGTCTTTTAGCGAGTCAGTTTCAACCTCTCAATAGTTCTGTTAGACCCCTTTTTCCTGCTACACTCATGAACAAGACTGAGTTTAGCGATTAACGCATTTATCGACTCAGGTGCAGATGGCAGCTTTATAGATGCCGACTTGGTGGAACAGCTGGGGCTTTCCAAGGAGAAGTTACCGGAAGCCATTGAAGCAACCACTCTGGACGGCAGTAGTCTGGCACGTATCACTATGAGGACTGAACCGGTGAAGATGTTGTTGTCAGGGAATCATTCAGAGGTTATCTCCTTCTTCATTCTGCCTTCTCCCCATGTTCCTCTGGTTCTTGGATACCCCTGGCTAAGAGAACACAATCCCACATTTGATTGGGTGACTGGCAAGGTAACTAGTTGGAGCACTGAAAGTCATGCTAACTGCCTGACGACGGTCTATTCCCATTCTGTTCCCAGTCAGGTCAGTTATTCTAACCCCCCAGATTTGTCCCTGGTTCCTGAAACATATCACGAATTGGGTGAAGTGTTCAGTAAGCAGAAGGCTCTGTCACTTCCTCCCCACCGACCTTATGATTGTTCCATTAACCTGTTCCCTGGAGCTGCCTATCCCAAGGGACGGTTATACAGTATCTCTCAACCTGAACGGGTAGCTTTGGAGACCTACATAAAGGAGTCTCTAGCTGCTGGTCTCATTCGTCTCTCGTCATCACCCCTGGGGGCAGGATTCTTTTTTGTGAGTAAGAAGGATGGCTCTCTTCGACCTTGTATTGATTATCGGGGGTTGAATGATATTACGGTCAAGAACAAGTATCCCCTACCATTGATGAGCTCAGCTTTCGAATCCTTACAGGGTGCTACGGTGTTCACTAAGCTAGATCCACGCAATGCGTATCATCTGGTCTGGATCAGAGAGGGGGACGAGTGGTTAACTGGTTTCAATACACCGATGGGTCATTTCGAGTATCTGGTGATGCCGTTTGGATTGACCAATGCTCCAGCAGTGTTCCAGAGCATGGTTAATGACGTCTTGAGAGATATGATCAGTTTGTTTGTGTTCGTTTACCTGGATGACAGTTTGATCTTCTCTAAGGAGCCTTCCAGCCACGTCCAGCATGTCAAGCAGGTTCTGCAGCGATTGTTGGAGAACCGCCTGTTTGTGAAGGCCGAAAAGTGTGAATTTCACGCCCACACTACATCCTTCCTCGGGTACATCATCTCCCGGGGAGAGATTAAGATGGATCAAGAGAAGGTTAGGGCAGTTCTGGATTGGGCCCAGCCCGATACGAGATTGCAGCTCCAGAGGTTTCTGGGGTTTGCAAATTTCTATCGTAGATTTATCCGTGACTACAGCCGTGTGTCCGCTCCATTAACTGCCCTGACTTCTAGCACCAGGACCTTCAGTTGGAATCCTGAGGCAGACTTAGCATTTCTGGAAATGAAGAGTCGATTCACCAACGCCCCGATTCTCTCTCAACCTGATGCTGCTCGGCAGTTTGTCATGGAAGTGGACGCGTCTGATGTGGGGGTTGGCGCCATCCGGTCCCAGCGAAGCTCCACTGACGGTAAACTCCATCCCTGCGCCTTCTACTCTCGTCGTCTTTCGTCTGCGGAGAGGAATTACGATGTGGGTAACCGGGAGCTTCTCGCGGTGAAACTGGCCTTGGATGAGTGGCATCACTGGTTGGAGGGAGCGGAGCAACCGTTTATTGTCTGGACTGACCACAAGAATCTTGCTTACGTGCAATCGGCTAGACGTCTCAACTCGCGTCAGGCCAGGTGGGCTTTGTTTTTTGGACGCTTTAATTTTTCCCTGACGTTCCGGCCTGGGTCTAAGAACGCAAGGCGGACGCCTTGTCCCGGATGTTCTCCAAGACGGAGGAGAGTGGGCCATGACTGAGACGATTCTTCCCCAGAACTTCCTCGTGGGAGCAGTCACATGGAGGATGGAGGAGGTTCTGGCGGGCCTTCGGACGCAGCCCGGTCCCGGTAACGGTCCACCCGGTCGGTTGTTTGTGCCTGAGTCTGTCCGTTCTGCCGTCCTCCAATGGTCCCACGCCAGCAAGATGGCTTGTCACCCGGGGGTGGCTCGGACGATGGCGTTACTACGCAGACGATTTTGGTGGCCTGCCATGGGAGAAGATACCCGGAGGTTTGTTGCTGCATGCCCAGTATGTGCACAGAATAAAAGTGCCAATCGTGCCAGCTCTGGACCTCTTCACCCCCTACCTATTCCCCGGCGACCATGGTCGCATCTGGCCCTGGACTTTGTCACTGGATTGCCCTCTTCTGATGGGAACATGGTCATTCTGACTATTGTGGACAGATTCAGCAAGTTCGCCCACTTTGTACCCATCTCCAAGCTTCCCTCTGCCTCTGAGACATCCGAGATCCTGGTTAGGGAGGTTTTCAGGGTCCACGGGTTGCCCAGTGACATAGTTTCCGACCGTGGTCCTCAGTTTACCTCTGCTGTCTGGAAATCCTTCTTTTTGGCCATTGGAGCTACTGTCAATCTCACATCTGGATTTCACCCTCAATCTAATGGTCAGGCGGAGAGAGCCAACCAGAAGATGGAATCCACGCTGCGCTGCCTTGTCTCCTCCAACCCCGCCTCTTGGGCCTCTCAGTTGCCATGGGTCGAGTATGCCCACAACACTCTCCCTACATCTGCTACTGGGATGTCTCCCTTCCAGTGCCTGTGCGGTTACCAACCTCCCTTGTTTCCTTCTCAGGAGAAGGATCTCTCGGTACCCTCGGTCCAGGCCCACATTCGTTGTTGCCACCGGACCTGGCATCGGGCCAGAAAGGCTCTCCTTAGAGTTTCTGACCGTTATCAGCTCCAGGCGAATCGTCGCCGGATTCCAGCCCCCGCTTATGCCATCGGAGATAAGGTATGGTTGGCTACACGGGATCTTCCTCTGCAGACTGAGTCGAAGAAACTGTCACCGAAGTTCATTGGTCCGTTTGTGGTGGAGAGAGTGATCAATCCTGTTGTGGTTCGACTCAAGTTGCCTAGAACGCTCAGAGTCCACCCCACCTTTCATGTCTCCTGCCTCAAGCCTGTGCCCCTCAGTCCTCTGCTACCTCCTCCGCCTCTTCCTCCTCGGATGATCAGAGGTGGTCCAGTCTACACGGTGCGCCGCATCATGGATTCCAGACGGCGGGGTCGGGGTTTCCAGTATCTCGTGGACTGGGAGGGGTATGGTCCTGAGGAGAGGAGTTGGATTCCTCGGCGTCAGATCCTCGATGATGCCCTCCTTCGTGACTTCTACCGCCTCCATCCGGGTTGTCCGCCCGGTGGCGTTCGTCGTAGGTGGGGTACTGTCAGGAATTCCGCTTCCCGAGTCTGTTTTCTGCCTGAGCTGACTGTTTTTTGTTTTGGAGTCTGTTTCCTGAGGTTCCTGAATGCACCCTGTCTGGTTGCCAGGCGACGAAGCTAGGCGGGAGAACTCTTGATTACCCGCACCTGCATCTCATCAGCCATCTGCACACCTGGTCCTGATCATCACCTCTTCTCTTCATAAGCCCTGACCTGACATCCATTCCCTTACCAGAGTTAGTTTTGTTGTTCTGTACTTTTTGCCGGTTATTCAGCCCCGTTTACTCTGTCTACAGTCATCCTCCCAGAACATTCAACTCCCTTGCCTGGCCGTCGGTGGTTTCAGTGACATCATTGGATCTGCCTATTCACTCTCATCAACTCACCTCCGCTGCCGCTCCGTCTCCTGGATTATTCTATTTTCACCTCGAGACTGTAAATAAATACTCACCTTCATTTTACTCACCTTGTCCTGGTCAGCTTCTGGGTTCAGCTTTAGAGAATCGTGACACCTTTAATCATTCAATGATAAAATGTAGTCTATATTTGTCCGGCAAGATATTTTATGTAAAATAAATGTCATGACTCTGCAAATGGTGGTCCTCAAGATGTTTTGACGGTGATTTGGTGGTCCACAGAATGGAAATGGTTGTGAACCGCTGCTCTAGGGACACAGCAATGACAGCTACAGCGCTACAATCCCCAATTAGACAGGGGTCTATGATACTATCAGAGTTCGTGTTTATCGTTGTGAACAGCATGATTTAATACAACGTTGGAACAAATATCCCACTTTTTTTTTTCAAGCTTCCAACAGGGAGGATGGACATACAAAACCACCCCTATAAACTTGTGACATTAGCTAACTACTACAGGTCCAGAACCAGTTAAAAGGATAGCATTAACAGAGTGGGCACTGTGGGCAAATATCAAAGCTAATCTTCTCCGTCTTCTGTGATTAATGCATGCACAGCTGTCATCAACATAACACGTTGTGATGAATCCTGCCTTGATGCTGTAACCTGCTGAGAAAATGCTTCGGGTTGGCAGCTGCACCCCCGTAAAAATATCCAAGCCAGTTCCCTGAACCGACCGTACCGTACAGTGCTGTACAGAACACCGTATCCTTTTACCATCCTGCCAGTACTGGTGTGTTTCAGCTCCTGTGTGTGTGTGTGTGACACTGTGCATATGACATCATGGCTCTTCCCCCACCACCCACGTCTTCTCTCCTTCTCTAGCCACTTCATCAACATCCACCCACAGAGCCCAGAGGCCACCCACTCGATGCGTCTCTCGTCGCATCTCCGTCTCAGTGTGCGTGTGTGCAAGAGTGTGTGTCTGTGTGTGTGTGCATCATGTGTAAGCCCTGGCTCCTGTAACATTGGCTCAAGGCAGATGGAAGTAGGCCATGGTTTGGACAGTTAACACCAGAAGGGACTTGGTGGTGAAGGAGATGTGTGTGTGTATGTGTGCATGTGCGTGTGTGTGTGGAGGGTGTAGTGTAGGAATGTAGTCCCGATCACGCCAGCTTAGGGCTGGCGATGATGATTCTACATATGCAGAGAGAAAACCCATCCAAGGGGTATAACAACTCCCTCTGATTCACTATTGTTTTATAAATATGCTAAATATGAGACAGTGCTGACAGTGGAGCTAGGAAGCACAGACGGATTCATAGATTAAGTTATGCTGAATCAAAGGGTTCTAACAGACGGCGAAAGAAACCTCCCATCAAGAACAGTATAAATGTCTGTATCCTGCTATATTCTGCCTCAGAACACATCTGAGCACCAGAAACTCCAGGCAATAGTTTTACTCTGGCTCTGACTTGCACTTATAATCTACTGCCGTTTGCGTATTGCTGCACTTATAATATGAAGAAATAGCCTCTCTGTTGCATTAGCCTCATTGTTTAAATTTTTTTTTGATGTGAGTGGTTATATTCATTTTGGATCTATCGCATCCCACAACTGTCCCAGAGTATGTATGGAATATTGTTTACTCGCACAGAATGACAAGTTGACCAATAGGTTAGGTAAACTTAATGTACCTTGGGGCATAGTAGATTGACATACCTGTAGGCTAGTGCTTTTGCTGTTCGTCAGGCATACTCATCTTGTTGGCGGGCGAAAACTAAATGTAGACAGTTCTAAGATCTTCAATATGCACCTCAGAATTCAGTAAGAAGAACAAGTGCAGTTGCATCCCAGGTGTGTCTGTCTTCACTTGTAGCCTACTGTGGAGCTGAGATGCCTGTGAGAAGGACCCAATCACGTGACGACGGGCATTGGCTAATAAGAATTCAGATATCTCCCATGATTGACAGGTCTTTCAGCCATCCGTCATGCAATAGATCGCCCTCCACCTGATCAATAGAAATATGTTATTACAGTGAGGGAAAGTATTTGATCCCCTGCTGATTTTGTATGTTTGCCCACTGACAAAGAAATGATCAGTCTATAATTTTAATGGTAGGTTTATTTGAACAGTGAGAGACAGAATAACAAAAATCCACAAAAACGCATGTCAAAAATGTTATAAATTGATTTGCATTTTAATGAGGGAAATAAGTATTTGACCCCCTCTCAATCAGAAAGATTACTGGCTCCCAGGTGTCTTTTATACAGGTAACGAGCTGAGATTAGGAGCACACTCTTAAAGGGAGTGCTCCTAATCTCAGTTTGTTACCTGTATAAAAGACACCTGTCCACAGAAGCAATCAATCAATCAGATTCCAAACTCTCCACCATGGCCAAGACCAAAGAGCTCTCCAAGGATGTCAGGGACAAGATTGTAGACCTACACAAGGCTGGAATGGGCTACAAGACTATCGCCAAGCAGCTTGGTGAGAAGGTGACAACAGTTGGTGCGATTATTCGCAAATGGAAGAAACACAAAAGTACTTTCAATCTCCCTCAGCCTGGGGCTCCATGCAAGATCTCACCTCATGGAGTTGCAATGATCATGAGAACGGTGAGGAATCAGCCCAGAACTACACGGGAGGATCTTGTCAATGATTTCAAGGCAGCTGGGACCATAGTCACCAAGAAAACAATTGGTAACACACTACGCCGTGAAGGACTGAAATCCTGCAGCACCCGCAATGTCCCCCTGCTCAAGAAAGCACATATACATGCCCGTCTGAAGTTTGCCAATGAACATCTGAATGATTCAGAGGACAACTGGGTGAAAGTGTTGTGGTCAGCTGAGACCAAAATGGAGCTCTTTGGCATCAACTCAACTCGCCATGTTTGGAGGAGGAGGAATGCTGCCTATGACCCCAAGAACACCATCCCCACCGTCAAAGGGGACAGGACAACTTCTCCGCATCAAAGGGACGATGGACGGGGCCATGTACCGTCAAATCTTGGGTGAGAACCTCCTTCCCTCAGCCAGGGCATTGAAAATGGGTCGTGGATGGCTATTCCAGCATGACAATGACCCAAAACACACGGCCAAGGCAACAAAGGAGTGGACAAAATCCCTCCTGAGATGTGTGCAAATCTGGTGGACAACTACAAGAAACGTCTGACCTCTGTGATTACCTACAAGGGTTTTGCCACCAAGTACTAAGTCATGTTTTGCAGAGGGGTCAAGTACTTATTTCCCTCATTAAAATGCAAATCAATTTATAACATTTTTGACATGCGTTTTTCTGGATTTTTTTGTTGTTTTTCTGTCTCTCACTGTTCAAATAAACCTACCATTAAAATTATAGACTGATAATTTCATTGTCAGTGGGCAAACGTACAAAATCAGCAGGGGATCAAATACTTTTTTCCCTCACTGTATGTCTCGGGGAACTGAGATGATATGTATGCAATAGGCCATTTTGATTGTCTCAGTTCATTGCTCCATGATATTAGGCAGAATAAGGACAGCGAAGAGACTTTTGTGTGCAAGAGGAGCACAACGAAAGATAAATCCACCCCAGCTCAGAGCTCAGAGCTCTGTGTCTTACCATACCACATATTGATTAGTTCCTTAACTACAGGGAGAATGCATTACAGAAAGGAGGACATTTATCAAATTCCAACTCCAAAACCAATTGTGATTAAATCGCAACCCTCCCCTGATCAAGATCGAGGACTAGAGCCTCCAGTTGTCTGGTAATTAGATGTGTGTGTCTATGTGTGCATTGGCATGCGTGTCTGTGTGACTTGATGAGACGTATTTTGACTGAAATGAATAGCAGGTCAAGTGCAAAGTCAGCAGGGTTTAACACTTCTGTAGGAGCCGAAGGAGCAGAAGAGAAAGCAGCAAATGACCAGCAGCTCAAAGCAGCAGGCACTCGACAGCCCTGCCCCTTCTCACCCCTAACCCACCATTAATCTCATACGCAAATGGGATGCCTAAACATGGGATGGTCATCACAATTCTGGCTCTAGGTCTCTTTGCTGACTTCCATTATAGCACCAGTCCCCAGAGGGAATTGGCTGGTAGTGTTTATGCAGTATGAGCTGGAAGTGCACGGACTGTTAATACATGTTATCGACCAAGGAGAGGAAAATCAACAGGCTACAATGTATTTATTACTGGGCAACAGGGAACAGTAAGGTTTGGAGCTTACAGTCACTGTCAACAACTGACCAACGCCAAGAGCTGATTTCCATATTCCAGTAAATGTTGTTTACTTCATTCTGAGTGTTGTTTGGTTTAATTTTGTTGTCCTTTTGGTGTTTGAAAGGCAATAGCTTTTATGGTGAACACACACATCTGGACCATTGACTAAATTGACTTAATTTATCCACAAAGCCGTGCAGCGGAGTGCAAAAATCTAATCGACAAGCACTGTACTCTTTTAGGCAAACCAATGACAACACTAGTGTAGTCTGTACCTCTACAGCCTTTTACATACAGACCCATGGGCTATGACTAACAGAAAACTGTTTTGAAGACAAAGTCAGTTAAGATAGAATATACAGTTGAAGTCGGAAGTTTACATACACCTTAGCCAAATACATTTAAACTCAGCTTTTCACAATTCCTGACATTTAATCCTCGTAAAAATTCCCTATCTTAGGTCATTTAGGATCACCACTTTATTTTAAGAATGTGAATTGTCCGAATAATAGCGGAGAGAATGATTTATTTCAGCTTTTACTTCTTTCATCACATTCCCAGTGGGTCAGAAGTTTACATACACTCAATTAGTATTTGGTAGCATTGCCTTTAAATTGTTTAACTTGGGTCAAACGTTTCGGGTAGCCTTTCACAAGCTTCCCACAAGTTGGGTGAATTTTGGCCCATTCCTCCTGACAGAGCTGGTGTAACTGAGTCAGGTTTGTAGGCCTCCTTTCTCGCACATGCTTTTAAGTTCTGCCCACAAATTTTCTATAGGATTGAGGTCAGGGCTTTGTGATGGCCACTCCAATACCTTGACTTTGTTGTCCTTAAGCCATTTTGCCACAACTTTGGAAGTATGCTTGGGGTGATTGTCTATTTGGAAGACCCATTTGTGACCTAGCTTTAACTTCCTGACTGATGTCTTGAGATGTTGCTTCAATATATCCACATAATTTTCCTGACATCTATTTTGTGAAGTGCACCAGTCCCTCCTGCAGCAAAGCACCCTGACAACATGATGCTGCTTCACGGTTGGGATGGTGTTCTTCAGCTTGCAAGCCTCCCCCTTTTTCCTCCAAACATAACGATGGTCATTATGGCCAAACAGTTCTATTTTTGTTTCATCAGACCAGAGGACATTTCTCAAAAAGTACAGTCTATGTCCCCATGTGCAGTTGCAAACCGTAGAGTGGCTTTTTTATGGCAGTTTTGGAGTAGTGGCTTCTTCCTTGCTGAGCGGCCAGTCAGGAGGTTAAAGCTTGGTCGCAAATGGGTCTTCCAAATAGACAAGGTATTGGAGTGGCCATCACAAAGCCCTGACCGCAATCCTATAGAAAATGTGTGGGCAGAACTTAAAAAGCGTGTGCAAGCAAGGAGGCCTTCAAACCTGACTCAGTTACACCAGCTCTGTCAGGAGGAATGGGCCAAAATTCACCCAACTTATTGTGGGAAGCTTGTGGAAGGCTACCTGAAATATTTGACCCAAGTTAAACAATTTAAAGGCATTGCTGACAAATACTAATTGAGTGTATGTAAACTAATGACCCACTGGGAATATAAAATAAATAAATAAATCATTCTCTCTACTATTATTCTGACATTTCAAGTTCTTATAATAAAGTGGTGATCCTAACTGACCTAAGACAGGGAATTTTTACTAGGATTAGATGTCAGGAATTGTGAAAAAAAAATGAGTTTAAATGTATTTGGCTAAGGTGTATGTAAACTTACGACTTCAGTTGTATATTGTGCCTTCAGAGAGTTGCTGTCCCCATTAAGCCAATATCTCTGTAACTAGTGAGTCAACCAACATGCTCTTGAGAAGGTCTAATTAATAAACTCTAAAGAAAACTTATCTGTGGGGGAGTTACGGAAATTCGAAATTGGCCTTTTTTTAGAGGAATAGAACAAAAAAGTATCAGAAGTAGTTATGATCTAATACAGATCCCATAGTGGGAAATGTTATCAGGAAAATGTTCATCTTTAAACAGTGATCATGATCTGATCATGACAATGCTTTAGAAAAACTATACACTGAATTATGTGGTTAGAGCTACTTGTAGCTCAGTAATGCTTTAATCTTTAATCACTCATTCAGATAGAAATAGAAATGTTTCCGAAAACAATTAGAACAGCATGTTTTGCTGTTCCACGCATGTTCAACACACAGCAAGAGATCAATTATCTTTACTCATCTTCGAAGAAACCAACAGACGCTTTTATAGCAACATCTACTTAACTCATTTCTCTGCCTCTGTCCACAGATACACCAAGATGAAGACATCCACCAACATCTACATCTTTAATCTGGCTCTAGCGGACGCCCTAGCCACCAGCACACTGCCCTTCCAGAGCGCCAAGTACCTGATGGGGACCTGGGCGTTCGGAGAGGTCCTCTGTAAGGTGGTCATCGCCATCGACTACTACAACATGTTCACCAGCATCTTCACCCTGACCATGATGTCTGTGGACCGTTACATCGCTGTGTGCCACCCAGGTAAAGGGAGAAAAGCATTCCACATGGCACACTATTCCCTTTATAGTGCACTACTTTTAACCAGAGCTTAAAAGTAGCGCACTTAGTAGGGAATAGGGTGCCATTTGGAATGCATCCAGATCAACTCCTATCATCTCGCGTAAATAAATGAAAGGGTGCTTAGAACCAATAATCCACCACATAAAAATGAAAAAAGTCCAGCAGTCGCTGTAATATATGTTGCAATTGAACCGTAATTTTCTGTGTCACCCAGTGAGAGCCCTGGAGTTCAGGACGCCTGCCAAGGGTAAGATCATCAATGTTCTGATCTGGGTTCTGTCCTCTGCCATTGGAGTGCCCATCATGGTCATGGCTGTGACCAAAACGACAGACAGTGGTGAGACAGCATCGTTAAACTAGCAAGCACGTTTTTTTACACTTCTTTCAAAGGATTTCTTGTATAGCCTCACCCATGTTGGAGTTTTCATCATTTGAAACTCAACATGTTTTGGGGAATATTTCTGTTAAATTCTTGGTTTTTTAATCTCATTAAATAAGGGGATAAATCCCTCTTACTACAAAAATGTACAGTATATTAAATCTTTGGTCAACATATGAATGATCTCTATAACATAAACCTACTACAGTCTTCTCTCTAGAACTGTCTGTTTTTTAATCCCATTAAATAAGGGGATAAGTCTCTCTTCCTGCAAATTTACAGCATGTTAAATCTTTGGTCAAAACCCCTCTCTCCGCCTTTCACCCCTCTCTCCGGCTCTTCACCTCTCTCTCCGCCTCTTCACCCCTCTCTCCGCCCCTTCACCCCTCTCTTCCTAGGTCAGACTATGTGCACGCTGAAGTTCCCCGACCCTGACTGGTACTGGGACACGGTCACTAAGATCTGCGTGTTCATCTTTGCCTTCATCGTCCCTGTCATGGTCATCACCATCTGCTATGGTCTGATGATACTGCGTCTGCGCAGTGTCCGCCTGCTCTCCGGCTCTAAGGAGAAGGATCGCAACATGCGCCGCATCACCCGCATGGTCCTCGTGATCGTCGCGGCCTTCATCATCTGCTGGACACCCATCCACATCTTCATCATCATCAAGACCCTGGTGGAGATCAACTCTAGGTAAGAATTTATGTTTTGTGTACTTTTATTTTCTTGTTAATTTTACTGTGTGCTTGTATTGCTTTTTATTAATCTTGCTTATTTTATTAGGTCAAATTACTTGGAAAAAGGGCATAAAATAAAATGAATTATACATCATTTATCATTGCTTATTATTAACAGGAACCCCTACGTGAAAGCCAGTTGGCACCTCTGCATTGCACTGGGCTACATGAACAGTAGTCTCAACCCCGTTCTCTACGCTTTCCTGGATGAGAACTTCAAGAGGTGCTTCCGGGACTTCTGCCTGCCCTGCCAGACCCGCGTGGAACGCAACTCTCTCAACACGGGTCGGAATGCCAACAGGGAACCCGTGTCAGTCTGCGCTCCGATTGCAGCTGGGAAGGAAAGGAAGCCTGTATGACTAGGCATGGACCAGATCCCTTGTGGTTCTGGTTCTCAATCCAGGAGGGCCCAGCAAGACTTGCAGTCTGAGGTCACCCAGATCTCCACAACAGAGTTCTGACAGGATAAACAATGATTTAGTGAGACTCACACAGTTGTCAGTAAAGAGGGACCCAAACCACAGCATAGGTTTTTTTTTGACCACATCATTAATATTCCTCCCAGTGAGATTTAGGAATGTTCTTTATTGTTGCTCAGAAGGAGACAGATTCAATGTTTCACCATAAATCGTTTCCCGCTATCCAGAGACAATCTGTGACGGTGCCAGGGCTTTTTGAGTAGCGCATTTCTGGTTTGTGACAAATGGATGTCTGGCTGCAGAGAGAATACACAGGATGTTGTCAAGGACAGTTGTCCAAAGAGTGCCACATGGTTTCATCAATTAGTCATCCTTGTTTCTGACTGATGACAAGCTGCACAAATATGGGACTGGGGATGTTTTTAAAATATAGGCAACAGGGTAAGGGAAACCACCAAATGAGTACATACAGTGCATTCGGCAACTATTCAGACCCCTTTTCTACATTTTGTTATGTTACTGCCTTATTCTAAAATGTATTCAATTACAGCCTCAAGTCTTCTTGGGTATGACACTACAAGCTTGGCACATCTGTATTTGGGGAGTTTCTCCCCTTCTTCTCTACAGATCCTCTCAAGCTCTGTCAGGTTGGATGGGGAGCGTCACTGCACAGTTATTTTCAGGTCTCTCCAGAGATGTTTGATTGGGTTTAAGTTCGGACTCTGGCTGGGCCACTCAATGACATTCAGAGACTTGCCCCAAAGCCAGTCCTGCGCTGTCTTGGCTGTGTGGTTAGGGTCATTGTCCTGATGGAAGGTGAACCTTCACCGCAGTCTGAGGTTCTGAGCCCTCTTGAGCAGGTTTTCATCAAGGATCTCTCTATACTTTGCTCCGTTGATCTTTCCCTTGATCCTGACTAGTCTCCCAGTCCCTGCTGCTGAAAAACATCCCGACAGCATGATGCTGCCACCACCATATTTCACCGTAGGGATGTTGCCAGGTTTCCTCGAGATGTGACGCTTGGCATTCAGGCCAAAGAGTTAAATTTTGGTTTCATCAGACCAGAGAATCTTGTTTCTCATGGTCTGAGAGTTCTTTAGGTGTCTTTCGGAAACTCCAAGCTGGCTGTCATGTGCCTTTTACTGAGGGGTGGCTTCTGTCTGGCCACTCTACCATAAAGGCCTGATTGGTGGAGTGCTGCAGAGATGGTTGTCCTTCTGGAAGGTTCTCCCAACTCCACAGAGGAACGCTGGACCTCTGCCAGATTGAGCATCGGGTTCTTGTTCAACTCCCTGACCAAGGCCCTTCTCCACAATTGCTCAGTTTGGCCGGGCGGCCAGCCAGCTCTAAGAATAGTCTTGATTGTTCCAAACATCTTCCATTTAAGAATGATGGAGGCCACTCTTTTCTTGTGGACCTCCAATGCTGCAAACATTTTTTGGTACCCTTCCCCAGATCTTTGCCTCAACACAATCCTGTCTCGGAGCTCAACGGACAATTCCTTTGACCTCATAGCTTAGATTTTTCTCTGACATGCACTGTCACCTGTGTGACCTTATACAAACAGGTGTGTGCCTTTCCAAATGATGTCCAATCAACTGAATTTATCACAAGTGGAGTCCAATAAAGTTGTAAAAACATCTCAGTGATGATCAATGGAAAGGGTCTGAATACTTATGTAAATACGTTTTCGGTTTTTTAATTTGAATACATTTGCAAAAATATCAAAAAACCTGTTTTCACTTTGTCATTTTGGGGTATTGTGTGTAGATTGATGAGGACAAAAAAATATTTTTATACATTTTAGAAAAAGGCTGTAACAAAATGTGGAAAGGTCAAGGGGTCTGAATACTTTCCGAATGCATTGCATGTGGACATCTGAAATATGGACTTTTGGCCCTGGAGGGGGAAGAGAAAACACCCAAAACAGTTCAGTGAAAATGACAGTTACAGCTAACGGACTTGGCAAAGATTCCAAATACTAAACAGTGGTCGATTTGTATCTCATGTACCAGAAACTGCATCATCCATCTTGAAGTAGTGAGAATAGAAAAGGACAGACTTTAGTTTGGCTACAGTACACTGAGTGTGTGATGTCAATGCTCCTCACAGTAGCCTTGTGCTTTGACAAACTGAGAAAGTGGAGAAGCATGAATGTTCAACCTTGTTTGATCTTCTTTTTATTCCCTGGGAAGCAAGCACCTGTAAACTAACATTGATGAGGAACTTTAAAGACTGCTGAGGCATGTTCTAAGCACACTTAACTCTACTTCCATGGAGTCAAACTAAGATCTAATGGGAAAAACCAAACATTATTTTCCACTTTCCCATCTACTTCAAAAGGAAAAACAATTACATTTCACATGCTACGGAAGAAGAAGAAACTACAGATTATTTTTGACAGGTTGGATGATGGATGAAAGCATACTTTAGTGCAAAGCACTAGGGCACGAGACACATAAACAAAATGGGAAAATGGGGCTGATAGCTATGTGATTCTGTAGCCAACATTATTTTTTTATACTATATACTGTAAATAAAAACATTGCTTAGAGAATTCCCTACTGACTGAAAATACGCTCCGACACCGCCGTTGTTGTCAAAGTGAGATAATGTTAGAACACTCAATATTTTATATTTTATGACATTCGCAACATGGAACATTTCTACATCGAAATCTACCACAGAGCTCTGTACCTACTTGTGCCCTATAGCTGAGAATCCAGGAGGGTTCAAACTACTGTACCATAACATTTTCTTTCCAACGACACCTTGGCTGTCGGCTCCAAGCCTACTTTCATGGGAAGGTTTTATCGGTTGGAGCAGAGAGGTAGAAGGGACCACTGAGAGGAATAATGAAATAGTTATAGACCACTGATTGAGGTTGGAGGAGCAGACAGAAGCCGCTGGGACCGCATAGTCCAATCTTGATCTACACTCTTTGTGAATGCATTACTACTCTGATGACAACAACAACAACTGCAGAACACTCACTGTGGACAGCAAAACAACTTTAAACTGGAAGAGTATGGCGGCTTGTGAAACCGAAACCACAAACCTCTTGAGACTCACTGAGCATTTATATAGCTGAACCAAGTGAGATTTGAATAGGACTCACTATCTGTGTTACTGTGTAATTGGAGAAAAACATTGTGTCATTTGTCAAATAAAATCTATGGCAGATTAAACTATGCTTAAATAAGGATGCATTGAAAAGGCATCTATTCTCTATATAGTGCATTACTTTTGAACACACAGCAGGTCCATTCTGCTCTGATCAAAAGTACACTCTTAGAAAAAAGGTGATATCTAAAACCTAAAAGGGTTCTTTGGCTGTCCCCAAAGGAGAATCCTTTAAATAACCTTTTTTGGTTCCAGATAGAATCTTTTTGGTTCCAGGTAGAACCATTTTCAGTACCATGTCGAACCCTTTCCATAGAGGGTTCTACATATGGAACCCAAACGGGTTCTACCTGTAACCAAAAGGGTTCTCCTACGGGGACAGCCAAGGAACCCATTTGGAACCATTTTTTTATAAGAATGTAGTGCACTATAGGGAATAGGGAGCAATTTGGCACGCAGGCTCTATGAAACTGTGCAGTTGGAGAGAAACATTGTGTCATCTGTCTAGATAAATCTATGGCAGATTAGAGAGACTTAACTATGGCATTAAGTCATGATAAAATTCCAAAAATAGATGATAGCAGCGCTCAATTAAACTTTGAGGGCATCAATCAATGATAGCCATTAAGTTGAAAATCACTCTTTGTATTTCATAGGCTATAATTTGAGTTTATTATCGGGTATACATTCTCCTGGTAACCTTGCAAAAAATCAATGCTGATGAAATATCCAGCCTGTAAATCCTGCCATAGATTGCATCCCACATGGCACCCTATTCCCTACATAGTGTACTACATTTGACCAAGTAGTGCACTATGCAGGATTAGGGGACCATTTCAGACGCAGTTATAGTTTTGAATGACCTTGAACACGATGCTCTGTCACGAACCACTGTGACAAACCCCAAAATGATGACGAAAGTTTTGTGAATCATTTTGACAAATGATACTAACTAGCACAGACTAAAAAAGAAAATATAATATAATTACTGCTTATGTCGATTTCATTCTTACATATTTCTAATGATATGTATCTGTATGTCTGTGGACATACTGAAGTCAGAAGGATACAACAGCTGCCAAAACAAAAGTCAGTTCTAAACTAAAATCACTTAACATGACTTTGTAGTATACAAAACATTAAGAACACCTGCTCTTTCCATGACATAGACTGCCCAGGTGAATCCAGGTGAAAGCTATGATCCCTTATTGTTGATAAATCCACTTCAATCAGTGTAAATGAAGGGGTGGAGACAGGTTAAAGAAGGATTTTTAAGCCTTGAGACAATTGAGACATGGATTGTGTATGTGTGCCATTCGGAGTGTGAATGGGCAAGACAAAAGATTTAAGTGCCTTTGAACGGGGTATGGTAGTAGGTGCTAGGCGCACCGGTTTGAGTGTGTCAAGAACTGCAACACTGCTGGGTATTTCATGCTCAACAGTTTCCCGTGTGCATCAAGAATGGTCCACCACTCGAAGGACATCCAGCCAACGTGACAACTGTGAGAAGCATTGGAGTCAAAATGGGCCAGCATCCCAGTGGAACGCTTTTGACACCTTGTAGAGACAAATTGAGGCTGTTCTGAGGTCAAAAGTTCGCCCTCTTTTTCAGTTATAGGTGAAACAACTGGTGTATGTGATTCTGTATGCTTTCTTTATGATAACTTTATGATATTTTCATAGTGATATTTGATCACATAGTCTACTGCTGAGGCTAGCCCTAAATGCTAAAAAAAAATAAGAAAGAAACTGATTCAGTTCGACTTAAATTGTACAAATGTAATTATTAACTGAGACTATTTTATTCCTGGTCTTATTTGCAGTATATTTCCTGGCAGTGAGTAAAAATGCTTCAGCACTAAGAACACAGACTACTGAATTATTTACAGCTGAATCAATTTCTGCTTTATGTTCTCTTCGCTTTTGTCAGTATTCCTGAGACCCACCTTATATGTGATTCTAAAATCATGTATTTACGTGGTAGCAACAAAGGAAGATAGTGTATTAAAATGTGAACAGCCTACACATCGTTATGTATTACAGATATGATATTGACATGTTGACATGCATTAGCTTTGCAAACAAGCACAAATCTACCGGGTAGAGATATTTAAGTACTTTTCTACCGTGTAACAATGTTCACACCTTCTGTAAATGAACTGTACATGGCAATATAATGGCCATCTAAGTATGGTTTTAACACCCTTTAATACACCGTGGGACCATAATGGTAAAGAGTACAGTACGTCACACTGAAAAAAGCGTGCTAATGTCATAAAATAGAAAATGGCCACTGTTGCTAATAGCCTACTATAGCCTACTATAGCCTTCTTGCCTCTGAGTGTCTGCTATTGAATAATGGATGTTACTTTGATTAAGGCTAACTCCTGCATCATTTTTCTCAAATACCGCTGTCAATAGCTGCAGTATTGTACCTTTGCGTACTCTCTTTATGTGAATGACTCTTTGTGTTGAATCTCCTATCTTCTTTGTTCACAATCTATCGTTCATGTTTTTTATACTTATATTTTGGTAACACTTTATATAATAGTTAATCTACAGATGTTCAACAAACTATCTGTAGACAATCAGCAGCATTTCAACAGCTTGTCTTTTGCTTACAGATTGACTATCTAATCCAAACAAAGTGTTTCCTATACTTTTTCTATCACTCTTCTTCTGCCGTGCTTTGGATATTGCAGTTAGCTAATTTTTTCATGAATTAATATAAATTGATATGGAACTCCTTTAAAAACGATAAAATATTGGAACGTTTCTGTAACATTAATAAAAAAAAGATGTATGTTTGCTTGTATTCAATGTATTGCCAGAGACTGTAAGGTATTTGTGCTATTCATACTTGAGTCCATCATGGTTAACCTTGCAGTGGTCATGCAGTAATCCTTATAGTTTATAGTTTAAGATAGATGAGCATCTATTGTAAAATGCATTGATGAACGAACAGCAAGCCAAGATGTTTTACAAGAAGCCTGTCTCGGATTATTGATTAAAAAAAAAACACAAATCAATAAAATGAACATGGTAGCAAATTATGTGTCCCAATTTGTAAAAACCATGGATTGATTTGTAGAGCCAATGGTGTCTCACACCCATTCGCATTATATAATGTTTTTTCTTGTGTCCCTCAATTTTCTATGATATGTTATGCTCTCCATTTTGTATGCTGTATTACGTCCTCCATTTTCTATGATATGTTACGAATGGTCTGGTGGCAGAATATAGGAAGTACAGTATCATACATCTTAGCGGTCGTACAGTATCATACGCCTTGTTGCGTTAGCATTTGTGGCTAGCATTAGCTAGGTAAGGGGTTAGGGTCAGGGGTGTACTATGTCTAGTTTGAGGAACTGTGGATGGATAGCTAAACTATTAGTTACTGTCCTCACTGTACATTGTAACAGTCAAAAGCCAAAAACAGAAAAACAAAGACCGATAACACTTTATTTGGATAGTCCATCTGTAGATGCATTTCAACTAACTATCTAGTATCCCTAACCCTCGCTCTAACCCTAACCTTAACCTTTATCCTAACCCTTTACTTAATTAACCCTTACCCTAAACCTTATTCTAAACCTAACCATAACCCTAACTTTAGCAAGCAGTTGCTTATCAACAGATCGTTTGTTGGTAGTATGTTGGTAGCAGAGCAAGTGGATAATCTGGACTATCCAAATCAAGTGTGAACCAAAGATCTTCCCTACATAATTCATTTTGAACCAATAAGTCTTTGGAATTCACTTAAATGGGCAGTGAAGTCAAAATAATTATCCTTTATATATATATATATTTATATTTCCACACTGTGAGGTTGAAATAACACTGAATTCATGAAAAATGCCCTTTTATTGTAAGAGCTTTTTAAAAAAAAAAAAAAAAAAACCTGTTCAGGTGGGATGGAGTTTGTGGCCCACAGCATGACATCACAATCTGATCTGATTATTCTGAACAATGACCAGTCACCTTTTATTTGCAAATGTATCTTCCTACTTTGAAGGGTTAGGCTAGAGTGTAGACAATCCTGTTCGCCAATCAGAGCTGTGTATGTAAATATATTGGAATTTCAAATCACATGTATTTATAAGATGTCAGCAGATGTCACAAAGTGTTTATACAGAAACCCAGCCTAAAACCCCAAACAGCAAGCAATGTAGATGTAGAAGCACGTTGGCTAGGAAAAACTCCCTAGAAAGGCAGAAACCTAGGCTCTGAGGGGTGGCCAGTCCTCTTCTGGCTGTGCCGGTGGAGATTTAAAAAGTACATGGCCATTAAGGCCAGATTGTTCTTCAAGATGTTGAAATGTTCATAGATGACCAGCAAGGTAAAATATTAATCACAGTGGTTGAGAGGGTGCACGAGGTCAGCACCTCAGCACCTCAGGAGTAAATGTCAATTGGCTTTCGTAACCAAGCATTCAGAGGTCGAGAGAGAGAGGTCGAGAGAGAGAGGTCGAGAGAGAGAGAGAGAGAGAGAGAGAGAGAGAGAGAGAGAGAGAGTCGAAAACAGCAGATCCGAGACAAGATAGCACGTGTGTTGAACAGGTCAGTTTTCCATAGCCGCAGGCAAAACAGCAGAAACTGGATCAGCAGCATGACCAGGTGGACTGGGGTCAGCAACGAGTTATCAAGCCAGGTAGTCCTGAGGCATGGTCCCAGGGCTCAGGTCCTCCGAGAGAGAGGGAGAGATGGGAGAATTAAAGGCAGCATACTTAAGTTCACACAGGACACCAAATAAGACAGGAGAATTTGACCAGATAGGACACACTGAGCCTAGCCCCCCGGCAGATAGACTATTGCAGAACAGACACTGGAGGCTGAGACAGGGAGGGGTCGGGGGACACTGTGGCCCTGTCCGACGATATCCCAGGACAGGGCCAACCAGGCAGGATATAACACCACCCACTTGGTCAAAGCACAGCTCCCACACTACTAGAGGGATATCAAAAGACAACTAACTTACTACCCTGAAACAAGGCAGGGTATAGCCCACAAAGTTCTCCTCCACCGCACGAGTGGGCACAAAACCATACAAGAAGGTCACGTCAGTGACTCATCCCACTCAAGTCAAGTACAGCTTAAAAAAGCCTGGCACGACGTGACGCACCACTCCTAGGGACGGCATTGAAGAACATTAGTAAGCCAGTGACTCAGCCCCGTAATAGGGTCAGAGGCAGAGAATCCCAATGGAGAGAGGGGAGCTGGTCAGGGAGATACAGCAAGGGTGGTTTGTCACTCCAGGGCCTTGCTGTTCACATTCACACCCCTGGGACTGACTACACCCAATCATAGGACCTACTGAAGAGATGAGTCTTCAGTAAAGCTTAAAGGTTGAGACTGAGTCTGCGTCTCTCACATGGATAGGCAGACCATTCCATAGAAATGGAGCTCTATGGGAGAAATCCCTGCCTCCAGCTGTTTGCTTAGAAATTATAGGGTCAAGAAGGAGGCCTGCGTCTTGTGACTGTAGCGTACATGTAGGTATGTATGGCAGAACCAAATCAGAGAGATAAGTAGAAACAAGTCCATGTAATGCTTTTTAGGTTAGCAGTACAAATGTTAAATCAGCCCTAGCCTTCACAGGAAGCCAGGGTAGAGAGGCTAGCACTGGAGTAATATGATAAAATGTTTTGTTTCTAGTCAAGATTTTAGCACTAACTGAAGTTTATTTAGTGCTTTATCGGTAGCCAGAGAGTAGAGCATTGTAGTAGTTTAATCTAGAAATTACAAAAATCATGGATTTATTTTTCTGCGTATTTTGGACAAAAATGTTCCAATTTTTGCAATGTTATGAAGATGGTAAAACGCTGCTCTTGAAATATTCTTGACATGTTCGTCAAATGAGAGATCAGTGTCCGGAGGAACGCAGAGGTCCTTCACATTTTTTTTGAGGCCACTGTACAACCACCGATATTAATTGTCAGATCAAACAGCAGATCTCTTTGTTTCTTGAGACCTAGAACTAGCATCTCTGTTTTGTCCGAGTTTAAAAGTAAAACATTTTCCGCCATCGACTTCCTTATGTCTGAAACACAGGCTTCCAGGGAGGGCAATTTTGGGGCTTCACCATGTTTCATCGAAATGTACAGCTGTGTGTCGTCCGCATAGCAGTGCAGTGTACAGCTGTGTTTCCGAATTACATCACTAAGAGGTAGAATATATAGTGAAAACAATACTGGTCCTAAAATGGAACTTTGAGGAACACCGGAATGTACAATTGATTTGTCAGAAGACAAACCATCCACAGAGATGAACTGAGATCGAGGCAAGACCAATTAGGGTTTCCAATCTCTCAAAAAGAATATGGTGATCGATGGTGTCAAAGGCGGCACTAAGGTCTAGGAGCCCAAGGACAGATGCAGAGCCTTGGTCTGACACCATTAAAAGGTAATTCACCACCTTCACGGGTGCAGTCTCAGTACTGTGATGTGGTCTAAAACCAGACTGGAGCATTTCATATACATTATTTTTCTTCAGGAAGGCAGTGTGTTGCTGCGCAACAGCTTTTTCAAAGAATTTTGAGAGGAATGGGAGATTCGATATAGGCCGTTAGTTTTGAAAATGTTCCTGGTCAAGGTTTGCCTTTTTCATGAGAGGCATTATTTCTGCCACTTTAAGTGAGTTTGGTACAGATCCGGAGGATAGAGAGCCATTTATTATGTTCAACCTACCAAGCACAGGAAGAAGCTCTTTCAGTAGTTTAGTTGGAATAGGGTCCAGTAGGCAGCTGGAAGGTTTAGAGGTCATGACTATTTTTGTGAATATGTCGAGAGATAAAGGATTAATAAACTTGAGTGTCTCCATTGATCTTAGGTCCTGACAGTTCTGTGCAGACTCAGGACAACTGAGGTTTGGAGAAATATACAGATTCGAAGAGGAGTCCGTAATTTACTTTCTAATGATCATGATCTTTTCATTGAAAAAGTTCAAGAATTAATTACTGCTGAAGTGAAGGCCATCCTCTCTCTTGGGGAAAGCTGTTTTTAACTTCTTAGGGATAGGGGGCAGTATTCGGAAGTTTGGATGAAGGAGGTGGCCAAAGTAAACTGCCTGTTACTCAGGCCCAGAAGCTAGGATATGCATATAATTGGTAGTATTGGATAGACAACACTCTAAAATAATGTCTGTGAGTATAACAGAACTGATATAGCAGGCAAAACCCAAGGAGAATCCATCCAGAACTTTTTGTTTTGGAGGTGACACCATTTAAAATGCCTTTCTATTGAGAAATCAATGGAAATCCTCCCAGATTGCAGCTCCTATGGCTTCCAGTGTTATGACGCGCGTGGATGAGAGCGTGCACTTCGTTATTTATCTCTGGTAATGAACATACTATTTTCCGTCTTAAATTGTATCGTTTATTTACATATTAGGGTACCTGAGGATTGATTAGAAACTTTGTTTGACATGTTTGGAAGAAGTTTATTGGTAACTTTTGGAATTCATTTTGTATGCATTTTGAAAGAGGGAAACTGGTGGATTATTGAATGAAGCGCGCCAACTAAACTGACTTTTTTTAGATATAAAGAAGGACTTTATCAAACAAAACGACCATTTGTGACGTTGTTGGGTAACTTTAGATTGCAAACAGAGGAAGATCTTCAAAGGTAAGTGATTTATTTTATCGTTATATTCTGACTTTTGTGACGCCTCTGCTTGGTTGGAAAATGTTTGTGGTGCGCATTTGGTTATTTATCTTGTATTTTGAATTTCGCGCTCTGCAATTTCACCGGATGATGTCGAGGCCGGGCACTAGCTGTACGCCTTTTTCAAAAAGGCTGTTTGCTTTGCGACCGTATCAAAACTACATTTTGGTTTGTTTTTATTCTCCTCAATTAGGTTTTGAAAGTTGGCTGATCGAGAAGCAGTGATGGCTCTTCAATATTGCACGGTAGTGTCTTTCCAAGATAGTCAGAAAACGTAGTTTGGTGGAGCACCATTTACGTTCCAATTTCTGGAAGCTTGCTTCAGGGTTAAATTTAGATCCTCGGTTAGGAAGTTAACTGATGTTTGTACTTTGACATCCTTGGGTAGGTGGAGGGAGTCTGGAAGGGCATCTAGGAATCTATGGTTTGTCTGAGAATTTATAGGAAGGCTTTTGATAATCATTGGTTGGGGTCGGAGCAAATTATTTGTTGCGATTGCAAACGTAATAAAATGGTGGTCCGTTACTCCAGGATTATGAGTAAAAACATTTAGGGCCGGTTTCACAGACAAGGCTTAATCCTAGTCCCAGACTAAAATGCCTGTTTGAGCTGTCTTAAAAAGCGACTTGAACAGATTTATTTTAAAATAGTTGTAGATTTAGCCTGTTATGGATTAAACAAAGCCGATTGCAAGGGGAGGATTAGAATTTAAATTAATCCTTTAGATTAATTTAGGTTTAACTTCTGCTAAGTATTGTTTGTGAGGGAGCATGGACTATTTGGAATATCTAAATGAAGACCAACATGCACTACAGAGGCCATTCAGACGAGTACTTGTGGACAGGAGTAATCCATAAAATGTCCACTTTTGTACGTACAAAGAAAATGAATTGGAGATAACATCTTTGCTTGAGCCTAGACTTTCCTCTCTGTCTCAAGAAGAAGGCCTTTATCCAATTCTCTCCAAGTTCTGATCACTTTGAGGTTTTTGGCATCTGGAATCTTTCATCGTGAAACTGGTGATTTGTGTGGTGCCAGTGAAGTAACTGTGTGTAGAATAGTTCACAAAGTCTGCAGAACCATTTGTGAGCTGAGGAGTCTTTACATCAAGTTTCCTGATGCTACTGGCCAAGCCAACTATAAAGTGCAATTCTATGAATATGAGCACTTCCCAGGAATGATTGGCTGTATAGATGGATGTCATGTTCCCATCCAGTGTCCATCAACCCCTGATGCTGAGGAGCACAGGAACCGTACGAACAGGTTTTCCATCAATGTTCAGTGTGTTTGCACTCCTAATCTACAGTTTCCAAACATTGTTGCCCATTGGAAAGGTGCAACTCACGATTCAAGGATTTTTCTCAATTCTTCATTGTGTGCTCAGTTTCAGGGAGGACAACATAGTGGACTATTACTTGGTGACAGTGGATATGGTCAGAATAACATTTTATTCACTCCATACATAAATCCCACAACAGCTGAGCAGCAAAGATACCACAGAGCTCATATCCGCACGAGAGGGATTGTCGAGTGTATGTTTGGAGTTTGGAAAAATGTATTCCAGTGTTTACTTAATACACTTTGTTTCAAGCCAAGAAGATGCTGCAAGGTGATAATTTCTACAGCTGTGCTGCACAACTACCTGAAGCAGCATTGCTGTCCTGATCCTCCAATGGAAGATCAGGATCAACCAGATGCGCCCATGGCTGAGGCAGGCAATGACCAACGAGGACCTGCACAGAGAGTTGCTTTCACATTGCAGCACTTCAACTAGATGAGATGTATTTAAATATGGAATGTATTCATTATGGGTTATTTTTGTTTTGATAACTTTTGTTCTGAAACAAAATTCAAATAGTGTGCAGCAAAATTAAATGAGTGACTAAACCAAGGCTGGTTTAAAATCTAGTTTGTGGTGAATAAAATACTCTCACTCATGAATATCCAAATGACTAAACATTTATTTGTTACATATAATATTGTTCACCATGGCTGGTAATCACAATTGTCTCATTACTGTATCTTTTTTGGATCATACCTCTATCTTCCAACTTCATATCCAATTCAACCTGTAGAATTCTCATTTTAATTTCATGTTCTTCCTTCAGATTTTTCACTTTACGCTCATGAAATTCTCTGGCTAACTTCTCATGCATGGTCATATTTTTGTTCTCTGCTGAAAGGAGTTGGCAGCATCTTCTCTCAAGGATGCTATAGCAGATGTGGAGGGTACACGCTCACTGTGCACTGGCTCCTCAAACCTGTTCAAATTCCTTTCCTCTGGAAAAAGAACACCGTTAGAAGCACAAATAAACTCATAATCAAAAGCCTCTGTGGACTTTTCCATGCAAATATCGACGACACCAAAAATTGGAATATTATCTGCCATGGTCCGATAGGAATTCAGGGAACTCAGTGAAGAATGCTGTATACCTTCCAGGAGGCCTGTAAACAGTAGCTATGAAAAGTGAGTGAGTAGCTGCATAGATTTCATGACTAGAAGCTCAAAAGATGAAAACGCAGTCTTCTTTTTTGTAGATTGAAATTTGCTGTCATATATTTTTTGGGGTGCGCAGGGGATATGGTCACGAGTGTAACAAGGAGGAGAGGCCTCATTTAACATAGTAAATTTATCAGGCTTGGGCCGAGTTTCAGTCAGGTCAATCACATCAAGGTTATAATCAGTGATTAGATCATTGACTAGTGAGTGGAAGTGAGGAATCTAACATTAAGTAGTCCTATTTTGAGATGAGAGGTATTATCACAATCTCTGTCAATAATGACAGGATTAGATGAGGCTTTATTCCAGTGAGATTGTTAAGGCGAACACCGCCATGTTTAGTTTTGCCTGACCTAGATTGAGGCACAGACACGGTCTCAATTGGGAAAGGTGAGCTGAGTACACTGACTGTGTTGGTGGCAGACTCCAGTAAGCTGGCAGGCTGGCTAACATCTCATTGTGGAGCTAGAGGAGTTAGAGCCCTGTCTGTGTTCGTAGATAAGATGAGAGCACCCCTCCAGCTAGGATGGAGTCTGTCACTCCTCAGCAGGCCAGGCTTGGTCCTGTTTGTGGGGGAGTCTCAGAAAGAGGGCCAGTTATCTACAAATGTGACTTGTTTCAGCAAACTAGGTGTATGTCGTGCATCACTACCTCACAGGAGAGCCATTTGAACGTACTATTTATTTTTATCAAAATAATTTTTGGGGGCAGAAATCCCTTCTGGAACATGTCAACTTTCACTTGTCTTAATAATAAAAGTGTACGCCATCTGTAAATACAAATTACGAGCCTAGTTGGTTTAGCCACGGAAAAAGACAGCAACCATCCCACTAGCCATGATTGGCTGAAATAATGAGTGGGCTGGACATGCCGAGAGATGAGTTTGGATTGATCTGTCATGTAGCATGCTTCTGTCTATTTGAGCTGGTCAGTATGTGTAGGTAATCCTGTCTAATGCAGCTTTTTAGATATATATACACTGCTCAAAAAAATAAAGGGAACACTTAAACAAAACAATGTAACTCCAAGTCAATCACACTTCTGTGAAATCAAACTGTCCACTTAGGAAGAAACAATGATTGACAATACATTTCACATGCTGTTGTGCAAATGGAATAGACAACAGGTGGAAATTATAGGCAATTAGCAAGACACCCCCAATAAAGGAGTGGTTCTGCAGGTGGGGACCACAGACCACTTCTCAGTTCCTATGCTTCCTGGCTGATGTTTTGGTCACTTTTGAATGCTGGCGGTGCTTTCACTCTCGTGGTAGCATGAGACGGAGTCTACAACCCACACAAGTGGCTCAGGTAGTGCAGCTCATCCAGGATGGCAAATCAATGCGAGCTGTGGCAAGAATGTTTGCTGTGTCTGTCAGCGTAGTGTCCAGAGCATGGAGGCGCTACAAGGAGACAGGCCAGTACATCAGGAGATGTGGAGGAGGCCGTAGGAGGGGAACATCCCAGCAGCAGGACCGCTACCTCCGCCTTTGTGCAAGGAGGAGCAGGAGAAGCACTGCCAGAGCCCTGCAAAATGACCTCCAGCAGGCCACAAATGTGCATGTGTCTGCTCAAACGGTCAGAAACAGACTCCATGAGGGTGGTATGAGGGCCCGACGTCCACAGGTGGAGGTTGTGCTTACAGCCCAACACCGTGCAGGACGTTTGGCATTTGCCAGAGAACACCAAGATTGGCAAATTCGCCACTGGCGCCCTGTGCTCTTCACAGATGAAAGCAGGTTCACACTGAGCACGTGACAGACGTGACAGAGTCTGGAGACGCCGTGGAGAACGTTCTGCTGCCTGCAACATCCTCCAGCATGACCGGTTTGGTGGTGGGTCAGTCATGGTGTGGGGTGGCATTTCTTTGGGGGGCCGCACAGCCCTCCATGTGCTCGCCAGAGGTAGCCTGACTGCCATTAGGTACCGAGATGAGATCCTCAGACCCCTTGTGAGACCATATGCTGGTGCGGTTGGCCCTGGGTTACTCCTAATGCAAGACAATGCTAGACCTCATGTGGCTGGAGTGTGTCAGCAGTTCCTGCAAGAGGAAGGCATTGATGCTATGTACTGGCCCGCCCGTTCCGCAGACCTGAATCCAATTGAGCACATCTGGGACATCATGTCTCGCTCCATCCACCAACGCCACGTTGCACCACAGACTGTCCAGGAGTTGGCGGATGCTTTAGTCCAGGTCTGGGAGGAGATCCCTCAGGAGACCATCCGCCACCTCGTCAGGAGCATGCCCAGGCGTTGTAGGGAGGTCATACAGGCACGTGGAGGCCACACACACACCTACTGAGCCTCATTTTGACTTGTTTTAAGGACATTACATCAAAGTTGGATCAGCCTGCAGTGTGGTTTTCCACTTTAATTTGGTGGACTCCAAATCCAAATCCTCCATGGGTTGATAAATTGGATTTCCATTGATTATTTTTGTGTGATTTTGTTGTCAGCACATTCAACTATGTAAAGAAAAAAGTATTTAATAAGATTATTTCTTTCATTCAGATCTGGGATGTGTTGTTTAAGTGTTCCCTTTATTTTTTTGAGCAATATATATATATATATATATATATATATATATATATATATATATATATATATATATATATATATATATATATATATTGTCACGTCCTGACCAATATTTAGGTATTATTTCTATTATATTTGGTCAGGACGTGGCAGAGGTATATTTGTTTTGTATTATGGGGTTTTTGTGTGTGGTGTAGTGGGGTGTATTAGTTTGGTATAGGTTCTAGGTTTGTTTTTCTATGTGTAGTTTTGGGTGCTGGACTCTCAATTGGAGGCAGGTGTTTCTAGTTGCCTCTGATTGGGAGTCCCATAAGTAGGTGTGTGTTTGTTTGGTTTTCGTGGGTAGTTGTTTTTGCACTGCGTGTTGTGTGCCTGCAAAACTGTTCCTGTCGTATATATTGTTTGAATTGTTAAGTGGATGCTCTACTCCTTTATTTTAATTAAAGATGAGTATTCACATACCTGCTGCGCCTTGGTCCATTTCTACAGAAGACAGCCGTTACAGAACTACCCACCACCAAAGGACCAAGCAGCAGAAGAGGAGGAAGCCACAGGAGAGAAAAAGGGAACAATGGACATGGGAGGACGTCCTGGACGGCAAGGGAGCCTACACCTGGGAAGAGATCCTGGCCGGAAGGGATCGCCTCCCATGGGAACAGGTGGAGGCACTCAGGAGAGTGGAGGCAGCTGGACAGAGGAACCATCGGGAACGTTACGCTGGAACACGGTTGGCTAGGAAACCCGAGAGGCAGCCCCAAGATTTTTTTTTGGGGGGGCACACGGGTAGTTTGGCCAGGCCAGGGAAGAGCCGTAAGCCAGCTACCCGTGACTACAGGGAGGTGCGTACGAGGTGGAGGGCGTCATGTTACGCTGAGGTGCGCACCATCTCGCCTATACGGACGCACAGCCCAGTTCGCCCAGTACCAGCGCCCCGCAGGTGCCAGGGCAAGGGGAGCATCGAGCCGGAAGGGGTGATGCCAACCCTGCACTCAAGACCGCCAGTGCGCCCTTTCGGTCCGGTGTTTCCCGCTAGACACACTAGCATGGAGGTGCGTGTCTCCAGGCTGGTACGTCCAATACCTGCCCCACGCATCAGGAGTCAACAGTCGTCATCAGAGCTGCCCGCCAGTCAACAGTCACCAGAGCTGCCCGCCAGTCAACAGTAACCAGAGTTGCCCGCCAGTCAACAGTCGTCAGAGCTGCCCGCCAGTCAACAGTCGTCGGAGCTGCCCGCCAGTCAACAGTCGTCGGAGCTGCCCGCCAGTCAACAGTCGTCGGAGCTGCCCGCCAGTCAACAGTCGTCGGAGCTGCCCGCCAGTCAACAGTCGTCGGAGCTGCCCGCCAGTCAACAGTCGTCGGAACTGCCCGCCAGTCAACAGTCGCCGGAGTGGCCGGACTGCGCTGAACTGCCGGAGTGGCCGGACTGCGCTGAACTGCCGGAGTGGCCGGACTGCGCTGAACTGCCGGAGTGGCCGGACTGCCCTGAACTGCCGGAGTGGCCGGACTGCCCTGAACTGCCGGAGTGGCCGGACTGCCCTGAACTGCCGGAGTGGCCGGACTGCCCTGAACTGCCGGAGTGGCCGGACTGCCCTGAACTGCCGGAGTGGCCGGACTGCCCTGAACTGCCGGAGTGGCCGGACTGCCCTGTTCTGCCGGAGTGGCCAGACTGCCTTGAACTGCCAGGGTGGCCAGACTGCCCTGACCTGCCGGAGTGGCCAGACTGCCCTGACCTGCCGGAGTGGCCAGACTGCCCTGACCTGCCAGAGGTGCCCGCCTGCCCGGATCTGCCAGGGTGCCCTGCCTGTCAGGATCGGCCCGAGTGGCCCTCCTGTCCTCCGGCCCAGCCCGAGTGGCCCTCCTGTCCTCCGGCCCAGCCCGAGTGGCCCTCCTGTCCTCCGGCCCAGCCCGAGTGGCCCGCATGCCTTCCGGCCCAGCCCGAGTGGCCCGCATGCCTTCCGGCCCAGCCCAAGTGGCCCGCATGCCTTCCGGCCCAGCCCGAGTGGCCCGCATGCCTTCCGGCCCAGCCCGAGTGGCCCGCATGCCTTCCGGCCCAGCCCGAGTGGCCCGCATGCCTTCCGGCCCAGCCCGAGTGGCCCGCATGCCTTCCGGCCCAGCCCGAGGGGCCCTCCTGCTCTCCGGCCCAGCCCGAGGGGCCCTCCTGCTCTCCGGCCCAGCCCGAGGGGCCCTCCTGCTCCCCGGCCCAGCCCGAGGGGCCCTCCTGCCCCCAGGCCCAGCCCGAGGGGCCCTCCTGTCCCCCGGCCCGGCCCGAGGGGCCCTCCTGTCCCCCGGCCCGGCCCGAGGGGCCCTCCTGTCCTCCGGCCCGGCTCGAGGGGTCCGTCTGCCTGGCGCAGCTATCGGCTCCACCGAAGTGGGCGACGCCGAGGGTGGAGCAGGGTCCACGTCCTGCACCGGAGCCACCTCCAGGATAGGTGGGTTGGGGAGGGAGGGTGTAGCACAGTGCCGTCGTTGACGGCAGCCACCCTCCCTTCCCTCCCTTATTGTTTAGGGGGTATTGCTTTTTGGTTTTGTTGGGGTAATGGGGATTTTTTGTGTTTTCTTTTAAGGTGCATTCCGGGGTCTGCACCTTTAGGGGGGGGTAATGTCACGTCCTGACCAATATTTAGGTATTATTTCTATTATATTTGGTCAGGACATGGCAGAGGTATATTTGTTTTGTATTATGGGGTTTTTGTGTGTGGTGTAGTGGGGTGTATTAGTTTGGTATAGGTTCTAGGTTTGTTTTTCTATGTGTAGTTTTGGGTGCTGGACTCTCAATTGGAGGCAGGTGTTTCTAGTTGCCTCTGATTGGGAGTCCCATAAGTAGGTGTGTGTTTGTTTGGTTTTCGTGGGTAGTTGTTTTTGCACTGCGTGTTGTGTGCCTGCAAAACTGTTCCTGTCGTATATATTGTTTGAATTGTTAAGTGGATGCTCTACTCCTTTATTTTAATTAAAGATGAGTATTCACATACCTGCTGCGCCTTGGTCCATTTCTACAGAAGACAGCCGTTACATATATATATATATATATATATAAAACTGCATAAATTTTGCTCTCCACTTTCTGGAGGACTGATTTTTGAAATCAGTGGAATTAGTGTATGACAGCTAAGGAGATGGAGAAAATACCTGTCTCTGGATTACATCTTCAAACTAAGGGCAATCATGGCATCTGTGACAGATGGAGAAGTGTCCATCCATGTATACAGGTAAGATAGTCTAGCTAGGTATGTTTTCAGATATTACGCATTTCTAATTTTGTTAGAAAATCATTTTCATTTCAAGTTAAAGTGCACTGTTAGCTAGCTACCTACCTAACGTTAGCTGACTGGTTCACTAGCTAAATTATCTGTACGATCTGTGTAGTAGTATTATTCGTATCTCAGAGCCATTTGCTTTGCTAGTTATAGCCTAATGTTAGCTAGCTAACATTGAACCTGGTTGGTTAGCTACCTCCAGATTCATGCTGGGTAGTAACGTCATGAGTTAGGATTATGGTTCATTATTTAGTTAGCTAGCTCCATGTCTTAACAAAAGACTCCACTTTGCAAGTATCTCTCTGGCTATCTACTCTGATTTCAGTCTGAGTGTGCCAGAGCGCAGAATAACTGACGAATTTACAAACGCTCAACACCCATTGAATTGGGGCGGCAGGTAGCCTAGTGGTTAGAGCGTTGAACTAGTCAAATCCCCGAGCTGACAAGGTAAACATCTGTCGATCTGCCCCTGAACAAGGCAGTTAACCCACTGTTCCTAGGCCGTCACTGAAAATAACAATTTGTTCTTAACTGACTTGCCTAGTTAAATAAAGGTAAAAAAAAAAAAAAAATGGCCGGTGTCAGTAAACGTTGGACAAAAAGCATAAATTGTTGCCAGCAGCACAGTTGCAGTCACCAATGCTCTGGATAACATACAAACAGTCTAACCAGCTCTGCCAGGACGAGTAAAAGGGTTCGAGTGAGCCGTTCTCTCATTTGTGTCTGGAAGTAGCAAGCAAGCTAGCCAACGTTAGCCAGTTAACTTGGGTGCTTTACTGCTGTTATTAGTACAGAATGCTCGGATCAACCCTTAAAGAGATGGGTAGGGCTAAAGCTTAAGAGGGTGTGAACGATGCTGAATGCGTGTAGACAAAGAAGTGCTCTCCAGTAGGTGTACCAAAACATTTTTAAAGGCCATTTTCTCAAAAGTGAGGTTACAAGATTAGTAACTTTCAAAGCAGAATTACTTTTCCATTGTTCCTCAACTGTAGTGTATGATATACCATTTTCTAGCTCTGAGTCTCTACTTTTATCCATTGTAAAAAACACAATTTCAGATTTTGGTACACAAGACAGAATCGAGCCGGTCGGTCACAAATTTTGGGAGGGGCAGAAAGCAGTTTTCAACAAGTGATTAAGTTGTGAGGCTCATCACTCCCCCTAACTGGGAGTGGCCCTGAGACAATTACTCAACGCTAACACATCTTTCTAGCTAAGTGACACACTGAAGTTGTGTTGCACTTGGTGACCTCTGACTGTTTCATCCTAACATTGTTGGTGTCGATGTGGATAACAATATCCCTATAACTATTTACACTCGCCAGTTTCAGCCTCAGCCAGCACCATCTTCAGATTAGCCTTTACGTCGGTATCCCTGCCACCTGGTAATGTATGATCGCTGGATGATTATTTTTAAGTCTAACATTGCGGTGGAATGGAGTCGCCAATGACTAGGGTTTTCATTTTGCCAGAGCTAATGGTGGGAGGCTTCAGCGGCTCAGTCCCCGTAACGGGAGGAGGAGAGACCAGAGAAGGCTAAAGTTCTGTCTCTGACTTGTTGCTTAGTGGGGAAAACTGGTTAGAAGTTTCTATCGGTTTAATGAGCGACACCGGTTGAGCTTGCCGAAAGTATATCTTTCCAGAAGTCATGATAAAATTGTCCGGCTGCGTGGACTGGGCAGGGCGATTAAAGCTATTACATGTATTTACTGGTGGCACAGATGCTGTATCATCCTTTCCTACATTTAAATTGTCCTTGTCTAACGATTGTGTTTGAGAAGCTGAGTTTGCAACTAGGCTATCCTCACCGTAAGGAGATAGTTATCCTATATATTAAGAGTAGAGCAACTGCATTGAGAAGGCTTAGTGTTACTTAGCTATCTTTTCTGGGGGCCGGAGGAGGTTCTGCAGGTCTTTGTAAAGCGTCTGGGTTGAAAAAGTTGAATTAAAAAAGTTGTGTGATGACAAAACTGTTTGTTAAATACAGAATTTGATTAAATAGTTGAGATTAAAAAACAAAAAAGTTTGTCAGGTAGCCAAGTAGCAACAAACAGTATAGCAGTACAATATGCCCGTACGACCAGAAATAAATACACAGGGTCATTTATTAGACATACCAGTGATGATTTCAAAATGTCATTAAAAAGCATTGTGGCTTTAATGCAAGCAAGCTTAATGTAAGCTTTCTTCATCTTCAAAAATGTAAACAACATCAGAGAAATGACTGTAGTAGAAGAATGAGAGAAAGTGATACTCTCGATTGGCTGACGTGGGAGCACAGCGTGACGACTCAATCACGATATATATATAATTGTTTGGATGGAAGACCATTGTGGGCTATCACAGGGGTGAAACACACCTTCTCTGTGGCAATCTCGAGGAAGAATCCTGGGGTCACTGATGCCAGGAGAGGTGTGAAGACTGATGAGACTTGAATCAACTAAATTAATGTTACTCTGTGAATTCAATTATCATGTTTGAGTTCATAAAGAGCCACACATTTTTATATGTTTTATTGTACTGTAAGTGCTATGGATTTATTGTTAATTAAAGGGATAATGTGTTATTTGGTCCGGCTCATGACGGATAGTTCAAAGAGGAGCAACACAGGGGTACGCTCCTATCGTTTTGTTGATTAGAATCGGGGTGTGTTTTCCAGTCTTTTCTTTTTACTAGCAAAATGCAAAGAAATACTATTTCAGGTTGGGGGTAGGTTTCTGTTTGAATTTGGTTAAAAGGACAGTGAATTTGCTCATAGTTTGAGAACTTGTTACCAAGCTCCTGTGTGTATAACACACAGTTTTTTCTCTTCGAGATGATTCTGAACTGAAGACGTGTAACCATGTTAAGTGTTAGCCTATTGGGGATAGTCACTTACTCTGTGTTGTTCTATAATGTACCATGTATCTCATGTACACTGTACTTGTTTGGGTGTTAATTCGTTCATGACTAATCAATTATATTAGTTGAACTGGGTAAATGCATTCCTCGTTTTACAGAGTCATTATTTGATTGACAAGAAGCTTATAATTTAGTAGGTCTATTGGTAATTGTTAATTACACTACTTATTACAGTGCTTGCCTCAATAAATGAATACTAGAACATTGGTCACCAGGATTAGCTATTTGTATCTAATCTCTTAATAATTGCTGTGCAAGTTAGACATGTTCATTGTAGTCATACTGAAAGGTGATGTAAGGCTTGTTACCTTGACTAGATTCCTCCAGAGGCCCACAGGGCTTGTTGCATTTATTCACATAATATTGTCAGATTGATGAATGTAGTTTATTATTATATTCAACATTATTTCTACATAATGATTGGATAATTTCCACCACACAACATTATCTACTGGCACTTTCCATGTCACAGAAATCATTGCCCCTTTAAAATAATACATTTTAAAGTGCTTCCAAAGTCTGTTTCAATAAAAGTAAATCATGAAATCAAATTGTAAATGCATTTCCAATTAGACGCCTTCAATATGAATGCGTCACAAATATGGCCCGAAGACCTCTGTCAGTGAGCTCTAGCGTTGCTATTGCCATTGCATGGAGCGATTCGCTGTCAGAAAATTAAAGTTCCTACTCTGTTTGCATCCTCTGCAGATCCAGCAAGCAACATCATCCACTGCAGTCACCATGGAGACAAGGGTAGAAACAACACTGTCCTCAGAGATGCAGAGCATTCGCTTCACTGAAGCATCTGAAGTGTTTATGGTTAATTAAGGGGAGTTTTCTTTCTACCAGCCTCATATTGATTACCCTTAGAGTTCAGCTAATTTCAGTTTATGTGACAACACAAGCAGTTGTGTAGGGAATCATTGTACCATCTAAACCACTGTGAAATATATTTTATTGTATTTTCAGATGTTCAGAGCTGGCATACAAACTGAAAGTAAATGACAAAAACAAAAGTTAAGAACGGGAAGCATAGAAATAGAGCACATAGGAGAGATCTACCACTTCTTAGTTTTGCCTTCAATGAGAATGAAAGATTTATAACTCACATTTCTATGTGAATTTGGTCAGTCAACCATAAAGTGACATACTTTAGCTTTAAGGATGAAAGATTAAAACAAGGAGAAAGATAATTATTCCTATGAGCAATACAAAGGGGTTCAACAACTCCCATGGGCTGGTTATAGCATTATAGCTCACCATTTCACATGGCTAAAGGACCAATGGGGACATGCCACCGGCTATAGAATCTATCAACATTCTATAGATTCTGAGAATATTTGATTAGATGGAAGAAGACCTAGAATGTCCATCGTTGGTTAATTGGCTTGTGTGGCAAATGAATGCACAAAAACCATATTGTTTTTCCTTTGCAAAAGAGGCAACCATTTGGACATTTGACCTATAGCATACATTAAGTCCAAATTAAAACCATACAACATCACTGTGTTATCCTGCTTAATTCAATAATGAGAAAGCACATGTATTTTATCCCTCGGTTAATTCCTGTGTCTGGATTTCTGTCAGCCCTAAAGGAAAAATAAATTATGCAGAGACCAAACCAGCCTGTGTTTCACAATTCTTTTATTCTATCAGAGCATTGTAGTGCACTATATAGGGAGTAGGGTCCCATTTGGGATGCACCCATGCTCCATTAGGCATTTCTTCATTCCGAGAGCTGTGCTCCCAAGGTTATAGTTCCCCTCGCAGACTTTTGTTATCAGGTACAATAGGCTTTACTGTAGTAGGCTCTCTGAATGCTAAAACCATTCCACAGAAGGATGTAGTTTATCTTCAGGTCGAAGGTTATTTGCCTCATATTCATCGTAAAATAAATCATCAAATGTTTAATGCTCGTAAAACTTTCCCTAAAGGCTATCTTAACTCTGGACTTCATATAATGATAATGTTAGGAAAAATATAGTGTCAGATATGGTAGGAAAGGATACAGGTTTTAAACAGGGACTAAGGTTGCAAAATTATGGTAATAGAAAAGAAATCCCAGGTTTTCCATAAATCCTAGTTGTAAGAATCCTATAATCAGGAGGGAATAATCAGGATATCCTGAATCTGCCAACCAGGAATTCTGGAAAACCTGTGAATTTTGAGAAAGGATGCATTATTCTTCCTCCATTATTCTTCCGCTCTTTCTCATCCAACCATTTTACATAAGATCATGCTACTTAAGATATTCATCGCCAGACCATAATATGTCTTGGTAATCGGGTTAGACTGAGTCTGCGTCCAAAATGCTAACCTATCCCCTATATATGATGCACTACTTTTGACCAGGCTATGGTCAAAAGTAGTACACTGTAGGAGAGAATAGGATGCCATTTCAGCCGCAGCCCCAGTCTAATCCGATTACCATGACTGATTCAGGTTCTGGTGATGAACATCTTCAGTAACATGATCTTATGCAAAATGGTTAGATGAGAAAGAGCTTCAGATCACAAACCCTCCAATGACAATAACGAATGATCATATTGATCTGATCTTCAGACTGGAGCTGAGCTGACTGAGAGGAACGAATGATGTGTTCATAACAATCCTCCAGATGATATGAAAAAGTCTGAAGCAAGAGGAGTCACAGTGAGGTCAGAGATAAGGCTATGGCTGAGTCTGAAAGGACACCCAATGCAGCAACACGATTTGAACGTTTAGACCAGAATGTTGCTTGATCGGTGGTCATTACTGGCCAAAAGTAGGCTACATGAAAAGTGCAATACTGTTAGTATAATCATGTCTTAGTGTGGGCTTTCAGTGAAATACGAAGCTCATCTGCATTTCTTGGGTTGAAAATTCTCAGCAAAAAAAGCATCTGACATCTGTATATAGGCATTAGGGTGCCATTTTGATTGTACCCTATGTGACCTTGACAATTATCCAGAAAGGAAATATGCTGAAGTATGGGGAGTCACACTGAGGCCAGGGATAAAACTTTATGCCAGAGGATGTGGGATGAAGATATGGGTCTCACTCAGGCGGACTGGCTGTGTTGTTATCAGCCTCAGACAGAAAGAGAGAGAGCGCGTGCGTGCGTGTGTGTGGTTAGTTGAGGGAGGCCTAGGGGAGATGGTGTGTGTGTAGGTATGGAAAGGCAATGAATACCTCCCTGCATCACTGTGTGTAAACGCCCACCCCTCTCACACACGCGCAAACACACCCGCAAACACACCCGCAAACACACACACACACACACACACACACACACACACACACACACACACACACACACACACACACACACACACACACACACACACACACACACACACACACACACACACCATTGGGGATACTATGAACAACAGCATTTGATTTTTAGCATCTTTCCACTTTTTCTCAAACCTGCAATGAATGTGAATAGTCTGGAGTTGGCAGGACTTACAGAGTTGTTTGTCTTTAACTGTGGACCAGAGCCACGGAATGGGATTGTCAAGATGAGGACTGAGTCTATGGCTATTCCCTTTTGTCTCCTTTGCCACCAGTTTTAAGGTAATTCAAAATATATTCAACAGAAACAGTCATGCAGGTTCTGATTCATTATAGCTACAATAAAAGGATTTGGGGAATTCACACAAGACTTGCTTTCCTTTCTACTACATCTCAATCCTTCTTCTCAATGGAGAGAAATGGAAAGAGAACATATACTGGTAGACTGCAAACGTTTCAAATTTCTCTAGCTGGATTGTCAGGTTCATGTTCATGTCATGTCAACATCATACAGTACCAGTCAAACGTTTGGACACACGTACTCATTCAAGTTTTTTTTTTTTACTATTCTCTACATTGTAGAGTAATAGTGTAGATATCAAAACTATGAAATAACACATATGGGATCATGTAGTATCCAAAAAAGTGTTGAACAAATCAAAATATATTTTAGATTTGAGATTCTTCAAAGTAGCCAATCTTTGCCTTGATGACAGCTAGCTTCACCTTGATTGCTTTTCCAACAGTCTTGAAGGCGTTCCCACATATGCAGAACACTTGTTGGCTGCTTTTCCTTCAGTCTGCGGTCCAACTCATCCCAAACCATCTCAATTGGGTTGAGGTCGGGTGATTGTGGAGGCCAGGTAATCTGATGCAGCACTCCATCACTCTCCTTCTTGGTCAAATAGCCCCTTCACAGCCAGGAGGTGTGTATAGTCATTGTCCTGTAGAAAAACAATTGATAGTCCCACAAAGCACATTTAGATGGAATGGCATATAGCTGCAGAATGCTGCGGTAGCCATGCTGGTTAAGTGTGCCTTGAGTTCTAAATAAATCACTGACAGTGTCACCATCAAAGCACCCCCACACCACGTCCTCCATGCTTCACGGTGGGAACTACACATGCGGAGATCATCCATTCACCTACTCTGCGTCTCATAAAGACACGCCGGTTGGAACCAAAGATCTCACATTTGTGCTCATCAGATCAAAGGACAGATTTTCACCAGTCTAATGTCCATTGCTTGTGTTTCTTGGCCCAAGCAAGTCTCTTCTTCTTATTGGTGTCCTTTCGTAGTAGTTTCTATGCAGCAATTCGACCATGAAGGCCTGATTCACGCAGTCTCCTCTGAAAAGTTGATGTTGAGATGTGTCTGTTACTTGAACATTTATTTTGGCTGCAATTTCGGAGGCTGGTAACTGTAATGAACGTATCCTCTGCAGCAGAGGTAACTCTGGGTCTTCCATTCCTATGACGGTCCTCATGAGAGACAGTTTCATCATAGCACTTGATGGTTTTTGTGACTACACTTGAAGAAACTTTGAAAGTTCTTGAAATGTTTCGTATTGACTGACCTTGATGTCTTAAAATAATGATGGACTGTAATTTCTCTTTGCTTATTTGAGCTCTTTTTGCCATAATATGGACTTGGTATTTTATCATATAGGGCTGACTATCTTCTGTATACCACCCCTGCCTTGTCACAACACAACTGATTGGCTCAAATGCATTAAGAATGAAAGAAATTCTACGAATGAACTTTTAACAAAGCACACCTGTTCCTTGAAATGCATTCCAGGTGACTACTTCATGAAGCTGGTTGAGAGAATGCCAAGCGTGTGCAAAGCTGTCATCAAGGCAAAGGGTGGCTACTTTGAAGAATCTGAAATATAAAATATATTTTGATTTGTTTAACACTTTTTTGGTTACTACATGATTCCATATGTGTTATTTCATAGTTGTGATGTCTTCACTATTATTCTACAATGTAGAAAATAGTAAAAATAAAGAGAAGTCCTTCAATGAGTAGGTGTGTCCAAACATTTGACTGGTACTGTATGTAATCCATTTCTCCCTGTGTGTGTTCAAGTGTTTGAATGTCGTTATAGGATTGTGACTATCTCTGTCTTGGTTGAATGATTGTGACTCCGAAGTAGACAACAATAAACAACAGCTACAAGACAGCTCTCTTTGTCCTGATATTTATTTTTATTTATTTTTTATTTCACCTTTATTTAACCATGTAGGCTAGTTGAGAACAAGTTCTCATTTGCAATTGCGACCTGGCCAAGATAGAGCATATCAGTTAGACACATACAACACAGAGTTTCACATGGAATGAACAAAACATTCAGTAATAATACAGTAGAAAAAAAGAAAACAAAAATTCTATATACAGTGAGTGCAAATTAGGTAAAATAAGGGAATTAATGCAATAAATAGGCCATGGTGGCAAAGTAATTACAATATGGCAATTAAACACTGGAATGGTAGATGTGCAAAAGATGGATGTGCAAGTAGAGACACTGGGGTGCAAAAGGAGCAGAATAAATAAATAAATACAGTATGGGGATGAGGTAGATAGATGGGCTGTATACAGATGGGCTATGAACAGGTGCAGTGATCTGTGAGCTGCTCTGACAGCTGGTGCTTAAAGCTAGTGAGGGAGATGGGAATCTCCAGCTTCAGAGATTTTTGCAGTTCGTTCCAGTCATTGGCAGCAGAGAACTGGAAGGAAAGGCGACCAAAGGAGGAATTGGCTTTGGGGGTGACCGGTGAGATATACCTGCTGGAGAGCGTGCTACGAGTGGGTGCTGCTATGGTGACCAGCGAGCTGAGATAAGGTGGGGCTTTACCTAGCAGAGACTTGTAGATAACCTGTAGCCAGTGTGTTTGGTGACGAGTATGAAGTGAGGGCCAGCCAACGAGAGCGTATAGGTCGCAATGGTGGGTAGTGTATGGGGCTTTGGTGACAAAACGGATGGCACTGTGATAGACTGCATCCAGTTTGTTGAGTAGAGTGTTGGAGGCCATTTTATAGATGACATCGCCGAAGTCGAGGATCGGTAGGATGGTCAGTTTTACGAAGGTATGTTTGGCAGCATGAGTGAAGGATGCTTTGTTGCGAAATAGGAAGCCGATTCTAGATTTAATTTTGGATTGGAGATGCTTAATATGAGTCTGGAAGGAGAGTTTACAGTCTAGCCAGACACTCAGGTATTTGTAGTTATCCACGTATTCTAAGTCAGAGCCGTCCAGATTAGTGATGTTGGATGGGCGGGCAGGTGCGGGCAATGATCGGTTGAATAGCATGCATTTAGTTTTATTTGCGTTTAAGAGCAGTTGGAGGCCACGGAAGGAGAGTTGAATGGCATTGAAGCTCGTCTGGAGGTTAGTTAACACAGTGTCCAAAGAAGGGCCAGAAGTATACAGAATGGTGTCATCTGCGTAGAGGTGGATCAGAGAATCACCAGCAGCAAGAGCGACATCATTGATGTATACAGAGAAGAGAGTCGGCCCAAGAATTGAACCCTGTGGCACCCCCATAGAGACTGTCAGAGGTCCGGACAACAGGCCCTCCGATTTGACACACTGAACTCTATCAGAGAAGTAGTTGGTGAACCAGGCGAGGCAATCATTTGAGAAACCAAGGCTGTTGAGTTTGCCAATAAGAATGTGGTGATTGACAGAGTCGAAAGCCTTGGCCAGGTCGATGAATACAGCTGCACAGTAATGTCTCTTCTCGATGGCGGTTATGATATCATTAAGGACCTTGAGCGTGGCTGAGGTGCACCCATTACCGGCTCTGAAACCAGATTGCATAGCGGAGAAGGTACGGTGTGATTCAAAATGGTCGGTAATCTGTTTGTTAACTTGGCTTTCGAAGACCTTAGAGATGCAGGGTAGGATAGATATAGGTCTGTAGCAGTTTGGGTCTAGAGTGTCTCCCCCTTTGAAGAGGGGGATGACCGCGGCAGCTTTCCAATCTTTGGGAATCTCAGACGATACGAAAGACAGGTTGAACAGGCTAGTAGTAGGGGTTGCAACAATTTCGGCAGATAATTTTAGAAAGAGAGGGTCCAGATTGTCTAGCCCGGCTGATTTGTATGGGTCCAGATTTTGCAGCTCTTTCAGAACATCAGCTATCTGGATATGGGTGAAGGAGAAATGGTGGGGGCTTGGGCGGGTTGCTGTGGAGGGTGCCGGGCAGTTGACCGGGGTAGGGGTAGCCAGGTGGAAAGCATGGCCAGCCGTAGAGAAATGCTTCTTAAAATTCTCAATTATAGTGGATTTATCGGTTGTAACAGTGTTTCCTAGCCTCAGAGCAGTGGGTAGCTGGGAGGAAGTGCTCTTATTCTCCATGGACTTTACAGTGTCCCAGAACTTTTTTGAGTTTGTACTGCAGGATGCAAATTTCTGTTTAAAAAAGCTAGCCTTAGCTTTCCTAACTGCCTGTGTATATTGGTTCCTAACTTCCCTGAAAGGATGTATATCACGGGTGCTATTCGATGCTGATGCAGAACGCCACAGGATGTTTTTGTGCTGGTCAAGGGCAGACAGGTCTGGAGTGAACCAAGGGCTATATCTATTCCTGGTTCTACATTTTTTGAATGGGGCATGCTTATTTAAGATGGTGAGGAAGGCACTTTTAAAGAACAACCAGGCATCCTCTACTGTCGGGATGAGGTCGATGTCATTCCAGGATACCCCGGCCAGGTCGATTAGAAAGGCCTGCTTGCAGAAGTGTTTTAGGGAGCATTTGACAGTGATGAGGGGTGGTCGTTTGATCGCAGACCCATTACGGATGCAGGCAATGAGGCAGTGATCGCTGAGATCTTGGTTGAAAACAGCAGAGGTGTATTTGGAGGGCAAGTTAGTTAGGATGATATCTATGAGGGTGCCCGTGTTTACAGATTTGGGGTTATATCTGGTAGGTTCATTTATAAGTTGTGTGAGGTTGAGGGCATCAAGCTTAGATTGTAGGATGGCCGGGGTGTTAAGCATGTCCCAGTTTAGGTCACCTAGCAGCACGAGCTCAGAAGATAGATGGGGGGCAATCAAATCACATATGGTGTCGAGGGCACAGCTGGGGGCAGAGGGTGGTCTATAGCAAGCGGCAACGGTGAGAGACTTGTTTCTGGTTCATTTTTAGAAGTAGGAGCTCGAATTGTTTGGGTACAGACCTGGATAGTAAGACAGAACTCTGCAGGTTATCTTTGCAGTAGATTGCAACACCGCCCCCTTTGGCAGTTCTATCTTGTCGGAAAATGTTATAGTTAGGGATGGAAATGTCAAGGTTTTTGGTGGTCTTCCTAAGCCAGTATTCAGACACGGCTAGGACATCTGGATTGGTGGAGTGTGCTAGGGCAGTGAATAAAACAAACTTAGGGAGGAGGCTTCTAATGTTAACATGCATGAAACCAAGGCTTTTACAGTTGCAGAAGTCAACAAACGAGAGAGCCTGGGGGATGGGAGTGGAGCTAGACACTGCAGGGCCTGGATTAACCTCTACATCACCAGAGGAACAGAGGAGTAGGATAAGGGTACGGCTAAAGGCTAACAGAACTGGACATCTAGCACGTTCAGAACAGAGAGTAAAAGGAGCAGATTTCTGGGCACGGTAGAATATATTCAAGGCATAATGTACAGACAAAGGTATAGTAGGATGTGAATACAGTGGGGGTAAACCTGTGCATATAGTGATAATGAAAGAGATATTGTCTCTAGAAATAGCATTTAAACCAGGTGATGTCACTGCGTGTGTGGGAGGTGGAACTAAATTGTTAGCCGAGGCGTTTTGAGCAGTGCTAGAGGCTCTACAGTGAAATAAAACAATAGATACAAACCAAAACAGCAATGGACAAGGCATGGTGACGTTAGGGAGAGGCAGAGAGAAATGTCCCTATTTGTTCTCCTGAATCACTTTTATGGCTGTTTAATCTCAGTGCAGCTATGAATGCTGAAATGTGTTTGGTGTATTACTCACCTCATTTTCACACTTCTCTCTTTGAGGGCGTCCACTCTCACTAATTGACAGCTGTCAGCGTAGTGACAGTTTAGCACAAAACCATCACTTCCACACTATTCCCTTTATAGTGAACTACTTTGTGTACTATAAAGGATATGGTGCCATTTGGGACACAGGACAAGATTAGGGAAACATGAAAGAGGCCTTTGCTCTACTCAACCGTAGACCCAGACTAAAGAGTGCAACGCTTTAGATAACAGTACTATTAGATATTTCTCTCTCTCAATTCAATTTAAGGGCTTTACATACTACACATATGTTTACATTGCCAAAGCCAGTGAAATAGATAACAAACAAAAGTGAAATAAACAATACAAAATTAACAGTAAACATTACACTTACAAAAGTTCCAAAATAATAAAGACATTTAAAATGTCATTATGTATATATACAGTGTTGTAATGATGTTCACATAGTTAAAGGTACAAAAGGGAACATAAACATAAATATAAGTTGTATTTACAATGGTGTTTGTTCTTTACTGGTTGCCCTTTTCTTGTGGCAACAGGTCACAAATCTTGCTGCTGTGATTGCGCAATGTGGTATTTCACCCAATAGATATGGGATTTTATCATTTAACATTTACATTTAAGTCATTTAGCAGACGCTCTTATCCAGAGCGACTTACAAATTGGTGCATTCACCTTATAATATCCAGTGGAACAACCACTTTACAATAGTGCATCTAAATCTTTTAAGGGGGGTTAGAAGGATTACTTTATCCTATCCCAGGTATTCCTTAAAGAGGTGGGGTTTCAGGTGTCTCCGGATGTGTGTCTGTGTAATCTGAGGGAAATATGTGTCTCTAATATGGTCATACATTTGGCAGGAGGTTAGGAAGTGCAGCTCAATTTCCACCTCATTTTTTGGGCAGTGTGCACATAGCCTGTCTTCTCTTGAGAGCCAGGACTGCCTTTGGCGGCCTTTCTCAAAAGCAAGGCTATGATCACTGAGTCTGTACATAGTCAAAGATTTCCTTCATTTTGGATCAATTTCAGTGGTCAGGTATTCTGCCACTGTGTACTCTCTGTTTAGGGCCAAATAGCATTCTAAGTTGCTCAGTTTTTTTGTAAATTCTCTCCAATGTGTCAAGTAATTATCTTTTTGTTTTCTCATGATTTGGTTGGGTCTGTTTTGCAGTCCTGGGGCTATTTGGGGTCAATTTGTGTTTGTGAACAGAGCCCCAGTGTAATGTGGTCTGTATGTAGCTTGTGTAGAGGCGCAGGGCGATCCGGGTGGAGACGGTGGAAATCCCACAGCAACGAAGGGTCCAAGACATCCTCCACCGGCACCCAGCATCTCTCCTCAGGACCGTAACCCTCCCACTCCACGAGGTACTGAAGGCCCCTCACCCGACGCCTCGAGTCCAGGATGGCTCGAACAGCATACGCCGGGGCCCCGGCGTGTCCAGAGGGGGCGGAGGAACCTCCTGCACCTCAGACTCCTGGAGTGGACCAGCCACCACCGGCCTGAGGAGAGACACATGGAACGAGGGATTAATACGGTAATCTGGGGGAAGCTGTAACCTGTCGCATACCTCATTCAGTCTCCTCAGGACTTTGAATGGCCCCACAAACCGCGGACCCAGCTTCCGGCAGGGCAGACGGAAGGGCAGGTTTCGGGTCGAGAGCCAGACCCGGTACCCCGGTGCGAACACCGGGGCCTCACTGCGGTGGCGGTCGGCGCTTGCCTTCTCCCGGATCACGGTCCGTTGCAGGTGCACATGGGCGGCGTCCCAGGTCTCCTCCGGGCGCTTAAACCATTCGTCCACCGCAGGAGCTTAGATCTGATGCCAAGGTGCCATAACCGGATGATACTCCAGTACACACTGGAAGGGAGAGAGGTTAGTGGAGAAGTGGGGACCCCGTAGTGCAGGAAGACGTGAGTGAACAGGGCCTCCGCAGTCTGTAGGGCTGTAGGGCTCCTATTCCAGCCTCGGACGTGTCCACCTCCACTATGAACGCCAAAGAGGGATACGGATGAGCCAGCACGGGAGCCGAAGTAAACAGAGCCTTCAGGTGACCAAAAGCCCTGTCCGCCTCAGCCGACCACTGCAGTCGCACCGGTCCCCCCTTCAGCAGTGAGGTAATGGGAGCCGCTACTTGACCAAAACCCCGGATAAACCTCCGGTAGTAGTTGGCAAACCCTAGAAACCGCTGCGCTTCCTTTACCGTGGTGGTAGTCGGCCAATTACGCACGGCTGAAATGCGGTCACTCTCCATCTCCACCCCTGAAGTGGAAATGCGGTACCCTAGGAAGGAGACGGACTGTTGGAAGAACAGACATTTCTCAGCCTTGACGTACAGGTCATGCTCCAACAGGGTGCTTGGTCTCCCAACGATCCATCGTCTGCAGCACACGATCCATGGCGGTGCCCAGATGTTGCAATATGGTCGCATGCTGCCGGACGCGCTCCTCTATTGCCACATGGAGGGCGTCTGCTCCTGCTGACTCCATTCAAGGTGAGTAATTCTGTAATGTGGTCTGTGTGTAGCTTGTAGAGGAGTCAGGCGCAGGACAGCAGATATGAGTAAATAAACGTTATTTACTCAAAATAGACAAATATAACACAATATAGCGAGCCCACATAACGGACTGTCTTACATAGAAACAATTACTCACAAACAAACATTGGGGAACAGAGGGTTAAATAATAAACAAGTAATTGGGGAATTGAAACCCGGTGTGTAAGACAAAGACAAAACAAATGGAAAATGAAAAGTGGATCAGCGATGGCTAGAAGGCCGGTGACGTCGACCGCCGAACGCCGCCTGAACAAGGAGAGGGGCCGACTTCGGCGGAATTCGTGACACCCAGGACCAGCTTGCTTAGGGGGCTCTTCTCTGTAGGCGAAGGCTATGTTATGGAAGGTTTGGGAATTGCTTCATTTTAAGTGGTTGCAGAATTTAACAGCTCTTTTCTGTATTTTGATAAGTAGTGGGTATCGGCCTAATTCTGCTCTGCATGCATTATTTGGCGTTTTACCTTGTACGCGGAGGATATTTTTTCCAGAATTCTGCATGCAGTGTCTCAATTTGGTGTTTATCCCATTTTGTGAATTCTTGGTTGGTGAGTGGACCCCAGACCTCACAACCATGAAGGACAATGGGTTCTATAACTGATTCAAGTATTTTTAGCCAGATCCTAACTGGTATGTCGAATTGTATGTTCCAGGTCTGACAGAATCTGTGCGGAAGATCTAGGTACTGCTATAGGCCCTCCTTGGTTAGTGACAGAAGCAACAGATCATCAGCAAACAGTAGACATTTCACTACAGATTCTAGTAGGGTGAGGCCGGGTGCTGCAGACTGTTCTAGGTCCCTCGCCAATTCGTTGATATATATGTTGAAGAGGGTGGGGCTTAAGCTGCATCCCTGTCTCACCCCCTGGTCCAGTGGAAAGAAATGTGTGTATTTTTTGCCAATTTTAACTGCACACTTGTTGTTTGTGTACATGGATTTTATAATGTCATGTGTTTTTCCACCAACACCACTTTCCATCAATTTCTATGGCAGGCCCTCATGCCAAATTGAGTCGAAAGCTTTTTTTGAAATCAACAAAACATGAGAAGACTTTGCCTTTCTTTTGGTTTGTTTGTTTGTCAATTAGGGTGTGCAGGGTGAATACATGGTCTGTCGTACAGTAATTTGATAAAAAGCCAATTTGACATTTGCTCAAATCAAATCAAATGTTATTTGTCACATACACGTGTTGAGCAGATGTTATTGTGGGTGTAGCGAAATGCTTGTGTTTCTAGCTCTAACAGTGCAGTAATATCTAACAGTAATATTTAACAATTTCACAATAATACACACACATCTAAAGTAAAGGAATGGAATTAAGAATATATAAATATTGGGCAAGCAATGTCAGAGTGGCATAGACTTTGATACAGTAGAATAGGATAGAATACAGTATATAGATATGAGATGAGTAATGCAAAATATGTAAACATTATTAAAGTGACTAGTGTTCCATTATTAAAGTAGCCAGTGATTCCAAGGCTATGTATATAGGGCAGCAGCCTCTAATGTGTTATTGATGGCTATTAAAATAATTGAACAGTCTTATGTTAGAAGCTGTTTTTCAGTCTCTCGGTCCCAGCTTTGATGCACATGTACTGATCTCGTCTTCTGGATGACAGTGGGGTGAACAGGCAGTGGCTCGAGTGGTTGTTGTCCTTGATGATCTTTCTGGCCTTCCTGTGACATCGGGTGCTGTAGGTGTCCTGGAGGGTAGGTGGTTTGCCCCAGGTGATGCGTTGGGCAGACTGTACCACACTCTGGAGTGCCCTGCAGTTGCGGGTGGTGCAGTTGCTATACCAGGCAGTGATACAGCCCAACAGGATGCCCTTAATTGTGCATCTGTAAAAGTTTGTGGGGGTTTTAGGTGCCAAGCCAAATGTCTTCAACCTCCTGAGGTTGAAGAGGCGCCGTTTTCCTGGAACGTCACTTCCAGGGCCATCACCTTCTCCCTGTTGGCTGTCTCATCATTTTTGGCAATCAGGTCTACTACTGTTGTGTTGTCTGCAAACTTGATGATTGAGTTGGAGGTGTACGAGGCCACACAGTGATGGGTAAACAGGGAGTACAGGTGGGGGCTGGGCACACATCCTTGTGGGTCCCAAGTGTTGAGTGTCAGAGAAGTGGAGGTGTTTTCCTACCTTCACCACTTGGGGTCAGCCCATCAGGAAGTCCAGAACCCAGTCGCACAGGGCGGGGTTCAGACCCAGGGCCTCAAGCTTAATGATGAGCTTGGAAGGTACTATGGTGTTGAATGCTGAGCTATAGTCAATGAACAGCATTCTTACATACAGTTGAAGTCATAAGTTTACATACACATAGCTTGGAGTGATTAAAACTCGTCTTTCAACCACTCCACAAATTTCTTGTTAACAAACTACAGTTTTGGCAAGTCGGTTAGAACATCTACTTTGTGCATGACACAAGTAACTTTTCTGTTTACAGACAGATTATTTCACTAATCATTAACTGTATCACAATTCCAGTGGGTCAGAAGTTTAAGTTGACTGTGTCTTTAAACAGCTTGGAAAATTCCCAAAAATTATGTCATGGCTTTAGAAGCTTCTGATAGGCTAATTGACATCATTTGAGTCAATTGGAGGTGTACCTGTGGATGTATTTCAAGGCCTACCTTCACACTCAGTGCCTCTTTGCTTGACATCATGGGAAAATCAAAAGAAATCAGCCAAGACCTCAGAAAAATATTGGAGATCTCCACAAGTCTGGTTCATCCTTGGGAGCAATTTCCAAACACCTGAACGTACCATGTTCATCTGTACAAGCAATAGTACGCAAGAATAAATATAACGGGACCTCGCAGCCATCATACCGCTCAGGAAGGAGACACGTTCTGTCTCCTAGAGATGACAATCAATGCAAATCAATCCCAGAACAACAGCAAAGGACCTTGTGAAGATGCTGGAGGGAACAGGTACAAAAGTATCTATGTCCACAGTAAATCGAGTCCCATATTGACATAACTTCAAAGGCTGCTCAGCAAGGAAGAAGCCACTGCTCCAAAACCGCCATAAAAAAGCCAGACTACGGTTTGTAACTGCACATGGGGACAAAGATCGTATTTTTTGGAGAAATATCCTCTGGTCTGATGAAACAAAAAAAGAATTGTTTGGCCATAATGACCATCATTATGTTTGGAGGAAAAAGGGGGAGGCTTGCTAGCCAAAGAACACCATCCCAAATGTGAAGCACGGGGGTGGCAGCATCATGTTGTGGGGGTGGTTTGCTGCAGGAGGGACTGGTGCACTTCACAAACTAGATGGCATCATGAGGCAGGAAGATTATGTTGATATATTGAAGCAACATCTCAAGACATCAGTCTGGAAGTTAAAGCTTGGTCGCAAGTGGGTATTCCAAATGGACAATGACCCCAAGCATACTTCCAAAGTTGTGGCAAAATGGCTTAAGGACAACAAAGGCAAGGTATTGGAGTGGCCATCACAAAGCGCTGACGTCAATCCTATAGAAAATTTGTGGGCAGAACTGAAAAAGCGTGTGCGAGCAAGGAGGCCTACAAACCTGACTCAGTTACACCAGCTCTGTCAGAAGGAATGGACCAAAATTCACCCAACTTATTGTGTGAAACTTGTGGGAGGCTACCCAAAACGTATGACCCAAGTTAAACAATTTAATGGCAATGCTACCAAATACTAATTGAGTGAATGCTCTGTGAATGCTCTTCCATGCCATCCCTAGGAGGGGTACACCACTTAAGTGGGATGAGTCACTGACATGATTTTCCTGTCCGTGTTTGCACCCCCCTTGGGTTCGTGCCGTGGCGGAGATCTTTGTGGGCTATACTTGGCCTTGTCTCAGGACAGTAAGTTGGTGGTTGAAGATATCCCTCTAGTGGTGTGGGGGCTGTGCTTTAGCAAAGTGGGTGGGGTTATATCTTGACTGTTTTGCCCTGTCCGGGGGTATCATTGAACGGGGCCACAGTGTCTCCTGACCCCTCCTGTCTCAGCCTCCAGTATTTATGCTGCAGTAGTTCATGTGTCGGGGGGCTAGGGTCAGTTTGTTATATCTGGAGTATTTCTCCTGTCTTATCCAGTGTCATGTGTGAATTGAAGTATGCTCTCTCTAATTCTCTCTTTCTCTCTTTTTTTCTTTCTCTCGGAAGAGCTGAGCCCTAGGACCATGCCTCAGGACTACCTGGCATGATGACTCCTTGCTGTCCCCAGTCCACCTGGCCGTACTGCTGCTCCAGTTTCAACTGTTCTGCCTATGGCTATGGAACCCTGACCTGTTCACCAGACGTGCTACCTGTCCCAGACCTGCTGTTTTCAACTCTTTAGAGTGAGTCAGACTACACTCAATCATAGCACCTACTGAAGAGATGAGTCTTCAATAAAGACTTAAAGGCTGAGACCAAGTCTACATCTCTCACATGGAAAGGCAGACCAAAATGGAGCTCTGTAGAAGAAAGCCCTGCCTCCAGCTGTTTGCTTAGAAAATCTAGGGACAGTAAGGAGGCCTGTGTCTTGGGACCGTAGTGTACGTGTAGGTATGTACGGGAGGACCAAATCAGAAAGAGAAGTAGGAACAAGTCCACGTAATGCTTTGTAGGTTGGCAGTAAAACCTTGAAATCAGCCCTAGCCTTAACAGGAAGCCAGAGGCTAGCACTGGAGTAATATGATCACATTTTTTGGTTCTAGTCAAGATTCTAGCAGCCGTGTTTAGTACTAACTGAAGTTTATTTAGTGCTTTATCCGGGTAGCCGTAAAGTAGAGCATTGCAGAATTCGAACCTAGAAGTGACAAAAGCATGGATTAACTTTTTGGCATTATTTTTTGGACAGAAAGTTTCAGATTTTTGCAATGTTACGTAGATGGAAAAAAGCTGTCCTTGAAACAGTCTTGATATGTTCGTCAAAAGAGAGATGGGGTCCAGGGTAACGCCAATGTTCTTCACAGTTTAATTTGAGACGACTGTACAACCATCCAGATTAATTGTCAGATTCAACAGAAGATCTCTTTGTTTCTTGGGACCTAGAACAAGCATCTCTGTTTTGTCCGAGTTTAAAAGTAAAACATTTAGCGCCATGCACTTCCTTATGTCTGAAACACAGGCTTCCAGGGAGAGCAATTTTGGGGCTTCACCATGTTTCATTGAAATGTACATCTGTGTGTTGTCTGCATGGCAGTGAAAGTTAACTTTATGTTTCTGAATGACATCACCAAGATGTAAAATAAATATTGAAAACAATAGTGGTCCTAAAACGAAGCCTTGAGGAACACCGAAATGTACAGTTGATTTGTCAGAGGACAAACCATATACAGAAACAAACTGATATTTTTCTGACAGATAAGATCTAAACCAGGCCAGAACTTGTCCATGTAGACCAATTTGGGTTTCCAATCTCTCCAAAACAATGGGTTGATCGATGATATCAAAAGCAGTACTAAGGTCTAGGAGCACAAGGACAGATGCAGAGCCTTGGTCTGACGCCATTAAAAGGTAATTTACCACCTTCACAAGTGCAGTCTCAGTGCTATTATGGGGTCTAAAACCAGAGTGAAGCGTTTCAAATGCATTGTTTGTCTTCAGGAAGGCAGTGAGTAGCTGCACAACAGCTATATATAAACATTTTGAGAGGAATGGGAGATTCAATATAGGCCAATAGTTTTTTATATTTTCTGGGTGAAGGTTTGACTTTCTCAAGAGAGACTTTATTACTGCCACTTTTAGTGAGTTTGGTACACATACACAAGCACAGGAAGCAGCTCATTCAGTAGTTTAGTTGGAATAGGGTCCAATATGCAGCTTGAAGGTTTAGAGGCCATGATTATTTTCATCAATGTGTCGAGATAAAGTATTAAAAAACTTGAGTGTCTCCATTGATCCTTGGTCCTGGCAGTGATGTGCAGACTCAGGACAACTTAGCTTTGGAGGAATACGCAGATTTAAAGAGCAGTCCGTAATTTGCTTTCTAATGATCATGATCTTTTCATCAAAGGAGTTCATGAATTTATCACTGCTGAAGTGAAAGCTATCCTCTTGGGGAATGCTGCTTTTTAGTTAACTTTGCGACAGTATCAAAAATAAATTTCGGATTGTTCTTATTTTCCTCAATTAAGTTAGAAAAATAGGATGATCGAGCAGCAGTGAGGGCTCTTCGATACTGCATGGTACTGTCTTTCCAAGCTAGTCAGAAGACTTCCAGTTTGGTGTAGCGCCATTTCCGTTCCAATTTTCTGGAAGCTTGCTTCAGAGCTCGGGTATTTTCTGTATACCAGGGAGCTAGTTTCTTATGACAAATGTTTTTTGTTTTAGGGGTGAGACTGCATCTAGGGTATAACACAAGGTTAAATTGAGTTTCTCGGTTAGGTGGTTAACTGATTTTTGTACTCTGACGTCCTTGGGTAGGTGGAGGGAGTCTGGAAGGGCATCGAGGAATCTTTGGGTTGTCCGAGAATTTATAGCACGGCTTTTGATGATCCTTGGTTGGGGTCTGAGCAGATTATTTCTTGCGATAGCAAATGTAATAAAATGGTGGTCGGATAGTCCAGGATTATGAGGAAAAACATTAAGATCCACAATATTTATTCCACGGGACAAAACTAGGTCCAGAGTGACTGTGGCAATGAGTAGGTCCGGAGACATGTTGGACAAAACCCACTGAGTCGATGATGGCTCCGAAAGCCTTTTGGAGTGGGTCTGTGGACTTTCCATGTGAATATTAAAGTCACCAAAAATGTAAATATTATCTGCCATGACTACAAGGTTCGAAAGGAACTCAGTGAGGAACACTGTATATGGCCCAGGAGGCCTGTAAACAGTAGCTATGAAAAGTGATTGAGTAGGCTGCATAGATTTCATGACTAGAAGCTCAAAAGACGAAAACGCAGTATTTTTTTTTTGTAAATTTACATTTGCTATCGTAAATGTTAGCAACACCTCCGCCTTTGCGGGATGTGCGGGGGATATGGTCACTAGTGTAACCAGGAGGTGAGGCCTCTTTTAACACAGTCAATTCATCAGGCTTAAGCCATGTTTCAGTCAGGCCAATCACATCAAGTTTATGATCAGTTATTAGTTCATTGACTATAACTGCCTTGGAAGTGAGGGATCTAACATTAAGTAGGCCAATTATGTTCGATATCACAATCTCTGTCAATAATGACAGGAATGGAGACGGTCTTTATTCCAGTGAGATTGCTAAGGCGAAGACCGCCATGTTTAGTTTTGCCCAACCTAGATCGAGGCACAGACACGGTCTCAATGGGGATAGCTGAGCTGACTACACTGACTGTGCTAGTGGCAGACTCCACTAATCTGGCAGGCTGGCTAACAGCCTGGCCTGCACCCTATCTCATTGTGGAGCTAGAGGAGTTAGAGCCCTGTCTGTGTTCGTAGATAAGATGAGAGCACGCCTCCAGCTAGGATGGAGTCTGTCACTCCTCAGCAGGCCAGGCTTGGTCCTGTTTGTGCGTGAGTCCCAGAAAGAGGGCCAATTATCTCCAAATTCTATCTTTTGGGAGGGGCAGAAAACAGTTTTCAACCAGCGATTGAGTTGTGAGAGACGGCTGTAGAGCTCATCACTCCGCCTAACTGTGAGGGGGCCAGAAACAATTAGTCGATGCCGACACATCTTTCTAGCTGATTTACACGCTGAAGCTATGTCGCGCTTGGTGACCTCTGACTGTTTCATCCTAACATTGTTGTGCCAACGTGGATAACAATATCCCTATACTCTCTACACTCGCCAGTTTTAGCCTTAGCCAGCACCATCTTCAGATTAGCCTTAACGTCGGTAGCCCTGCCCCATGCTAAACAGTGTATGATCGCTGGATGATTCATTTTAAGTCTAATACTGCGGGTAACGGAGTCGCCAATGACTAGGGTTTTCAATTTGTCAGAGCAAATGGTGGGAGGATTCGGCATCTCAGACCCCGTAACAGGAGGAGGAGAACCCAGAGAAGGCTCGGCCTCTGACCCGATGCTGAATAGGGAGAACCGGTTGAAAGTTTATTTTGTACATTTGTCTTTTGTACGTTTGCCCACTGACAAACAAATGATCAATCTATAATTTTAATGGTAGGTTTATTTGAACAGTGAGAGACAGAATATCAACAAAAAAATTCAGAAAAACGCATGTCAAAAATGTTATAAAATGATTTGCATTATAATGGGGGAAATAAGTATTTGACCCCTCTGCAAAACATGACTTAGTACTTGGTTGCAAAACCCTTGTTGGCAATCACAGAGGTCAGACGTTTCTTGTAGCTGGCCACCAGGTTTGCACACATCTCAGGAGGGATTTTGTCCCACTCCTCTTTGCAGATCTTCTCCAAGTCATTAAGGTTTCGGGGCTGACGTTTGGCAACTTGAACCTTCAGCTCCCTCCACAGATTTTCTATGGGATTAAGGTCTGGAGACTGGCTAGGCCACTCCAGAGCCTTAAAGTGCTTCTTCTTGAGCCACTCATTTGTTGCCTTGGCCGTGTGTTTTGGGTCATTGTCATGCTGGAATACACATTTTCAATGCCCTGGCTGAGGGAAGGAGGTTCTCACCCAAGATTTGACGGAACATGGCCCCGTCCATCGTCCCTTTGATGCGGTGAAGTTGTCCTGTCCCCTTTGCGGAAAAACACCCCCAAAGCATAATGTTTCCACCTCCATGTTTGATGGTGGGGATGGTGTTCTTGGGGTCATAGGCAGCATTCCTCCTCCTCCAAACACGGCGAGTTGAGTTGATGCCAAAGAGCTCCATTTTGGTCTCATCTGACCACAACACTTTCACCCAGTTGTCCTCTGAATCATTCAGATGTTCATTGTCAAACTTCAGACGGGCATGTATATGTGCTTTCTTGAGCAGGGGGACCTTGCGGGCGCTGCAGGATTTCAGTCCTTCACGGCGTAGTGTGTTACCAATTGTTTTCTTGGTGACTATGGTCCCAGCTGCCTTGAGATCATTGACAAGATCCTCCCGTGGGTTGATTTCTCACCGTTCTCATGATCATTGCAACTCCACGAGGTGAGATCTTGCATGGAGCCCCGCCGAGGGAGATTGACAGTTCTTTTGTGTTTCTTCCATTTGCGAATAATCGCACCAACTGTTGTCACCTTCTCACCAAGCTGCTTGGCGATGGTCTTGTAGCCCATTCCAGCCTTGTGTAGGTCTACAATCTTGTCCCTGACATCCTTGGAGAGCTCTTTGGTCTTGGTCATGGTGGAGAGTTTGGAATCTGATTGATTGATTGCTTCTGTGGACAGGTGTCTTTTATACAGGTAACAAGCTGAGATTATGAGCATTCATTTAGAGTGTGGTCCTAATCTCAGCTCATTACCTGTATAAAAGACACCTGGGAGCCAGAAATCTTTCTGTTTGAGAGGGGGTCAAATACTTATTTCCCTCAATAAAATGCAAATGAATTTATAACATTTTTGACATGCGTTTTTCTGGATTTTTGTTGTTGTTGTTCTGTCTCTCACTGTTCAAATAAACCTACCATTAAAATGTACACTGATAATTTCTTTGTCAGTGGGCAAACGTACAAAATCAGCAGGGGATCAAATACTTTTTTCCCTCACTGTATATTACCTGAGATTATTGTATTTTACTTTTTCTCCTTCAGAAGTAGTTTCAGACTGAACATTACTCACTCAGTTTTGTGTTAGATGGTATTTCCAGGTTCCACTGTGTTTCTTTTGCAGGTTTTGGTTTGTAAGAAGTTTTTTTCTTGATATTCATTGGTAGTAATAGCCCATTTAGGTCATTTTGTCCAATAACAAGGTTTTAGGTGTGGAATTGTGATGTGGATTGAAGGTTTTGATGTTGATGGTACTATCCTGTATAAGTCCCTGTGAAAAACGTCAAATGTATCTACATTTATCCAAGTCTAATTCTATTTTTTTTCCCAGAAGAACTAAATCCCATGCTCTCTGTGTCTCTCCTCTCTGACTCACTCTCTCTCTCTCGTTCAAGGCCGCAGTGCCAATTAGAAAGCCTTCATTAACATCCACCCCATTGGAGAACAACAGTTTTATCACGCAGCTAGTCTGGAGAGAAAAGGCTGCTTATACTGAATACAAAGACAATATCCAGAGTTTATACAAGAGTTTACAGCAGAGTTTATACCAGAGTTTTTAGCCAGAAAATGAATTTTTAATAGAGAGAGCAAGCACCGTAAACTTTGAGTTTCACCAAACTTTCAATCAAAAGCTGAGCCCCGATGGCTCTTTTCCCAAGAAATTTGGTGAACATCTAATACGTTTATGCAGGGGCGTCATTTCAGGTAACCCAGGGTATGGCCAGAAAGAAAACTGTGCTCACACAGAATACAAAGAAAGTCTTTACTAGAATTTAACTGCTGGTGCAGGGAGATTCAATACTTTTAATAGGAACTCAGAATGTAGAGTGAGCACGGCTGGCTAAACTTTCAATTTAAAGTTAAGATAAACCACGTTTCCATCCAACCATTTCATGCGGATGAATTACCCGACGCATGAAAAAAGTCATGACAGGGCTGATGGATACAATTTTATAAATGTCAACACACAATTTGTTTGTTTGACATTGTGGAATCTTTTTGAGTTGGGAAAATGTATTACGCGAGAAATATCGGTGGAAACGCCTTAATGCGCAAATATTGATATAATAACCACCATATTGAAGTAAACTTGGAGTCATGCGATGATATGGTGTGTGGTCCTCCCACTACGACTTGGGAAAGCATGCAGTTTCTTTGGCTACAGAATAAATAAGTTATGATGAACTTCACAGGGTGGTGAAAGTGCACACTCCTTTCCAAAAATATCGAAGGTCTTATTCTGGTGACATGATCATCGATGCTTGGCTGCCCTTTTGACAAATAATGTTGCTCGTATCCATAATAATCTCATAATGCAGAGAGTGCACAAAGAGTGCACGTTTTTACCCTTACACTACACAGCTTATTCAAATTATCAAAGTTTGATGATTCATTTATTATTTGAATAAGCTGTGTAGTGTTAGGGCAAAAACTAAAATGTGCATCCCTTGTGGTCCCAAGGACCGAATTTGGGAAACCCTATCATAATGTATGTAGCCTAACCCGCACTGTATCTGCAAGCTGTTGGCTAGAGCGCATGTACCAAAGTGGGCACATTTGCTATATACTGCAACAGTTTTTGTGACAAAACCATCAGTAGAGTGGAAGATGCGATGGAAACCCATTTAACTTTTATTTTTCATCCGGTACATGGGAATCTAATGACAAAAGTTATTTGTATGTGCACTACGTAATCCCGCACAGCCTTCTATCAGCAAAAAATCAGTTTGCTGGAAACATCTCCTGTGGGAAAGTGCTCATATTGTTTTATGCAGATTTTAGAATATTCTCATGAAAATCTGTCGCAAATTGGATGGAAACCTAGCTACTGATAGCACTTATTCTGAAAAGTTTGGTGTATATGAATGTGTATGTATCTCTTCAGAGAGCAGTGTTGTATCCTGACTTCCACTTAAGTAAAATTTTCACTTTGGCATACACTGACGTCAATGGGAGACTAAGTGAAAATTTAACTAAATTGAAGTTAGGATTTGTCCCTGAGAGAGTAATTACTGTTCAAGCACTATAGAACTGCATTTGGTTTATGGGCTATTAAGTAATTTAGCATTCTGTTCCTGGAACTTGTTATTCCAGTGAGGTGCAGTCTGTTTATATTTTTCCAGTTTAACCTTCTACCCTGATGCATATGTGACTGAATTGACACGGCTGCTTCAACTCATCCTCACTGTTAATGGCTGTCAGCACCTGTTAAAGTGGCTGTCCAAACTGTTGCAACTAACGAACTGAAAACGCCAGCCGTCCGGGCTGAGAGCATTATGTTGATGTGTGCGTGTGTGTGTGTGTGTGTCCACAAGAGTAGTAAACAAACAAAAATTGGACCAACTTGGGACATTTTGTTAGTCCCCACGAGATGAAATGCTATTTCTAAGGGGTTTAGGGTTAAGGTTAGAATTAGTGTTAGAATTCCATTAAGGGTTAGGGGCTAGGGTTAGTTTTAAGGTTAGGAGCTAGGGTTAGGGTTAAGGTTAGGTTTTTGGGTTTAGGTCAGGGTAAGAGTTAGGGAAAATAGGATTTTGAATGGGACTGAATTGTGTGTCCCAGAAGGTTAGGTGTACAATTCTGTGTGTGTGTGTGTGTGTGTGTGTGTGTGTGTGTGTGTGTGTGTGTGTGTGTGTGTGTGTGTGTGTGTGTGTGTGTGTGCACGCGCGCTAGCCTCATGGATGACCTGTGGCAGGAGTGAGAGAGTGTGTGTATGTTGCTATCGTTAAGAACATACTGAAAGCACTTTGTCCTGGCTTTCGGTGATGCTGGGCCTTTTCTTTATAATCAATTGATGGCTCTTTTAAAGAGTATTATCAGAAACAGCACATGGAGTTTAGTCAATGCCAAAGCTTTAATGGATTGTCTAAATAGGTTGTATTGTGGAGATAGGAGACAAGAAGACAGGGAGCAGTGTTGTATACCCACATCAGGTTCAAGGAAAACGTAAAAAAAATGGGGTGATGGGTTTAAAATGTTAGGCCGTGTTTTTGTGACATTTACGGAAGAATACAAGAGTGAATTCAGAAGAAACCAAGATGGAAAATAATTATTGACTTTCTGACCACACAGACAAAACTGTCCCCAAACCCATTAGGAAAATAGATGCCTGGAAACTGGCAACAGATTAGATGTGGAATAAACATCATGATCCATTAACTATAATGTTCCAATTACTTCATTACATTCATCAAAAATAGAATCACAAGGAACATACATAACAGTCAAGGCAAACTATGTTGCTATCATTGCTATAGCATGTAAACAGGTTCAAGGACTGAGTTATAGTGTGTCTCCAAAAAGGGAGAGAATGCATTACTGTAGCCTGAATCTCAGACCTGTTTTGTGCTAACATTCTACTCCTTGTAGTCGGTGTCATATGCCAAACACATCACGTTTGACATGAAAAGAAGTGGAATGTTTGCACAAACGGAATGGTACCCAGGCTATAACAACAGTGGTACATACAGTACCTAGCTACATATAGTACAACAACCTTATTACAGAAATGTAAACTGATAACCACTTAACAGTTTAAGGACTGGGTGGAAGGAGTGTGGTATAAACATATAAATAGAATCTCATTCTAGTTATGTGGGTATAACAGTACGGGACATTGTAGTACATTCGGGCGCTGCTTCTAGAGTGATTTGGTGCAGAAAATACTATATAAAGCACTACTTTTGACCAGGGACTGTATTGAGGGATGCAAACTATGCCACGGTCACCTCAAAAGACAGCTTGAACAACAACTTATCAACATTTTTCTCTCAACTCATCAGGAGCACATCTTTCTTCTATTCCAGGAACACAAAGTATACAGCATTTGTCCTCTTTCAAATCCCAAGGTATTCTCTGGCCTCAACAACTCTCTGCAAAGAGTTTTACACAACGACCAAGATGTACCACAACAGTGATCGATGGTTACTATAATTTACTGAAGGACCGATTGCTTGTTGTTGTCCTATAACTTTGCTGTGACAGAATCTTTTCCATTAACAGATGGGTCAGGTAGGTAATGAGGCTATGTGCAAACACACAGATGGAGCTGAAGGTGATCAACTCATCTCATTGACATCCGCTTCCAGACTTTCAAACAGGACTTATAGGGTGCTTCTGAAATGGCACCCTATTCCCAATATAGTGCACTACCACGGGTCAGGTAAAAAGTAGTGCACTAGGTAAAAGGGTGCCATTTTGGTGCAGCCAAAGACTCTTAAACACAATTTGCAGTCTGGACTAGGCTATGTTATGCAGTGTAGGACACATTTTACAGTCCATTAGATTCACTGACTCAACAACTGTGCCTTCATTTAGAACAGCAAATATAATTGAGGTACACAGACACACGCACGCACAGTTGCGGCGACTGAGACCTTGATTGCTTCTAGCTAACAGCCTGGGTTCGGTAATTGAAAGGTGTGTTGCTTGTGGCAACAGATGCATGTCATTACATTTCTGCTGAACTCCTGTGAGAAATGTATTGTAGATGGAAGGCATGAAGGCACAGGGAGGTCCTGCTTTAACCTGCCATCTTGAACATGCACGCATTCTTGCACGTAACTACGCACGCACACATGCACATACATACACGCACGCACACAAGCACACACACCCCCCAGGGCGACATAAATCCTAATCAGTCTGCTGTTACACAGCCACGACAGTGTACTAGTATACATTATGGTACATACATGTCAGTATTTGTATACATACCTTTATTGAATGTATGTCATTTACATACACAGCCTACATATAATATCATGCTCCACATAAAGTATTTGCCAAATGGCAGTAAATTATGTGCTTGATTTACCTGAATTCCTGTACAGACACACACTGTATGTTCATGTTGTAATCAAAATGTTTGAGACGTTTTGAATAGCATATTTTCTAGGTCAAGCTTCGGCTTGCTATGTCAGCTGGTTGGGCTATAATGCGCTTACAGCTGATGAGGAATTGATGCACACAATCTTAAGACTATTGTATTTCAAAGCAATATAGTGCGCACTGTAATCCTATTGGACTGAAACGTAAACTGCGGAACACATACAAATACAAGGGGCGGCAGGTAGCCTAGCGGTTTTTAGTGTTAGGCCAGTAACCAAAAGGTTGATGGATCGAATCCCCAAGCCGACTAGGTGGAATATCTGTTGACGTGCCCCATGAGCAAGGCACTTAACCCTAATTACTCTTGTAAGTCGCTCTGGATAAGAGCGTCTGCTAAATACTCAAATGTACAAATACTGTGTTGTCCGCAAGGGTAAAAGTCAATACTTTAGTGGCGCAGTGGTCTAAGGCACTGTATCTCAGTACCAGAGGTGTCACTACAGACACCCTGGTTCGAATCCAAGCTGTATCACAACCAGCCATGATTGGGAGTCCCATAGCGCGGTGCACAACTGGCCCAGCATCGTCTGGGTTTGGCCGGTGTAGGCCGTCATTGTAAATAAGAATTTGTTGTTAACTGACTTGCCTAGTTAAATAAAAACAAATTCTAGCGCTGCCACGACAACCCTGTAATACGAGGTCGGGAGGTCGCTTCAACACTAACGGGTAATGATGAAAAGCAACAAAAAATAGTTGCTAGTCCTGCTCTGTGTAGAGTTCATAATCACAATTATCTTGCTTGTTGTTTCAGCATTAATTCTTATCATCTTCTATGATGTATGCTACTAAACCAAAGACTGGTTGTACTTCAAAGTATTCTGCCTGAAAGCCCTTCATGACATTACATTAGCATTATAACATGGAAGAGTTGTTGATTATTGTGTCCTCGGCAACCACCTCCACTTACCCAGCCTGAGAGCATGCAGAGGGGAACGGTGTGTGTGTGTGTGTGTGTGTGTGTGTGTGTGTGTGTGTGTGTGTGTGTGTGTGTGTGTGTGTGTGTCACCCTGAGAGGAGAGTGAGTTAATGGGTTCGTTCAAAGAGACACAAAAATAATTTCAGGACACCAAACTGAACACAGACTCCAATAGGTTTCTATTGATGAAATGTGCAAATGTAATGATGAGGGTTTTTGTTCAGAAACCTCAGAACTGATGTTTTCTGTAATGACACCTTCTCAGTCAGTCAATAATCTTACAGACCCAGTTCCTTCCTACGAATAAATATCCTAGCTAGGTGGATCATTACTAGTGCCTATCTGCTGGTGCAACTATCTTGCGCCACCTCTCCATCCATCATACAGCAACGTAATACATTTTTTTAAAGTATTTCCGAATACATCATGTAACGTCATCTCATCACCAGAGTGATAACTGTGTGAGTACAACAGCAGAGTGATAACTGTGTGAGTACAACAGCAGAGTGAAGGGTGCCAATAAGGTAAAAATATCTCACCAGATGGCAAAGAAAATGGACTTGATGGAAGGACGAATGGCAAAGTGACCTGGCTCTCCACCTAATCTCTCACTCTCTCTCAGCTTACTTTGGAGATGTACAATAATCAAAATTGTCAACGTAACAACAATAACCAAGGGTCAAAATAACCATACAATAATAATAAGCATAGAGGACATGTGCAGGTTGGCTGGTCTGTCAGACACAATCCCTTATCTCTCTCTCTCCCACTCTCAGCAGCAGCAGCAGCTAACACATTGTGATTTAGCCAGAGGAACTAAAGACTGAGAAAGAAGCTTGTCTTCCCTTTAGTCCTCATTGTACTGAACAGAGGTTATAGAGGGCTTCTGGGGTCTGGAGCATTGGGACTCACATGGCTGATGGATTCTTGTGAGCCATTTATACATCTGCGATATTCCAACAACAAAGAAGAAACACAGTTTTTACCCTTTGATATCGTTGCGAGACGCTCCTCACCTCCGATTTGTCAACAAAACAAAAACAATACAAATGTTAGTGAGGTGGACAATGGCGCCGTTTCCCCTAATGCGGATTCCATCTTTAAGATTGAACATGTCAGATGCCTGGTGTTGGCTGTCCAGCCCCGGAGACATCTCCTGCCAGAGAGACCGTCTGATAGAAGTACACAGATCGGGGATGGATTCACAGCCAAGCCGGGCGGGTGTTTGTGACAGCTGACAGGCTGAGTGGCATATTGTATGGCCGAGCCGAGGCGTCGATCGATTCACAGCTGCTGTGATGGCCCAGTGTGTGCCAGCGCGCTGCTGTGACCGAGAAAAACATGTGCACCATGCCTCTGTCTGTTTATGCCAGTCCGAACCGTCCCCTGCCTCCACAGAGTCTGTCAGGGATGTCATGCTGTGTCACAACAGCCGTTCACAACTCCCACATCAACTCACAGAAGTCTACAAAACAGCGCACTTTACAAATACATTCTTTGTAGAATAATATTTTTCAATGTGAGTTATTTAGTGCAAGATGAGCTCAGATCACTCAACGTTCAGAGAGCAAGGCTACTGAAAAAAAGAACAGAACTGAGAACACAAAGCTCACACGCAAAAATCACACACATAATTCTTCATGGCCACCAACCCAGATCCCAACAAACAAGGTCTAGTCATGTCACAACTCAAAGTGAATGGCTGCATCGTAAATACACTCTACTATACAAAGAGGTGAAGGCCGTCTCTGCACGATAGAGGAAGCAATACAATTTGAACCTCAACATTTCTTAGTAATAGGTTAGGTACTGCCTTAAAGGTCTTCTTTTACATTTCATGGGCACTGGGTCGTGTGTGTAAAAAAAAATACTACTAATAATTATATATATATATATATTTTTTTTTTTTTTTTTTAAAGAAGCAAGTTTGCATTAATCACAGGTTAGCTAGGCATAAAGCTTTTTTCTTCAAAGTACATTTTTAGAGTGGTAATTTGAAAATCTGCAGGCCTCTTTCTCTCACTGCTTTAGTGCTCCTAAGTGGTGATTTTTCTCTCTGCTACCCTTAAACATCAACCACTCACAGGCTACAATACTTTTTAGCTCACTGTATGTACCAAAAGGCACCCTATATAATGCACTAATGTTGACCAGGCCCATTTGGGAGGTATACATTGTTCCCATTCTGGCCTGGGGGCTGAAAGGTGAGGGGAATACATAGAAAAAAACATATGCTCAAAATGGCACCAATTTGAAATGTTTTTATCTTTGAATGTCCACTAGGCCCAAGTCTGCTGCAATTACTTTTGGAAAAGTACCCAGATAAAAAGGGCTCATATTGAGATTTTGAGTTTTGTCTGCTCTGATAACAATGACTGTGGATGATTGAGCTAAATGTATGTTAACATATCTGAATTATTTGTTGACATATTTCATAGACTCCAGACATGAACATAAATAAACCAGCTTCAAAGTTTCTGGTTCTCAGAGGTCCTGGCAAAACAATCAGTGGCACTTTCTGCATGACACATACATTTCCTCTTAAAGAATTCACCTCCTATCCCCTTGAAGAGACTCAGTGTGGTCCTTTCCTAATTTAGTTTTCAGCTCGAGGGGACAAAATAAAGATTGATTCATGTTTTGGGGATGAATAAGATATCGCTTTGCAGATACACACCATAGATTTGTGTTGTTTCATTATTGATGAAAATGTGTTAATGGATTGATTATTGATGTTGGTCAAAGCAGGGTCATGATGGACAACATGAAGAGGGCGTATGATCACCATAAAACCACAGAGCATGAAGAAAAACGATGATATGAGAAAACAAATCTAGCTACAGTATTTCCACAGAATGGGTCTATATTGTTATTCTCCTGTATTAATAATATGATGTTACCACCCACCTAGCCTACTCTCCAGAGCCACCAGTCGCCTCTCTGACGACAAAATAACAACTTTAACAAACTTCTTTGTTCCTTTGTGACTTTTGTTGTTCATTGAGTTTCATGTATTAATTTGTTTCATTATAAACTCCTAGAGGAACGGATAAGGAAGTCAACAAAGCTCTACTAGTTAATTAGATTTAGAATGCCAAGCATGGCAGCAGCATTTTCTTAATTACAGCAACAGTCACATTGGAGGCTGCTGGAGCGAGGAAGAGCGTAGCACTCCTCTGAAGATTCCCTTATGAGCCAGAAGGGGGAGCCGGTGGACCCAGGGACCAGTCCACAACCAATGTGTCCCAAATGGCACCCTATTCCCTATATAGTGCACTGCTGTTGACCATGGCCCAGAGGGAATAGGGCTACATTTGGGACACACATTGGCTAAGGTGTGCTAGTTAGCAGTTAAAGGCTAGCAGTTAGCAGGCACAGGGGTTCAGGGTTTTATAAGAGGAAAGAGGGGTAATCATAAAAAGCATTTTGCGTGAAGCTAGAGGAGGCTGATTTGAAGTGGAGGATTGAGGTTAATGGAAAACAGTTAATTAGCCCCCTGTAGTGTCTAACCCAGATTTTTGAACAACAGTGTTCACAGTAAAGTCACTAACAGGGAGAGTAGATAAATGCAGTGTTTTTCGAGATGGGATACAGCTTGAGGAAACACAAGGGATTTCCTGTTGTCTGTGTTCAAATTCAAACAGCTAGTCTCTGAACAGAACAGAGTTCCCCTACTTACTTCATCCAGCCACATGGGCATGGAATATTTATGATGATGTTGGAACATTTTCAACTTCCTCCACAGAGGCTAATCAATGTTCATGGAACAGCAGCCGGGGGACTCAAGAGTCTGAAAGGTTATGGATTCAGTCTGATCCACGAGACAGACAACTCACAACAAGCATTCAATCACACAACCCTATTGTCCATGGAGAGATGAAGTTGTCTCTCCAGTGGTGAGGGATGGTCTGTCTCTCTGGGTTACCACAGAGTAGGAGTTTCAGGTCATTTTCTGATGGCATCAAACACTTGTTGTGTCCCAACAGCATCAAGGCCACTGGCTGCTAACACTGCTGTTGATGCAGTTAATGAAGACACTGTAGACATCATGCCTCCCAGAACACCATCCCAGGGGAAGGCTGGAGGACAGTGTTTAGGGGATGAGAGATTAATTTGGAGGGAGAGGACAGGAGTACATTGTTGAATCATGCCGAGAGGAGTCTGAGACACTAACAGTCCCTCCCTCAGGGGGAAGCTCTGGGATTGGGACACTGATGCGAGACTGTAATCACAATGTGGACTGTAGGTCTTACAAAGCTCTCTCTCTTTCGCTCCTCCGCTCTCCCTCTCTCTCACACACACACTCCCTCTCACACACACACACTCCCTCTCTCTGGCATTTTTGTCTATTGGTGATCGCTGCTCTTGGCCTGTGGTGGCTATGTTTATACCAGCTACAGCTCAGAAGAATAGACTGTGGCAGGTGAGGGGGAGCCTCAGAGGGATGGAGAGAGAGAGATGATGGAGAAACTGTGTGGAGGTTTGGCTCAGAGAGAGGAGGACAGATGGACATGGAGAGGCTGTGTGGAGGTATAGCTCAGAGAGAGGAGAGATATACACACATAATGTCCTCTAAAGAATATACAGTATATATTCTGTTTGGCTGGAAGGAAACTCCAGCATAGTGATTATCCTACTGTTGCCCCAAAGAGCATTGTAATGCTTCATGCAGGAGCCTAGTGAGGGAGGTAATAGAATGGCTCCTCTACTCCACTCTATACTTCCAGTCATTAAAATCACATACCAACCCAGGCTTCCTCCATGAATCTCTGGCTCAGCCTATAGGCCACTTCCGTTCCTCCTATACATTACTGTACAAAACATTATGAACACCTGCTCTTTCCATGACAGACTGACCAGGTGAATCCATGTGAAACCTATGTCACTTGTTAAATCCACTTCAAATCAAACTTTGTCACATGCACCAATACAACAAGTGTAGACTTTACCGTGAAATGCTTACTTACAAGCCCTTAACCAACAGTGCAGTTCAAGAATAAGAATAAGTAGACTAAAATAAAAAAGTAATAATAAAAAGTAACACAATAAGAATAACAATAGCGAGACTATATACAGTGGGCGCCAGTACCGAGTCAGTGTGCAGGAGTACAGGTTAGTTGAGGTAATTTGTAGATGTAGGTGGGGGTGAAGTGACTATGCATAGATAATAAACAGCGAGTAGCAGCAGCGTACAAAAGGGGGGGGGGGGTCAATGTAAATTGTTCATCAGTCTTATGGCTTGGGGGTAGAAGCTGTTGAGGAGCCTTTTGGTCCTAGACTTGGCGCTCCGGTACCGCTTGCCATGTGATAGCAGAGAAAACAGTCAATAACCCCTGAGGGGCCCCAGTGTTAAGGATCAACGTGGCAGATGTGTTATTACCTACTCTTACTACCTGGGGGCAGCCCGTCAGGAAGTCCAGGATCCAGTTGCAGAGGGAGGTGTTTAGTTAATCAGTGTAAATGAAGGGGAGGAGACAGGCTAAAGAAGGAATTTTAAGCCTTGAGATGTATTGTGTACAGTTGAAGTCGGTAGTTTACATACACCTTAGCCAAATACATTTAAACTCCGTTTTTCACAATTCTTGACATTTAATCCTAGTACAAATTACCTGTCTTAGGTCAGTTAGGATCACCACTTTATTTTAAGAATGTGAAATGTCAGAATAATAGTAGAGAGAATGATTTATTTCAGCTTTTATTTCTTTCATCAAATTCCCAGTGGGTCAGAAGTTTACATACACTCAATTTGTATTTGGTAGCATTGCCTTTAAATTGTTTAAGGTGGGTCAAACGTTTCGGGTAGCCTTTCACAAGCTTCCCACAATATGTTCCTCCTGACAGAGCTGGTGTAACTGAGTCAGGTTTGTAGGACTCCTTGCTCGTACATGATTTTCAGTTCTGGCCACAAATCTTCTGTAGGATTGAGGTCAGGGCTTTGTGACGACCACTCCAATACCTTGATTTGTTGTCATTGAGCCATTTTTGGAAGTATGCTTGGGGTCATTATCCATTTTGAAGACCCATTTGTGACCAAGCTTTAACTTCCTGAATGATTTCTTGACATGTTGCTTCAATATATCCACATCATTTTCCCTCCTCATGATGCCATCTATTTTGTGAAGTGTACCAGTCCCTCCTGCAGCAAAGCATCCGCACAACATGATGCTGCCACCCCCGTGCTTCACGGTTGAGATGGTGTTCTTCGGCTTGCAAGCCTACCCCTTTTTCCTCCATACAGTGGGGGGAAAAGTATTTGATCCCATGCTGATTTTGTACGTTTGCCCACTGACAAAGAAAGGATCAGTCTATCATTTTAATGGTAGGTTTATTTGAACAGTGAGAGACAGAATAACAACAAATAAATCCAGAAAAACGCATGTCAGAAATGTTATAAATTGATTTGCATTTTAATGAGGGAAATAAGTATTTGACCACCTTGCAATCAGAAAGATTTCTGGCTCCCAGGTGTCTTTTATACAGGTAATGAGCTGAGATTAGGAGCACACTCTTAAAGGGAGTGCTCCTAACCGCAGCTTCTTACCTGTAAAAAAGACACCTGTCCACAGAAGCAATCAAACAATCAGATTCCAAACTCTCCACCATGGCCAAGACCAAAGAGCTCTCCAAGGATGTCAGGGACAAGATTATAGACCTACACAAGGCTGGAATGGGCTACAAGACCATCGCCAAGCAGCTTGGTGAGAAGGTGACAACATTTGGTGTGATTATTCGCAAATGGAAGAAACACAAAAGAACTGTCAATATCCCTCGGCCTGGGGCTCCATGCAAGATCTCACCTCGTGGCGTTGCAATGATCATGAGAACGGTGAGGAATCAGCCCAGAACTACACGGGAGGATCTTGTCAATGATCTCAAGGCAGCTGGGACCATAGTCACCAAGAAAACAATTGGTAACACACCACGCCGTGAAGGACTGAAATCCTGCAGCGCCCGCAAGGTCCCCTGCTCAAGAATACATATACATGCACGTCTGAAGTTTGCCAATGAACATCTGAATGACTCAGAGGACAACTGGTAAAAGTGTTGTGGTCAGATGAGACCAAAATGGAGCTCTTTGACATACACTCAACTCGCCGTGTTTGGAGGAGGAGGAATGCTGCATATGACCCCAAGAACACCATCTTCAACGTCGAACATGGAGGTGGAGACATTATGCTTTGGGGGTGTTTTTCTGCTAAGGGGACAGGACAACTTCACCGCATCAAAGGGACGATGGACGGGGCCATGTACCGTCAAATCTTGGGTGAGAACCTCCTTCCCTAAGCCAAGGCATTGAAAATGGGTCGTGGATGGGTATTCCAGCATGACAATGACCCAAAACACACGGCCAAGGCAACAAAGGAGCGGCTCAAGAAGAAGCACATTAAGGTCCTGGAGTGGCCCAGCCAGTCTCCAAACCTTAATCCCATAGAAAATCTGTGGAGGGAGCTGTAGGTTCGAGTTGCCAAACGTCAGCCTCGAAACCTTAATGCCTTGGAGAAGATCTGCAAAGAGGAGTGGGACAAAATCCCTCCTGAGATGTGCGCAAACCTGGTGGCCAACTACAAGAAACGTCTGACCCCTGTGATTGCCAACAAGGGTTTTGCCACCAAGTACTAAGTCATGTTTTGCAGAGGGGTCAAATACTTATTTCCCTCATCAAAATGCCAATCATTTTATAGCGTTTTTATGGATTTTTTTGTTGTTATTCTATCTCTCACTGTTCAAATAGACCTACTATTAAAATTATAGACTGATAATTTCTCTGTAAGTGGGCAAACGTACAAAATCAGCAGAGGATCAAATACTTTTTTCCCCCACTGTACATAACGATTGTCATTATGGCCAAACAGTTCTATTTTTGTTTCATCAGACCAGAGGACATTTCTCCAAAAAGTACGATCTTTGTCCCCATGTGCAACCCTTAGTCTGGCTTTTTATGGCGGTTTTGGAGCAGTGGCTTCTTCCTTGCTGAGTTGCCTTTCAGGTTATGTCGATATAGGACTCGTTTTACTGTGGATATAGATAATTTTGTACCAGTTTCCTCCAGCATCTTCACAAGGTAATTTGCTGTTGTTCTGGGATTGATTTGCACTTTTCACACCAAAGTACATTCATCTCTAGGAGACAGAACGCGTCTCCTTCCTCAGCGGTCTGATGGCTACGTGGTCCCGTGGTGTTTGTACTTGCATACTATTGTTTTTACATATGAACGTGGTACCTTCAGGCTTTTGGAAATTGCTCCCAAGGATGAACCAGACTTGTGGAGGTCTACAATTGTTTTCTGAGATCTTGGCTGATTTATTTTGATTTTCCCATGATGTCAAGCAAAGAGGCACTGAGTTTGAAGGTAGGCCTTGAAATACATCCACAGGTACACCTCCAATTGATTCAAATGATGTCAATTAGCCTATCAGAAGCTTCTAAAGCCATGACATTTTATGGAATTTTCCAAGCTGTTTAAAGGCACAGTCAACTTAGTGTATGTAAACTTCTGACCCACTGGAATTGTGATACAGTGAATTATAAGTGAGATAACATGTCTGTTAACAATTGTTGGAAAAATGACTTGTGTCATGCACAAAGTATATGTCCTAACCGACTTGCCAAAACTATAGTTTGTTAACAATAAATTTGTGGAGTTGTTGAAAAACGAGTTTTAAATACTCTAAGTGTATGTTAACTTCCGATTTCAACTGTATGAGTGCCATTCAGAGGGTGAATGGGCAAGACAAAAGATTTAAGTGCCCTTGAACGGGGTAACTCAATATTAGAATGGTGTTAACTCAGTGTATTTTCTCCACACTCTGCTGTCAGTGTTCTCATGGCTTCTCATGGCTTTGTGTGTGTGTGTTGAGGGCAAGGCTGACCTGGATACTTGGACATCACAGTCTTACACTATGGTTGTATCTAAAAATATTAAACATTTATTAGATGAAGATAGAACTGTTGCCTCCTATACACAGTGCATTCGGAAAGTATTCAGACCCCTTGGCTTTTTCCACATTTTGTTACGTTAGCGTTATTCTAAAATTGATTACATTACTTTTTTCCCTCATCAATCATCATACAGTACCCCATAATGGCAAAGCAATTTTTGAAAATGTATTAAAAATAAAATCTGAAATACCGTATTTACATAAGTACATTTACATTTGTCATTTAGCTGACGCTCTTATCCAGAGCTCTTATCCAGAGCGACTTACAGTAGTGAATACATACATTTCATTTTCATTTCATGCATTTTTTTTTTTATTCAGACCCTTTGCTATGAGACTTGAAATTGAGCTCAGGTGCATCCTGTTTCCATTGATCATCATTGAGATGTTTCTAGAACTTGACTGGAGTCCACCTGTGATAAATATAAAGTCCCACAGTGCGTCAGCGCAAAAACCAAGCCATGAGGTCGAAGGAATTGTCCGTAGAGCTCCGAGACAGGATTGTGGTCTTCAATCAGGTCTTTATGGTAGAGTGGTCAGACGGAAGCCACTCCTCAGTAAAAGGCACACGACAGCCCTCTTGGAGTTTGCCAGAAGGCACCTAAAGACTCTCAGACAATGAGAAATAAGATTCTCTGGTCTGATGAAACCAAGATTGAACTCTTTGGCCTAAATGCCAAGCGTCACGTTTGGAGGAAACCTGGCACCATCCCGTCGGTGAAGCTTGGTGGTGGCAGAATCATGCTTTGGGGATGTTTTTCAGAGGCAGGGACTGGGAGACTAGTCAGGATTGAGGGAAAGATGAACGAAGCAGAGTACAGAGAGATCCTTGATGAAAACCTGCTCCAGAGCGCTCAGGACCTCAGCCTGGGGCGAAGGTTCACCTTCCAACAGGACAACGACCCTAAGCACACAACCAAGACAAACTAGGAGGGGCTTCGGGATAAGTCTCTGAATGTCCTTGAGTAGCCCAGCCAGAGACCGGACTTGAACCTGATCGAACATCTCTGGAGAGACATGAAAATAGCTGTGCAGAGATGATCCCCATCCAATCTGACAGAATTTGAGAGAATCTGCTGAAAATAATGGGATTAACTCCCCAAATACAGGTGTGCCAAGCTTGTAGCGTCATACTCAAGAAGACTCGAGGCTATAATCCCTGCTTTGTTATTATGGGGTATTGTGTGTAGATTGATGAGGGAAGAAAACTAATTTATGTGGAAAAAGTCAAGGGGTCAGAATACACTGTATTCATCACTCTTGGTAGTTGCCTGAGCCTCTGCATGAAAATAAATATGATACCTAGAATTGAAACAATACATTTGGTTTGGACACCTATGAATGGACAGAGGGGTGGTGGTGTTGTACACCTGTAACCCAGCTGCAAGAGATGAAACTTCTCAACTACATTAGTTTCTATAAGCAGACAAACTCAGCAAAAAAAGAAACATCCCTTTTTCAGGACCCTGTCTTTCAAAGATAATTCGTAAAAATCCAAACAACTTCACAGATCTTCATTGTAAAGGGTTTAAACACGGTTTCCCATGCTTGTTCGAATAATCCGATAAACAATTCAGGAACATGCACCTGTGGAACGGTTGGCAAGACACCAACAGCTTAAAGATGGGAGGCAATTAAGTTCACAGTTATGACAACTTAGGACACTAAAGAGGCCTTTCTACTGACTCTGAAAAACACTAAGAAAGATGCCCTGGGTCCCTGCTCATCTGCATGAATATGCCTTAGGCATGCTGCAAGGAGGCATGAAGACAGCAAATGTGGCCAGGGCAATAAATTGCAATGTCCGTACTGTGAGATGCCTTAGACAGCGCTACAGCGCGAAAGGATGGACAGCTGATCATCCTCGCAGTGGCAGACCACGTGTAACAACACCTGCACAGGATCGGTACATCCGAACATCACACCTGCGGGACAGGTACAGGATGGCAACAACTGCCCGAGTTACACCACGAATGCACAATCCCTCCATCAGTGCTCAGATTGTCCGCAATAGGCTGAGAGAGGCTGGACTGAGGGCTTGTAGGCCTGTTGTAAGGCAGGTCCTCACCAGACATCACCGGCAACAACGTCGCCAATGGGCACAAACCCACCGTTGCTGGACCAGACAGGACTGGCAAAAAGTGATCTTCACTGATGAGTAGGGGTTTTGTCTCACCAGGGGTGATGATCGGATTCGCATTTATCGTCTAAGGAATGAGCATTACACCGAGGCCTGTACTCTGGAGTGGGAATGATTTGGAGGTGGAGGGTCCGTCATGGTCTGGGGTGGTGTGTCACAGCATCATCGGACTGAGCTTGTTATTGCAGGCAATCTCAACGCTGTGCGTTACAGGGAAGACGTCCTCCTCCCTCATGTGGTACCCTTCCTGCAGGCTCATCCTGACATGACCCTCCAGCATGACAATGCCACCAGCCATACTTCTCATTCTGTGCGTGATTTCCTGCAAGACAGGAATGTCAGCGTTCTGCCATGGCAGGGGAGGGCAAGAGCCCGGATCTCAATCCCATTGAGCACGTCTGGGACCTGTTGGATTGGAGGGTGAGGACTAGGGCCATTCCCCCCAGAAATATCCGGGAACTTGCAGGTGCCATGGAGGAAGAGTGGGGTAACATCTCACAGCAAGAACTGGCAAATCTGGTGCAGCCCATGAGGAAAAGATGCAATGCAGTGCTTAATGCAGCTGGTAGCCACACCAATACTGACTGTTACTTTTGATTTTGACCCCCCCCTTTGTTCAGGGACACATTATTCCATTTCTGTTCATCACATGTCTGTGGAACTTGTTCAGTTTGTCTCAGTTGTTGAATCTTATGTTCATACAAATATTTACACATGTTAAGTTTGCTGAAAATAAACGCAGTTGACAGTGAGAGGACATGTCTTTTTTGCTGAGTTTACAAGAGCTGTTTTGAAAACCTATAGCCCTGTTTCAAGGGAAGGAAGCCCGTAGGCATCTCCCATCTCAGAGTCCCACAAGCCCAGATCCATCGCACATTTTAGGCACTCTACTCCCTGTCTCCATGGTGGGAGAGAGGTCCATTCGCCACAGCTTCATGTGGCTTCTGAAATCTCCCTGGGTAAAACCCCTGCAAAGTAAAGTGCATCAAGCAGACTCCATCCTCTATCTATACACTTACACTTAAGAGCCATGAGATGGAGAAAATACTATTATACAGGAATGAGAACTGCGCAGAGAGAGGGAGAGAAGGAGTAAAGAGATGGGAAAGAGAGGAAAGAAGAGAGATATCGGCAGGGGGAGAAAGAGAGGGGTAGAGAGGGATGAAGGGACAGAGGCTGCAGAAGGAGAAACATTGGGCTGTCACCACAAAGCTGCTATAATACAGTGGGAACATATCGAAAGCTACAATACTATATTCCCCTAAAGGCTTGTTATTTATTTTCTTAATCAAAACATGGTGGATCTCCAAAGACCTTTCATCAGATACTAAATGAGGGGAGGGAGATTGTGTGGTTTTAATACGATAGGAAAGCAACACGTTCCTAATGCATACTTCCTGGTCGTGTCCAATGATGTACAGTACTAGTCAAAAGTTTGGACACAACTACTCTTTAAAGGGTTTTTCTTTATTTCAACATTGTAGAATAATAATGAAGACATCAACACTATGAAATAACACATATGGTATCATAAGCAAAGAGAAACGACAGTCCATCATTACCTTAAGACATCAAGGTCAGACATCAAGGTCAGTCAATAACTTTGAACGTTTTTTCAAGTGCAGTCGCAAAAACCATCAAGCGCTATGATGAGACTGCTCTCATGAGGCAGCAGAGTAGCCTAGTGGTTAGAGCGTTGGACTAGTAACCAAAAGGTTGCAAGTTCAAATCCCCGAGCTGACAAGGTACAAATCTGTCGTTCTGCCCCTGAACAGGCAGTTAACCCACTGTTCCTAGCCATTTGTTCTTAACTGACTTGCCTAGTTAGATAAAAAAATAATGAGGACCGCCACAGGAAAGGAAGACCCAGAGTTACCTCTGCTGCAGAGGACAAGTTCATTTGTTACCAGCCTCAGAAATTGCAGCCCAAATAAATGCTTCACAGAGTTCAAGAAACAGACACATCTCAATATACACTGTTCAGAGGAGACTGCATGAATCAGGCCTTCATGGTCGAATTGCTTCAACGAAACCACTACTTAAGGACACCAATAAGAAGAGGAGACTTGCTTGGGCCAAGAAACACAAGCAATGGACATTAGACCGGTGGAAATCTGTCCTTTAGTCTGATGAGTCCAAATTTCTGATTTTTGGTTCCAATCGCCGTGTCTTTGTGAGACGCATAGTAGGTGAACTTATGATCTCTGCATGTGTAGTTCCCACCGTGAAGCATAGAGGAGGTGGTGTGATGGTGCTTTGCTGGTGACACTGTCAGTGATTTATTTAGAATTCAAGGCACGCTTAACCAGTATAGCTATCACAGCATTCTGCAGCGATACGCCATCCCATCTGGTTTGCGCTTAGCGGGATTTGTTTTTCAACAGGACAATGCCAACACACCTCCAGGCAATTTGACCAAGAAGGAGTGTGATGGAGTGCTGCATCAGATGACTTGGCCTCCACAATCACCCGACCTCAACCCAATTGAGATGGTTTGGGATGAGTTGGACCGCAGAGTGAAAGAGAAGACAGCCAACAAGTTCTCAGCATATGTGGGAACTCCTTCAAGACTGTTAGAAAAGCATTCCAGGTGAAGCTGGTTGAGAGAATGCGAAGAATGTGCAAAGCTGTCATCAAGGAAAAGGGTGGCTACTTTGAAGAATCTAAAATCTAAAATATATTTAGATGTTTTACACTTTTTTGGTTACTACATGATTCCATATGTGTTATTTCATAGTTCTGATGTCTTCACTATTATTCTACAATGTAGAAAATAGTAAAAATAACAAAAAGAAACTTGAATATGTCCAAACTTTTGACTGGTACTGTATATGTTGGAGCAAAATGACACCAAATTCATAGCCATGATCAATAATGTCCTGTACAGTAGAATTTACTAAAGTGAACAAATACATAGACATAAATAGATAGATGGGTAGATAAGTGTGTGTTTTGTGATCAAGTAAGTAGCGGCAAATTGCCAGTTGACATTCAGCTCAGTAAAATGACTGTCATTACATTCCACAACCTTCCGTTTACATATCGGACAACACAATATTCCATGTGCCTGTCAACCACAGGAAGAGGAAGTCAATGCTGAGGTAGTCTCACATCTGTCACGGGAAACTAAGCCTAAGGTAGTCTACATGACAACAACGATTACATGGTAGAGAGAGATCCCTGCATCCGTCAGTCCACTGAATAGGAAAAGGTAGGGTCAGTGTTATAGTAGGGATTGATGTTAAAATGTCAACCTCACAACCCAGAAGGAAATCTTATAGTAGATCAGGCTTACTGTTTTAGGAGCTTGGAAAGGTCCACCAATTCCAAGAGCTGAGAAGGTACATTAAATCTTTTTTTTTAAATGTTTCAGTGTTTGAAAGGGCTAACAGGATTTTGATCAACTGCTTCAGAAGAAACACCATGAAACATTTTTTCAACAGGACCATATTGTTGCCAATGGCAACTCGAATAAGGCAGAACCAGGGAGCCCCATTGGCTAAATGCTTTGACTTCAAATAAAAAACTACATGGGCATATAGACTTCTATCTTATTTATAATGTAGATTGGAGATCAATGTAGGTTACTGATGAAGAGCGAGCCAAAATCGTACTGTGTTGCATCTCCCCAGATAAGTACTCTACTCTCTATTTTATACACCAGTGAGGGGAGTCACTGGCAGAGTCCCAAATTGTCAAAGTAGTTATTACATACAGTGCCTTGCAAAAGTATTTACCCCCTTGGTGTTTTTCCTATTTTATTGCATTACAACCTGCAATTTAAATACATTTTTATTTGGATTTCATGTAATAGACATACATAAAATAGACCAGATTGGTGAAGTGAAATGAAAAAAATTACTTGTTTCAAAAAATTGTAAAATAAATTAAAAAAGGGAAAGTGGTGCGTGCATATGTATTCACCCCCTTTGCTATGAAGTCCCTAAATAAGATCTGGTGCAACCAATTACCTTCAGAAGTCACATAATTAGTTCGATTGCACACAGGTGGACTTTATTTAAGTGTCACATGATCTCAGTATATAGTCACCTGTTCTGAAAGGCCCCAGAGTCTGCAACACCACTAAGCAAGGGGCACTACCAAGCAAGCAGCACTATGAAGACCAAGGAGCTCTCCAAACAGGTCAAGGACAAAGTTGTGGAGAAGTACATATCAGGGTTGCGTTATAAAAAGATATCCGAAACTTTGAACATCCCACAGAGCACCATTAAATCCATTATTAAAAAATGGAAAGAAAAAATGGAAAGAATATGGCACCGTAACAAACCTGCCAAGAGAGGGCTGCCCACCAAAACTCACAGACCAGGCAAGGAGGGCATTACTCAGAGAGGCAACAAAGAGACCAGAGATAACCCTGAAGGAGCTGCAAAACTCCACAGCGGAGATTGATCTGTCCAAGAGACTTGCAGCTGTAATTGCTGCAAAAGGTGGCTCTACAAAGTATTGACTTTGGGGGGGGGGTGAATAGTTATGCACGCTCAAGTTCTTTGTCTTATTTCTTGCTTGATAAACAAACAAAAATATTTTGCATCTTCAAAGTGTTGTGTAAATCAAATGATATAAACCCCCCAAAAATACAATTTTAATTCCAGGTTGTAAGGCAACAATGTAAGTAGTCTGGGAGGCCATTTGATGAATTGTTCAGAAGTCTTATGGCTTGGGGGCAGAAGGGTTAAGGAGCCTTTTGGTCCTAGACTTGGCACTCCGGTACCGCTTGCCATGTGATAGCAGAGAACAGTCAATGACTTGGGTGACTGTAATCTTTGGCAAATTTTGAGTCTTTCCTCTGACACTGCCTAGTATATACAGTAGGTCCTGGATGACAGGAAGCTTGGCCCCAGTGATGTACTGGGCTGTACGCACTACCCTCTGTAGCGCCTTACAGTCAGATGCCTTACAGTTGCCATACCTGTCAGGATGCTCTCAAAGGTGCAGCTGTAGAACTTTTTGAGGATCTGGGGACCCATGCCAAATCTTTTCAGTCTCCTGAGGGGGAAAAGGTTTTGTCGTGCCCTTTTTACGACTGTCTTGGTATGCTTGGACCATGATAGTTCGTTGGTGATGCGGACACCAAGGAACTTGAAACTCTCGACCCGTTCCACTACAGCCCCGTCAATGTTAATGGGGGCCTGTTCCGCCCGCCTTTTCCTGTAGTGCACAATCAGCTCCTTTGTCTTGCTCACATTGAGGGAGAGGTTGTTGTCCTGGCACCACATTGCCAGGTCTCTGAACTCTCATCATTTTTGGTAATCAGGCCTACCACTGTTGTGTCGTCAGCAAACTTAATGATGGTGTTGGAGTCGTGTTTTGCCACACAGTCGTGGGTGAACAGGGAGTACAGGAGGGGACTAACCACACACCCCTGAGGGGCCTCAGTGTTGAGGACGTGTTGTTGTCTACCCTTACAACCTGGGGGCGGCCCGTCAGGAAGACCAGGATTCAGCTGCAGAGGGAGGTGTTTAGTCCCAGGGTCCTTAGCTTAGTGATTAGCTTTGTGGGCACTATGGTGTTGAACGCTGAGTTGTAGTCAATGAACAGCATTCTCACATGGGTGTTCCTTTTGTCCAAGTGGGAAAGGGCAATGTGGAGTGCGATTGAGATTGCGTCATCTGTGGATCTGGTATGCAAAATTGGAGTGGGTCTAGGGTATCCGGGATGATGCTGTTGACGTGAGCCATGACCAGTCTTTCAAAGAACTTCATGGCTACAGACGTGTGTGCTGCGTGGCGGTAATAATTTAGGTAGGTTACCTTCACTTCCTTGGGCACAGGGACTATGGTGGTCTGCTTGAAACATGTAGGTATTACAGACTCGGTCAGGGAGAGGTTGAAAAGACACCTGCCAGTTGGTCCACGCATGCTTTGAGTACACGTCCTGGTAATCTGTCTGGCCCTGCGGCTTTGTGAATGTTGACCTGTTTAAAGGTCTTCCTCAAATCCGCTACCGAGAGCGATATCACACAGTCGTCTGGGAACAGCTGGTGCTCTCATGCATGCTTCAGTGTTGCTTGCCTCGAAGCGAGCATAAAAGGCCTTTAGCTCATTTGGTAGGCTCGCGTCACTGGGCAGCTCACGGTTGGGTTTCCCTTTGTAGTCCGTAATAGTTTTCAAGCCCTGCCACATCTGACGAGTGTCAGAGCCTGTGTAGTAGGATTCAATCTTAGTCCTGTATTAACGCTTTACCTGTTTGATGGTTTGCCTGAGGGCGTAGTGGGATTTCTTATAAGTATCCTGATTAGTGTCCCACTCCTTGAAAGCGGCAGCTCTAGCCTTTAGCTCGTTGCCGATGTTGCCTGTAATCCATGGCTTATGGTTGGGATATGTATGTACGGTCACTGTGAAGCTGATGACTGAGGTGGTACACTCCAATGCCATTGGATTAATCCCAGAACATATTCCAGTCTGTGCAAGCAAAACATTCCTGTAGCGTAGCATCCGTGTCATCTGACCACTTCCGTATTGAGCGAGTCACTAGTACTTCCAGATGTAGTTTTTGCTTGTAAGCAGGAATCAGGAGGATAGAATTATGGTCAGACTTTCCAAATAGAGGGCGAGGGAGAGCTTTGTAAGCGTCTCTGTGTGTGGAGTAAAGGTGGTCTAGAGTTTTTTTTTCCTCTGGTTGCACATGTGACATGCTGGTAGAAATTAGGTGAAACGGATTTCAGTTTGCCTGCATTAAAGTCCTCGGCCACTAGGAGCACCACTTCTGGATGAACATTTTCTTATGGCCTTATACAGCTGGTTGTGTGCGGTCTTAGCGCCAGCATCAGTTTGTAGTGGTAAATAGACGGTTACAAATAATATAGATAAACTCTCCTGGTAGATAGTGTGGTCTACAGCTTATCATAAGGTACTCGACCTGAGGTGAGCAATACCTCGAGACATCTTTAATATTAGACATCGCCACCAGCTGTTATTGACAAATAGACACACCCCCACCACTCATCTTACCAGACGTAGCTCACTGTCCTGCCGATGCATGGAAAATCCCGTCAGCTCTATATTTTCCGTGTCGTCGATCAGCCTAGACTCGGTGAAACATAAGATAGTTTTAATGTCCCGTTGGAAGGATAGCCTTGATCGTCTATCATCCATTTTATTTTCCAGTGATTGCACATTGGCCAATAGAACGGATGGTAGTGGAGGTTTACTCACTCGCCTACAAATTCTCAGAAGGCAGCCAGACCTCCGCCCCCTTTTTCTCCGTCTTTTCTTCACGCAAATGACAAGGATTTGGGCCCGTTCCCGAGAAAGCAGTATATCCTCCGTGCATGTGCATAAAGGGAGGGTAAATTTACTAGGCAATAGGATAGATAAGAATAAAAAAGTACAGAATAGGAGCAGTATATGATGAATGTGAACGTGTATTGTCAGCATGCGTGTGCGGGGGGGGGGGGGGGGGGGGGTTGTGAGTGTCAGTGTAGTGTGTGTGTGTGTGTGTGTGTGTGTGTGTGTGTGTGTGTGTGTGTGTGTACACGGTGCCTTCAGATAGTATTCATATCCCTGGCTTTTTTCCACATTTTGTTGTTACAGCCTGAATTCAAAATATATAAAATATATTTGTTACATCTACACACAATATCCCATAATGACAAAATGAAAGTTTTTTTTATATATATATATTTTTCTTTTACATTTTTGCACATTCATTTATTGAAAATTAACTACAGGAATAGTTTGAAGCACCACCTTTGAGCTTTGAGTCTCCTTGGGTGTCTGTATCAGCTTTGCACATCTGGATTTGGGGATTTTCTCCCATTCCTCCCTGCAGAGTTTATCAAGCTTTGTTAAGTTAGATGGGGAGCAACAGTGAACATTAATCTTCAAGTCTTTCCAAATATTTTAAATGAAATTCAAGTCTGGGCTTTGGCTGGCCCACACAAGGACTTTCACATTCTTGTTCTGAAGCCATTCCAGTGTTGCTTTGGCTGTATGCTTGAGGTCATTGTCCTGTTGGAACGTAAATCTAGGTAGGTTCAAGGATTTCAGCTAGGTTCAAGGATTTCCCTGTATTTGGCTGCATTCATTTGGCTCCATTCAAGGCCTCAACATAGCATGATGTTGCCACAACCATGCTTGACAGTAGGGATGGTGTTCGATGGGTGAAGAGCTGTGCCTGGTTCTCCAGACAGCGCTTTTCATTCAGGCCAAAGAATTACATTTTTATTGGTTGCAACAAATCCGATTAATGCACAACTATGGGGTTGGCTTAGATTGTTGACAACATGTAAACTATATTTAGTTTCCAAATGTTTATTGAAAACAATTACATTTGCACAATGAGCACTCGTCTCTCATACTGTACATAGTCAGTTGTTGGTTAGCTAGCAAATTTTTGTCATATTAGCATAGACATGACAAGAGTCAAAACAAGACATGGTATCACAGTAACAAGATTACGAGCCAACTACGATTCCCCACATGGCAGCTTCTTGCCAATGTTGCCAACTATCTGACCATTCCGAATCATAACACCACAGACCTGATGTGCACGCATAATTTGTGACATTGTCAGCCAACCCGTTTAAAGTGGGCATAGAGTCCATGCAAGATAGTTCACTAAATGTATACCCGGAGTATTTAGCAGTCTCATGGCTTGGGGGTAGAACCGGTCCAAGAGCAGATGCTCCAGTACCGTTTGCCGGATGGTAGCAGAGTGAACAGTCTACGGCTTGAGTGGCTGAAGTAATTTTCCAGGCCTTCCTCTGACACACCGGCTGATATAGAGGTCCTGGATGGCAGGGAGCTCGGACCCAGTGCTGTACTGTGCCATCCGCACCACCCTCTGTTGAGCTTTGCGATCGAGGGCGGTGTATTTGCCATAGCAAGCAGTGATGCAGCCAGTCAAGATGATCTCGATGGTGCAGCTGTTCTGAATGACGTTGGTATCAGTAAGGAGAGGACCCACTGATGGCTATTGTGGGTGGAACACATTGTCCACAATTGATAGTCCAAGGACTCAATGAAAGAAAAGAAATGGAACAATAAAAACAGAATACATCAGCAAAGATGAAAGGCAATAAAGAAAGAGTAGAAGAGTATTAGATATTCACTTTGCTAAATAACTTGCATAACAATATTCTACAGCTAATTGGCTTAGAAGAACTAACATGAGGTCGAGTGGGCACAATGAACGTGTCTCTATTACGTGGCTTGATAATTAGCATTTCAAAGGCTGTAAAGAGAGGAGCAAACAGGACCCGATTTAACTTGGGGTTTGATGTGCAGTATGATATAACATGTCTGATCAAGGAAGGCTGTTTATCCCATGTATCAACAGTTGAAGAATACAAGAATACTCTATTGCCAGAGTTAAGCTACACGTTTCATCTGCATGTATGATGATAGTGAAGATTCATAACAGTTTGACTATTGTTGACCCAAAACACACAACATTTCCCTGAGATTTCCACCCAGAACAGTTTGAAGATGCAGCCAAACAAGAGTTTGTACAGTATAATACTGCCCTCACCTGGAGTGTTTTTCAAAAGGCAAGTGTTGGGATAATGACAAGTTGACAACATTCTTTAGGATGGTAAACCATTTATTTTAATTTGAGTGCGAGTTGACCATTCATTTATACAGTAGCTTTGCAAATCATTTTAAAGATATCTTTATAAAAAACAAAACATCTGTAAAATAAGGGAACCCTCTTTCGGTACCAATTTCTGTAACATTATTAGAAAATAGCACTGTTGTAACTCTTTAATTACATTTAAAAACAATTTTGTGTTAACATTAGGAAGACATAATATAAAGTCAATTAAATCAATCTACAGGATAAGTCTATACAGCTGAGGCCAACCAATGGCCTACATACACAAAGTAACATAAAACAATTTGTGAAGTAAAAATATATCCATGTTCCTGCCGCAGTCTTTCAACACTAACCGTTAAATAATTATAGTGTATGTAAGCTTTAGGTTTTGTCTTAAATTATATTAGTTCTAACGTTTCAAATTGTACAACTTCCTTATTTGTTTTACTTTAAATGTCCATTAACAATATGGTTCCTTATTACTACGCTGAACAAACGATTAGTCAGCTTATATTATGGGCTGTCACAAAATCACTTAGATAATCAACAGAACACAGTTAAAATGCACATCATTGTGTATGGGGAAAATGGTGCGACGCTGAATAAGGTCTATGTAACACAGCTAGATAGCTGACTAGCAGACACCACATTTGAGTTTCAATTTAACTAATGTCTTGTGGTTGGACAACTAAACCCATCACCGACATGTAGGCTAGCTATAGCGATTTCACATTTACTCCGTACAGTTTCCGTACCACTCCATGTGTTGTCCCATTAGAGATAAGGTTGGTACCATTGGGTACCCATAAACACACGTTGGAGGGGTTCACCAGCGTCATGTAGTCTAACAAAGTTCTGCATCACATTTAGTTGAACATTAAATCATTAATACTACCGTGTACTAATGTTGACCATCGTCATGATCAACAATCAATACGTATTCAATTATTTTCTGTTCTCAAATAAAAATAGGGCAAAGTGTTGAAGGAACTCTAAAAACCAGGTACAGTAAAGGCCTCTTGGGAACATTCTCGCTTTAGGGAACGACAGAGAATGGATGTGAGGAACAAAACAGGACATCCTTTGTCACAATCGCCGTCTGTTCCTCTTGTCCTTCCTATTCTGATAGTCAGTGTTGGCACAGGGAACCTACAAAATGGCAGCTGAAATAGGCCTAAACCACTACACCTCGTCCAGCTAGTTCTTCTCCAGCTCTCCCTGTGGGTTGTCTGGTCAGGCAGATCAACGCTGGAGTACAGTAGTACCAGTAGTCCCATGGATTCATATGCAAGGGGTTGGACCGATGGAGGTCACCTCTAGTCCATGGTTTTAACAGTAAGTGGTTTGGCCAAGAGGCCAAATCCCTAGTCCATGGTTTTAGATGCAAGTCGTTTATCTATCGGCCACACTTCTAGTCTGTGGTTTTAACAATGACTGGATAGACTGAGGGGCCACATCCATAGTCCCTTGTTTTAACAATGACTGGATGGACTGAGGGGCCATATCCATAGTCCATGGTTAGACAGGCTATACCTCTAGTCCATGGTTAGACAGGCTATACCTCTAGTCCATGGTTAGACAGGCTATACCTCTAGTCCATGGTTAGACAGGCTATACCTCTAGTCCATGGTTAGACAGGCTATACCTCTAGTCCATGGTTAGACAGGCTATACCTCTAGTCCATGGTTAGACAGGCTTTACCTCTAGTCCATGGTTTCAGATGTAGCCATCAATAGTGTTCCTTACAGGAGAGGAACAGGCTTGTGCCAGGATAGGGGGCTGTGGAAATTGCAGTCACCAGGGGTCTGTGTGCACCGTATTGCAGTCCTGCAACCCCCCGGCTCAGTATTGCATTTAAGTGCTTGTTCTGCAGCCGGGCCAGGGAGAACAGCTAAGGCCGATGGAATCTGAGGAGTGGGGACAGAGGAAAGTCATAATGTGCACTGGCTAAGAAGATCTAGGCTTTCAACTTGCAAAATTTCAACCAGAGTTCGAGTTTTAGAGAAACCTTGGTTCGTTTGGGGTCCCAGTCAGGGTATAGGTAAATAAAATAAAATATTGGTATTGGATAGGACTCTAACCTGGTGTAGATCCTGCTCTCTTCGTGAACCTCCATCTCAGAGCTCTTGAACTCGTTCAGTTCCTTGCGGATGGCAGCCTAGATTGAATAGAATAGAGAGCAAAGATTGAGTCAGGTGTTATGTGATGCACTGTACAGGCAGCAGGTCTACTCGTTAAGAGCAGGTCTACTCGTTAATAATGTACAGTACAGAAACAGATCAAATGATCAGTGCCTACAGTTCAGAATTCCATCTTTCTTGGATATGAATAAAATGAAAATGGAGCCAAAGAGTATGTTGTTCTCTCCAGCTGTCAGACGTATTTGCGACAGCACACTGCCTCATATCCAAATCCTGGAACCTCAAAACTCATAAATATCAACCTCTTAAGATATTAACTTGTCAATAAAAGTCCTGCAAATTAAAAAAACTAAACAGCAAATGTTTTAAGATCTCAGTTTTAATCTAAGAAAAGGTCAAATTATTTTTTTCCTCAGGGATTTTGAACCTCAATAGCAGAAAGTATGCAATAATTTATGTTTCAACCTCTTCTCCTAGCTTAACTGGTCCAGGTAATACTCTGGGGACAACTCAGCAAAGCCATTAAGCAGTGGTTATACTGCATTCTTGGGATTTTAGTTTGACACAGTATACAGTTGAAGTCGGAAGTTATTAATACTCGTTTTTCAACCACTCCAAATATTTCTTCTTAACAAACTATAGTTTGGCAAGTCAGATAGGACATCTACTTTGTGCATGACACAAGTAATTTTTCCAACAATTGTTTTACAGACAGATTATTTCACTTATAATTCACTGTATCACAATTCCAGTGGGTCAGAAGTTTACATACACTAAGTTGACTGTGCCTTTAAACAGCTTGGAAAATTCCATAAAATGATGTCATGGCTTTAGAAGCTTCTGATAGGCTAATTGACATCATTTGAGTCAATTGGAGGTGTACCTGTGGACGTATTTCAAGGCCTACCTTCAAACTCAGTGCCTCTTTGCTTGACATCATAGGAAAACCAAAATAAATCAGCCAAGACCTCAGAAAAAAAATTGTAGACCTCCACAAGTCTGGTTCATCCTTGGGAGCAATTTCCAAACGGCCTGAAGTACCACGTTCATCTGTACAAACAATAGTACGCAAGTATAAACACCATGGGACCACACAGCCGTCATACCGCTGAGGAAGGAGACGCGTTCTGTCTCCTAGAGATGAACGTACTTTGGAAAAGTTAAAATCAATCCCAGAACAGCAAAGTACCTTGTGAAGATGGTGGAGGAAACGGGTAAAAAAGTATCTATATCCACAGTAAAACAAGTCCTATATAGACATAACCTGAAAGGCCGCTCAGCAAGGAAGAAGCCACTGCTCCAAAACCGCCATAAAAAAGCCAGACTAAGGTTTGCAACTGCACATGGGGACAAAGATCGTACTTTTTGGAGAAATGTCCTCTGGTCTGATGAAACAAAAATAGAACTGTTTGGCCATAATGACCATCGTTATGTTTGGAGGAAAAAGGGGGATGCTTGCAAGCCAAAGAACACCATCCCAACCGTGAAGCACGGGGGTGGCAGCATCATGTTGTCAGGGTGCTTTGCTGCAGGAGGGACTGGTGCACTTCACAAAATAGATGGCATCATGAGAAAGGAAAATTATGTGGATATATTGAAGCAACATCTCAAGACATCAGTCAGGAAGTTAAAGCTTGGTCGCAAGTGGGTCTTCCAAATGGACAATGACCCCAAGCATACTTCCAAAGTTGCGGCAAAATGGCTAAAGGACAACAAAGTCAAGGTATTGGAGTGGCCATCACAAAGCCCTGACCTCAATCCTATAGAAAATGTGTGGGCAAAACTGAAAAAGCGTGTGCGAGAAAGGATGCCTACAAACCTGACTCAGTAACACCAGCTCTGTCAGGAGGAATAGGCCAAAATTCCCCCAACTTATTGTGGGAAGCTTGTGGAACGCGACCCAATATGTTTGACCCAAGTTAAACAATTTAAAGGCAATGCTACCAAATACTAATTGAGTGTATGTAAACTTCTGACCCACTGGGAATGTGATGAAAGAAATAAAAGCTGAAATAAATCACTCTATTATTCTGATATTTCACATTCTTAAAATGAAGTGGTGATCCTAACTGACCTAAGACAGGGAATTTTTACTAGGATTTATTGTCAGGAATTGTGAAAAACTGAGTTTAAATGTATTTGGCTAAGGTCTACGTAAACTTCAGACTTCAACTGTATGTCTGGAATTCAAAACCCTGCTGAAATGGTTAAGTAAAGAACCTCAGGACTTCCTAGTATAAAGGTACAAAGATTTCTCACTCTATACTATAGTTGAAGAGCACTGTTACCATTTTTTACAATCTACAATGTATTTGGTTAGTCGCTTAACTGCGACTCACCTTGTCGGAGGGAGTGAGCTTGGTCCAAGGTTTGTCTGCACGGCGGTCGTAGTCTTGAGTCGTGGTACACTCTACATACTCATGGAAACGCAGGATCTTCCTGGCCTGAAGCTCTGCTATGGTGGGCCTCTGGGACAGCTGGGAGGAGGTAGACAGAAAACACACTGAGTGACTGTCGAACTAAAATGATAAACTCTGGTTAGTTACATTTCAGTGTTTTATTTGTATATCTGTGTACGATTGCTTTGTTACCGGTGTGTGTGTATGCACGTTGGTGTACTGTATCTAAATGTGTTTCAATTCTGCAGTGTTTGTGTGTGTGTTAGGTGTGTGTGTGTGAGTGAGTGAGTAAGGCTAACCTTTCTGGTGAGTCTGCGTTTGATCTCGCTCCGCTCTGCCCTGATATCAGCTTCGTTCCTGGCTACAATAAGACAAGACATTCCATCCCATCAGAGACAGAACAATAACATGCCTCTAGTCAGAGAGAGAGAAAGAGAAAATAGTAGACTGGACCAGGGTCTATATTCACTAAGCCTATCAGAATAGGAGTGCTGATCTAGAATCTGTTTTTCCTTTTTAGATCATAATGAATATTATTATATTGTCAGGGGGGGACCTGATCCTAGACCAGCACTCCAGGCCATGAGCTTCTCCTGGCGTCTACACAGCACAGGAGTAACGGGAGTCGTTTTAATCAGTCTTTACCCTCTGGGACAAGGAAGTGCATTGTCTTAGATACACTGCAGTCTGAATATTATGGTGTCCTTTTACAGAGCTGTCTAAGGACAACGCTTTTAAGTAGTGCTTTCAGAGTCTTAAGATAACCAGAAGACAAACGTGAAAAACTTTACCTGCAGGCTACATGAGTGAAAATACCTTTTGGACAATATGATATCAAATTCTAAAAAGTGTTGGCACTACCGTTTTGGTGCCAATGCTAAACTCAAGAACAAACAAGTGCAATGGTCAAATTGCACCATGAATCAAGCCATCGCTTTTATTGTATGTAAGTACACGTACAGACCACAAGGGGGCATCTATAGGGCAGACAGACTAATGTATCGTAATCGATCGTTTTGGGTTACTAGTAAAACCAGAGAGATGCTTGTCTATCTTGAGGTGAAGGACATTAAAGCAACTGCGAGTGTAGATGAAGCATGAAGTTGATATTGACAAAAAATAAAAGTGACAGAGAAAGAGGGAAAGAGAGTTACCTGGAAGGATGTTTCTCTGCTCCAACTCCTCTGCTGTGGGTCTCTGACTCAACCTCCTGATTAGAGAAACACACAACACACGTTTAGGGTAGTGGAACATCACCCTCCCCAATTCACACTGATCTCTAGATGTAGTTACCTGTTGAGCGTGGTACCGATCTTGTTCTTGAGTGCCTCCCACTGCTCCCTGCTCTGCAAGCCGACTCCGTCTTGTACCGGTCCTCCCTCCCGCTCATCTCTCTCCTGCTGTCTCTCCAGCTTCAAAGCCAAGGTGTCCTTCCTTGTCACACGGCTGGCCAAGGCACCTGGGTGGTGCAGACAAACAGTTCCAGTAACATGGGACAATACCTTCGCTCTCCATCACATTTGAAAATTGTAAACTTCTCAGATTACACTTCTCATTTGGGTTAGCTTTACCTGCAAGTAGTAAAATATATGCAATGAAGGAAGAAAATAGAAAAACCGATTTGGAATTTCCCTTATTTATACTGTTTTTACTAATAACGAAAGGGCCTTCCTTGATAGTACTGTACTTACTTTGAGTTTGACTTCTGAGATTGAAATCAACACCAGACCCACGTGACATTATCACCAGACTTCAGATCTACTCACTAAATCAACACCAGATCCATGTGACATTATCACCAGACTTCAGATCTACTCACTAAATCAACACCAGACCCACGTGACATTATCACCAGACTTCAGATCTACTCACTAAATCAACACCAGACCCACGTGACATTATCACCAGACTTCAGATCTACTCACTAAATCAACACCAGATCCACGTGACATTATCACCAGACTTCAGATCTACTCACTAAATCAACACCAGATCCATGTGACATTATCACCAGACTTCAGATCTACTCACTAAATCAACACCAGACCCACGTGACATTATCACCAGACTTCAGATCTACTCACTAAATCAACACCAGATCCATGTGACATTATCACCAGACTTCAGATCTACTCACTAAATCAACACCAGATCCATGTGACATTATCACCAGACTTCAGATCTACTCACTAAATCAACACCAGATCCACGTGACATTATCACCAGACTTCAGATCTACTCACTAAATCAACACCAGATCCATGTGACATTATCACCAGACTTCAGATCTACTCACTAAATCAACACCAGACCCACGTGACATTATCACCAGACTTCAGATCTACTCACTAAATCAACACCAGATCCATGTGACATTATCACCAGACTTCAGATCGACTCACTAAATCAACACCAGACCCACGTGACATTATCACCAGACTTCAGATCTACTCACTAAATCAACACCAGATCCACGTGACATTATCACCAGACTTCAGATCTACTCACTAAATCAACACCAGATCCATGTGACATTATCACCAGACTTCAGATCTACTCACTAAATCAACACCAGATCCATGTGACATTATCACCAGACTTCAGATCTACTCACTAAATCAACACCAGACCCACGTGACATTATCACCAGACTTCAGATCTACTCACTAAATCAACACCAGATCCATGTGACATTATCACCAGACTTCAGATCTACTCACTAAATCAACACCAGATCCATGTGACATTATCACCAGACTTCAGATCGACTCACTAAATCAACACCAGATCCATGTGACATTATCACCAGACTTCAGATCTACTCACTAAATCAACACCAGATCCATGTGACATTATCACCAGACTTCAGATCTACTCACTAAATCAACACCAGATCCATGTGACATTATCACCAGACTTCAGATCTACTCACTAAATCAACACCAGATCCACGTGACATTATCACCAGACTTCAGATCTACTCACTAAATCAACACCAGATCCATGTGACATTATCACCAGACTTCAGATCTACTCACTAAATCAACACCAGATCCACGTGACATTATCACCAGACTTCAGATCTACTCACTAAATCAACACCAGATCCATGTGACATTATCACCAGACTTCAGATCTACTTACTTGGCGGATCATCGTCCTCGTCTTCATCGTCATCTCTGTAGAGGATGGGCCCGTCAGAGTCTGTCTCCTCATCCTCCTCACTGCTGTCTCCGGGCCCCCGGCCCTCTGGGATTACACTGACCCTGGGATCAACCACCAGACCCCTCCTGCTCCTGGGCTCCAGCTCAGGCTGCCTGGGGGGCAGCATCCGTCTGGGATGAAGCTTCTCCAACTCCTCCTCAATGTCAAAGTCATCATCCTCAGGTCTGGAGAGAGAGGGAGAAATGTTAACAATTGAATCTGACTGTTGAATAGAGTGTGATCAAGTGGGTATGAAGTATGCATATACAGTTGAAGTCGGAAGTTTACATACACTTAGGTTGGAGTCATTAAAACTCGTTTTTCAACCACCACAAACTTCTTGTTAACAAACTATAGTTTTGGCAAGTTGGTTAGGACATCTACTTTGTGCATGACAAGTAATTTCTTCAACAATTGTTTACAGACAGATTATTTCACTTACAATTCACTGTATCACAATTCCAGTGGGTCTGAAGTTTACATACATTAAGTTGACTGTGCCTTTAAACAGCTTGGAAAATTCCAGAAAATTACGTAATGGCTTTAGAAGTTTCTGATAGGCTAATTGACATCATTTGAATCAGTTGGAGGTGTACCTGTGGATGTATTTCAAGGCCTACCTTCAAACTCAGAAGAAATAAGCTAAGACTTCAGAAAAATAAATTGTAGACCTCGACAAGTCTGGTTCATCCTTGGGAGCAATTTCCAAACACCTGAAGGTACCACGTTCATCTGTACAAACAATAGTATGCAAGTATAAACCCCATGGGACCACGCAGCCGTCATACCGCTCAGGAAGGAGACGCGTTCTGTCTCCTAGAGATGAACGTACTTTGGTGCGAAAAGTGCAAATCAATCCCAGAACAACAGCAAAGGACCTTGTGAAGATGCTGGAGGAAACAGGTACAAAAGTATCTATATCCAGAGTAAAACGAGTCCTATATAGACATAACCTGAAAGGCCGATCAGCAAGGAAGAAGCCACTGCTCCAAAACCACGATAAAAAAGCCAGACTACAGTGTGCAACTGCACATGGGGACAAAGATCGTACTTTTTGGAGAAATGTCCTCTGATCTGATGAAACAAAAATAGAACTCTTTGGCCATAATGACCATTGTTATGTTTGGAGGAAAAAGGGGGAGGCTTGCAAGCCGAAGAACATCATCCCAACTGTGAAGCACGGGGGATGGCAGCATCTTGTTGTGGGGGTGCTTTGCTGCAAGAGGGACTGGTGCACTTCACAAAATAGATGGCATCATGAGAAAGGAAAATTATGTGGATATATTGAAGCAACATCTCAAGACATCAGTCAGGAAGTTAAAGCTTGGTAGTAAATGGGTCTTCCAAATGGACAATGACCCCAAGCATACTTCCAAAGTTGTGGCAAAATGGATTAAGGACAACAAAGTCAAGGTATTGGAGTGGCCATCACAAAGCCCTGACCTCAATCCCATAGAAAATGTGTGGGCAGAACTGAAAAGGCGTGTGCGAGCAAGGAGGCCTACAAACCTGACTCAGTTACACCAGCTCTGTCAGGAGGAATGGGCCAAAATTCGCCCAACCTATTGTGGGAAGCTTGTGGAACGCGACCCAAAACGTTTGACCCAAGTTAAACAATTTAAAGGCAATGCTACCAAATACTAATTGAGTGTATGTAAAATTCTGACCCACTGGGAATGCGATGAAAGAAATAAAAGTTGAAATAAATCTCTACTATTATTCTGACATTTCACATTCTGAAAATAAAAGTGGTGATCCTAACTGACCTCAGACAGGGAATTTTTACTAGGATTAAATATCAGGAATTATGAATAACTGAGTTTAAATGTATTTGGCTAAGGTGTATGTACACTTCCGACTTCAACTGTACATGTCTTTTTCTATTGCAATGATCAGAGTCACATTTTCAGCTGAGCGTAAATATTGTTCCCGCTTGTACTGTGGTAATAGATATGCTGTGACAATATGGAAGTATGATGAAGTAGTGTACTCACAGTCTGAGGGGTTCTATGGTGACGGGTAGGGAGCGTCGGCCTCCAGGCTCAGTGAGGAACTCTGGGGGGGACTCAAACAGCATGGAGTGGGCTCTCTGGGACCCATCTGGGTTAGCCTGAGCCGGGCTGGGGGAGCACAGGGCCCGCTGGATCAGGATGTGAAGGGGGATGGCTGGGACTGAGGCTGGGGGGTGGCTGGGCGGCTCTGTGGTGGGGCTGGGAGGGTCCTTCTGAGGGAAGGGGAGTGGGTCCGGGAGGGGGGCGGAGGCAGGGTTGGGGAGCGGTAAGTGGGGGTGGGAACTGGGAGTGGACGTGGGTATATGGGACAGAGGTCGGGGTGCTGGTGCAGGGTCAGAGGTGGGTAGTTGGAATCCTACTGCCCTGAGGGTGTCCCTGGTGTCGTCTCGGTCTGTGCTGGGGGGTACGGAGACAGTAGGTATGGGGACTGGGACAGGGACAGAACCAGAGGGGCCCGAGGTCTCTGGCTCAGGGGACGGGTCGCCAGAGTGGTGCTTGGTGACGGGGGTCATCCTCTTGGGCGGAGTGGGAGGAGAGCGCCTGGTGGGGGCAGGAACAACGATGATACCACTGCCAGCCTGAGAGAGTTCCGCTATGGAACAAAACACACAACAGAATGAATAGTAGTCATTTACAAGTACTGACATGCAGTAGACACAGAACAGAACTGACAGAGAAAGAGAGTGTTATTAATCTGAAATAGAAAAGGCATCACATTCACACTCAAGCAACCTGGTTAAAGGATTAACATGACTTGTTTAGTTTCATGAAGGCACAATGCACGATTTACCAGTGGATGGATGGAACATATTTAAAAAGCATGATATCAGGCCTGGACATTAGCAAAATGGTACACATCTAACCCTACGGTTTAGATGGAAATCATCCACAGCAGTATTCAAGCCTGACTCATTTGAAAACAACCAGAAAAGCATTTTATTAGTCCGAATCCATTATTTTGAAGTCATTTCACACGTCTCCGCAGTCTCTCTTGACCTTTCACCTTTCATCGAAGTCAAAGATTACACAACTAACAAGCTGGGGCACACTGCCTGGCAGTTATCTTAACTTCCATGCATTGTTTTCATTCCAGCCAAGTCAAGTTAGTTCAGTCAGTTCAGCCACAACTCAATCCGACATGCAATGAATGAAGTAGTAGGGGACCATCGATCTATGCTGGTGGTGCTTCACACCATGGGCAGAATGGGGAACAGTTATCCAGTTGTTATAGACACCGGTTGGGCATTAGACTTGGTGGTGTGGAGCGGTTATGGTTATTCAGAAGGACAGCGTCACACCATGGCAGGCTTGGGTTGTGCCCCACAGGACAGGGTACCTGAGCAGGCTTGTTCAGCCCGTCGGCGGTGGAGGTAGGTGGGCAGGGAAAGGTACAGGCTCAGCTCCCCCTGCCTTCTCCAGCTAGTACAGTAGTGATGAGGAAGGGGACCTTGGACCCTGGAGGCCCTGTTCAATGTGGACACTGACAGAGATGAGGGAGGTCAAGGCCTTCAGCAGGCTGCTTGAAGGTGCGGGACACTGAATAACTGGTCACTGTTGCCCAGCTAGGCAGATCAATTAATATCTAAACTAATATCTTACTAAATCCAATATTTAGCCTCTAAGGATAGAAAGCTGACAGATAAATACATGATTGTCTGGTGAGGATGTAGACCTATTGTATGTACATATTGTGATGATACATAAACCACTGTTCTCCAACAGAGAGAATGGATGTTTGCAATATGACCAATGACAGGGTTATATACACTGAGTGTACAAAACATTAGGAACACCTTCCTAATATTGAGTTGCACCCCCCTTTTCCCTCAGAACAGCCTCAATTCGTAGGGGCTTGGGCTCTGCAAAATGTCGAAAGCATGCCACAGGGACACTGGCCCATGTTGACTCCAACACTTCCCACAGTTGTGTCAAGTTGGCTGGATATCCTTTGGGTGGTGGACCATTCTTGATACACACGGGAAACTGTTGAGTGTGAAAAACCTTGCAGTGTTGCAGCTCTTGACACACTCAAAAACCATTTCCCCTGGCACCTACTACCATAACCTGTTCAAAAGGCACTTAAATCTGTTGTCTTGCCCATTCACCCTCAATGGCACACATACATAATCCATGTCTCAATTGTCCCAAAGCTTAAACATCATTACTTAACCCGTCTCCTCCCCTTGATTTACACTCATTGAAGTGGATTTAACATGTGACATCAATAAGGGATCATAGCATTCACCTGGTCAGTCTATGTCATGGAAAGAGCAGGTGTTCCTAATGTTTTGTACACTGTGTGTGTATATGATATAGCCACTGACCCCTGGGATTAGCCAGGAGGCATGGAGGGAAAATAACAGCAGCTGCAGGACTTAAGACTTGCTGAGTGGGAAGAACTGAACCGTGAGGTGTGTGTCAGTGTGTCACTGTAGCAGCCAATCAGAATACAGACTCTGAAAGCCTATCAGAGAGGAGATCCAAATGATGAATACTATCCTTTCCGCAGTACACAACTTTATGTTCAGCAGATGTCCGCTGTATGAATGTTGAGTGAGTGTGAAATGGAGTAACGCATCTATGAGGACCACACCTTCAGAATGGCATAGGAATTTTCTAATTGCGTCACAACAACTGTTACTATATTGACTGTTGGGATGGGCTCCGACCTAGGGCAGCTGCAGCATGCTGGGTCAGAAGACACAGAACACTGAGGCAGCCAATCAGAGCACTGGACGCTCCGGAGTCACTCCCAGCCTGTCGGAGGAGTGCCAGTGCGGCAATGTGTGTGCGTATGTTGTGCTTGCATAAACGCGGCAAAGACAAACCCTTGCCTGCCCCTCTCTTTGGAGACTGTCTCGATGTACACTGAAAATGCAGACTAGGGCCTTTTCTCGTTTGGGCAAAAGTCTGTCCTCCGCCCTCCCTTCTCAGTGAGCCGGAAACTGATGAGTGGTTGAGGAGTGTGTCAAATTGCTAATAGGCAAACGGAAGATGGTTCTCCCCTCCTCGATAGCCTCCTTTTGGCGAGGAAGCACAAGTGTCTCCTACCGGAGCACTTTGCGGCAGAGTTTTGAAATCTGTCACACCCCCTTTGAATCAGCTGTTGTTTTCTTGAAGGAGAAAATTATGCAAACATTTAAAAACAATATGCTACTGAAAATGTCTTGCACAACTAACTTAATTTGTTTTATCACTTCGCACTAATTTTGGGATCCACCTCTGTAAACGTAATTTGCCTGATGACGAGTGAGTGGAGAAGGCGAGTCACTTCATACAAGAGCATTTTCATCCACATTCCCTCTCCTCGATTACCTTTGACCTTTTTCAAAAGGAGGACGACAGACGAGAGGACGCAGGATTTGAGCAAATCCAGGAGAAAAGGCCTAGGTACTGTATAGAACAACACCCTGCGTTTCAGTACGCATCGAGACTAACCATTATACAGAAAAAGACACTTAAAAACAACAGTCTCATTGCTTTGGGTTCAAAAAGGTCAAACATAATTGTAACACTTTACTTGAAGGGTACGGGACTTAACTCATCCATAAACCCACGTAGTACAATTAAACGCAGTACATTATGGAGTGAAACAGCAGTACAAACAGGGAGCAGAGGCAGGGTAAACTCACCAAGCAGAGGCAGGGTAAACTCACCAAGCAGAGCAGGGTTGCTGTTGCGGTTGGTGGGTTTGGGTGGGGGTACAGGTGGCTGCTTGGCATGGGGGGGTACGGGGGGAGGAGTGGCCGATTCCCCCGTGGTGGAGGAGGGGGGTACCTGGATGGACCGTACAGGGGGGATAGGGTTGGAGTGGGTGGGAGGAGGGTCATCACTGATGACCAGGGAGACAGTCCTGGTGGGCTTGGCCACCGCTACAGCAGGGGAGATAGAGGAGGAGGGTGGGGTGGAGGTCTGGACAGGCTCCGTGGAGGTGGTGATAGTGGGGTGGCTCTTAGGAGGGAGCATGGCCTGTTTGGTAGGAGGCGGCTCTCTACGGGAGGAGTCACGGGTGGAGTCAGGATCTGGGGTGTGGCCAGGGGCGAAGCGGACACCAGTGGACTCTACAGACAGGAACAGGACACACACAGAGAGAGGTCAGGAGGACAAAAGGAGTTTCTATTTCCCCTGGTCCCGGGGCTCAAAGTGCAACCACAACAAGCATACTGTTACTGTACAGTGCTAAGCACATAGAACACAGAGCGGAGATAAGCTGCAACTCAACGTTGGACAATAAGCAGCTTTTTAACAGATTAACTAAAGACGGATTCTGGTCAGGTCCATACACACTTCACAGGGGTGAGAACAAGGAGATTCACAGAGTTACCAGATATACATAACCGAATCTCCTAGACACTCAACTAGCAGACAGTAACACACTGCACTTGCAAAGTGCCCAATAAACTGGGTGGAACTTGAGAGCAACCTTCAGACGTACATGTAAATGCATTGAATTTTACGTCACAGGCTGTTTTTTACCTGCTCGTCCGCGGGTCTCCCCTACTTTGGTCTCCTCAGATGGCATGTACCTGGGCAGGGTGCTCCCGCGGTAAGCCTCAGAGGCAGGGCGGACCCTGCTACGGAGGTCCTCTGAGGAGGTCTTCTGGAGACTCTGCCTTAGCTCCATCTCAGAGTGAAGTCTGACCACAGGATGACCCTCTTCTATAGGTCTCAAGAGGGTCTCTGGTTTAGCAGCCCTAGGAGGACTCCTCCTCCTATCCCTCTCCTCCCCTCTTTTTTCCCCATCATCTCTGCGATCACGATCATCTCTCCTTTCGTCTGACTTTTCACAAATTATTATCTTGTACCGGTCGTCTTTTCTTTCCCGGTCATCTCTCCTGTCATCCCTCTTCTCTCGATCATCTCTCTTCACGTCTCTCCTGTCGTCTCTTTTCTCACTATCATCTCTTCTCTCGTTTCCCTCTCTTCTGTCATATTTTTCTCCTCTCTTCTCCTTGTCCTCCTTCTCCCCCTCTCGATCATCTCTGTCCCTCCTTTCCCTCTCCTCTCTCCGGTCTCTCTTTTCCCTGTTGTCGCTTTCCTCCCTCTCCCGCCGATCTTCCCTGTCTCTCACCTCCCTCTCCCACCGATCCTTTCTTTCTCTCTCCTCCCTCTCATCACGAGGATCTCTCCTCTCCTCTCTCTTGTTCTCTTTCCCGTTTCTCCTCTCCTCTCTCTTGTCCTCCTTCCCGTCTCTCCTCTCCTCTCTCTTGTCCTCCTTCCCGTCTCTCCTCTCCTCTCTCTTGTCCTCCTTCCCGTTTCTCCTCTCCTCTCTCTTGTCCTCCTTCCCGTCTCTCCTCTCCTCTCTCTTGTCCTCCTTCCCGTCTCTCCTCTCCTCTCGCTTGTCCTCTTTCCCGTCTCTCCTCTCCTCTCGCTTGTCCTCTTTCCCGTCTCTCCTCTCCTCTCTCTTGTCCTCTTTATCCTCTTTCCGTTGCCTCCCCTCCTCCGGAGCAGGTCCCCTCGGTAGTGACCCTCCTCTCCTCTCTGACACGTCAGACGGCACTCTACTCCGTCTCTCCAGATCTATGGCCGATAGCCTGGCATGTGAGTCTACGTCCAGTGGGGCTCGGTTGGAGCGCGAGGCGTCAGAGGGCACCCGGCTCCTGCTCCGGGGGTCGTCTGAAGGGACGCTGCCCCGCCGTGGGTCCTCTCCCTGGGGTAGCCAGGTGGGGTTGAGCCCTGGGCCTGCCTCCCCCCGGGACATCTTGATCCCTGACTTTGAGACCTGGTCAACATCCATAGGTACTGGCTGGCCATTCTTCACCACCGGACCTTTGGAATGGTTCACATCGTTGCCCTCTGTCACACAGAAATACATTCTGATAAGGAATTTGAGGTCAGCAAAGATATTCTCTACAACTCAGCATTCTCTAAAAGTGTTACCCTACTATTAGTTTTGTTTCCCATTGATAAATTATAGGCTACTAGTATCTATGTAGGTCTTTGTCTACTCCACTATGATCAGGGCCCGTATCCACAAAGCATCTATGAGTAGGTGTGCTGATCTAGGATCTGTCCATGTAATCTTTTTTTATTATGATCAAAAGGCCTGATCCTAGACCAGCACTCCTACTGACAGGCTTTGTGGACACGGGCACTAGTCTGCATACCATTCTCTGGGAGTTCTTTCAGCACTCCTCTGTCAATCAGCTCCTGACGAGGTCTCCTTACTGAGATCTTCCTCTCCAACACTGAAAGTAAACAAATATGTTTAATTTCCCCGTAACAGAGGTGGCTTGATGAGTAACCTTGTCTGAGACGATGAAGACTTAAGCTCTCTTAAAGGTAACGTCTAGGCTTTAGCTCATCGGGCTAGCACAGTCTTGTTCAGAATCAGCAAGATATAAGAAAACGTTAAACTTCAACACGTCCTTACAGTGATGTACAATCCATCCATCAATTTGACTACTTCTAAAGGGGATGTACCTATTGAGGTTTCCAGAAACGTCTCACTGCTCTTCTTCTTCCTCCACTTCCAGGGCTTGAACATATTGCCGAAGCTGGAGAACTTGCCCTTGCGTTTGGAGGGAGGGGTTCCGCCTGATGAGTTCCCCCCCTCGCTCCCTGTCGTACTCTGCTGCAAGTCCACCTCATCATCTGGAGAGGGAGAAGTGAGTGGCATGACACGTATTACAAGACAGAAAATGAAGGCATGGGGAAAGAAAATGATAAAATAGGCCTACTGAATGTGCTGCCCTATTCGTAAAAAAGGGATACATTTCCTCTATAGACTAGGCCCTAACTAACTCTACAGTATGTCTCCAACAGTAGTGTTACAGAAGTTGGTATTTTATTAGGATCCCGATTAGCTGTTGCGAACGCATCAGCTACTCTTCCTGGGGTCCACACAAAACATGACATTAATAGACAAGGACAGATCAAAGACAGAACTACATCAATTTAAAAAAGGAACACGTAGCCTACATATCAATAAATACACAAACTAACTTGGCCAAATAGAGGAGAGGCGTTGTGCTGTGAGGTGTTGCTTTATCTGGTTTTTTAAACCAGATTTGCTGTTTATTTGAGCAATATGAGATGGAAGGGAGTTCCATGTGATAACAGCTCTATATAATACTGTATGCTTTCTTGAAAATATTTCTGGATTTGGGGACTATGAAAAGACCCCTGGTGGCATGTCTGGTGGGGTAAGTGTGTGTCAGAGCTCTGTGTAAGTTGACTATGCAAACAATTTGGAATTGAACACATTAATGTTTCTTATAAAAAGAAGTGATGCAGTCAGTCTCTCCTCAACTCTTAGCCAAGAGAGACTGGCATGCATAGCATTTATATCAGCCCTCTGATTACAATGAAGAAAAAGACGTGCCGCTCTGTTTTGGGCCAGCTGCAGCTTAACTAGGTCTCTCCTTGCAGCACTCGACAGGACAAAACTAGAGCCTGTAGGACTATGAACTAGGCTTGAGCTAGTTGGTTCTACATTCCAGCGCCATCTTAGAGTACAGAGTGTGTGTCTTACTAGACCACAGTACAGACTGAGCGAGGCTTAAAGCTGAAGGCTGGTCTGAATTCCACTCTTATTGGCTGTTGAGTTGTACACGCTGGCAGAAATTCTTATGTAGGTAAGTTGATAAGTGCAGCAGCCAAATACGTATTAACACAAGAGTTCAACATCGAACTGAGTGGGAAAGTTTCAAAACTGTTTCAATACAAACATAAGCCCATCATAGTCAATGGTAAACACATAATTACCATAGAAACTGCATTTAAAGAGCAGAATAAACAACACACGTTTGAGAGGAGAGGGTTAGGTTACTCTCCCAGAAACAATGACTCATAACTGCTCTCCAGCTGATAACATCACCTGCTGTTGCAAATCATGTAACAGATCCAGGAAGACTGGGTGTGAAATATCCACCCATTCTTAGGTGATGAGTCGTCCTTGCACACACTCGTTGCACAAGAGGACGATGTTTAGGACACAGCAGGCTGATGGTTGACTGACAATCAAATGCACTACCTAAGGAACCAGCCAGGAAGCTTTGAATAGCATGAGGTTCCTACACAACCAGTTCACATTGAGTTCTATATAAAAACACCAGACATCTGTTACAGTCATCTGTGTTATATTGCTGAGGTCACACCAATCCAGTTTATGGGTCACACTTTAGGGCAGAGCCAATTTGCAACTTCATCCCCCTTCCATCTCTCCCTCACCCCCTTCTATTCTGACTCTTACCAGGCACCCTGGCATGCGAAAGAGGGATGAAAGGTAAGTGGAAAGCAACAGATCAAATTCACTCAATTGGCAATTTGACAGATTCAAAAAGAGCTAGAGGAAGAGAGAATGCATATCGTGCCCTCAGGTAAAATAACAATTCTGTCCACGCTCAGCGGTTTTGACAGACTAAATAGTAGGAATAGATAAAATAATGCTAAAAACAGGATAGAGAATAATGTTATAAAAGACTAGTAGAGAGAGATGGCAAAAATATAGAGGTTGGGAGACAAGACATAGCAAGTCAAGAGATACATTCCAAGATGGCGTAGCAGTAGGACGTGTGTGTTTGTCTTTGTCTTATCCTGTGTAAATAGATGCCTTTTTTCATATACATCTTAATCTCACTTTCTATCTACGAACTAAATATACTTTCCTGCAACCCGCCTCACCCAATGTGGTACGGATCTGCTATTTTTTAGACCTTATAACTGGAACCTCCATCTGAAGCTAGCCAGCTAACTAGCTACTAGTCTTTGTTAGCCAAGGCTAGCAGTCTTCACCTTTAGCTCGGTCACCAGCCAGCCTTAGCTCGGACAATACCTGCCAGTCTGCACAGTGAGATATCAACCCAGAGCATATCGGATTGCTCCTCTCTACCACATCACCAGATTCCTGCCGCTCTGGATCATTACACCGGATCATCGCAGCTAGCTAGCTGCAAACGAGTGGCTACTGTTAGCTAACGCCTCTGTCTTGAAGTAAGCATGAGCTAGCCTCGAGCTAGGCCCATATACCAGCTAATTATAGGGCTACAATACATCTTTTGCCAATTGGCCTGGACCCTTTATTGTTGACACAGAGCCCTGTCGATCCATCACGACTGGACTGCCGACATGATCGCCCGATGTGGTCTCAACAGGCTATTCTGTTATGATGTCGCCGAAGAACCATCTGCTATCCCCGGCCCGCTAGCTTTCAGGAACGCTGTGTCCCCTGCTCGCCTAGCGTAGTAGTGACGACTGAACGGCACCCTGACTCAACTACTGCTGCTCTTTTGACCCTATGATCACTCGGCTACATAGCTGATGCCCCCTGGACAGTTTCAATAACACGGTACCTCATTTTGTTTACCTGTCGGCCTCAGCCTCAGTTCCTGTATGTACCTAACTGACCCACTGTGCCATTTACACGTTGTTGTCTTAGCTCTCCTGATCAAGACCTGTGATTGCTTTATGCCTCTCTCTGTCAATATGCCTTGTCTACTGCTATCTTGGCTAGTTCTTATTGTTTTATTTCCCTGTAGAGCCCTCAGTCCCACTCAATATGCATTAGATAACTCTTTTGTCCCATCCCACACACATGTGGAGACCTCACCTGTCTTAACTGGTGACTCCAGAGAAGAAACCGCTCATCGTCACTCAACGCCTAGGTATACCTCCACTGTACTCACATTCTACCATACCCTTGTCTGTACATTATGCCCTGAATCTATTCCACCACACCCAGAAATCTGCTCCTTTTATTCACTGCTCCCAACGCACTAGACGACCAGTTCTTATAGCCTTTAGCCGTACCCTCATCCTACTCCTCCTCTGTTCCTCAAGGTGATGTAGAGGTGAACCCAGGCACTGAAGCCCCCCAGTTCCACTCCTATTCCCCAGGCGCTCTCATTTGTGGACTTCTGTAACAGTAAAAGCCTTGGTTTCATGCATGTTTTCATCAGAAGCCTCCTCCCTAAGTTTGTTTTATTCACTGCTTTAGCACACTCCGCCAACCCTGATGTCCTAGCCATGTATGAATCCTGGCTTAGGATAGCCACCAAAAATGGCCATCCCAGCTACAACATTTTCCGCCAAGATAGAACTGCCAAAGGGGGTGGAGTTGCAATCTACCGCAGAGATAGTCTGCAGAGTTCTGTCATACTATCCAGGTCTGTGCCCAAATAGTTCGAGCTTATACTTAAAAAAAAAAATCCACCTTTCCAGAAATAAGTGTCACTGTTGCCACTTGATATAGACCCCCCTCAGCCCCCAGCTGTGCCCTGGACACCATATGTGAATTAATTATTTATCTTCAGAGTTTGTACTGTTAGGTGACCTAAACTGGGATATGCTTAACACACCGGGCGTCCTACAATCTAAGCTAGATCGCCTCAATCTCACACAAATTATCAAGGAACCTACCAGGTACAACCCTAAATTCGTAAACACGGGATATCATAGATATCATCCGGACCAACCTGCCCTCTAAATACACCTCTGCTGTCTTCAACCAGGATCTCAGCGATCACTGCCTCATTGCCTGTGTCCGTAATGGGTCCGCGGTCAAACGACCCCCCTCCATCACTGTCAAACGCTTCCTAACACACTTCAGCGAGCAGGCCTTTCTAATCGACCTGGCCCGGGTATCCTGGAAGGATATTGACCTCATTCCGTCAGTAGAGGATGCCTGGTTATTCTTTAAAAGTGCTTTCCTCACCATCTTAAATAAGCATGCCCCATTCAAAAATGTTGAACTAAGAACAGATATAGCCCTTGGTTCACTTCAGACTTGACTGCCCTTGACCAGCACAAAAACATCCTGTGGCGTACTGCATTAGCATTGAATAGCCCCCGCAATATCCAACTTTTCAGGGAAGTTTGGAACCAATATACACATGCAGTTTGAAAAAGCTAGCCTTTGCTTTCCTAAGAGAAATTTTCATCCTGTAGCACAAACTCCAAAAAGATCTGGGACTCTAAAGTCAATGGAGAATAAGAGCACCTCCTCCCAGACGCCCACTGCACTGAGGCTAGGAAACACTATCACCACCGATAAATCTACGATAATTGAGAATTTCAATAAGCATTTTTCTACAGCTGGCCATGCTTTCCACCTGTCTACCCCAGCCAACAGCTCTGCACCCCCCCACAGCAACTTCCCAAACCTCGCCCACTTCTCCTTCACCCAAATCCAGATAGCGGATGTTCTGAAAGAGCTGCAAAATCTGGACCCCTACAAATCAGCTGGGCAAGACAATCTGGACCCTCCCTAAAATGATCTGCCGCACTTGTTGCAACCCCTATTACTAGCCTGTTCAACCTCTCATATAGTCTGAGATCCCTAAAGATTGGAAAGCTGCCGCGGTCATCCCCCTCTTCAAATGGGGGAGACACTCGAGCCAAACTGTTACAGATCAACCTACCCTATCCTACCCTGCCTTTCTAAAGTCTTCGAAAGCCAAGTTAACCTGTTTGGGATAGGGGTCAGTATTTTCACGGCCGGATAAAAAAAACGTACCCGATTTAATCTGGTTACTACTCTTGCCCAGAAACTAGAATATGCATATAATTAGTAGATTTGGATATAAAACACTCTAAAGTTCTAAAACTGTTTTAATGGTGTCTGTGAGTATAACAGAACTCATATGGCAGGCCAAAAGCTGAGAAGATTCCATATAGGAAGTGCCCTGTCTGACAATTTGTCGTCCTTCTGTAGCATCTCTATTGAAAATACAGCATCTGTGCTGTAACGTGACATTTTCTAAGGCTTCCATTGGCTCTCAGAAGGCGCCAGAAAGTGTAATGGGGTGTCTGCAGTCTCTGGGCAAAGTACAGCAGCTCTGTTTGTGAGTGGTCAGGCTGGGAACAGTGAATGAATACAACGTCGCCCGGTTGGAATATTATCGCTATTTTACGAGAAAAATAGCATAAAAATTGATTTTAAACAGCGTTTGACATGCTTCTAAGTACAGTAATGGAATATTTAGAATTTTTTTGTCACGAAATGCGCTCGCGCGTCACCCTTCGGATTGTGACCAGAACGCACGAACAAAACGGAGCTATTTGAATATAACTATGGATTATTTGGAACCAAAAAAACATTTGTTGTTGAAGTAGAAGTCCTGGGAGTGCATTCTGACGAAGAACAGCAAAGGTAATCCAATTTTTCTTATAGTAAATCTGAGTTTGGTGAGGGACAAACTTGGTGGGTGTCAAATTAGCTAGCCATGATGGCCGGGCTATGTACTCAGAATATTGCAAAATGTGCTTTCACCGAAAAGCTATTTTAAAATCTGACATAAAGGAGTTCTGTATCTAAAATTCTTAAAATAATTGTTATGTTTTGTGTGAACATTTATCATGAGTAATTTAGTAAATTCACCGGAAGTTTGCGGTGGGTATGCTAGTTCTGAACATCACATGCTAATGTAAAAAGCTGGTTTTTGATAGAAATATGAACTTGATTGAACAAAACATGCATGTATTGTATAACATAATGTCCTAGGAGTGTCATCTGATGAAGATCAAAGGTTAGTGCTGCAATTAGCTGTGGTTTTGGTTTTTGTGACATATATGCTTGCTTTGAAAATGGCTGTGTGATTATTTTTGGCAGGGTACTCTCCTGACAATCTAATGTTTTGCTTTCACTGTAAAGCCTTTTTGAAAACGGACAATGTGGTTAGATTATTAACGAGAGTCTTGTCTTTAAAATGGTGTAAAATAGTCATATGTTTGAGAAATTGAAGTTATAGCATTTTTGAGGTATTTGTATTTTGCGCCACACTCTACCATTAGATATTGGTGAGGAGTTCCGCTAGCGGAACGTTTGTCCCTAAAAGGTTAAACAGATCACCGACCATTTCAAATCCCACCGTAGCTTCTCCCCTATGCAATCTGGTTTCCGAGCTGGTCATGGGTGCACCTCAGCCACGCTCAAGGTCCTAAACAATATCATAACCGCCACCGATAAAAGAAGGTACTGTGCAGCCATCTTCATCGACCTGGCCAAGGCTTTCGACTCGGTCAATCACCGCATTCTTATTGGCTGACACAACAACCTTGGTTTCTCAAATGACTGCCTCACCTGGTTCAACAACTACTTCTCAGATAGAGTTCAGTGTGTCAAATCGGAGGGCCTGTTGTCCGGACTCTTTTCTCTGTATATATCAATGATGTCGCTCTTGCTGCAGGTGATTCTTTGATCCACCTCTACGCAGACAACACCATTCTGTATACTTCTGGCCCTTCTTTGGACACTGTTAACTAACCTCAAGACGAGCTTCAATGCCATACAATTCTCCTTCCGTTGCCTCCAACTGCTCTTAAATGGAAGTAAAACTAAATGCATGCTCTTCAACAGATCGCTGCCTGCACCTGCCCGCCCGACTAGCATCACCACTCTGGAGGGTTCTGACTTAGAATATGTGGATAACAACAAATACCTAGGTGTCTGGTTAGACTGTAAACTCTTCTTCCAGACTCACATTAAGCATCTCCAATCCTAAATTAAATCTAGAATCGGCTTCCTATTTCGCAACAAAGCCTCCTTCACTTATGCTGCCAAACATATCCTCGTAAAACTGACTATCCTATCGATCCTTGACTTCGGTGACACTCTACTCAGCAAATTGGATGTCGTCTATCACAGTGCCATCCGTTTTGTCACCAAAGCCCCATATTCTACCCACCACTGCGACCTGTATGCTCTCGTTGGCTGGCCCTTGCTTCATATTCGTCACCAAACCCACTGGCTCCAGGTCATCTAAGTATTTCCTAGGTAAAGCCCTGCCTTCTCAGCTCACTGGTCACCATAGCAACACCCACCGGTAGCACACGCTCCAGCAGGTATATTTCACTGGTCATCCCCAAAGCCAACACTTCCTTTGGCCACCTTTTCTTCCAGTTCTCTGCTGCCAATAACTAGAACAAATTGCAAAAATCATTGAAGCTGGAGACGTATATCTCCCTCTCTAACTTTAAGCATCAGCTGTCAGAGCAGCTTACCGATCATTGCACCTGTACACAGCCAATTACCTCATCCCCGTTTTTTTTTCTCCCTCCTTTGCACCACAGTATCTCTACTTGCACATCATCTTCTGCACATCACTCCAGCACTAATGCTAAATTGTAATTATTTCACCACTATGGCCTATTTATTGCCTTACCTCCCTAATCTTACTACATTTGCACAACACTTTATATAGATTTTTCTATTGTGTTATTGACTGTACGTTTGCTTATTCCATGTGTAACTCTGTTTGTGCAGCACTGCTTTGCTTTATCTTGGCCAGGTCGCAGTTGTAAATGATAACTTGTTCTCGACTGGCCTTACTGGTTAAATAAAGGTGAAATAAAAAATGTAAAAAAGTGGTGCGAGACGGGGCCAAGATTCAGGACGGGAAGATGGGGGTGCTGGCGCCAGTTTCACCTCAATTCCACAGAACAGGTTGAGAGAGACAGAAAGAGACAGAGAAGCCAGTCAATGCCAGCAAAAACAAAACATATTCAAACCAGAGCATTGAGTTCAGTTGTTTTGGCTGTAGCCTCTAGCCCAGGGGTTCTCAAACTTTTTTGCCTACGACCCCATTTTGTTATCTGAAAATTCTCACAACCCCAATCATGAAAAAAAATATATATTTAATTAACAGACAATGTTTACTTTATTGTTTGGGGCTATGGTGGTTAATTGAAAACATTGTAGCAGTATTTCTGATTGCCTTCTCAACTCACCATCACACGGTGGTGTAAAGTACTTTTACTTTTAGTTCACTACATTACTAAGGAAAATATACTGTACTCCATACATTTCCCCAGACACCCAAAAGTACTCGTTACGTTTCAAAAGCTTAGCAGGACAGGAAAATGGTCCAATTCACACACTTATCAACAGAATATTCCTGGTCATCCCTACTGCCTCTGATCTGGCGGACTCAGTAAACACAAATTCTTCCTTGGTAAATGATGTCTGAGTGTTGGAGTGTAGCCTCTGGCTATCCGTCAGCAGCTGTTCGATTTCACTTAACGGCATGTCAACTGAGCCAGGCTCACAGTCAAACAGATTGGGAAGTAGGTCCCAAAGTGCACTTCCAAGCGTTGGAGGTGATTAGTCATCACTCGTGTGGGATACTTACAGATGCTGTTTTCTGTTAGAAACATGCACAGTCGAGGGAAGGGGGCATGGTTGGCTTTTGAAATACTCTCACCAATAATAAGTATTTCCTCTGAAACCACTGATTCAGTCACTCATCTGTAGAATGTTTTTGTATTTCCCTTGTATGCTTGCGTTCAGTTTTCTAAATATGTCTGTTACATAGGCAAGGAGACACATTTTCTTTTCATTAGACAGAAAGTCAACAAAGTCAGTTTTATTTTTACATCTCTCTCTCAGTCCTAGGACCATGCCTCAGGACTACCTAGCCTGATGGCTGTCCCCAGTCCACCTGGCCGTGCTACTGCTCCATAATCAACTGTTCTGCCTGCGGCTATGGAATCCTGACCTGTTCACCGGACGTGCTACCTGTCCCAGACCTGCTGTTTTCAACTCTCTAGAGACAGCAGGAGCGGTAGAGGTACTCTGAATGATCAGCTATGAAAAGCCAACTGACATTTACTCCTGAGGTGCTGACCTGTTGCATGTTCTGTTATAATCTCCACCCGGCACAGCCAGAAGAGGACTGGCCACCCCTCACAGCCTGGTTCCTCTCTAGGTTTCTTCCTAGGTTCTGGCCTTTCTAGGGAGTTTTTCCTAGCCACCATGCTTCTACACCTGCATTGCTTGCCGTTTGGGGTTTTAAGCTGGGTTTCTGTACACTTTGAGATATCAGCTGATGTAAGAAGGGCTTTATAAATACATTTCATCATTGTCATGAGCTGATTCCATATGTCCAGATATACTGAACCAAAATATAAAATGCAACATTCAACTATTTCAAAGATTTACTGAAATCAGGAAATCAGTAAACTGAAATATATACATTTCGGGCCTAATCTATGGATTTCACATGACTGGGAATACAGATATACACCTGTTGGTCACAGATACCTTAAAAAAAAGGGCATCAGAATCTCGTCACGTTATTTCTGCGCATTCAAATTGTCATAGATAAAATGTAATTGTGTTCATTGTACGTAGCTTATGCCTGCCCATACCATAACCCCACTGCCACTCTGTTCGCAACATTGACCTCAGCAAACCACTCGCACACACACCACCATACAAGCGGTCTGCGGTTGTGAGGCTGGTTGGACGTAGTGCCAAATTCTCTAAAACGAAGTTGGAGGCGGCTTATGGTAGAGAAATGAACATTCAATTCTCTGGCAATAGCTCTGGTGGACATTCCTCCAGTCAGCATGCCAATTGGTGCACCTGTGTAATGATCATGCTGTTTAATCAGCTTCTTGATATGCCACACCTCTCAGGTGGATGGATTATCTTGGCAAAGGAGAAACGCTCTAACAGGGACGTAAACAAATTGGTGCACAAAATGTGAGAGAAATAAGCTTTTTGTGCGTATGAAAAATGTATTTTATTTCAGCTCATGAAACATGCGACCAATACTTTACTTGTTGCATTTATATTTTTGTTGAGTGTACCTTTGCGAACAGGCATGCGCACAGTGGATGTAGTTTACAATCAAAGTTAACTGCTGCAGTATATCTGAGTTATGTGCTCAGCTCTTTTGCAACCAGTTGCTGTCAGTGGCAAAGGGAAGCACATTCACGGCCTGCCCGCCATAGATGAAGACCCATCTGTGCAAAAGCCAACCATTCGATCCCATATGGAATCTGTTTTTCGTCAATATAGCCATGCAGCACACTTAACATCTCCTGTGCAGTTTCATGCTCGGAATCATGAGACAGAGAATATGTCCTCGTGAATATTATCCCCCAACACGTATAGCAAACAAAAATGCAATGCATGGGCTAGTGGTCGACTGATTATGATTTTTCAACGCCAATACCAATTATTGGAGGACCAAAAAAGCCGATACCGATTAATATATGACAATTACAACAATACTGAATGAAAAATGAACATTTATTTTAACTTAATATAATACATAAATAAAATCAATTAAGCCTCAAATAAATAATGAAACGTTAAATTTGGTTTAAATAATGCAAAAACACAGTGTTGGAGAAGAAAGTAAAAGTGCAATATGTGCCATGTAAAAAAGCTACCGTTTAAGTTCCTTGCTCAGAACATGAACATATGCAAGCTGGTGGTTCCTTTAGACATGAGTCTGCAATATTCCCAGTTAAGAAGTTTTAGGTTGTAGTTATTATAGGACCATTTCTCTCTATACCATTTGTGTTTCATATACCTTTGACTATTGGATGTTCTTATAGGCACTTTAATATTGCCAGCCTAATCTCGGGAGTTGAATAGCTTGAAGTCATAAACAGCGCTGTGCTTCAAGCATTGCTAAGAGCTGCTGTTTGAATGAATGCTTACGAGCCTGCTGCTGCCTACCACCGCTCAGTCAGACTGCTCTATCAAATCATATACTTAATTATAATAAACACAGAAATACGAGCCATTAATATGATCAAATCCGGAAACTATCATTTCGAAAACAAAACGTTTATTCTTTCAGTGAAATATGGAACCGTTTCGTATTGTATCAAACGGGTGGCAACCCTAAGTCTAAATACTACTGTTACATTGCAAAACCTTCAATGTTATATCATAATTATGTAAAATTCTGGCAAATGAATTACGGTCTTTGTTAGGAATGAATGGCCTTTCAACAGTTCACAACGAGCCAGGCGGCCCAAACTGCTGCATATACCCTGCCTCTGCTTGCACTGAACGCAAGAGAAGTGACAATTTCCCTAGTTAATATTGCCTGCTAACATGAATTTATTTTAACTACATATGCAGGTTTAAAAAATATATACTTGTGTATTGATTTTAAGAAATGCATTGATGTTTATGGTTAGTGACATTATTGCAATGATTGTGCTTTTTTCACGAATGCACTTGTTAAAATCACCCGTTTGGCGAAATTGAAGGAGGCTGCAATTCGATGATCAATTAACAGACACCGCATTGATTATATGCAACGTGGAACAAGCTAGTTAACCTAATAATATCATCAACCATGTGTAGTCAACTAGTGATTATGTGAAGATTGATTGTTTTAAGATAAGTTTAATGCTAGCTAGCAACTTACCTTGGCTCCTTGCAGCCACAATGTCCTTTTGATGCTGTACTCGCTTAACAGGTGGTCAGCCTGCCACGCAGTCTCCTCGTGGATTGCAATGTAATTGGCCATAATTGGCCGATTACAGAATGTTATGAAACCTTGAAAAATCGGCCATGCTGATTAAATCGGCCGACCTCAAGCATGGGCATCTCGGCCTTCACAGCTAACGCCCATTTGAAGAGCATAAGCTGGGGAGTTTGAGTCGTTCAGGCAGAGTTTCCTCTTGACTGCTAGCAATACCATAAATTCATAATTTAACAGTGATATCTGACAACGGTATTGATGTGAGTTTCTGTGCCTCTGCCTTCCCACATATTGTTTTCACCATATCAATTGCGGCCAGTAATATCAAAGACTCTGCAATAGTGTGTGGTTTCATAGTGTAGTGGCCTAGCTATTCACTGTGGGAATGATTCAAGTGCGGCCTTTTCCCATGATCTAAGCACTCTCTGGTTGAATTTTATATTTTAATAATTTCCATATAGATTTAAGGTTAATCACATTACAATGATTGAGATACAAAAACCATAAGATAATACATATATTTTGTGTGTGTGATATATATACACACACACCACACACACACACACACACACACACACACACACACACACACACACACTCAAAAGTTTGGGCACACCTACTCATTCCGGGATTTTTATTTGTACTATTTTTGTCAACACTTCTTAAGGTTAGTCTAGGGTAAATGTATCAGCAGCAGAGCTCAGAACATATTTCATTTGGGTACAGACAGTTCCATACTTTATCATGGTCACCAGATCTGGCCATACCAACTGAACACCAGCAATCGCCATGCCAAGTCACCATAACTATTAGCTTAGCTACACTGTATTCTACATGAAATTATTTGGGATTAAGTCTAAGCCTTAGTTTACGTTGCTGTGAATGATACACCTCATTCAAATGAGTGCTCCTTTTTATGTCCCTTTAAATTCAGAACAATGTCGTCAGGTGCAGGTATTTCTATGAGAAGTCTTTGTCGGTTCGGTTCAGTTCTATGAGTCTGGTGTGATCCCCGGTTGACCGCAGAGAGGTCTTAACCTGAACTGTTTGGCAGTGCAGCGATGCAGGGACAGGGAGTGGTGGTGGGCAGTGAATCTTCCCTCAGTCAAACACACTGGCCTCACAGCTGCTCCTCACACTATATCCTGGACAGACTAAACAGGTGCTGGGAGGGGAGGAATAGGGGGTTGTCTGTCTCTTGGTGTGTGTAGCAAGGCAAGCATGTTAAAATAAAACGTGACAACGTGAGAAGAGAAGGCAGGTATCCGAGTACAGCAGAGATGTAGAATAAAGGTGACGCCACAGAGTCAGACAATCCTGGACTGACTGTAGCCCCCGCTACACAGAGACCGATAGGCGTAGCGGGGGGGGGGGGCCTATCAGCACACACACACACTTCTTGTTTGAACAGATATCTGTGACAATATTGGCAAGGTGAATGCACCCATTGTTTCCCGGCTTTAAAATCCACCTGCTGCCATGACTGTGTTAACATGACAAGCCGAGAGAAGCAGTGAGAGCTGCTAGAGTAGCCTAATGCTTGGTTTGCTCTTCCGCAACCAGCAGTAATACTGAAGGGTCCACACGGTAAATGACCAATACCAATGCCATGACACGAGTCAACAGCTTCTGACACCTACACGGAGTAACATAGCCATAAAGTTGGAATGACATTCTATTCCTAGGAGCGTAGCACTGTGGTGGTATACCATGCACACATGCAGTGGACGTATGCACAGGAGAGTACTGTACTTAAGAAATACATACACTACCGTTCAAAAGTTTAATTAATTAAATAGTACCCGCAAAACAGTCTCAACGTCAACAGTGAAGAGGCGACTCCGGGATGCTGGCCTTCTAGGCAGAGATCCTCTGTCCAGTGTCTGTTCTTTTGCCCATCTAAATCTTTTATTTTTATTGGCCAGTCTGAGAAATTGCTTTTTCTTTGCAACTCTGCCTAGAAGGCCAAAATCGCCACTTTACTGTTGACGTTGAGACTGGTGTTTTGCGGGTACTATTTAATGAAGCTGCCAGTTGAAAACTTGTGAGGCGTCTGTTTCTCAAACTAGACACTAATTGCACAACTCGTGCATTCCTTTCTATTTTGGTTAGAGCCAGTTTGAACTGTTCTGTGAAGGGAGTAGTACTCAGCATTGTATGAGATCTTCCATTTCTTGCCAATTTCTCGCATGGAATAGCCTTCATTTATCAGAACAAGAATAGACTGACGAGAAGAAAGTTGAGCCTGTAATCGAACCCACAAATGCTGATGCTCCAGATACTCAACTAGTCTAAAGAAGGACAGTTTTATTGCTTCCTTTATCAGGAGAACAGTTTTCAGCTGTGCAACATAATTGCAAAAGGGTTTTCTAAAAATCAATTAACCTTTTAAATGATAAACTTGGATTAGCTAGCACAACGTGCCATTGGAACACAGGAGTGATGGTTGCTGATAATGGGCCTCTGTACGCCTACGTAGATATTCCATTAAAAATCAGCTGTTTCCAGCTACAATAGTGATTTACAACATTAACAATGTCTACAGTGTATTTCTGATCAATTTGATGTTATTTTAAAATGGACAAAAAAAGTGCTTTTCTTTCAAAAACAAGGACATTTCTAAGTGACCCCAAACTTTTGAACGGATATATATATATATATATATATATATATATATATATATATATATATATATATATATATATATATATATATATATTATATATATATATATATATATATATATATATATATACTGCACTGTATGAGTCACCATCTGCTACAAGTTTATTGTATGCAATAACTTCATGACATAACATTGCCAACTCAGTTTAAAGTATGCAATACCTGCTAGGCCTACACTACTTTAACATTCCCCAACGGGCTCCAATATAAAAACCCAGATGTATTTTTTTATTTAACCTTATTTAACTAGGCAAGTCAGTTAAAGAACAAATTCATATTTACAATGACGGCCTGCCCCGGCCAAGCTCTAACCCGGACGACACTGGACCCGGACGACACAGTCTTTCTCCATTCTGATTGAACAGTATAAAAACAATTCACCAAAACAAATTTCAGCACTTTTATCATTTCTGCATTTCCTGCACTCAATTGCAGTGGTGATAAAGGTACACAAATTGTCATACTTGAGTAAAAATAAAGCTATGTTAATAGAAAATTACTCAAGTAAAAGTGAAAGTCAGCCAGTAAAATACTACTTGAGTAAAGTATTTGGTTTTAAATATACTTATGTAAATGTAATTGATAAAAGATACTTAAGTATCAAAACTAAAAGTATAAATAATTTCTAATTCGTTATATGAAGCAAACCAGATGGCACCATTTTCTTGTTTTTTTATTTACAGATAGCCAGGGGCACACTCCAACACTCAGACATCATTTATCAAGGAAGCATGTGTGTTTAGTGAGTCCTTCAGATCAGAGGCAGTAGATGACCATGGATGTTCTCTTGACAAGTGCGTGAATTGACCCTTTTCCTGTCTTGCTAAGCATTCAAAATGTAACGAGTACTTTTAGGTGTCAGGGAAAATGTATGGAGTAAAAAGTACAGTATTTGTTTAAAGAATGTAGTGAAGTAAAAGTTGTCAAAAATACCATACAGATAAAAGAAAGAGAACTTAAGTAGTACTTGAAAGTATTTTTACACCACTGCTCAATTGAGAGTTTCCACACTGTCATGTAGGGCTGCACGATATGGGAAAATAATTTAGGACTTATTTTTAACCAAATGTTGCAATTGCGATTTGACTTGTGAATTAGAGCAAAACTGTTGGAATCATGGAAATAGAATGACTATTGTAATTCTATAGTTAGAACATAATAGTGGACACTTTGAATACAGTGTTGTTTGAGATGACAACAAATTAAAATGCCAGGGAGGAGATATTGTGATAGGGAAGGAACTAAAGTGTTGATAGGTGTTTCCTAGGGGACCCTATAAGCTTTGGCTACATTGCATGTTCTCTTAGCTACTTCATGTAGCTAACATATTCTTGCTTCGCATAATCCTCTTTGATTTAGAAGATACTGTTGCACAAACAACATGCTGATCTAGGTCTACACCATCACTGGTATTATCAGGCTGTATTAGCTAGCTACGTTTGCTCTTACTCAGTACACTTATTAGTTAGCTAGTTATTAGCATTAGCGGCTAACAATCAGCGACTCAAGATTTCGGGAAACTTGCTAAGAAAAGACAAACTAGCTGTTTGCTGATGTAAGAAACACAAACTAATAGTGTCATAATATAAATCCACCAGTGTTCTATAAAGAAGCCAAGTGAAACAGCATTGTCGTCATCAACATTGTTGCATGTGGGCTCCCAAGTGGCGCAGTGGTCTAAGACACTGCATCTCAATGCAAGAGCACATCTGGGACCTGTTGGATCGGAGGGTGAGGACTAATCCCTCCAGAAATGTCTGGGAACTTGTAGGTGCCTTGGTGTAAGAGTAGGGTAACATCTCACAGCAAGAACTGGCAAATTTGGTGCAGTGCATGAGAAGATGCACTGCAGTGCTTAATGCAGCTGCTGGCCACACCAGATACTGACTGTTACTTTAGAATTTGACCCCCCCTTTGTTCAGGGACACATTATTCCATTTCTGTTAGTCACATGTTTGTGGAACTTGTTCAGTTTATGTCTCAGTTGTTGAATCTTGTTATGTTCATACAAATATTTACACGTTAAGATTGCTGAAAATAAACGCAGTTGACAGTGAGAGGACGTTCAATTTCTTTGAGTTTACATTGTCATATCGCCCAACCCTAATGCAGACTGAACACAAGTGTCTCGTGGTTCAGGAACATCAAATGCGCTCCTTGAGTGACAAGGGGCGTGGCTAGGTCTGTGTGGAAAGTGGCACGGAGAGAAAGATCAGAGAGAGATGACTCAAGTAGCAAACTATAAATATTGACATTACACATGGCGTATCACATTTAACAAACCAAACATTCAAATACCGGCATAGAAGGTAAAGTAAAAACCCAACCCGGTCCCTGCATCAATACCGGTATATCATAAAATACAGTATACCGCCCAGCCCTACATCACACAGCAAACACTGACTGGCCAGACCATGTCATGCAGTTCACATTTTTACTAAGCAAATAAACCTATGGGGGGCTAAATTTGTTGGTTTACAAACTCACAATACAAGCACAATAAACTTGAGCACAAGAAGAAGCGGGATAATAAGGAGATCACTTTATTGTCCACAGAAATTAGCATGCTGCTTCATCCCAACGACTCTAAGACAATCTCGGATGAGCCACCAACCCACCATAAGTCTGCACGGTACAGAGATCCAGACAATTGGGCCTAAATCCAACTGTAATGTTTTCTTCTCACTGACTACAACTCACAATCCAAGCCTAATAAATTAGACTGGAGCTCAGCTATACGGAGCCACCTCCCCATCAAGCAGGGACTGGAGATCGCTCTCAACATACAGTTTACAGAGGCCCTTTCACAGTCACAGCAGCAAAAACAGGTTTCTGTGTTTGTCTCTGTGTATTAGAGAGGAACAATGGTGGCTTTTGGCTAGGCAAACTGTACAACACCATAAGAAGAGATGGAATCCTGACACACACACTCACGATGGCAGCTGGTGCCTTGCACTCCCAGCTCCACTGTTTTTAATAAAAGGTTCCATGTTTCATCATAAAAAAAAGGGGTGAGGGAGAGATGGAGAGTGAGGGAAAAAAGAGGAGTTTAGACAGCAGAGTGGTCGGTGTAGTTTAGACAGCAGAGTGGTCGGTGTAGTTTGTGTATTACACAATCACCACATTCCAGCATCCATTCCCTCACACCGGTCTGTGCCTGCACTTCTCTGCCTCCGTTCTTTCTCTGTTTCCAACACAAAAACACCTGCACCACATTTCCTCCATATCCGTCTACCCTCTCGGTTCCATGTTAACACAAACACTTCTCTACAAAACATTCCACAAAAAAACTCCTCTTCCAAAGACACCAATACAAAAGCAGGTCCTTAGGTCCTGTTAGGTCCTCTGTTCTCCCAATACAACACAAACAAATAGCACTATCCTGAGTAGGCTACTTCACAAACTCCTCTTCCAAAAGCAAATACAAAAGCTCATGTCCTCAGGTTCTGTACATGCTCCTGTCCTGTCCTTAGACTCACCGGTGCTGTGTTGAGCAGGTTGCGGTTGGTGTTGCTGGGGCACTGTCTCAGCGTTGCTTGCATTCTGTCCCATGCTACCCCACGCCCCTGTCCCACCAACCCGTACCTCTCCTGGGGTCCACGGCAGGGAGGGATACAGACACACTGAGGAAAAATAGATCCCCAGCTACGATCCTCGCCAACAAACCCAACCGCCTTAACACTCCTGTAACCCAAGACACTCCTACTTCCTCGGCTCACATCGTTCTCTACCTCTTTTTCTCTCTCTCTTTCTAGTCCTGCCCTGCCCTTCCGTCTATTGCTCTGTGTGTTTTGGTATTGCTCTCTCTCGCTCTCTCTCACACACACACACACTCACTTTGAAGCTAGCCCCTCCTCCCTTCCTTCCTGTCTGTCTAGCTGACTTCATAAATAAAGTATGCCAGTTATAAGGCAGCAGCATACCAGCAGACTCAGATGCCGGTCATTCCTCACTGCAGATCTTTCAGGGGCAAGGTTTACAGGAGGTGAGAGAGTGAGCGTGGTAGTGGTGGGGGGTAGGAGAGGAGTGTAGTCAAGCCCAGAGAGGTTTGAGTCAGAGTGAGCCCCCTCCAGTAGAGCAGAGGGAGCAGCCCCCAGGCACAACAGCAATGGGAGGGCTCTCTGCTCGCTGGATAACAGACCTGGGGTCAAATATTATTCAACACTTTTTCAGATACTTTATCTGGGCTTGATTGAGGTTGCCTAGCACAACGGGACCAATATATGTGCAAGAGTGCAAACTCCGCCCATCTGGTACTCCAGACAGACGAGAGCAAAAGCTAACACTATTTGAGAGAATTCAAATAGTATTTGAACCCATGTCTGCTGGGGAGAGAAGAGGTTGGTAACGTGAGAAGTGGTGGAAGGTGAGATGGGTCTAGGTGGAGGGTTGAGCTTTGCACCAGGAAAAGAGGAAGTGATGTCACTGAGGTGTCGTGTTACTCTCCTGGAGTCAACCACATAGCCTATAATGTGAAATACACCACACGAGTGAAGGGAGGACAGAAGCATGTGCTGTTGCGCAGAAGGACAGCTGAATGGTAGAGTTGTTGCTGACTGAGTTAAATCAAAACACTTTTCTTATTTTATGGATAGTTTGAAAAAGCCCAACTGTTGAGGAAGAGAGAAGACACTAGCATAACAGCTCACCTAAGATGCCCCAACGTCAACACAATGCTAAAATCAACGCCGGCACGATATCGCAGGGCACGCTGAATTCTACAGCACACCTGAGCACACATTACCTTGAAGGTGTTTCTGCTTCCTATCGGTCTTTCTTTCACAATGGGAATATTGGGGGAAGTGAACTGACAAAGGGAGCAGGACATTTCAGTGAGTGTTTAACAGGGTCAGTTAGAAGTCCCTGTTTAACAGCAATGTTCCTTCAGCCCTGCTGTACTGAACTGCGGTAGCAGTGAGTGGTGTGGTTACATGTAGCCACTCTGTTTAGGCTGAGGGTGTGAGAGGAGAAATAGCTACTGGAAGGAGATATAAGGTGGGTTAGAGGGAGGGAGGTAAGGAAGGGGTGGGAGAGGAAGGCATGTCTTTCCTCCAGCCAATCAGACCGAGCGGGCTGTGCACTAGACTAAGGATGCAACCTCTTCAAGTCTACAAGAAGATACAACCCAGAGTCCACAAAGACATTCCATTTACTGAGAATCTTATCAAGAGAAGATTTGACAATTGCCAGCCCAGTCAGCAGTGCCTGGTTGACCGTGAGGCCAATTTGTGAATAGCTAGGCCTATAGCCTAACAAACTATTGTTGATCTTATATCAATCCTGTTCCATGTAGTGGACAAGAAAGCATGCGCAACTGCATAAATGGCTACACTCAAATTCAGTCTGAGCCAATACATGAAACAGTAGATATCAGTTTACCTAAAAATGTGATAAACTGCTATGAAATATAGTAAGCGCTGCTGGATGAGAGATGTTTTCGCAAATAGCAACGTGAACAAAGTCCATCTCAAACTATGACTGCAGAGCATGAAGGAAATTAACAGTTGGTTCTTCCCCTAGCCTAGCTATAATAGCCTAAGACTAAATTAACTAGTAGCCTAGTGAACCTAAACAGTCACAGAAATGCATTTACTCAACCTTTAGAGACCAGCCTACAATATTGACAGTATTGTAGGCTAATAGAAGGAAAACTAAATAAAACAGGAAATGTGGCTCATTAAAAGACAACTAAAAAAACTCACATACAGTTGAAGTGGGAAGTTTACATCCACTTAGGTTGGAGGCATTAAAACTTGTTTTTCAACAACTCCACACATTTCTTGTTAACAAACTATAGTTTTGGCAAGTCGGTAATTTTTCAGCTAAGACCTCAGAAAAAAATTGGAGACCTCCGCAAGTTTGGTTCAACCTTGGGAGCAATTTCCAAAAGCCTGAAGGTACCACGTTCATCTGTACAAACAATAGTACCTAAGTACAAACACCATGGGACCACGCAGCCGTCATACCGCTCAAAAAGGAGACGCATTCTGTCTCCTAGAGATGAACGTATTTTGGTGCGAAAAGTGCAAATCAATCCCAGAACAACAGCAAAGGACCTTGTGAAGATGCTGGAGGAAACAGGTGCAAAAGTATCTATATCCAGAGTAAAACGAGTCCTATATCGACATAACCTGAAAGGCCGATCAGCAAGGAAGAAGCCACTGCTCCAAAACCGCCATAAAAAGCCAGACTACGGTTTGCAACTGCACATGGGGACAAAGATCATACTTTTTGGAGAAATGTGCTCTGGTCTGATGAAACAACAATAGAACTGTTTGGCCATAATGACCATCATTATGTTTGGAGGAAAAAGGGGGAGGCTTGCAAGCCAAAGAACACCATCCCAACCGTGAAGCACGGGGGTGGCAGCATCATGTTGTGGGGGTGCTTTGCTGCAGGAGGGACTGGTGCACTTCACAAAATAGATGGCATCATGAGGCAGGAAAATTATGTGGATATATTGAAGCAACATCTCAAGACATCAGTCAGGAAGTTAAAGCTTGGTCGCAAATGGGTCTTCCAAATGGACAATGACCCCAAGCATACTTCCAAAGTTGGGGCAAAATGGCTTAAGGACAACAAAGTCAAGGTATTGGAGTGGCCATCACAAAGCGCTGACGTCAATCCTATAGAAAATCTGTGGGCAGAACTGAAAAAGCGTGTGCAAGCAAGGAGGCCTACAAACCTGACTCAGTTACACCAGCTCTGTCAGGAGGAATGGGCCAAAATTCACCCAACATTGTGGGAAGCTTGTGAAAGGATAGCCGAAACATTTGACCCAAGTTAAACAATTTGAAGGCAATGCTACCAAATACTAATTGAGTGTATGTAAACTTCTGACCCACTAGGAATGTGATGAAAGAAATAAAAAAGTTGAAATAAATCAATCATTCTTTTTACTATTATGACATTTCACATTCTTAAAATGAAGTGGTGATCCTAACTAACCTAAGAGATGAAATGTTAGGAATAGTGAAAAACTGAGTTTAAATGTATTTGGCTAAGGTTTGGCTATGTAAACTTCCGACTTCAACTGTAGCCTGAGTGGAACCTATTCAAGCTCAATATAATATAGTCAATCGCTCGTTTATTAGGTACACAAACCTGTTCACGAAAATTATTTGCACCTACAGTGAGTGAGTCACCACGGCCACCGTGGCTTGCTATATAAAGCAGGCAGACAGGCATTGAGGCATTCATTTACTGTTTGATTGAATGGGCAAAATAATTGACCTAAGCAACTTTGAGCATGGAATGATCATTGGTGCCAAGCACACCAGTTACAGTATCTCAGAAATGACCGGCCTCCTGGGCTTTTCAAACACGCCAGTGTCTAGGGTTTACCGAGAATGATGTGACAAACAAAAAACATCTAGCCAGCGGCAGTCCTGTGGGCGCAAACAGTTTGTTGATGAGAGGTCAAAAGAGAATGGCAAGAATTGTGCAAGCTAACAGGCGGGCCACAAACAGGCAAATAACGGCGCAGTACAACAGTGGTGTGCAGAACGGCATCTCGGAACGCACAACTCGTTGATCCGTGTCACGGACAGGCTACCGCAGCAGATGACCACACCGGGTTCCACTCCTATCAGTTAAAACAATAAGCTGCTCCAGTGGGCACGCGATCACCAACACTAGACAATTGATGAGTGGAAAAATATTGCCTGGTCTGATGAATCCCAGTTCCTGTTGCGTCATGCTGATGGTAGAGTCAGGATTTGGCACACATTATGTCCCTTGATACCAATTGAGTAATGTTTCTATTCCCCGAATACTTCAGGATGTTCTGGAGGCAAGGGGGGGGTCCCACCTGAAACTAGATGGGTGTACTTAATAAACTGGCTACTGAGTGTATATGAATAATAATAATAATAATAATAATAATAATGGCCATTGAGCAGATGCTTTTATCCATCCTTTTTTTTTTTTACGTATGGGTGGTCCCGGGAATTGAACCCACTACCCTGGCGTTACAAGTGACATGCTCTACCAACTGAGATACAAAGGTCCACCATAACCAATGAATGATTTACAGACTAGTTGGCTGTGGCAATGTGCAGTTTGTTGACACATTCCTAAACCGTTCAGTTACAGGTGTCACAATTCTTGGAACGATAACTTACTTCACACTAGTTCAAACCTGTCAATGTTTCAAACAGTGCTATTTTGAATACAGAGTGTAACCTAGAAAAGTAGCCAATTGTTTACTCCTCTGAATGAAGTAGTCAGTGTGTGAATGTCTACAGTGAATAACCTTGACTTAAAAATAAAAAAGATTGAGTGTGTCCTTGAGTGTGCGTCTTTTCAAATCTGACACTACTCGATTCAAAAACCTGTTTGCCTCTGTTGAGCCACAGTGCAGAACACAGTAGCTCCCTCTAGAGGTGGAACCAGGTAAATACAAGAAACTGAGCCCTGAAGAGGAAATGACAGGCAGGTATGTTAGGAATCCGAGGCTATTGGTCAGCTTTTGATAAAACGTCCTAATCTGGCCCACTACACTGGGAACCATAGCTGGCTGTCAGCTGGTCCCTACATGGATCCATACCGGCCTTATTGACTATTATCAAAGGAATCAGAATCTGTGATAACGAAAACGCTTATTTGTTTGAGCTGAATAAAAATAGGCTAGTGCATGTCTCAACACAATACAAATTCCATAATACTGATGAATCATCATCAAGTCACACACACACAATACAGGAGTCAAGGGCAAGAGATTATTCTTATTGCTTACATGACTATACAAATAGATTGAATTACTGCCACTGACTATGTCACTCCAGTCACTGCCAAAACCACCCCCATTGATATAAAAGGCCCCATCAGAGCCCTGTACAGCTCTGGGCACTATGATGGGGAAGGAATCAGTCCGGTTTAAACACCTCAGTTAAAAACAGTTTAAGAGACAGGGAGGAAATCAAATCAGTGAGGTATATTTATACTGAGCTGGGCCACTAGGCCAGCCAGGGTCAGAAAGCCAGCCAGGGTCAGAGTTGAGTAGATCTGGCCTTCTATTCTGTCCTAGCTGGTGACTGTGTGTCTGTTCCTCTAAGCCTAATAGAGTGGCAGGTAGCCTAGCGGTTAGAGCGTTGGGCTAGTAACCCAGAAGTCGCTGGTTCGAATACCCGAGCCGACAAGGTGGAAATCTGTCGACATGCCCTTGAGCAAGTCACTTAAGACCAATTTGCTCCAGGGGCGCCGTAGTACTTTGGCTGACCCTGTAAAACAACACATTTCACAGCAACTGTAAAACAACACATTTCACTGCATTGTGACAACATAACATATGTATTTGTTTTTGTGTGTTGGTCAACCAGGAGACTGCCCTGACCTGTCCAGGACTGCAACAGACCAGCCCCCACGTCTTTCACTGCCTGGCTTAGGAAGACCAGGGGAGGCCACACATACAGCACCTATGAAAATATCTCGGGCCGGCTTAAAGTACAAACAATCACACCGCTCCCTAATTCAGTTATCAAGTTCAGTCTTTTAGACTCTGCTTGATAAAACTGCCTCACAAATAATTGACATTGTTCACCAGTTTCAAACAAAAAAATAATAAATAATTCAACACAAGAACAGAACAGAGAAATCACAAACAGAAACAGCCTTTTACTCACATCGTACTGCCATTGCTAGGCCTTTCAGAGATCAATAAACAGACAATACATCCAACGATAGAACACAACAGATCGGTCTGCGACAGGTCAGGGAGACACTAACGAGACAGTATCAAGTACAGTCTCCTCTTCCATGGACTCACGGAGGTCCTTCCGCAGTTGAAACTAGAGACTACAGCCAAGGCCGTGTGGGGCTGGTAAAAAAAAAAAAACACTTAGCTGCTTCCTAACCTTTACAGGTGTGTCCTCTGCTGGGAGAAAGGCCCAACCAGATAGCCAGCCCCTGTCAACAGAGCCATGCGTCACGCTGCACCCAACCCCTAATGGATAGGACAGGCTAGTATCGCATACCCAGCACAGTCAACTTCGCACTTTACACTGTTAGTGTCGACTCCCCACTTTCGGCTTTCCCGATACCATTCCTGATGGTAATCTCCAAAGCACACCACAGTAGCATGCAACACTTATAACATCTAGCTAGGTTAGAACACTCTTATGTGTGGGTTTTTAGATGTTTTGACTGAGGGCAAAAGCTAAGACCACCACAAACAAAATCTAATTTTCCTAGACAATAAGACCAAAGCCATTCAAACAGTAAAAGGCATGCCACGCTGTTACAGCTAGGCTAAATCCAGTTTCATAAATCAGTAGGCTAGGAGAGAATTTAGGCCTGAATAGAAATCATACTTTTCTTACCACGATTTTCCATCACAGTCCTAAGGCCAGCAGCTCCTGGGTCAGACAAAAGAGGAAGAAACAGAGCAAATGAGGAAGTAGAACTACTAGATTAAAATATGCACATCAGAAAAAAAATGACATAGCCTAAAAATACATTTGTTTGACCTAGCCAGCCTCATCCCGCACGACGGTGTATCTCAGTGGAGACTATCAACAGAGGTCCTTATACCTCAGATAAGAGTGTTTGTGTAAAAATAGTAATTCACACCACATCAGATCTTTCCAGCAGGCAGAGCATTCAGTCTGTACAAGGGAGAGAGGAGAGGAGCCACAGAGTAGTAAAGTGGTGCTTACCTCTCATCTCCCCAACAGACACCCGACAGGCCGCAAAGCCAGGAAGAAGCAGTTTAGTTACTGTAAAATGAATAGCTTTATTCAAAATGGTTTGAGTCTCTAATATACAGTACCAGTCAAAAGTTTGGACACACCTACTCATTCAAGGGTTTCTGTATTTTTACTATTTTCTACAAAGTAAAGGTTCTTCAAAGTAGCCACCCTTTGCCTTGATGAAAGCTAAGCACATTCTTGGCATTCTCTCAACCAGCTTCATAAGGTGGTCACCTGGAATGCATTTAAATTAACAGGTGTGCCTGGTTAAAAGTTCATTTGTGGAATCTCTCATTCTAAATGCGTTTGAGCCAATCAATTGTGTTGTGACAAGGTAGGGGTGGTATACAGAAGACAGCCCTATTTGGTAAAAGACCAAGTCCATATTATGGCAAGAACAGCTCAAATAAGCAAAGAGAAAAAACAGTCCATCATTACTTTGACTGACATCAAGGTCAGTCAATCCAGAACACTTCAAGAACTTCGAACGTTTCTTCAAGTGCAGTCAAAAACAAATCAAGCACTATGATGAAATTGGCCACAAGAAAGGAAGACTCAGAGTTACCTCTGCTACAGAGGATAAGTTCATTAGTTACCAGCCTCAGAAATTGCAGCCTAAATAAAAGCTTCAGAGTTCAAGTAACAGACATCTCAACATCAACTGTTCAGAGGAGACTGTGTGAATCAGGCCTTCATGATCGAATTGCTGCAAAGAAACCACTACTAAAAAGGACACCAGTAAGAAGAAGAGACTTGCTTGGGTCAAGAAACGCGAGCAATGGACATTAGACCGGTGGAATTCTGTCCTTTAGTCTGATAAATCCAAATTTTAGATTTTTGGTTTCTACCACCATGTCTTTGTGAGAAGCAGAGTAGGTGAACAAATGATCTCCGCACGCGTGGTTACCACCGTGAAGGATGGCGGAGGTGGTGTGATTTGTGGGGGTGCTTTCCTGGTGACACTGTCGGTGATGTATTTAGAACTCAAGGCACACTTAACCAGCATGGCTACCACAGCATTTTGCAGCGATACGCCATCCCATCTGGTTTGCGCTTAGTGGGACTATTATTTATTTTTCAACAGGACAATGACCCAACATACCTCCAGGCTGTGTAAGGGCTATTTGACCAAGAAGGAGAGTGATGGAGTGCTGCATCAGATAACCTGGCCTCCCCATAATCACCTGACCTCTACCCAATTGAGAAGGTTTGGGATGAGTTGGACCGCAGGGTGAAAGAAAAGTAGTCAACATGTGCTCATCATATGTGGGAACTCCTTCAAAACTGTTGGAAAAGCATTCCAGGTGAAGCTAGTTGAGAGAATGCCAAGTGTGGAAAGCTGTCGTCGAGGCAAAGGGTGAATACTTTGAAGAATCTCAAATATAAAACGTTTGTTTGTTTAATACTTTTTTGGTTACTACATGATTCCATGTGTTATTTCAAAGTTGATGTGTTCACTATTATTCTACAATGTAGAAAAGAGTAAAAATAAATTAAAACCTTTCAATGAGTAGCTTAGAAATCAATCTCTCACCTTCCCTAGCAGTCCCTAGTTATTAACACGGCCCTTGATCCTCTGGTTGCACTGCCTGCTAACCTCCTGTGGTGCTCACTGTGTTATGGACTCTGGTCACACACAAGACAGGAGGAAATCGATGTTGAGCTTTCCACTCGACACAGAAACACACCTCAGATTAAAATGTAGGACTCTGGGCACACGGGATAGTAGCAAATCGATGTAGTGTTCCAGAAGCTTGTCCAGATTCAGATTGATCATTTACATTGAGCCAGAGAGCAGATGGAAGTGGAAGAGGATGACTTCTAAAAAGACTAGCTTGAGCCAGCAGCTGTGACATAATTGTGCATTAATCAGCCTAGCCATGAGTCAGACAGGTGACGCTCTGCCAAGTCAAAACTAATTTCATTACACTAGCAAAATGTAATCACCTGTCGCTATCAAGCAATTACTTTCTGTCTGAGCCAGATCTGAAGTTTGTGGCCATATGAAAGAGACCCAGGTGATGGAGGAATGAACCAGTGTCATGTGAATGTCTTTCTGGGTTTTAAACTAAAATGTTGCTAACCCAGCCAAAAGCAGTCAGCTGACTTTTTGATGTGCTCCAGGCAAGCTTTTAGGGAACAGATCCAAGCAGGGTTGCATCACAGGTCCTCTGTGTGTTAGCCAATTACAACCAGCTGATTTACAACCACAATACAATCAATTACACCCACAGTACCAGCTGCACAGCTTCTGGTTATTAACAACATGTGTGGAGGCAATATCACGTAGGGTTTCTTTTAGGGTTGACCCCATTTAGTCGACTTGTCGATTGTTTGGTCGACCAAGATTTCTTTAGTCAAGCAGTCAGTCGCAAATGTTTTAAATTTTTATGGTGCACAAGACACCTGTCTGGGTGGACTAATCCATTGTGGAGGGTGTAGGGATGGCACAGTCCTACAGTGGCATGTGCTACTGAAATTGTATCTGGTTATATTAAAAGGTGTAACACTAATACAAATAATATTTGATAAATGCGCATTCTCCCGGGTGGATAGCGGTCGCTGTCCGCAGTTCTGAAACATCACTGCCCTGTTAAATTGAGCCTTTTCCTAGACCATGTTGCCAAGTGTATAGTAGCAAAGTTAAGCAGCATATTGGTGTTGAGAACAATGTGGAGGAGGCAGCAACGGAGTGAGGAGACGAGAAAACGGCCAGCTCTGGCCTCAATTGTCTAAGTGAAGAAGCCTACTTAAATAGGTTTATAATGACTAGCCTAACTTTGTAAATGATCCATAAATATCTGCAGAAATAAGACAGATCCTGCTTCTGTTGCCCGTTTGAGTGTTTGTTTAATAGTCTACCGATTCCTTGAGCTCCAAGCCTCATGCTACCACAACATGTCAGATAAAGCAATTTCATCTGTTTTTAAACTTTGCTATGCTGTAATAACGCCGTTAAATCAGCCTCTCCGGTATAACTTATAATGTATGTGGTGTTGATTACACTGTTCCAAATGGTCAGAAAAATATTGTAATCTAACAGCACCCTTTTGTCACACAATACGCACGCAGCTCTTATACCCTCCTTTTTCTTGATCTCCTTGTTATTATTACAATTATGACCATCATCATTATAACAATAAATAATGCAATTATCATTAGTAGGCTTAGTATAGCAGCATTGTATAACCACCATCGAGCTGTAGGCCTAAGAGTGCATCCTGTTGAGCTGTCTTAATACCGCAACTTACCGAGGCCTATATGTCAACATATAGGTTACTGTACCAATCAATCATTCATTTGTTCATGTTCACAGCATATGAGTCATTCATGACTCGAAATGGAATCAAGCATTTTAATTTTAAAATGAAATAAAGGGAACCTTGAATACTTAGCCTAAACAATAAATCTGTTCCATGTCGGCAATTGCATTCACGTATGCATGCGGCTATCTTTAGTCTTTGCTATAATAAAGGCTTTACAAAAAAAAGTAAGCTTATAATATATTTATTGTTTATACTGTTCCAAATGGTCAGAAATAAATGTATATTGTATTGTAACAGCACCTGTTTGGCACACAATACGAACGCAGAGCTTCTTACGTTCCTTTATGTTGATCTCTAGTAGTCCAGTCAAACTTCATCCACTCATCTGACTTTCCCTCCTGAGCAACTAGTAAACATTCCCCTTTTAGAGGTTATTTTTCACCTCCTCCGCATCCATTTTGCTGACATTGTGTTACAGTGTTCGGAGTTTCTTATAAACAACTTATTGATGTGATTATGATAGGCAAGGCCCCATTGGTCACGAGCATGTGATGGATACATGTGTCAGGTGAAGAGAGCAGGGGTTGAATAGGGAATGTTTTTTTTGTTTTCTTGCACTAACCAGGTTTCCATCAAACATTTGTATGTGAGTGAAGTAAGAAATGTCATCACCGGCCTGATGGAAAAAGAAAATCTTTCGCCCAAACAAGGGCACTGCGTTCATCCACCTCTGGCCTGCTGGCCCCCCTACCTCTGAGGAAGCACAGTTCCCGCTCAGCCCAGTCAAAACTGTTCGCTGCTCTGGCACCCCAATGGTGGAACAAGCTCCCTCACGACGCCAGGACAGCGGAGTCAATCACCACCTTCCGGAGACACCTGAAACCCCACCTCTTTAAGGAATACCTGGGATAGGATAAAGTAATCCTTCTAACCCCCCCTTAAAAGATTTAGATGCACTATTGTAAAGTGGTTGTTCCACTGGATATTATAAGGTGAATGCACCAATTTGTAAGTCGCTCTGGATAAGAGCGTCTGCTAAATGACTTAAATGTAAAATGCTCAACTTTCCAAATGTCGACAAAACTAAATACAAGGTGGGTTCCTTTTGTGTCGTGCCAATACCAGTGTGGTTTCTCTTTGCTTATTTGACCGGTTCTTGCCATAATATGGACTTGGTCTTTACCAAATAGGGCTATCTTCTGTATACCACCCCTACCTTGTTACAACACAACTGATTGGCTCAAACGCATTAAGGAAAGAAAGAAATTCCACAAATTAACTTTAAACAAGGCACACCTGTTAATTGAAATGCATTCCAGGTGACTACCTCATGAAGCTGGTTGAGAGAATGCCAAGAGCGTGGAAAGCTGTCATCAAGGCAAAGAGTGGCTACTTTGAGGAATGTCAAATTAAAATATATTTTGATTTGTTAAGCACTTTTTTGGTTACTACATGATTCCATATGTGTTATTTCATAGTTTTGATGTCTTCACTATTATTCTACAATGTAGAAAATAGTAAAAATAAAGAAAAACCCTTGAATGAGTAGCTGTGTCCAGACTTTTGACTGGTACTGTACACGGGTAAAACATTTCCACCAATCGACTGGTCAAAAGAACAGATGACTGTCGACAAATATCTATTTTTTCCTTCGGGACAGACCTAGTTTCTTTACTACTAAGCTATAACCTACTACATGACACAAAAAAATGTTTAAGCAAAACACCAGTAAGTTATTTTCTATTCTGGACAATGGGACAAGACAAGCGCAGCCAGTGACTTATTGTATTAAATGAAAGCCTACTGTCTGTATATGCGGCCCGCAGGAACAATCACCTCTTCAAGCGATCAGGTACCTTTCCTGTAATCACAGCTAAGGACAGCTTTAGTGGGTATCCAGGGAGGCTCAGAGCTGCTCTTTGAACTGAGAGAGAGACAGTCAGTGGGAGTGTTTGTTCGTTGAAGCAGACGCACCCAGACCAAGGGCTGGATCAGGATCTGACAAAGTTGATCACCACAAAGGGCCGATCGCTACTGAGTTCAACGGTCACCACAGCAACAAAGAATGCTGTGGTCGCCTAGCTTGTGATTTGATTGGCCGTGTGGAGTAAGTGTGGCCTTGGCCTATCGGTGCAGAAAATGGGCGGGCGGTTAGTGGGAGGTACAGTATCGGCCCTTTGCTGCACTTTGGAATGTAGTAGTCCCTGACCGAAGTCCACTGACCAAAACAAACAATCCCTCCCTGATGCCCATGTGACCAACCTGAGCAGAAAAAAGGGCTGCGTTCATCTTAGTGCAATGTTGTGAAACGTCCAGGTAGAAATATATCACGTAGAACAAACATGCCTCCCTGAAATGTAGAATAAGGCTCTATTTATGCCATTTCTATCTGCAACTTTCGTCAACATTCGCCTTGTGAAAATGGCCCAGAGCTCAAACAGGAAGTAAATTCTTTGACCTACATATCAATCAGAAGGTAACACTCCTGGCCGACAGCTAGGTAACTTACTCACTTCAGAAGACCATAGGCCTTGTAACGTCCCCAGTCAGCAGTAGTGTCTGGGATTCCTGACTTCTGTGAAGGACTTGAATTATTCCTATAAAAGAGAGAAAACAAAGTCAGTGAAGGTCAAATAAAACAACAGCCTGACAGACTGTAGAGGTGTGACTACTACTGCAGATTTGCTGTACTTTACTACAGAGTGCTGACAGTACAGAATGTATGTGCTCTGGTACCACAGATCAATATCTCCGCCAAGGAGAAGGACAGGGACGGTCACTAGGGACTAATACATCCAGACACATGACCAGGGCTGTGATGGTCTTGCCAGGCCAATGTACACTGTCACTGACATAACCATACCATTGATTGGCGCATATCAGACTCAAAAGAAACACATCGCTTTTCTCTACAACTTCACTATTACCATTACAGTTTGTTATTATCAGTAGCATTTCGTTATTATTATTCACATTATTACCTCATAATATTAATCTAGTATATAAATTATGAAATGTCAGATTGGAGAAGAATTGCCCCCCAAAATACTGATTCCGATTGACGCAATAAACCATTATCACCAAGTCTAACGTGTTTCTCTCCACTTTTCTGAACAATTCGCATAACGTCACCAACGCTGCTGAGGTTATTTTCTGCTGCAATATGTTGTTCCAAGAGGCCAGAGGACACAGTAATGAGAAAAGTCATATACTACCGGAAAAATGATATGCTACTGAAAATAGCATATAGGCTATGCATCCTATAGGATGAATCATGAAAGGCACTTGGCTACGTTTCATTCTGTTGCACCCCATTTAATAAGAGAGGAAGCGGAAAACTGGCACCTGTCATTAACAAGATAGCTTTTTCTTCTATCTGATAAAAGACATGAAGTCCAGGCAGGCTGGTCTATTTCAGGAAACTTTCTGAATGGACATCATTTACATTTACATTTAAGTCATTTAGCAGACGCTCTTATCCAGAGCGACTTACAAATTGGTGCATTCACCTTATAATATCCAGTGGAACAACCACTTTACAATAGTGCATCTAAATCTTTTAAGGGGGGGTTAGAAGGATTACTTTATCCTATCCCAGGTATTCCTTGAAGAGGTGGGGTTTCAGGTGTCTCCGGAAGGTGGTGATTGACTCCGCTGTCCTGGCGTCGTGAGGGAGCTTGTTCCACCATTGGGGTGCCAGAGCAGCGAACAGTTTTGACTGCTTCCTCAGAGGTAGGGAGGCGAGCAGGCCAGAGGTGGATGAACGGAGTGCCCTTGTTTGGGTGTAGGGCCTGATCAGAGCCTGACGGTACGGAGGTGCCGTTCCCCTCACAGCTCCGTAGGCAAGCACCATGGTCTTGTAGCGGATGCGAGCTTCGACTGGAAGCCAGTGGAGAGAGCGGAGGAGCGGGGTGACGTGAGAGAACTTGGGAAGGTTGAACACCAGACGGGCTGCGGCGTTCTGGATGAGTTGTAGGGGTTTAATGGCACAGGCAGGGAGCCCAGCCAACAGTGAGTTGCAATAATCCAGACGGGAGATGACAAGTGCCTGGATTAGGACCTGCGCCGCTTCCTGTGTGAGGCAGGGTCGTACTCTGCGAATGTTGTAGAGCATGAACCTACAGGATCGGGTCACCGCCTTGATGTTGGTGGAGAACGACAGGGTGTTGTCCAGGGTCACGCCAAGGTTCTTAGCACTCTGGGAGGAGGACACAAGGGAGTTGTCAACCGTGATGGCGAGATCATGGAACGGGCAGTCCTTCCCCGGGAGGAAGAGCAGCTCCGTCTTGCCGAGGTTCAGCTTGAGGTGGTGATCCGTCATCCACACTGATATGTCTGCCAGACATGCAGAGATGCGATTCGCCACCTGGTTGTCAGAAGGGGGAAAGGAGAAGATTAATTGTGTGTCATCTGCATAGCAATGATATGAGAGACCATGTGAGGATATGACAGAGCCAAGTGACTTGGTGTATAGCGAGAATAGGAGTGGGCCAAGAACAGAGCCCTGGGGGACACCAGTGGTGAGAGAACGTGGTGCGGAGACAGATTCTCGCCACGCCACCTGGTAGGAGCGACCTGTCAGGTAGGACGCAATCCAAGCGTGGGCGGCGCCGGAGATGCCCAGCTCGGAGAGGGTGGAGAGGAGGATCTGATGGTTCACGGTATCAAAGGCAGCAGATAGGTCTAGAAGGATGAGAGCAGAGGAGAGAGAGTTAGCTTTAGCAGTGCGGAGAGCCTCCGTGACACAGAGAAGAGCAGTCTCAGTTGAATGCCCAGTCTTGAAACCTGACTGATTAGGATCAAGAAGGTCATTCTGAGAGAGATAGCAAGAGAGCTGGCCAAGGACGGCGCGTTCAAGAGTTTTGGAGAGAAAGGAAAGAAGGGATACTGAACTCATACGAACACACACCCACCTAAAAGGACCGGTCAATCAAAGCTGCCTACAGCGCATCTCACTCAGACACATAAGCAATTCACATTTGTCCTTTACCAAAAACATATAAAAAAAAAAAAAAAAAAAAAAACTTTCAGTAGGATATCAAACATTGTCTACATTATAGGATAATGCTAAATCAATGCAGCCTATTATATAAATTGGCGAGGAAGTTTTAAAGGGGATATAGAGACAGCTGTGACAGGTATGAAGACAAAATTGACAACCATTAGAAAATAGAAACACATGCACGCAACCGGTCCATAGCCTAACGATCAGCCGGTCCATAGCCTAACGATCAGCCGGTCCATAGCCTAACGATCAGCCGGTCCATAGCCTAACGATCAGCCGGTCCATAGCCTAACGATCAGCCGGTCCATAGCCTAACGATCAGCCGGTCCATAGCCTAACGATCAGCCGGTCCATAGCCTAACGATCAGCCGGTCCATAGCCTAACGATCAGCCGGTCCATAGCCTAACGATCAGCCTGTCCATAGCCTAACGATCAGCCTGTCCATAGCCTAACGATCAGCCTGTCCATAGCCTAACGATCAGCCTGTCCATAGCCTAACGATCAGCCTGTCCATAGCCTAACGATCAGCCTGTCCATAGCCTAACGATCAGCCTGTCCATAGCCTAACGATCAGCCTGTCCATAGCCTAACGATCAGCCTGTCCATAGCCTAACGATCAGCCTGTCCATAGCCTAACGATCAGCCTGTCCATAGCCTAACGATCAGCCTGTCCATAGCCTAACGATCAGCCTGTCCATAGCCTAACGATCAGCCTGTCCATAGCCTAACGATCAGCCTGTCCATAGCCTAACGATCAGCCTGTCCATAGCCTAACGATCAGCTGTTGATCCATTTTAGGAAAGCAATGGGTGGTTATGTTGACATTACATTTCCATTTGAGTGCCTTATCTAAATATGTGCAACACACTTATTGATAAGGGTAAACACCGGCAGATATTTCTCTGTCTGTCAGGGTTGTCTATAGCACAAGTGTTCTAATATATAGGCTATACAAATTATGCATTCACATATTAACTTCTAACTTACGCATCTTTCTGTCTTCTTCACTGCTCCATTCTTGCACAAATCACACATCTCCGCCGCCAATTCCACTGGCCTCTCTTCCCTCTCTCTCTAGCTCTTGAACGAGTAGCTAATATATAGACAATGAGCAGCAATATATAGTTTGAAACTTACATCAAGCAATTTTTTTTAACTAATAGCTATAGGCCTATTCGAGGAGAGAAGCATCGATCGAACCTCTTGCGTAGGCAATAAACTGGTGGGGAAGTATAAATGGTGAGAGCGACGTGTAGCCTAGCACTGGGGTAATGCGATCACATTGGCTAAATGAATACCTTGCTTCACTGATGCAATACAAAAAATAATAATAATAATAATAATAATAAAATACAGGCAGAGAGAAATTTATGAAATTCACACAACGAACCCACAGACCTGTCAGTGGCAGTGTCTCAGATCATTTCTATTGGCCAACTTATTTTCACATGCGAAAAGACGCAAAAATATAACCTGTTCCAAATAAATAATTGACAGATTGTGGCAGGACGATATTTCACAATTGGTGTGAACGGGGTAATAAACAAGAAATGCTTGTATGTTTTTTTTCTTCCTAATTAATCAGATGAAAATAACAGACTTGGTGAGAAAGGGCCTTTTCTGAAAATAGGCCTTTTACAAGATTAAATCATAACAGGACTGTTTGATTCTTATTAAAGAGAGAATACAGACAGGCTACTTTAGGAAACTTCCTGAATGGACATCTAGGCCTATAGAGAGAATCAGCGAACTCACATGGACACTCCTGTAAAAGGACCCGTCAATCAAAGCCACCAGCGTATGTCGGACACAAGAGCAAATATTTCTAATTTCCTTAAAAAGGTATTCAAAAACCTGGGCCTACCTTAGCCTACTTTCGGAATGCCTGTGAGATAATGAATTGATAAGGAAAGTATGAAGGGGAGAGCGACAGCTATGCAATAGTATGACATTGACTATCATTAAAATAGAAACAAATACACACAACATGTCCATAGCCTATTTATCAACCTTATAAGGTTCCGAATCAAATTAAACCATGCCAGGTTGGAGAGGATTGGCGCCTTGTCCATTTGACACAACATTAGTGCATTATTGGCCTCAGAGCCATAACAACCTTGTCGACTGCTGTTGAATAGTTAATGAATAGTCAGACACATCCAACCGGTTTTAAAAGACCCATTTATTCACTAGCAAGCAATGAAAATGTGCATTGTATTAAAAGTTTACACATCCTATATGCTAGCGCTTCTACACCCACGCACAACTAGCGAATTAGCTGCACGAGCATCAAACAGATGGAAAGAAGAGATGTAGACAGATTAAGTTTCCATAACAACTGCTTATAAATCATTAGTAAACAATCCCGCTATTAGGTGAAGTTTATCTACATGAAACTAAAGTTTATACAAAAAACAGAAGAAAATGTAGGCCTATTTAAACGGGTTTGACGGTTATTTTATTTAAATGGCGGTTATTCAATTACAGTCACAGCCCTAATCATGAAAAGTGACAACACCAAAAACACACTGCTTGAACTACTGAACCTGAACACTAATTTAGCTGCTGCTCATTGGCGAAATAAATAATTCATAGAACAGTCGGGCTAAGTCGTCCTGTTTCAGTTGCAGCAATCTCACGCCTGGTCAGCTTTGCTCTCTCTAACCGGTTTGGCGACTAGTCCAGTGTTACTGTAGTGTACACAGACGAACACACACGTGATGTCATTCCTCTCAGCAGTAGCTGTAGCAGTGTCTGTCTGTATACTACTCTGTACACCACTTAAATTAGCCCAACTAATCCCCACTGCCAGCCGGATCATCAGGCACTTGGTGGAACTAGACAGAGCCTGCCAAGTGTCTACCTGGCCCTGGTTACTCTGCTTTTCCTATATTTAATGGGATAATCAGTTGGCTATTTATTTGTAGACCTACATGTACACTGAGTGGACAAAACATTAAGAACACCTGCTCTTTCCATGACATGGACTGACCAGGTGAAAGCTATGATCCCTTACTGATGCCAATTGTTAAATCAACTTCAAAATCAGTGTACATGAAGGGGAAGAGACAAATTTTAAGCCTTGGGACAATTCAGGCATGGATTGTGTATGTGTGCCATTCAGAGGGTGAATGGGCAAGAAGAGATTAAACTGCCGGTTCAAACAAACTGGTTTGTTTGAAGAACTGCAACACAGCTGAGTTAATGCTCAACAGCTTCCCGTGTGTATCAAGAATGGTCCACCACACAAAGGACATCCAGCCAACTTGACAACTGTGGGAAGCAGCATCCCTGTGGAAGACTTGACACCTTTTCGAGTCCATGCCCCGACGAATTGAGGCTGTTCTGAGGGCAAGGGGCTCCGTAATACACCACAACAGGTCCTGGCCTGAACACTTGAACAAGCAACAGATAGTTACGCACACACACCACTTTGTCTACCGCCGTTTTACATTGCGTCAAAGGGTCAGCGAGCAGAGCAGAGCAGGTGACGACCTGTCTCTCTGTGCTTACTGGAATGTTTAGGTTGTTTGCATACATGAGTGACTGTTTTAGAGTCCTCTCTTGCCTCAGGAAACCAGAAAATGACACCGAAAGGAACAAAGTAACACAGGAAGACAGATTTCCAGGTTTGGTAAGGTGACCATGCCAGAGTATTGTATGTACTTCCACTGAAATGAAAGCACGTGTGACGGTGTGGGTGCTCCCTTGACGGCCAATTACATACACATCTAGCCTACATGGGCGGCAGGTAGCCTAGCGGTTAGAGCACTGGGCCAGTTAATGAAAGGTCGCTAGTTTGAATCCCTGAGCAGACAAGGTGAAAAATCTGTTGATGTGCCCTTGAGCAAGGCACCAAACCATAACTGCTTCAGGGTCGCTGTTGATAATGCCAGACCCTGGCCGTGACCCAACTCTACGAGCGCGTCTCAGGGGTAGTTGGGATATGCAAAAAAACATTTCCAACACACACATACGTATAATACACACTTGTGTGAGATAGGACAAATATAAGCACCCACCAAATTATTAATGTATTACTTATTAGGCTATAGATTAGTAATGCATGAAGTGTAGGAGGGCAATAACTGATGCAATAGAAGGCCTGCACCAGGCTAAAAATGCCTACATAAAATGCCTTCTGTTGCTAAATCAGCTGCTCTCCACTTTAATTGTGTGATAGCTTTCTACAATATTTCTGAAAGCTACAACTAGTGCAGCCTGTTCTGTACTGCCTGACATCTTACTAACGGCTTGTTCCTAGAGCAGAGTAAAGCATAATGCTGGATGGGCACAATCACCCATTGTGTCAAGTTAATTCTGCAGCACTGGCCATGTCCACACACAGAGTTGGGGGGGGTTAGCCCTTGGTCTAAATTATTCATATAGCCTACTGACAGCAGTGCAATAATCATTATAGGTCTGAAACAATAATAATAATAAACCACATATCATTAACTTTCCATTTCAAACAATTGTTAACTAAATTAAGGCCGATCATCAGGTAGCCTAGATGTGATGGATGACAGGTACTGAATTGGAAAGCGAAGAACTCTGTAATCTTCTGTTCAGAAAAATTACATTCCAATCTCTTCCCTAAAACCATGGACTTGAACCTAGAATAGATTTCCATCACCTTTTGCAGGGCAGTGTTAAAGCAGCCTATAAAAACAAAGCCTTACCTTTAAAACGACCGACAATATGATAAAACTGTTGTAAAAAAAATCCCTTTCTTTCATCTTCTCTCTAGAAGAACCTGACAAGTCAGACAAACCTTGAGGTATCCTATGCTACAGAAATGTTTCCCACCTCCAGTCAGCACTGAAGGCAATGGACACTTGTTGGAACAAGCAGAAAATGAATGCAATGGAATGCCTGAGAAGTATTTGCTCCTCTACTCTATAAACTTGTGGAAACTAAATGCCCAGTGACATGATTTACATTGTTACACACGCAGTCTCTTTCTGTTTCAAATCACAAGCATAATGAAACCAGAGAGATGAAACTGAACGAGGCATAGGCTTATTAAACTTGAGAGAGACTAATATTAATGCTGCTGAATGAGACATTGCTCAAGTTGCAAGTATTTGTAAAACAGTGAAACTAAACTGTAGTTCATCCAGATGGGGCTTATGAAAAAGAGCCTACCTCCAAGGGCTACTGTATGCTTCGTCCCGCAACGAGCCATTGTTTACAGATGTCTTGTAGCGGAAGGTTCCGTAGCCTGGCATCCATGATCAACCTAACCTATTCGGTTTCACCAAAATAACAGTTTCCTGTCAACAGAGGCATATCTAATATTTCTAGGAACAATACTTACGATTCGTTGGGTTGTGTCATTCATTACCATATAAGGGTTTAAAATAGGTTTTTATCCAGGGTCTCCCATTTTCCACCTGTGGGCTGCCATTGTAGTCCATTCTAGACCACGCAATCACGCGAAACTTAGCTACCACGTAATCTCTACAGGTGACCCTGGATAAAAATGGTGTTTAAACTCTTATTTGATAGTGAAGACAACATTCAACCCAACATTTACATTTTAGTCATTTAGCAGATACTGTAGTCCAGAGCAACATACTAGTGCATTCACTGGTGCCAACAGAGATGGTCGCCTCACTTCAGATCCTTAGGAAACTATGCAGTCATTTGTTTTTTTATGTATTATTTCTGACATTGTTAGCCCAGAAAATCTAAAGTGATATTACATACAGCCAGGAAGAACTACTGGATATAAAAGCGATGTCAACTTACCAACATTACAACCAGGAATACAACTTTCCCGAAGTAGATCCTTTGTTTGGACCTCCACTCTGGACATGGGATCTTACCCAGAGGCCGACCCTAAACAATGCGGTCACCGCAGGAGAGGCAGGAGGAGCGGCCTACTGGTCCGACTCAGAAGGCGAGCAAACCATCCACCGCATCCGAGCATATTACTCGCCAATGTACAATCTCTAGACAACAAGGTGGACGAAATTAGGGCACGAGTAGGCTTCTAGAGAGACATCAGAGATTGTAACATTCTGTGTTTCACGGAAACATGGCTCACTCGGGATATGTTGTCAGAGTTGGTACAGCCACCCGGTTTCTTCCCGCATCGCGCCGACAGAAACAAACATCTCTCTGGTAAGAAGGGTTGGGTTATATGCCTTATGATTAGCGTCTCATGGTGTAATCATAACAACATACAAGAACTCAAATCCTTTTGTTCACCTCACCTAGAATTCCTAACAATCAAATGCCAACCACATTATCTGCCAAGAGAATTATCTTCGATTATAGTCACAGCCGTGTATTCCACCCACCCCCCCCAACCAGAAACCGCGGTTAGATGGCAGCATTCGCGCAAAACTGAAAGCGTGAACCACCGCATTTAATCATGGCAAGGCGACTGGAAACATGACCGAATACAAACAGTGTAGCCATTCCCTCCGCAAGGCATTCAAACAAGGAAAGCGTCAGTATAGAGACAAAGTAGAGTTGCAATTCAATGGCTCAAACACAAGACGTATGTGGCAGGGTCTACAGTCAATCACAGATTACAAAAACAAAACCAGCCCCGTCGCGGACATCGACGTCTTGCTCCAAGACAAATTAAACAACTTCCTTGCTCGCATTGAGGACAACACAGTGCTACTTACATGGCCCGCTACCAAAGCCTGTGGGCTCTCCTTCACCATGGCCAACGTGAGTAAAACATTTAAACGTGTTAACCCTCGCAAGGCTGCTGGCCCAGAGGGCATGCCTAGCCGCATCCTCAGAGCATGCGCAGACCAGCTGGTTGGCGTTTACAGACATATTCAATCAATCCCTATCCCAGTCTGCTGGGCCCACATGCTTCAAGATAGCTTTCTTGGGAACAGGAACAATGGTGGCTAAGGTAACTGAACTAAATGAGTAGCACTCACTTCTGTCATCATGAAGTGCTTTGAGAGACTAGTCAAGGTTCATATCACCTCCACCCTACCTGATAGCCTAGACCCACTCCAATTTGCTTACATCCCCCACAATAGGTCCACAGACGACACAATCACCATCACACTACCTTATCCCATCTGGACAAGAGGTATACCTACGTAAGAATGCTGTTCATTGACTACAGCTCAGCATTTAATACCATAGTACCCTCCAAACTTGTCATTAAGCTCGAGACCCCGGGTCTCGACCCCGCCCTGTGCAACTGGGTCCTGGACTTTCTGACAGGCTGCCCCCAGGTGGTGAGGGTAGGAAACAACATCTCCACCCCGCTGATCCTCAACACTGGGGCCCCACAAGGGTACGTTCTCAGCCCTCTCCTGTACTCCCTGTTCACCCATGACTGCATGGCCATGCACGCCTCGAACTCAATCATCAAGTTTGCAGACAACACTACAGTGGTAGGCTTGCTTACCAACAACGATGAGATGGCCTGCAGGGAGAAGGTGAGGGCCCTCGGAGTCAGGAAAATAACCTCTCACTCAATGTCAACAAAACGAGATTTCAGGAAACAGGGAGCACCCCCCTATCCACATCAACGGTACAGTTGTGGAGAAGGTGGAAAGTTTAAAGTTCCTGGAAGTACACATCAAAGACAAACTGAAATGGTCCACACACACAGACAGCGTGGTGAAGAAGGTGCAACAGCGCCTCTTCAACCTCAGGAGGCTGAAGAAATTTGGCTTGTCACCTAAAACACTCAAACTTTTGCAGATGCACAATCGAGAGCATCCTGTTGGGCTGTATCACCGCCTGGTACGGCAACAGCTCCGTCCACACCCGCAAGGCTCTCCAGAGGGTAGTGCCGTCTGCAGAACGCATCTCCGGAGGCAAACTACCTGCCCTCCAGGACACCTACAGCACCCAATGTCACAGGAAGGCCAAAAAGATCATCAAGGACAACAACCACCCGAGCCACTGCCTGTTCACCCCGCTATCATCCAGAAGGTGAGGTCAGTACATGTGCATCAAAGCTGGGACCGAGAGACTCAAAAACAGATTCTATCTCAGGGCCATCGGACTGTTAAACAGCCATCACTAACACAGAGCGGCTGCTGTCAACATACAGACTCAAATCTCTGGCCACTTTAACAAATGTATCACTATTCACTTTAAATAACACCACTTTAATAATGTCTACATATCCTACATTACTCATATATGTATATACTGTACTCTATACCATCTACTGCATCTTGCCTATGCCGCACAGCCATCGATCATCCATATATTTACATATTCTTATTCATCCCTTTACATTTGTGTGTATAAGGTTGTCGTTGTGAATTTGTTAGATTACTTGTTAGATATTACTGCACTGTCGGAACTAGAAGCACAAGCATTTCGCTACACTCGCATTATAATCTGCTAACCATATGTATGTGACCAATAAAATTTGATAAGTGGGACAATAGTATAGGTTGACCAAGGATGCTAAGCTACGGAATCGTCTGCAACGAGCAATCTGTAAACAATGGCTTGTTACTGGACGAGGCAAGGTTACTGTATGGGTCTATCTACAGGATTTTTTGTTGACCTGCTGATATGACACATAATGTCCTGAAAACAATCCAACTGATGACTGTACTAGACAAAATAGATCTAGCCTATTTAAAAATGCCTTGTTGGTATTTTTGCGTGTGTCTGCTGAACTGCTTTTAGGCCTATTTGATGGCATACAGATGGAAATGTAGTCTGAAATTGTGGTTAAAGTCAAGTCTACTTCAATTGCCTTGAATTCTGTACACAATATTGTTGTTCTGGCACTTGGCATTGCAGGGGGCCAAACCAGCAGGGCACTGACTGTGTCCATCACCAAACAGAAATAACTAATGTGCCAACTAAATAACTTACCATCAATTTTAACCAACATTTTGCAGACTAAATACTATGTAATGTAACGTTATAGTGGCACAAAAGAATAGCCCAACGTCTTATGGAATATGGGGTTGTGCAACGCACCTGACTTGACCTGCCTGGATAGCTATCTAGTTGCACTAGTTTATCAGCTAGCTAGCTGGTTAACTAAAATAGGAACATCTAGTCAGACGGAATAAAGATTTACTTGTAACTATAAAGTTAATGACAAAACTAGCTAGATTATTGATACCAAATAAGTGCTGTGATAGACTCGTTACAGCACAGTACTAGAGTTTACAAGCAAAATAGCTCACGTTAGCTTGCTCTAGGTAGCAACAGGTGGCTAGTTTTCAGAGTTCTGGCTAATTAATCACTAGTGTAGTTATATATTCGCTAAACAGTTAACTTTCATGAACTCACAATGAGCACAATACATGTACATTCTCACTGACACAGTTGTGTATCTTGAGAAATAAGATATAATAGCTAACGTTAGCTGCACTTACCTTTGAAATACTCCTCCAAAAGCTGCTTCCTGCTTCGCTCGACTTTAAATCCCTTGTTAGCTGGCTACGTCGTTCAATCACATAACTGATGCCAGACGGAACTAACTAAACTAACCAGCTAATTTAGCTACCAAAAGTGCCAAAGCCTAGGCAACAACTATTATCAGGTTAGTATATTCTATACGTTTTCATTTGTACACAGCTACACTGCTTAGATAAATATTAGCTTGCGTAGCTAGCTAGCTAAGAATTTGAATACAGTGCTCAGAAATCGCTGTCGAAGGTGTACTGAGATTAGTTCGCACAGGCGCACTGAAGGTGCAAGATGAAGCGCTCCACCTTTGCAATTACGTGAAATAACGCATATGGAATCATGTAGTAACCCAAAAAGTGTTAAACATGATTCCAGGTGTGTTATTTCATAGGGTTGATGTCATCACTGTTATTCTACAATGTTGAAAATAGTAAAATTAAGAAAAAGCCTTGAATGAGTGGGTGTGTCCAAACTTTTGACTGGTACTGAACGTGTATTTCGGAGTGGGTTGTTAAAAGCGGAAGGCAAATTTCGGTTGAACCTTGTGTGCAATTAACCGATCATGCTATGTTAATCTTATTGTGGTATGATTGCATTGTTGAAGTTACACTAATGCTCGTTGTGCAGCTGCAGGACTATGTCAAAAATTTGAGTATGCTGATCTCTGCTGGTCATTATGTCAAATTGCAGGGTAAAGGTAAGGCCACACCTTACTTGTGCTGCCACTTACTGTATTATTTAGAAACACCAGTACGACCTGGCGGAGGGAGGGAGGGAGGGAGGGAGGGAAAGAAAGAAAGCCCTGCTCAGCAGTAGTGTACTATATAGGGACTAGGGTGCCGTTTGGGACGTAAACATAGAGAGTTTAAAGAGAGCGTAAAGACCTTTGTGCTATTTCACAAAAAGGCTTGGCTATTTATTATACAGCAACAAATGTATTTATTATACAGCAACAAAAAAATACTGATGTATCATCTGATATGTCTTATCTACTCTCCAAAAAAATAAGTGGCGTACGTGTGCATGTGAGTGACAGACGGCATTGTGCTGCTAACATATTTGCTTCCTCCTCTGTCCCAATCCCCTAAGCTCGAAATAGTGACACACAACAAAGCCTATTCCCCCTCAAGAAATTAAAAACATTTGTCATGGGTCCTCAGACCCTTAAAAGGTTCTACAGCTGCAACATCGAGAGCATCCTGACTGGTTGCATCACAGCCTTGTACAGCAACTGCTCAGCCTCTGACCGCAAGGCACTACAGAGGGTAATGCATGCGGCCCAGTACATCACTGGGGCTAAGCTGCCTGCCATCCAGGACCTTTATATCAGACGCCAGCCACCCCAGTCATAGACTGTTCTCTCTGCTACCGCATGGCAAGCGGTACCGGAGCGCCAAGTCTAGGATCAAAAGGCTTCTCAACAGCTTTTACCCCCAAGTCATAAGACTCCTGAGCAGCTAATCAAATGGCTACCCGGACTATGCATTGTGTGTGTGTAGATTGTACAGTCAACATGGTAATTACAACCAATCAGGGAAGAGAACCGAAAGCTGGACATAGAACAACCATTTTTGAGGAACAGAAACTGAACCGGGAACAAAAGCGATCTATAGTGTTCCGGAACAGGACCGTTATTTTCAAATCTTCAGAACTGGTTAATAATGTTATTTTATGTTCCAAAAATTGTATATCAAATCTACTATATCATTTTGTAATTCAGTGAAATTATGATGCTAGGAATAGCCTAAGTGACCAATTAAACATGTTCTAATTGTTGAGGTAAAATAATGATAATCAACTAGACTCAGTTGTAGGATGGTTTTTCTCTTCAGTGGATGGTCGGGGGCCCGGACTGCAAATTGACAGCAAGAAGGCAAAACATATATAATATTTCACTAAAACATAATCATTTCAAACCTTTCTTACATTTGTATATGAAGTGTCTCTCTATTATGGATGGGAATAATTGGGAACAGATTTCCAAAATTAAAATTAATAGAAAGCTGATTTCCTATTTTCACAGCATCAATCATGGAAATAAAACTGCTGAAAACAAATTCGTTCCCTATTTAAAACATTGGCCTAGGAGGCTAACATGAATATTGGTATCCTTAGTGCTCCACCAATTATACATTTTTCAACTTAAAATATTTATTTTATTCCCCCAAAATGTTTTTTTTTTTTTACATAAACGCTCTGTAGTTTAAAGCTTCAATCCTTATTTGCTACTTCCATTTTTGGTATGGAATACCCTGATATACCGATTGATTCTTGAAGAATATAACTTACAAAGGGCTCATGAGCTTAGTTCAACTGTCGTACCCCATCAGAACCTGTCACGTCCTGACCAGTAAAAGGGGTTATGTGTTATTGTAGTTTGGTCAGGGCGTGGCAGGGGGTGTTTTTCCGTGAGTTGGGGTGGGCATTCTATGTCCTTTTTTCTATGTTTGGTATTTCTTTGTTTCGGCCGGGTATGGCTCTCAATCAGGGACAGCTGTATATCGTTGTTGCTGATTGGGAGCCATACTTAGGCAGCCTGTTTTCCTTTGGGTTTTGTGGGTGGTTAATTTCTGTTTAGTGTGTTAGGATACCTGACAGGACTGTTTGGCTGTCGGTTGTTTTTTCTTTGTGAAGTGCCTTTTTTCATCCAAAATAAAAGATGAACAAATTCCACGCTGTACCTTGGTCCTCTTCTTCCAAAGACAGCTATTACAGGACCCAAAATAAAAGCTTGTTTTACTCCAATGTTTGTGTCCAATGTAAACAAACACTGTATAGCCTCAAAACATTGTTAAAACTATAATGTTGATATCATGGATTGTCAGTCCTAGCTCTGTCTATGAATTTGAGAGTGGTTACATTTCTCCAGGCCCAACCTCTTTTTACCCAATCAGAGGCGTGTAGAAATGCAGGAAAATAGCTTGAGAATGGCAATCTTCTCTCTGATGCCAAGAGATGGTCTTTTAAAATGTTCCTTCCCAGAGCCCGAGACTTGGTTTGTTCGGCCATGCACTGCTGAAGTCATAGTAAAGCTCCTTGTATGCAATTTTTTTCTCACTCGAGTTATGAGGCGGCCCCTGATGAATTTTCTGTCACAAAAAGGGTCAATCAGTTTGAGAACCGCTGAGCCGTGAGGGGTTGTTTAATTAGTTTTTTAAAGCTGATTTTGCTGTTTGCCTGGGTCATTTGAGATGGAAGTACACTCCTTGTATCTATGGATCTATACCAGTGGTCTCCAATCTTTTCTAGTATCAGAGCTACTTAAGAAAAATGTATTTTTTTGGTCTAGCTTTCAAATAGGCACGGTCTTCTCCTTTCCCCTGCAACTCTTTCCCGTGACCTTAGTGTACAAGAGAAAGTTCTGTCAATATACCTGGTAAAATAATGGTTAGTAAACAACTTAAAGCGGGCCCTGTAAAATAAAAAAAAAAAAATCTTGCTTTTTAAAAAAGATTTTTTGTGTAATTCTCCTTTAATTGGGCATCTGGCACTTTAATTGCACATCTAGCGAGTGAGGCATGTGCTGTTTTATTGTGCCGGTCTAGAGATGGTTCTGTACTGCTGCTCATTTCATGACAAAGTTAGCAATTAACAAATAATATATACAAATTATATACTTGCTCATGATATATTGTACTTCTGCCTACTTTGCGGTTAACATTTAACTGAGAAGGTTTTTGGGAAAGTATTTCTGTCAACCCACAAGACAGTTATTACATCAACAGGCTACACATGGACTGATAGAAAAATGCGCACTCCACACAGACAGACAGGGGCAATATTACTGGAAATTAATTGGCTGTCTTTTTAAGAAAATAGTGACTATATCAATGTTGCGTTGATTAGATACAGTTGAAGTCGGAAGTTTACATACACCTTAGCCAAATATATTTAAACTCAGTTTTTCACAATTCCTGACATTTAATCCTTGTAAAAATGCCATCATAGGTCAGTTAGGATCACCACTTTATTTTAAGAATGTGAAATGTCAGAATAATAGTAGAGTGATTTATTTCAGCTTTTATTTCTTTCATCACATTCCAAGTGGGTCAGAAGTTTACATACACTCAATTAGTATTTGGTAGCATTGTCTTTAAATTGTTTAACCTGGGTCAAACGTTTTGGGTAGCCTTCCACAAACTTCCCACAATAAGTTGGGTGAATTCTGGCCCATTCCTCCTGACAGAGCTGGTGTAACTGAGTCAGGTTTGTAGGCCTCCTTGCTTGCACACACTTTTTCAGTTTTCCCCACAGATTTTCTATAGGATTGACGTCAAAGCTTTGTGATAGCCACTCCAATACCTTGACTTTCTTGTCCTTAAGCCATTTTGCCCCAACTTTGGAAGTATGCTTGGGGTCATTGTCCATTTGGAAGACCCATTTGCTACCAAGCTTTAACTTCCTGACTGATGTCTTGAGATGTTGCTTCAATATATCCACATAATTTTCTATCCTCATGATGCCATCTACTTTGTGAAGTGGACCAGACACTCCTGCAGCAAAGCACCCCCACAACATGATGCTGCAACCCCCATGCTTCACGGTTGGGATGGTGTTCTTCGGCTTGCAAGCATCCCCCTTTTTCCTCCAAGCATAACAATGGTCATTATGGCCAAACAGTACTCTTTTTGTTTCATCAAACCAGAGGACATTTCTCCAAAAAGTACGATCTTTGTCCCCATGTGCAGTTGCAAACCGTAGTCTGGCATTTTTATGGCAGTTTTGGAGCAGTGGCTTCTTCCTTGCTGATTGGCCTTTCAGGTTATGTCGATATAGGGCTCGTTTTACTGTGGATATAGATACTTTCGTACCTGTTTCCTCCAGCATCTTCACAAGGTCCTTTGCTGTTGTTCTGGGATTGATTTGCACTTTTCGCACCTAAGTACGTTCATCCCTTCAGGCGTTTGGAAATTGCTCCCAAGGATGAACCAGAGTTGTGGAGTTCCAACATTTTTTTCTGAGGTCTTGGCTGATTTCTTTTGATTTGATTTTCCCATGATGTCAAGCAGTGAGGCACTGAGTTTGAAGGTAGGCCTTGAAATACATAAACAAGAACACCTCCAATTGACTCAAATTAAGTCAATTAGGCTATGAGAAGCTTCTAAAGCCATGACACCATTTTCTGGAATTTCTCAAGCTGTTTAAAGGCACAGTCAACTTAGTGTATGTAAACTTCTGACCCACTGGAATTGTGATACAGTGAATTATAAGTGAAATAATCTGGCTGTAAACAATTAGAGAAATTACTTGTATCATGCACAAAGTAAATGTCCTAACCGACCAGCCAAAACTATAGTTTGTTAACAAGAAATGTGTGGTACGGTTGAAAAACGGGTTTTAATGACTCCAACCTAATTGGATGTAAACTTCCAACTTCAACTGTAGTAGCTGAGAGCTTGCTGTGTCAGACACTTGTGAAATTTGATTATGACAGTTTGCGGTGGAACACGTGAAAATTGCATGTACTTTCAGAATTGTTTGGCGAGCTACTCATAGCTGGGCGATCGACCTGTTGGAGACCCCTGCTCTATGCAATACTGTGCATTGCCTTAAATTTGTTTTGTACTTGGGGACCGTAAAGAGACCCCTGGTGGCATCTCTTGTGGGGCACGTATGTATTTTTCAGGGAAGTGAGGAACCAATATACTCAGTCAGTTAGGAAAGCTAAGGCTATCTTTTTCAAACAGAAATTTGCTTCCTGTAGCACTAATTCCCAAATGTTTTGAGACACTGTAAAGTCCATGGAGAATAAGAGCACCTCCTCTCAGCTGCCCACTGCACTGAGGATAGGAAACACACACCACCGATAAATCTACGATAAACGAGAATTTCAATAAGCCTTTTTCTATGGCTGGCCATGCTTTCCACCTGGCTACCCCTACCCTGGCAAAATCTGGATCCCTACAAATCAGCCGGGCTAGACAATCTGGACCCTCTCTCTCTAAAATTATCCACTGAAATTGTTGCAACCCCTATTACTAGCCTATTCAACCTAACTGTTATAGACCTATATCCATCCTGCCCTGCCTTTCTAAAATCTTCGAAAGCCAAGTTAACAAACAGATCACCGACTATTTCGAATCCCACCGTTCCATCTCCACTATGCAACATGGTTTCCGAGCTGGTCATGGGTGCACCTCAGCCACGCTCAAGGTCCAAAATAATATCATATTCACCATCTATAAAAGACAGTATTGTGCAGCCGCATTTATCGACCTGGCAAAGGCTTTCAACTCTGTCAATCATCGCATTCTTATCGGCAGACTCAATAGCCTTGGTTTCTCAAGTGATTGCCTCGCCTGGTTCAACAACTACTTCTCAGATAGAGTTCAGTGTGTCAAATCTGAGGGCCTGTTGTCCGGACCTCTGGCAGTCTCTATGGGGGAGCCACAGGGTTCAATTCTCGGGGTGACTCTTTTCTCTGTATATATCAATGATGTCGCTCTTGCTGCTGGTGATTCTCTGATCCACCTCTACACAGACAACACCATTCTGTATACATCTGGCCCTTCTTTGGACACAGTGCTAACAAACCTCCAAATGAGCTTGAACGCCATACAATAGTCATTCCGTGGCTTCCAACTGCTTTTAAATGCAAGTAAAACTAATTGCATGCTCTTTAACCGATTGCTGCCCGCACCCTCCCACCCGACTAGCATCACTACTCTGGATGGTTCTGACTTAGAAGATGTGGACAACGACAAATACCTAGGTGTCTGGTTTGACTGTAAACTCTCCTTCCAGACTCACATTAAGCATCTCCAATCCAAAATTACATCTAGAATCGGCTTCTTATTTTGCAACAAAGCCTCCTTCACTCATGCTGCCAAACATACCCTCGCAAAACTGACTATACTACTGATCCCTGACTTTGGCAATGTCATCTACAAAATAGCCTCCAACACTCTACTCAGCAAACTGCATGTAGTTTATCACAGTGCCATCCGTTTTGTCACCAAAGCCCCATATACTACCCACCACTGCGACCTGTATGCTCTCGTTGGCTAGCCCTCACTACATATTCATCACCAAACCCACTGGCTCCAGGTCATCTATAAGTCTTTGCTAGGTAAAGCCCGGCCTTATCTCAGCTCACTGGTCACCATAGCAACACCCACCCAGTCGCACGCTCTCCAGCAGACATATTTCACTGGTCATCCCCAAAGCCAACACTTCCTTTGGCCGCCTTTCCTTCCAGTTCTCTGCTGCCAATGACTGGAGCAATTTGCAAAAATCACTGAAGCTGGAGTCTTATATCTCCCTCTCTAACTTTAAGCATCAGCTGTCAGAGCAGCTTACCAATCATTCTACCTGTACACAGCCAATCTGTAAATAGCACACCCGACTACCTCATCCCCATATTATTACTTACCCTCTTGCTCTTTTTCACCCCAGTATCTCTACTTGCACATCATCATCTGCACATCTATCACTCCAGTGTTAATGCTAAATTGTAATTATTTCACCTCTATGGCCTATTTATTGACTACCTCCCTACTCTTCTACATTTGCACACTCTGTACATAGGTTTTTGTATTGTGTTATTTGATGAAGATCAGATCAAATTTGATGACCAATTTATGCAGAAATCCAGGTATTTCCAAAGGGTTCACATACGTTTTCTTGCCACTGTAAGTATTCACACCCCTGAGTCAATGCATGTTAGAATCTCCTTTGGCAGCAATCATAGCTATGAGTCTTTCTGTAAGAGCTTTACACACCTGGATTGCACAACATTTGCACATTATTTGTTTTAGAATTCTTGAAGTTCTGTGAAGATGGTTGTTGATCATTGTTAGACATTTTCAAGTCTTTCCATAGATTTTCAAGCAGATTTAAGTCAAAACTGGAACTCGGCCACTCAGGAACATTCAATATTGTCTTGGTACACAACTCCAGTGTAGATTCTGCCTTGTGTTTTAGGTTATTGTCCTGCTGAACGGTGAATTTGTATCCCAGTGTACTTTTACTTTTGGTACTTAACTATAATTTAGTAATTATAATTACCTTTTGATACAGAAGTATATTTCAAACCAAATACTTTTAGACTTTTACTCAAGTAGTATTTTACTGGGTGACTTTCATTTTACTTGAGTCAATTTCTATTAAGGTATCTTTACTTTTACTCAAGTATGACAATTGGGTACTTTTACCACTACTAAAACATTAGACATGAGGTCCTCTCTAAGCATTACATGACTATGGCTCTGAACATATACAGCAACACCTCCCCCATAGGCATTTCTGTTTAATATGGGCTATTTTTTGCCCTTTCCTGGGTAGCTTATCAGAACACACAAAGCATGACAAGAACATTTTTTTGGCTAATAAGAAGTGAAATCGGAACTCAAGTTTTACTCTATTATACATCGATGCCAGGGTTTGATAACAGAAGCTGTTAAGCAATAATGTTTGTATTCAATCCAGCCATGATACAATTAATGTGTCTTTTGTTAGACTGGCATTAGAAAGTAAACACACCAAAATACTCTTGTTTGCTGTGAGAATTTGGGCTGCAAACATTCCCAGTCAGAAGTGTTTTCTCTTTACAGTGCAGTCTCTGCTGACCAGTTTCACTACTTGTTGTGAAATGTAATGTGATTGTTGAGTAACAGGAGGAAAAAGTCACACAAAGAGAAATTGTATTTGTGACCTTCTTTTAGGGCCCAGTTTATCCATGTTTCCCTCTTGTTTCCCGCCCAGAGATCTAATAATAGCAGTCTTTCCCTTCAGTTAGGGTGTTTCTGACCGGGGTTCCTGACCCGGGGATGGGGGGTGGAGGGGGGTGGGGGGTGGAGAAGGATTTGGGAATAAGGATTTGGGAGATGGACAGGTTTATCCCTGTGTAATCGGCTAGGCTGCTGTTGATAGACTGGTGGGATTCCATAGGAAGTGGAGGTGGTTATCCTAGGTGGTTGGCTGATAAACAGGTGGGGGTGGTTGTTTGGGTGCACCCTGACCCTGGTCCTGCCTGCAGGTGGGCGTACTGAGCTAGTCCAGATGTGATGAGGTAAGCTGACAGCTGGGTGAGTTATGCTAGACAGCTGTGTCACAAAACTGTACTGTATGGCAGTGTCTCCCTCCATTCACCCCTCCCTCCATCATGCCTGTCTCTACCCTCCATCCCTCCTCCCTCTGCCCTCTCTCTGCCCTCTGTCAGATTTTTCTCCACAGTATTTTCTTCAGCAGCAGTCAACCAGAAATAGTTACAAATGAAAGCACAATGATTGGAAGCGTTGGCTGTCTCATTCTAATGTTGAGGCTATTAATAAGACCAAACAGTCAATCACAGGTCAGACTTTTGGTTCTCTGTTGCACTACCTCATTGAACTATTCTTCCACCCTTTTGTGGTATTTTTTCATATAGACCTTGAATCCTTTTACAGGGTGTAGTGCTATACCCTGTACTCGTTTCCTCTAAAAAGTTGTATTTCATGAATCAACATTGTGATTTAATACACAACACCCACATCACATATTTGAAACCATTGAACAAACAGAGGAAATATTGTACCCACCGAGCCTTAAAACAGACTTACTATAAATGTGCCTGATAATCAGGTCATTTCATGGTGCATAGAATGTACACAAAACATGTCATGTCTGGCTCGGTTCTGCCAAATGTCTTAGAATATAAATAGGTCAGGATATTGTATTACAGCTGTTGGCATGTCTCTCCTCAACAGACATGTATTTCCTGTGTCTAATTGGGATGATTTGGTGGAGAATGTAGAATGCCATGGTTGAGTTGACGGAAAATGGGAGTCACAAAGGTGGATGGATGGAGGAGGAGGAACTTGGTTACTTATTTCTTATACCTCCAATCTCACCCGCATTAATCGTCCCACACAGAACGTTGTCATGAAGAAATAACGCCACCCAAATATGGACTTTTCTGAAGCAGTGCCAGATGTCATGCCATGTCCTCCTATCCCATGGAGTTTGGCCCTATCAGCTCAATACTCAACAAAGAATGCCATGGTTTAGGGAAGGATGAAGGATCTTGGTTAATTATTTCTAACAGCTCCCCATGTAAACCGACGCTGCCTGTAAGAAATAACGTTTATCCAAATATGGACTTGTCTTAAGCGGTGCCAGAAGCCATGTCCTGTTCCTCTCCCAAGGAGCGGTATTATGTGCTCAATACTCATCGCTACTGGTGTAGTAACACTGTGGGCCAATGCTAACAAGCTCCTACGTTAGTCTCTACCCACAGTGGCATGAGACTAGGCTAACATAACCCTTATCTTATTCCTCTAAAGACTCCTTTTCTAATGCCAAGCCTGTTTCGACACACTTCTCAAGCTGTGATCATGCAACAGAGAGCAAACAGAGCCTGTATCCCATAATATTATCCAGCAGCACAGTAACTGGTCTGATTCAATACATTCTGTCGGTCTGACTTCCTGTAGTCCTCAGCCCATGGGCCAATCTATACACAGTGCATTCGGAAAGTATTCAGACCCTTTCACATTTACACGTTACAGGCTTATTCTAAAATTCATTAAATAGTTTTTTTTCCCCTCATCAATCTACTCACAATACCCCATAATGACAAAATGAAAACAGGTTTTTAGAAATATCCCATTTACATAAGTATTCAGACCCTTTACTCAGTACTTTGTTGAAGCGCCTTTGGCTGGCATCAATTACAGCCTCGAGTCTTCTTGGGTATGATGCTACAAGCTTGGCACACCAGTATTTGGGGAGTTTCTCCCATTCTTCTCTACAGATCCTCTCAAGCTCTATCAGGTTGGATGGGGAGCGTCGCTGCACAGCTATTTTCAGGTCTCCAGAGATGTTCGATCAGGGTTCAAGTCCGGGCTCTGGCTGGGCCACTCAGGGACGTTCAGAGACTTGTTCTGAAGCCACTCCTGCATTGTCTTGGCTGTGTGCTTAAGGTCATTGTTCCCAGTCTGAGGTCATGGGCGCTCTGGAGCAGGTTTCCATCAAGGATCTCTCTGTACTTTGCTCCGTTCATCTTTTTTTGCTCTGACATGCACTGTCAATTGTGGGACCTTATATAGACAGGTGTGTGCCTTTCCAAATCATGTCAATGGAAACAGGACGAACGGGTCTAAATACTTTCTGAATGCACTGTAGGTAAAGGAATGGTTACCAAAGGACTTATGTTGACTTTCACCTTGGATTGACATTCAGAGTACATGTTACTTTGTGTTACAGTATGTAACCTGGTAAAATATTGTTTTATAGAGGTTGCAGGGGCTCTTGTGTTCAGCTGCCAGATAGGAAGCAGAGGTTGCAATACATTTGCAAAGAGCATGGAGTGTAACCACTCAACCACAGACTCACAGCACTCTTGTACTGTATTAATTAACGATTGGCCTACTTAGTACAATATACAGTTAACCTGGTAGTCTATTGACCTCAGGCTTTGGGGTCAAGTGTGCTTACAAGAATGCTGTTTAGTTTCTTCCTATCATTGTGTATTATCGTAAAGCCCTCTCATAACTGAGTGTCAAAGTGCTGGACCAGCATACTGGTCTTATCACACAACGCCATGCAACGTAAACAATGAATTCCACACTGTCACTTTTGAACAATTAATCTCCACATCGCAAGACTCACTGCAAGACCAAGACCCACTTAGAGACCTACTGCACTGTACTCATACATTCCTGTACATATTTATCCCTACACATCATGTGCAACATGTGGACTCCGAGGCACAAAGACATTGTCAAACACTCTTACAGACGCCAACCAAGAATGCTTTTTTTCAGCTGAAAACTAGAGCAAAATGACAGATTCAAAAGTCTTGTACAGTATGACAATGCAGCTGGCACGCATAAGCAGAAGTGATATGTATATGATAGGTCACCTATTCTATGATCTCACAATGCTCAATGTGCACCATGTAGGTATCCTTGGAACTATCACACACTCACCACACCACAAAGCTAAAAAATATATATATATTCCTGAGAGTATAAGGACAGGTTAAATTTAGAGAGAAGGGAAAACTAGTGTCTTGATAATAAGCCTTACTTTGGCTTAAGGTAGAAGGAGGAACAGTAAGCTCACCATTGTGGAATGTATTTATGATGTCAGTGGAACTATATTAGCCACGACCACCATGTCAAGTAAAGACTAGTGTTGGATCATGACTCACAGCTCTGTTGATGTCCTTCAGAACAAACACATGACAATGGCCTTCATCAGGACAGATTAAAGTGATATCAGAACACAATATAGCCACTGTCTGTCCACCGCTTTTTTTCCATTTTTAAACCTTATCTTCAGTGATTCATCGTTAGTTGGTCGTCATTGCTTTGGCTGCAATCAGAAGAAAGAATAGGTTGATTATCTTCTATTATAGTACATGTAATTTGAATATAACTTTTCATTAGTGTTATCTCAAAGCTCTACATAGGCAAACTGTTAAATAATGATGATACATTCTAAAATACAATAAAAGCATCATACATTCAGAACACAACATATCTATACGGCTGGCATACTTGGTATTGACCACAACAGTAATGATGCCATACAATAATATCAGCATAGCTGTAACTGGTATGAGTGTTGTATTGGAGTTTTAAAGTTTAACATTATGCACAATTGCATAACATGACTTAGTATTAACTGGTGTATTTGTAAGAAATGTCAGGGGGTAGATGGCACTTGGTCTACATAAGAACATGAGTTATGATCTTGAGCGTCCGCTCAACAGGAATTTTATCTCCCCTCACAAACAAGGTATTACGCAGTGTCTGGCTAATCACCTGCTGAAGCAAACCGCTGTAGATGTACGTCGTCCCCTCCCCAGGCCCTCCCTGTGTGGTTAACAATAGACACATGACCTCACCAAAGGACAGTAGTTGTAGTAGCAGACAGAGTGATTCCTGACTGCTTTATCTCCACATGACATTGGAAACCAGAGACACAGCCTTGTCTTTACTTCTGATGACTTGAAAATCAACTGCTTGAGGGAGAGGAGCGCTTATCCTATTTATAAAAAAAAACAGTGGAAGGCTTTCTCTGGTGAATCAGATGGCACTGGGAGACAGATGGAGGACATGTTTGGGATGTCAGAGAGGACTGGAGATGTGCTGTGAGGACGGTGGTCAGGATTACAGGCAGAGTCCTGTAATGGATGGAGGACATTGATAGAGAGATGGAGCAAGGGAGGGCATCATAACACACTGAAAGAGGAGGTTGGCATATCGTACTACACAGGCATTTCATCATAGAAAAAGCACTTAAATATTTCTTCACAAATGCAATGCCATTAGCTGAAAATCTAAGAGTCCTAGGCCAGGCTCTTGATGCTTAATACATCTCTTAGAATTTAGCTTTGAATTCAGGTTCTCATACAGTACAAAATATTGTACCAATGGACTAAATTGCTCAACAAGTTATTTCAATGAACATAGTGTATTTTCCCATCACAATCCGTCATGGCTAGCCAGTTCTCTGTCTAAGTGGCCAAGCACTGGTCTGCTTGTTATCCATCTATATGCGTCAGTTCCAGTCAACACGCACAGCGGCCATATTGTCCCCCTGACACATTTGACGTAAAAGCCATGTCAATCAGAGTAGAGTCAGACAGAGGTGGTTGTGGTGTCGAATGATAGATTAGACCTTCATGTCCCCGTAGTTACGACACAAGGTCTGTTCATGGTTCCACATCCCAGACAGTACAGGGCCCAATGTAAGAGACAACACCCACATCACTGGAGAGACAATTCATAAGCAAACACAGCCCTACTGACTGACTGACTGACTGAATGACAGAGAGACAGACAGACTGGTGAACAAAACAATTGCACACCTCCACATGTGTGAGTTATTTATAACATATAGTAGGTATTTATGCACTTATTTATGACATATAGTAGGTATTTATGCACTTATTTATCATATATAGTATAGTGGGTATTTGTGCAGTTATTTATGACACAGTCATTGTAGTCTCTCATGTGCGAAATCTGCATGTTGTGTCTGAAACACAAAGCTAAATGATTTCACAGTGTTAGTTTCTTATTATCAAGGCCATAAAGGTGATTACATCAGAGTTCACAGACATACTAAGTAACAGTTGTGTTTTTATGCTGAGAATGAAAGATGGGTGCAGGGTGAAACATTTATGGTCTTCTGGAGATGCACAAGTACACATAATAAATAGCTACTAATCCAACACGGCCAACGAATTATGGAAAGTTTCTGATCTTGTCAAGAACGGACAGGTAGCCAGAAAGCTAGCCCGTCTTACAAGAAACTCAATCGGGGACAATTACTGCAATATACACTAATAAAAACCCCAGAAAGGTATCGGTATCCAATCCTAGTCATTGATGACTCACTGCCCTGGCAGTGGGAGATTGGGCAGGAAATGAGCGCATGTGTTTGCCCTGCGTGCCAGGGCCATGTGTGTCTGCTCTCTGCATGCAAACCTATACCAGGCAGGGGAGGGTCTCACTATGGTTTCGCTAAAGGAAGCACTGCCCCTCCCTTCTGTCTGACATCACTATAGAAGATAAGACGTAGTCACCATTTGCTACATTTAGCAATGGCCCATACTCCTGCTGCGGGAGTGTGTGATCCAACAGGGTCACCTGCGTGCTATACTGTATTAGCATGCTGAGGTTAATCCTGAAGCTAAAGCTTGAGGAGCTAACACAAACGTCGAGTCTCAGGCAAGGTTGAACAGAGCATGGTTCACCGAACCACCTCCATCACATCACCCTAAATGCACCAGTGCCACAACCAAACACCTCCTCACTACTCAACACATCAGGGATGAACAAAGGACTCTCGTCCTCATTTTCCCTCCTCTTTTTCCTCCTCTCTTCAGAACCTAGGTTGACAACCTGTATCCTGAGGCCCCTGGTGCATCATGGAACCTTGATAACAGAAGTTATTTGAGGCTAGGTTATTGTTTTCAACCAAGGGTTCTAAAGACTAAAATTAGGAGGCTCAAACGTCTGGAAAATGTCAGATAAACTTACAGTGGAAAATGAAAACAATGCGTCTGAGGCTGTGGTATTTGGGTGGTATCCAACCAGTAGTGTGGACGATGAATGCCAACCAGAGGGCTCAGGCCTGGTGTAGAAGTAGGTCTCTTATAGGCTCTGGCCAGTGGCTTGGTTACTGTAATTTATCTAGTGCTGCAGTATGTTGTTAAGAATAATATTTACATTTTTACATTGTAGTCATTTAGCAGACGCTCATCCTCTAATTCACATTCTATTTAGGGCACATAACACTGTCATACATTTGATTGGGTTTTGTCTAGTGACCTAGTTAACTTATAAAGTGCTAAGTGCCTCAGTGGAATGTGATAAATATGTGGATGAACTAGGTATTACTGTGTACACTCTTAGAAAAAAGGGTTCCAAAAGGGTTCTTCAGCTGTCCCCATAGGAGAACCCTTTTTGGTTCCAGGTAGAACCCTTTTTATCTAAATGTGTGTTTGCCTGTGTGTGTGTGTGTGTGTGTGTGTGTGTGTGTGTGTGTGTGTGTGTGTGTGTGTGTGTGTGTGTGTGTGTGTGTGTGTGTGTGTGTGTGTGTGTGTGCGTTCATGCATGCGTATGTGCATGTGTGTGTGTTTGTGAGTGTATGTTAGTGTGCGCCCAACCACATGCATCCGTGTGTGTGTGTGTGTGTGTGTGCGTGTGCGTGTGAGTGTGAGTGTGTGTGTGTGTGTGTGTGTGTGTGTGTGTGTGTGTGTGTGTGTGTGTGTGTGTGTGTGTGTGTGTGTGTGTGTGTGTGTGTGTGTGTGTGTGCGTGTGTGTGTGTGTGTGTGCGTTCATGCATGCGTATGTGCGTTTGTGAGTGTATGTTAGTGTGCGCCCAACCACATGCATCCGTGTGTGTGTGTGTGTGTGTGTGTGTGCGTGTGCGTGTGCGTGTGCGTGTGCGTGTGTGTGTGTGTGTGTGTGTGTGTCCGTCCAGACGTATGTGTTCACCAACCAGGAAGACGGAAGAAACCCATGGGGAATCCTCCTATCCAGATTAGATGAAGATAAGCTACTAATGTTGTGGACCTTTCAATGCCACAGGTGACTGTAGAGGAAGGTCATGAAAATGTCATGTCTCAACACTGATGTTGAGGTTACAAGACTAACAGCATAATTAGGATGTTTCCCTGTATGACTTACTGGAAGGGTGAAGAAGGATGCCATTAGGATGCAAATCATCCAGGTGGAACATCCCCATATCGCCAGCTTCAATGGACCAGCCTGGATCAAACTATCATAAACCATGGTAGTGAGTGTGTGCTGAGCATAGGAATATAAATAGAATAGATTTGCTACAGCAAAGAATTCTATTCTTATGCTCCCATAGTGTAAGCTGTATACTTCTTAAAATAGTGTCTTCTAATCTAAACCCATATGTGTTTGGCATCTTAAATGATGCAAAATGCTTTAATAGAAAACCAATCAATAGAACTAGAGTAGAATGAAATTGGGTCGGTATTTATGGCACTCTGGAATTCCTAGATCTGGTGAGATGTTCAACAGAGATGACCAGGAGACAGAGTAGCACTGTGCCCTGTCTGCCAGCCAAGACATAGGTAGTGCATGGTGCCACCTCGCTGCCTGCAGCATTGACATCACCTGTCTAAAGAAAGGCCACCAGCAGCCCGCAAGACAGGTAGATGTACATGGGAGATATGGCTAGAAGTAAGAACAGGGTTACAGAGATGTCACAGGGTTCAAATGAAAGGCCAATGATGTCACCAGTTAGTACTAGCCTAGCGGTTAGAGCGTTGGACTAGTAACCGAAAGGTCGCAGGTTTGAATACCTGAGTCGACAAGGTGAAACATCTGTGGATGAGCCCTTGAGCAAGGCACTTGACCCTAATTTGCTCCAGCGGCGTCATACTACTATGGCTGGCGCTGTAAAAAAAACACATTTCACTGCACCTATCCAGTGTATGTGACAATAAAACCTCTTTAAAAAATATTTTTAAATATATCAACACAACATTATGGCAATGTTATGGATTGTTACTGTAAATGTATTCTTATAGTGTAGTTAGAATCCCATCCGCAGACATCATTACCCTATAATTATCATTATTGGATTTCATATGACTAAACAATTCCAGGCAATTATCGCTATATGACACAAGGAATGTGAACAGAATGTTAAGAAAAATGATTCTTTGTCGTCAAGTCATGAACATTCCAGTGGGCTTACGTGTAAAAGGCCAACAATGATCATGACAGCTAGTGTAGCTAAATGTAACAATGATGACAGCTACACTTTGACCTCTTCCTCACCTCATTTCCCCTTGTTAGCTGTGCTCAGAGGCGATGAGTTCCCTTACATGGTAAGAGGCCTTCTGTCCTATTGGAAACCATTCACTTTGACAAGGCTGTGGTATTCTTGGGTTTGTGAGATTGTGAAGATTCGTACATAAGGCCGTGATCCTACAAAAGGACAATGAGCCCTCCTTAGAAATCAGTTTGTAATAGTTACATCACTTTAGACAACTATGAGATGATCTATGGCTGAACAAACAAGGGCAATCAGACAAGACCACAATAGACTATGACAATCAGACTAGACTTTACGGGTACAGGGAGTGTACAAAACATTAGGAACACCTGCTCTTTCCATGTCAGACTGACCAGGTGAATCCAGGTGAAAGCTATGATCCCTTATTGATATCACTTGTTAAATCCACTTCAGTCAGTGTAGATGAAGGGGAGGAGACAGGTTAAAGAAGGGTTTGTAGGCCTGAGAAAGTTGAGACATGGATTGTGTGCCATTCAGAGGGTGAAGGGGCAAGACAAAAGATTTAAGTGCCTTTGAACGGGTTATGGTACAGTAGTAAGTACCAGGCGCATTGGTTTGAGTGACTCAAGAACTGCAACGCTGCAAGGTTTTCACGCTCAACAGCTTCCCATGTGTATCAAGAATGGTCCAAAACCCAAAGTACATCCAGCCGACCTGACACAACTATGGGAAACATTGGAGTCAACATGACCCAGCACCCCTGTGGAACGCTTTGGACACCTTGTGGAGTCCATGCCCCGATGAATTGAGGCTGTTCTGAGGGCAAAAGGAAGATGTTCCTATTGTTTTGTACACTCAGTGTGTATCCGTAGTCAAGGTCTAGACCTGTGCAAAGGTAGTGAAATGCTTACATACTGTATAACCATGACCATAAGCATAGTACACAGTGACTGTCTGTCTACTCAATATCAGCCTATACTGCTGAAGGTAGGCCACGTTATAAATAGCTCTAATTGTATCCAACAAGTAAATGTACACTCCCCTATGTATATATTTGGACAGTAAAGCTAAAATGTTTAATTTGGCTCTGTACTCCAACATTTGGGATTTTAGATAACATTTTTCATATGAGGCGACAGTACACAATGTCACCATTTACTTGATGGTATATACATACATATACATTTTACCATTTAGAAATGAAATACCTTTTATTGTATCTAGTCCCCCTATTTGAAAGATCATACCCCTAAGACATGCTAACCTCTCACCAATACCAAAAATAGGGGAGGTTAGCAGGGGAGGTTAGGGGAGGTTTGTTTTTGGGGGGGGTTGATATTTATGCCTTTCACACTCATCATTATTCACGATTCATCACTGATTATCCGTTATCATGGTAGCATCCACATATACTGCAAGTGTTCAGAAACATATTCTATTCCCATTTACAATAAACGTGACAATACATTATTTACTATTGGGTACAACATAATGTGAAACACAACCAAAACAAACTGAAAATTCATCCAACAAGTTTGTAGTTTCACAAGCTCGATGTAGTCATTGTGTGCTAGGAATAAGGGACCAAAAACTCAACTTTTGACTACTTTAATACACATATCATAGAATTTATACAAATACTTACGACACCTTCAAATTGGGGAACTAGATATATGAAGTGCTTTCATTTCTAAACTGTAAATGATAAGGGTATGTGTAATTCTACAATACTACTGTATATACTACTCAGCAGTAACTACTTTGTCTTTCCATCCTTTTTTTGTCCATGGGTCTTCACGTCCACAATAAGTATGTTGAATTTAGACATGGTTGTCATCCAGAATGATGTGTGTCACCACAGTAAAGTGATTATATCAGACATAATGTCACGCTGGTATAAAGGATTTTGGAGACAGGCGCAGGAATACACAATAAGGGTTTTTAATACACCCAAAACAAACACGTATACAAAAACACTGGGCTGTACCCAAACAAAAGAGCGAGGGTAAACGTCGTTGAACGACACGATACCCGTAATACACAATATATAAAGCACGCCGCGTAACAGCTGCACCAACGCATAGGTACTCACACCACCAACGGACATGGGAACAATAACCGACAAAGACAGAGGGCACATATATAGGGGAAATGGGAACCAGGTGTGTGTAATCAGACAAGACAGTCCGGGATTGATGATAATGAATCCCATTCAGTGAAGCCTAGAAAGCCGGTGAAGTAGACCTCCGGAACTGGTGAACAGAATGAGCAGCAGTAGCGGGAGGAGCCGTGACACATAAACTGCCATTCCTTCACAGATAGCAGTCAGTCAGGCTTCAGTTACTGTACAATTGGTTATGGCAAGAACGAATCCTCCACCTTTATCATTTCCTGTAGATCTTAATGTATTTCACTGAGGAAATGTGACCATTATAGAACCCAGCTTTACCTGAACTAGAAGGATTCCCAGAAACTTCTTATTCACATGTAGTGACTTGTTTAAATGTATTGCAAAATATTAAGGATGTGTGAGTGCATCTCAAACCAGCTTTAAGTAAGTTCTTACACATTTGTCAAGATGTGTATAGCCCACTTGAAAAAGACAACCCCAGAGAAACATTTCAACTTGATTATTATTTTTATTTATTTATTTATTTATTTATTTAACACTGTTGCAGATAAAAATACAAACTTTTGTTCATGAAGTCTGGGAATACTGATCAGATGAAGATAAATTACACTGATGAAAGCAACACCATGAAAGGTAGGAGACAGACCTGAATGAGTTCAACTTCATGAAGTGCTTCAGAATGCACCCTACCCAGCAAATCAAAAAACACGTAGCATATTGCGTGACTGTAGAACATTAGATGGTTAATAACGCTAGACACGTTCTGAAAAATCTTTCTCTCTCTGGGGCGCATACAGGAGCTAGGTCGCCCTCCCGCAGCTTTCAGAAGGGGATGAAATTCTTAATAAGTAACTGAGTAACTGGGTCTCGACCCCGCCCTGTGCAACTGGGTCCTGGACTTCCTGACGGGCCGCCCCCAGGTGGTGAGGGTAGGTAACAACATCTCCACCCCGCTGATCCTCAACACTGGGTCCCCACAAGGGTGCGTTCTCAGCCCTCTCATGTACTCCCTGTTCACCCATGACTGCGTGGCCATGCATGCCTGCAACTCAATCATCAAGTTTGCGGACGACACTACAGTGGTAGGCTTGATTACCAGCAACGACGAGACGGCCTACAGGGAGGAGGTGAGGGCCCTCGGAGTGTGGTGTCAGGAAAATAACCTCTCACTCAATGTCAACAAAACAAAAGAGATGATCGTGGACTTCAGGAAACAGCAGAAGGAGCAACCCCCTACTTACATTGACGGGACATTCGTGGAGAGGGTGGAGAGTTTTAAGTTCCTCGGCGTACACATCACGGACAAACTGAAATGGTCCACCCACACAGACAGCGTGGTGAAGAAGGCGCAGCAGCGCCTCTTCAACCTCAGGAGGCTGAAGAAATTTGGCTTGTCACCAAAAACACTCACAAACTTTTACAGATGCACAATCGAGAGCATCCTGTCGGGCTGTATCACCACCTGGTACGGCAGCTGCTCCGCCCATAACCGGAAGGCTCTCCAGAGGGTAGTGAGGTCTGCACAACGCATCACCGGGTGCAAACTACCTGCCCTCCAGGACACCTACACCACCCGATGTCACAGGAAGGCCAAAAAGATCATCAAGAACAGCAACCACCCGAGCCACTGCCTGTTCACCCCGCTAACATCCAGAAGGCGAGGTCAGTACAGGTGCATCAAAGCTGAAACCGAGAGACTGAAAAACAGCTTCTATCTCAAGGCCATCAGACTGTTAAACAGCCATCACTAACATTGAGTGGCTGCTGCCAACATACTCACTCAACTCAAGCCACTTTAATAATGGGAAAATTGATGTAATCAATTTATCACTTGCCACTTTATATTGGATAATGTTTACATAAACTACAATATTCATCTCATATGTATATACTGTACGCCATACCATCTACTGCATCTTGCCATCTTGATGTAATTAGATGTATCACTAGCCACTTTAAACAATGCCACTTTACATAATGTTTTCATAACCTACATTACTCATCTCATATGTATATACTGTACTCTATACCATCTACTGCATCTTGCCATCCTGATGTAATGTATCACTAGCCACCTTAAACAATGCTGCTTAATATGTTTTCATACCCTACAATACTCATCTCATATGTATATACTGTACTCCATACCATCTATTACATCTTGCCTATGCCGTTCGGCCATCACTCATTTATATATTTTTATGTACATATTCGTATTCATTCCTTTACACTTGTGTGTACAAGGTAGTTGTTGTGGAATTGGTAGATTACTTGTTAGATATTACTGCATGGTCGGAACTAGAAGCACAAGCATTTCGCTACACTTGCATTAACACGTGCTAACCATGTGTATGTGACAACTAAATTTGATTTGATTTGAGTATAGACCTCCAGCAGTCTGGAAGGAGATGGCCTGAGGCCTTGGTGGTGGTGACTGCTGATAGCTACATTACTGAGGGAAGTACTTACTATGGCTGTGATATGTGGTTGTCCCACCTAGCTGTCTTACATTTACATTTACATTTTAGTCATTTAGCAGACGCTCTTATCCAGAGCGACTTACAAATTGGTGCATTCACCTATAATATCCAGTGGAACAACCACTTTACAATAGTGCATCTAAATCTTTTAAGGGGGGGGGTTAGAAGGATTACCTTATCCTAACCCAGGTATTCCTTGAAGAGGTGGGGTTTCAGGTGTCTCCGGAAGGTGGTGATTGACTCCGCTGTCCTGGCGTCGTGAGGGAGCTTGTTCCACCATTGGGGTGCCAGAGCAGCGAACAGTTTTGACTGGGCTGAGCGGGAACTGTGCTTCCTCAGAGGTAGGGAGGCGAGCAGGCCAGAGGTGGATGAACGGAGTGCCCTTGTTTGGGTGTAGGGCCTGATCAGAGCCTGAAGGTACGGAGGAGCCGTTCCCCTAACAGCTCCGTAGGCAAGCACCATGGTCTTGTAGCGGATGCGAGCTTCGACTGGAAGCCAGTGGAGAGAGCGGAGGAGCGGGGTGACGTGAGAGAACTTGGGAAGGTTGAACACCAGACGGGCTGCGGCGTTCTGGATGAGTTGTAGGGGTTTAATGGCACAGGCAGGGAGCCCAGCCAACAGCGAGTTGCAGTAATCCATACGGGAGATGACAAGTGCCTGGATTAGGACCTGCGCCGCTTCCTGTGTGAGGCAGGGTCGTACTCTGCGAATGTTGTAGAGCATGAACCTACAGGATCGGGTCACCGCCTTGATGTTGGTGGAGAACGACAGGGTGTTGTCCAGGATCACGCCAAGGCTCTTAGCACTCTGGGAGGAGGACACAATGGAGTTGTCAACCGTGATGGCGAGATCATGGAACGGGCAGTCCTTCCCCGGGAGGAAGAGCAGCTCCGTCTTGCCGAGGTTCAGCTTGAGGTGGTGATCCGTCATCCACACTGATATGTCTGCCAGACATGCAGAGATGCGATTCGCCACCTGGTTGTCAGAAGGGGGAAAGGAGAAGATTAATTGTGTGTCATCTGCATAGCAATGATATGAGAGACCATGTGAGGATATGACAGAGCCAAGTGACTTGGTGTATAGCGAGAATAGGAGTGGGCCAAGAACAGAGCCCTGGGGGACACCAGTGGTGAGAGCACGTGGTGCGGAGACAGATTCTCGCCACGCCACCTGGTAGGAGCGACCTGTCAGGTAGGACGCAATCCAAGCGTGCGCGGTGCCAGAGATGCCCAGCTCGGAGAGGGTGGAGAGGAGGATCTGATGGTTCACGGTATCAAAGGCAGCAGATAGGTCTAGAAGGATGAGAGCAGAGGAGAGAGAGTTAGCTTTAGCAGTGCGGAGAGCCTCCGTGACACAGAGAAGAGCAGTCTCAGTTGAATGCCCAGTCTTGAAACCTGACTGATTAGGATCAAGAAGGTCATTCTGAGAGAGATAGCAAGAGAGCTGGCCAAGCACGGCGCGTTCAAGAGTTTTGGAGAGAAAGGAAAGAAGGGATACTGGCCTGTAGTTGTTGACATCGGAGGGGTCGAGTGTAGGTTTTTTCAGGAGGGGTGCAACTCTCGCTCTCTTGAAGACGGAAGGGACGTAGCCAGCGGTCAAGGATGCGTTGATGAGCGAGGTGAGGTAGGGGAGAAGGTCTCCGGAAATGGTCTGGAGAAGAGAGGAGGGGATAGGGTCAAGTGGGCAGGTTGTTGGGCGGCCGGCCGTCACAAGACGCGAGATTTCATCTGGAGAGAGAGGGGAGAAAGAGGTCAAAGCACAGGGTAGGGCAGTGTGAGCAGGACCAGCAGTGTCGTTTGACTTAGCAAACGAGGATCGGATGTCGTCAACCTTCTTTTCAAAATGGTTGACGAAGTCATCCGCAGAGAGGGAGGAGGGGGGGGGGAGGGGGAGGAGGATTCAGGAGGGAGGAGAAGGTAGCAAAGAGCTTCCTAGGGTTAGAGGCAGATGCTTGGAGTTTAGAGTGGTAGAAAGTGGCTTTAGCAGCGGAGACAGAAGAGGAAAATGTAGAGAGGAGGGAGTGAAAGGATGCCAGGTCCGCAGGGAGGCGAGTTTTCCTCCATTTCCGCTCGGCTGCCCGGAGCCCTGTTCTGTGAGCTCGCAGTGAGTCGTCGAGCCACGGAGCAGGAGGGGAGGACCGAGCCGGCCTGGAGGATAGGGGACAGAGGAGATCAAAGGATGCAGAGAGGGAGGAGAGGAGGGTTGAGGAGGCAGAATCAGGAGATAGGTTGGAGAAGGTTTGAGCAGAGGGAAGAGATGATAGGATGGAAGAGGAGAGAGTAGCAGGAGAGAGAGAGCGAAGGTTGGGACGGCGCAATACCATCCGAGTAGGGGGAGAGTGAGAAGTGTTGGATGAGAGCGAGAGGGAAAAGGATACAAGGTAGTGGTCGGAGACTTGGAGGGGAGTTGCAATGAGATTAGTGGAAGAACAGCATCTAGTAAAGATGAGGTCAAGCGTATTGCCTGCCTTGTGAGTAGGGGGGGAAGGTGAGAGGGTGAGGTCGAAAGAGGAGAGGAGTGGAAAGAAGGAGGCAGAGAGGAATGAGTCGAAGGTAGACGTGGGGAGGTTAAAGTCACCCAGAACTGTGAGAGGTGAGCCATCCTCAGGAAAGGAACTTATCAAGGCGTCAAGCTCATTGATGAACTCTCCAAGGGAACCTGGAGGGCGATAAATGATAAGGATGTTAAGCTTGAAAGGGCTGGTAACTGTGACAGCATGGAATTCAAATGAGGAGATAGACAGATGGGTCAGGGGAGAAAGAGAGAATGTCCACTTGGGAGAGATGAGGATTCCAGTGCCACCACCCCGCTGGCTCGATGCTCTAGGGGTATGCGAGAACACGTAGTCAGACGAGGAGAGAGCAGTAGGAGTAGCAGTGTTATCTGTGGTGATCCATGTTTCCGTCAGCGCCAGGAAGTCTAGGGACTGGAGGGTAGCATAGGCTGAGATGAACTCAGCCTTGTTGGCCGCAGACCGGCAGTTCCAGAGGCTGCCGGAGACCTGGAACTCCACGTGGGTCGTGCGCGCTGGGACCACCAGGTTAGAGTGGCAGCGGCCACGCGGTGTGGAGCGTTTGTATGGCCTGTGCAGAGGAGAGAGAACAGGGATAGGCAGACACATAGTAGACAAGCTACAGAAGAGGCTACGCTAATGCAAATGAGATTGGAGTGACAAGTGGACTACACGTCTCGAATGTTCAGGAAGTTAAGCTTACGTTGCAAAAATGTTATTGACTAAGATGATACAGTACTGCTGGCTGGTGGAGTAGGCTAGCTAGCAGTGGCTGCGTTGTTGACTTTGAACGTGTAGCTGGCTAGGTAACCTCGGTAGTTTCAGTACTACACCTTGTCATGATACAAAGCAACTTTGTAGCTAGCTAGCTAACATAACACTAATCAAGACGTTCCTTGTAGTGTATTTAGTTTCAACAATGCTGCTCGTCGGTAATAGTTGGCTAGGTTAGGAAAAATGGCGTCGCGGGGGACGGAAATAGCTGGCTAGCTAACCTCGATGGCTGGCTAGCTAACAATTATCAATTAACAATTATCAAGTTATGACAAAGACAACTAGGTAGCTAGCTAGGTAACACTGCACTAGTCTAATCGTTCCGTTGTTTAGTCTTAAGATGAGTGCACTAACTGTAAGTCATTCTGGATAAGAGCGTCTACTAAATTACTAAAATGTAAATGTTGGCCTTATAGTCCATTCACATCTTCAATGAAAGCACCATTCATACTAAGCATTGTGATCTTGGTATTATTACTGGACCGTAGCTCAGTACAGTAACATAACACAGGGTTCACTGCACTGAAAGCATCCAACCAAAACCTCAGTGAAGTGAAATCATGACCACATAACCCAGTGTAGACAGATAATGGATGCCTCCCTGTTAATGATAGCACCTATCTATCTGCTGTATCTCCTCTGTGTTCCTCCCATCCGGGACCAGGGAATGTTCTCCTCTGCTCTCTGCTTCCTGCTGTGTACCAGCCTGCCTGCCTGCCTGCCTGCCTGCCTGCCTGCCTGCCTGCCTGCCTGCCTGCCTGCCAGGAGCTGTTCCTGGTGGACTTCAGACACAACACAAACACTACCACCTCCTGGCCTCATGTTAAGACAGAGAGTGTGTGGGGGGAGAGAAAAAGAAAGGGAGAGAGGGTTGGTGATAGAGGGGCTGTTGACTGTTGAAGTGTAGAAGGGTGTATCAAAGAGGGATGGAGAGGGCTACAGTAGTTCCTGGACACTGAGGAAACAGGCATTTCCTGTAATGGAGCCAGTGAATGGGGGATTCTGTCCTTTTGTCCCCACAGACATGTCTGGACTGAGACTACGTCAACACTCCGTACTGAAAATATGTATCACCTAACAATGACTACTGTTTGTTTCTTTTTATTTGTCCTTTCAATTTGACTTTAGGATTCTTTTTATCAAGATGTACAGAATGCTGCAACCCTGTTCAGTGCATCCATAATGTGATAATGAAAGTGATAGTGATAATGAAAAAGCTGTTAATAATTAAGGCAATTTCAGAGTTGTGAGGCTAGTTCTCTTCCTCTTCCATGCAACTCTACTGTTTCTTGGCAGCATCTCTACCTGCCTCTCCCTGCTCTGTAGATGGGAGTTCCATCCCTCGACTCAGAACATTAAAGTCAGGAAGCCTCTGGTGCCAGCCTTGTATTCTGAAGTCAGTCTGTCCTAAACAACACATATCATCATGGCCTTGCCGACCTTGTATTCTGAAGTCAGCCTGTCCTAAACAACACATATCATCATGGCCTTGCCGACCTTGTATTCTGAAGTCAGCCTGTCCTAAACAACACAGATCATCACGGCCTTGCCGACCTTGTATTCGGCAGTCAGCCTGTCCTAAACAACACATATCATCACGGCCTTGCCGGCCTTGTATTCTGAAGTCAGCCTGTCCTAAACAACAGATATCATCACGGCCTTGCCAGCCTTGTATTCTGAAGTCAGCCTGTCCTAAACAACACATATCATCACGGCCTTGCCAGCCTTGTATTCTGAAGTCAGCCTGTCCTAAACAACACATATCATCATGGCCTTGCCGACCTTGTATTCTGAAGTCAGCCTGTCCTAAACAACACATATCATCACGGCCTTGCCAGCCTTGTATTCTGAAGTCAGCCTGTCCTAAACAACACAGACCATCACGGCCTTGCCGGCCTTGTATTCTGCAGTCAGCCTGTCCTAAACAACACGTATCATCACGGCCTTGCCGGCCTTGTATTCTGAAGTCAGCCTGTCCTAAACAACACGTATCATCACGGCCTTGCCGACCTTGTATTCTGAAGTCAGCCTGTCCTAAACAACAGATATCATCACGGCCTTGCCAGCCTTGTATTCTGAAGTCAGCCTGTCCTAAACAACACATATCATCACGGCCTTGCCGGCCTTGTATTCTGAAGTCAGCCTGTCCTAAACAACACATATCATCACGGCCTTGCCGGCCTTGTATTCTGAAGTCAGCCTGTCCTAAACAACACGTATCATCACGGCCTTGCCGACCTTGTATTCTGAAGTCAGCCTGTCCTAAACAACAGATATCATCACGGCCTTGCCAGCCTTGTATTCTGAAGTCAGCCTGTCCTAAACAACACATATCATCACGGCCTTGCCAGCCTTGTATTCTGAAGTCAGCATGTCCTAAACAACACATATCATCACGGCCTTGCCGACCTTGTATTCTGAAGTCAGCCTGTCCTAAACAACACATATCATCACGGCCTTGCCAGCCTTGTATTCTGAAGTCAGCCTGTCCTAAACAACACGTATCATCATGGCCTTGCCGACCTTGTATTCTGAAGTCAGCCTGTCCTAAACAACACGTATCATCATGGCCTTGCCAGCCTTGTATTCGGCAGTCAGCCTGTCCTAAACAACACGTATCATCACGGCCTTGCCGGCCTTGTATTCTGAAGTCAGCCTGTCCTAAACAACACATATCATCACGGCCTTGCCGGCCTTGTATTCTGAAGTCAGCCTGTCCTAAACAACACATATCATCATGGCCTTGCCGACCTTGTGTGAATCTGAGCACACATTTTTCTTGGAGGGAGTTTCAATGTTCTCTATCATTCTCCAAAGAAAGCACACGCCTGGTTCACTGTTTCACAGCCTTCCTCATTGACTCAATGTGAGTTTTGACAACTTTCCAGCCTCCAGCCTTCCAAAACCTACATCATTGGTCTGATAATGTCCCTAATTGACCTTGGATGGCAGTAAACACAAGTATGATGATTTCTACATTGTAAGCCACATCCAGGACATTACACACAGTAGCCTGTCTAGTAGTAGCACACAGCATGCAGATACATTACAGCATAAACATACAATGTACGTGTGTGGTCCTCATCCCAGGGATGTGTGTATGGTCTACACTGTCGCCATGGTGTGGTATGCGGGTATGGGTACTGGCCGGCCACCATCCCCCCTGCTCCCTGCGTCTGCAGTCTGCTGCTACATCCTCTGGTATGCTAGAGAGGACAGGAGCTGGCCATCATTCATACGTGTGAACGGGAAATGAAGATATCCATCTGTAGTCTGTGGGTGTACATCTGTGGTTATAGAGTGGAAGATGGTTGGATGTTTACAGAGTGTCTGGTTATTAACACTGGAGCACTGACATCAACACTATAAAATAACACAGATGGAATCATGTGGTAAACAAAAAAGTGTTAAACATATCAAAATATATTTTATATTTGAGATTCTTCAATGTAGTCACCCTTTGCCTTGATGACAGCTTTGCACATTCTTGGCATTTTCTCAACCAGCTTTACATGGAATGCTATTCCAACAGTCTTGAAGGAGTTCCCACATACACTGAGCACTTGTTGGCTGCTTTTCCTTCACTCTGCGGTCCAACTCATCCCAAACCATCTCAATTGGGTTGAGGTCGGGGCATGGTGGAGGCCAGGTCATCTGATGCAGCACTCCATCACTCTCCTTCTTGGTCAAATAGCCCTTACACAGCCTGGCGGTAGTGATAGTCCTACTAAGCGCAAACCAGATGGGATGGCAAATCGCTGCAGATTGCTATTGTAGCCATGCTGGTTAAGTGTGCCTTGAATTCTAAATAAATCACTGACAGTGTCACCAGCAAAGCACCTCACACCATCACATCTCCTCCTCCAAACTTCACAGTAGGAACCATACATGCGGAGATCATCCATTCACCTACTCTACGTCTAACATGGCGGTTGGAACCAAACTCTCAAACTTGGACTCATCAGACCAAAGGACAGATTTCCACCGGTCTAATGTCCATTGGTTGTGTTTCCTCGCCCAAGCAAGTCTCTTCTTATTACTGGTGTCCTTTAGTAGTGGTTTCTTTGTAGCAATTCAACCATGAAGGGCTGACTCACGGAGACTCCTCTGAACATTTGATTTTGAAATGAGTGTTACTTGAACACTGTGAAGCATTCATTTGGGGTGCAATTTCTGAGGCTGGTAACTCTAATGAATTTATATTCTGCAGCAGAGGTAACTCTGGATCTTCCTTTTCTGTGGCGGTCCTCATGAGAGCCAGTTTCATCATAGCCCTTGATGTTTTTTGTGACTGTTCTGGATTGACTGACCTTCATGTCTTAAAGTGATGATGGACTTTCTCTTTGCTTATTTTAGCTGTTCTTGCCATAATATGGACGTGGTCATTTACCAAATAGGGCTATCTTCTGTATACCACCCCTACCTTGTTACAACACAACTGATTGGCTCAAACGCATTAATAAGGAAAGAAACTCCACAACTGATATTTTAATAAGGCACACCTCTTAATTGAAATGCATTCCTGGTGACTATCTCATGAAGCTGGTTGAGAGAATGCCAAGAGTGTGCAAAACTGTCATCAAGGCAAGGGTGGCTACTTTGAAGAATCTCAAATATAAAATATATTTTGATTTGTTTAACACTTTTTTGGTTACTACATTATTCCATATGTGTAATTTCATAGTTTTGATGTCTTCACTATTATTCTACAAATGATAAAATAGTAAAGATAAAGAAAAACTCTTGAATGAGTCGGTGTGTCCAAACTATTGACTGGTACTGTATGCCAGGACACAGTACAGAAACACAGATGGCTATTTAAACTATCAAGCAGGAATGCCATCCAGTACAGACGTTTCATTGACCGACAGTGTTTTATAAAAAGAACACATCGGGTTTATTGTCTTGTACGGATTAAGAAATGTTTGTTCTTGGTGGTCTGGGTTACTGTAAACTTGAATTACAATGACCAATTTCATACTGGCAAGTTACAGAAGATATACGATGGATAAGAATGTAACAAAAACTTGGACAAGAATAGAAAGCTTGGAATGTTGAGATCGTCGGCTAAGGAGGGCTCATTGTTTGACTGTGTGACTTCGTGAGTATGCATAGAGGAATGCAATACAGTACTCGTCACAAAAATGTCACCATGTTTGTTCTTTCTACTGTACTGGCGTTGTTTACCACAAAGAGGTTCCATTCCGCCTGCATGGCACGACAATCAGGCGGCTTTTATCCACTAAAACAACTTGACCTTTAACCTGATCCCTAACCCCTGTTTCCTTGTTGTGTTTCCTTGTTGCTCATCTCAGCTACTCTCAGCCCAGACACATAGCTGAGAAGTATCAGAAGAGACGGTGTCTGGCTCAAACAGCCGTGATAGCCCTGTCAGAATGTCCCCTCCGGTGCCTACCAGCCACCTACATTAAAGTCCCCTGGCTGAAACAAACCCAGGAAGTAAAGGAATGTTCAGATACCGGTCTGTTCTGGAACCACAGTCTGCAGTCTGGGTACTGCCGGACCTTAAGGCTGGAGTTGAATAACAGCAAACATTCAAACACTGAGGCAAACCAACATGCATATATACACACACACACACACACGCACACACACACACACACACAGACACACACACACACACGCACACGCACGCACACGCGCACACATGCACACACACGCACACACACGCACACACACACACACACACACACATACACTGAGTGTACAAAACATAAGGAACACAAGCTCTTTCCATGACATACTGTAGACTGACCAGGTGAATCCAGGATAAATCTATGATCCCTTATTGATATCACTGATAAACCCACTTCAATCAGTGTAGATGAAGGGGAAGAGACAGGTTATAGAAGGATTTTAAGCCTTGAGACAATTGAGACATGGATTGTGTATGTGTGCCATTCAGAGGGTGAATGGGCAAGACAAAAGATGTGTGTGCCTTTTGAACGGGGTATGGTAGTAGGTGCCAGGTGCACCGGTTTGTGTCAAGAACTGCAACGCTGCTGGGTTTTTCATGCTCAACAGTTTACCGTGTGTATCAAAAATGGACAACCACCCAAGGGACATACAGCCAACTTGACACAACTATGGGAAGCATTGGAGTCAACAATGGCCAGCATCCCAGTGGAATGGGATGCCCCTACGAATGAAGGCTGTAGAGGCATGGAGGGCAAAGTCAATATTAAGAAGGTGTTCTTAATGTTTTGTACACTCAGTGTATATGCAAAGAGAACAGACAAAAGCATGTATTCACACACAGGTATACTGTGGGTAAAATCCCACAACACATAATGTTCCCACAAAGATAAACAAATGAGAGGTGAATAAAAGAAAAGAAAACAATACAGCAATGTTATGACAACCAAGTGATTAACTGGGCCACAATCAGTCTCCATCCATATCAGCTGTGTATCAGTGACCCTGCCAGCACACATGCCCCGGTTTTTCCACTGTTTTTTCCCTCCTGTTCTCTTCTGTTCTCTCCTGCGCTAGAGGAATGTGTCGGGAAGTTTTCAGGAATGTAGGAAAAGCATCCTGTTTTGGTTTCTTACATTAAGTAATCTGTTTAACCACAGTTGGTAAAGCCTCGTTGGGGGACTGTAGTATCTATCATGAAGTCTGTGTGTAAATTCGAGAGGAAGAGAGGAAAGGAGGTGACTGGGTGAACTACGAATGCTGACCCAGGTGCAGTCAGAGAGTATTGTTTGTCACAGCGTAACCCTCTTCCCCTCACACACATAGCCACAGGTGGAAAGCAATGGAAGCTCTGACTGAACGCTTGTTTCCATCTATAATTCTGTAAGGCAACGAGGGTCTGAACGGTGTTAGCTTATCAAAATAACACCATCAATTGTATTTTAATACACAACAAATTGATGAGTTGAGTTGCCCAACGATATTGCATAATGCATGCAGTAAGTAAATCAATCGCAATCAGAGCATAATGGACGAGCTTGGCTATAATTCTGTTTGGACCTTGGCTGTCCTCCATATGACAATACTGGTCCTCATCCTATTTCTGAACTCAACTGCATGGCTCCTAGAACAGTCAACACATAGTCTATAATCTAGAGCAGGTATTCCCAAACTGGGGTATGCAATGCCGTCGGGGATAAGATAAATAAAAATGTGATTCACATTATATTTTTTTTTAATCAAACAGTATGTTTGGGTGAGGTTTTTTTCTCACCTGAGTAGCCTCGTTTCACTGCCAAAAATAAAATTAAACCATCTAGTGTTCAGCGACATAACAACACAATGTCAAATACAGATAGCCTAGTCAAATAATTAACATCCAATCACATTAGCCGTTACTCTCTCGTGGGAAACCTTCACTCGTGCACAGACATTTTGAAACGAAACATGACAATTAGAAAAATAATCCACGGGAGTTTTTGGAGCGAGAATAAAGACGACTTTCGAGTGGTAAGACATGTATAAAAGCAACAGATACCATTAATAAGAAGGGGCTAGAAGCGTCTTATATGGTGAGCTACTGAGTGGCTAGGACAGGCAAGCCCCATACTATTGTGGAGGACTTAATTCTTCCAGCTGCCGCAGATATGGCTGGAACAATGCTGGGGGAAAAGGCCAAAGAAACTATACAGACAATGACTTCATCAAACAACACTGTTTCATGATGCATCAGTGACACGGCAAGAGATGTTTTGCAACAATTATTGCTTCGCATACAAGCCAGTGAATTCTATGCGTTACAGCTGGATGAGTAAACAGATGTGGCGGGCCTGGCACAGCTCCTGGTATATGTCCGTTACGTTTATGGGGGGTCAATTAAGGAAGACATCCTCTTCTGCAAACCACTGAAAACCAGAAGAGGATATTTTTAAAGTACTGGACAGCTTTGTGACATCAAATGGACTTTGGTGGTCAAGATGTGTTAGTATCTGTACTGATGGTGCAAAAGCCATGACCGGTAGACATAGTGGAGTGGTAACGCGCGTGCAAGCAGTTGCTCCCGATGCCAATTGGGTACACTGTATTATCCACCGAGAGGCTCTTGTTGCCAAGGGAATGCCTGACAGCTTGAAAGACGTTTTGGACACTACAGTGAAAATGGGTAACTTTGTTAAAGCAAGGCCCCTGAACTCTCGTGTATTTTCTGCATTATGCAATGATATGGGCAGTGGCCATGTAACACTTTTACTACATACAGAAGTGCGCTGGTTATCAAGGGGCAAAGTATTGACACGTTTATTTGAATCGAGAGACAAGCTTAAAGTTTTCTTTACTGAGCATAATTTTCACTTGTCTGACCGCTTACATGATGACGAGTTTCTCACATGACTGGCCTATGTGGGTAATGTTTTTTCTCATCTGAATGATCTGAATCTAGGATTACAGGGACTCTCCGCAACTACATTCAATGTGCGGGACAAAATTGAGGCTATGATTAAGAAGTTGGAGCTCTTTTCTGTCTGCATTAACAAGGACAACACACAGGTATTTCCATCATTGTATGATTTTTTTGTGTGCAAATGAACTCAAGCTTACGGACAATGTCAAATGTGATATGGTGAAGCACCTGAGTGAGCTGGGTGCGCAATTACGCAGGTACTTTCCCGAAAGGGATGACACAAACAACTGGATTCATTATCCCTTTCATGCTCTGCCTCCAGTCCACTTACCGATATCTGAACAAGAAAGCCTCATCAAAATTGCAACAAGCGGTTCTGGGAAAATGTATTTAATCAGAAGCCACTGCCAGATTTCTGGATAGGGCTGCGCTCAGTTTCTTGCCTTGGCAAATCGCGCTGTTAAGACACTGATGCCCGTTGCAACCACATTTCTATGTGAGAGTGGATTCTCGGCCCTCACTAGCATGAAAACTAAATACAGGCAGACTGTTTGTGGAAAATGATTTAAGACTGAGACTCTCCAATACAACCCAAAATTGCAGAGTTATGTGCATCCTTTCAAGCACACCCTTCTCATTAACCTGTGGTGAGTTATTCACAATTTCTGATGAACAAATAAGGTTTTATATGTATGATGGCTAAATAAAGAGCAAAAATATTGATTATTATTATATTATTATTTGTGCCAGGAGCTGGGTTGTGACAAAAACTCACACTCATTCTTATGTTTAATAAATGTATCGTGTAGTGTGTCTGTGGCAGGCTTACAATGATGGCAAAAAACAAAATTTGAGAGTGCGCTGACCCTGGTGCTAGAGGGGGTACGCAGCTGGAGTTTGAATATTTGAAGGGGTACAGGACTATAAAACGTTTGGGGACCAGTGCTATAGATGAATACTGTAAACTTTTAATTATATTTGCTGACACCCTACAGTCAGATTTTGGCACCAGTAGAGTAGCTATCTAGCTATATAAACCACGTCCCTCTGCAAACATGCCTTCTCCGATATTGGTTACAAGGCAGTACTTATTTAAATTGGGTACAAAATATGATGTTACTTACCATTGGTGTTTTCAAATGTGAGTTATGGTGATGTCACCCTATCCCCTTGATAATCCCACCTCCTGAATCCAAGACTTTGACATGGGGGAGGGGATCAGTAACTTTATGATCAAACTTTATCAATGTAGAATCAACAGTCATTTTTCATACTTTGTCATAATTTAATCTGGTTTCATCCAAATATCATCCACGTTCATGAAAAATATGATGTTGACTGTTCATGACCTTTAAAAAATTGAGGTATCTGAGATTTGTGTTAAGGATTCTTTGAATTTAGCTTTCATTCGGTTTTTTTGTTACTGTACTAAACAAGAATCAATTATCATGGTTAGAAAATAATCAAACAAAGCAAGAGCATTCATTTTAGTATTTATTTCATCACACATTAAAAGTGATAAACTCACACAACACAAATATATAAATATATGCCAAAAATAAGTTAAATAAATAATTGTTGATAATAGATAATATGAATAGCTTGGAATAGAACAATTCGTAAGTAAACATTTCTTTCAACGTCCTATAGTGTATTTGACTGCTAAATAGACTATTGTGGGTGAATTGTCCTTCTAGAGACAACAACAGTACGTCAAACAAAAGCGCAGTCCAGCATTTTGATACACAAATTCCTAAACAAAACACAAACAAATAAATAAATAATCATATCATAAATATACAGCATTGTGATATTGGACTTGAACATCAGTGGAAGACTTGTTTTTCGATGTAGTGTTTCCAGTAAATGCCTTATGGTCAGTCCAATCCATCTAAAGTCTACTGGACATAAAAACACATTCCTTTGACGGCATTAGAACAGAAGTGCAGTGTCCTAATTTCCCAATGTGTAATAACATGGACATTAATGGATATTTGTTGAAAGCAGAAAAACAGTCACTGCATATTTGGCAAGGAGCAGACCCATTGAAATCTGCTGCCTTGGCTCCGTCTACAATCAAAACATTCAACAGTGGCTATGCAATAAATACTTCCGCCACCACAATAGACCTGCTTTTATCTGCTGCTACAGGAAGGCTGTGTGTGTGTAGTAATTCCCTGTCCCTTAAAGTAATGTCCCTCATGTGCCAAAAATATTTCAAGTATTTTAAATGCATGCATGGCAATCACTATAAACTGGCGATACATCTCTGATACAGAGGAACAATCTTCTTTTATGTTTTATTCTATGATATAGTAGATGTCGTGTGACAGGTAAAGTAAGGATAAAAATCCAAATGAGAATAGTGGTCAATATTTTCAAGGCACTAATGAAGTAAGCCTGTAAAGTAAACATAGACTAACATCACTCCAGAATGCCTTGGCTTGCATCCACCAATTTCAGGTGCTCAGACACAGAAAGTGTATTTATGTTTGGGACATGAAGACAACCCATGACCAGCAAACAGTCAGTAACCATCCTAGTCCAGACTGTCACAGTTCACAGAGGACACACTTGATCCTCCCTAGTCTTCCGAATCGGACTCTTTGCCAGATTAGTCCAAGACGCATATCCAGATAATGTCCATATCCAGTCTACTGGGTGTTATACAACAATCAGTGGGCAGCCAGTGTTCCATCTTTGCCCTCTTCTCAGGGTCTCTCCTCTTAGGACCTCTCTTCTATGTCTTCCCTGGGGAGGACTCCCTAGTTTCCTCCAGGGGGTCTTTGTTCGGATGCTCTGGAGCTCTTAAAGCTCCTCTTTCAGCTCCTCTTCCTCCCTCCTCATCTACCCGATGTTCAGTCTGTTGGCTCTGGACGCGTTCTTCCTCCTGGAGGGAGCAGCCTGCTCTATGGCAGCCATGTTGGATCGGACCGTGTTTCTGTAAAGGACAAAGAGAGAAACATCAGGTTAACGTCCTCAATGGAGACAGGAATAAGATTAATGGATACAGGAATAAGATTAATCTAGGCCTGGGAAACTGTCTGGTCCTTAATGATATTTTGTTTTTCTCTTACCTGAGAGAGGTCAGTAGGTCGTTGCTGGTTGTGTCTGGACTGCTAACAGTCTGTTCCAGGGTCTGGTCTGAGGGGCTTACCACTACGAACCTGGGGTTCTCTGAGCTGCAGACAGAAAGAACTACCATGTCAAAATGAGAGCAAACCAAGAACACATTATCTAGACTACTCCTAAAGGGCCATGAGACTGGATTCTACATTAGTACATCATTCTACAATGCTAGCAGTGAGAGACGGTTGGCTATGGACTTCAACCCAATAATGTCTGTACTGCATGCCCTACAGCCTGTTCTCAGTGACTTTTCACAGAGCAGGATAAATCCTTGTTGAGACACACAGACTAATCCTCAACCTTGGTATGTCATAACAGCAATAACTGTATTAATACAACAGACATTCCCGCTGGTAAAACATTCCAAAAATAGTGTCATGACTAATGGATCTGTCTGTAAGGGGGCTCTAAGCCTCCAGAACATGCAGGCTATTCCCCCATCCATCCATCCTCCCTCCCCCTCCTCTCTCCTCCCCCATCGCTAGTTACACATCTAAGCCATAAAAACAATACGCCTCCTCCCTGCATCTCCTTGACAAGCAGCCCTGATACAACCTGATACAGGCTGGTCACAGACGACTGACTGCCACAGATAGTCACTGGCTTGATACAATCTGGTATCTAACAAGGCAAGGAGGGGAAAGGGTAGGGTCGGATGAGGAAGGGAAGGAGGGTAGAAGTTCCTTGTCTCTTGAAGGTGAGCTCACCTGTTGTGGCAGAATCCAGAGCAGGTCCTGTCGGCTGGGTGGGCACATTCACATCGCCCGGTGGAGCGGCGACGTCGGGACAGGGGGCTGCCAAGACCGTAGGGGATGACCTTATTGGGAGTGTTGACCCAAATGATGTCCAGGTGACAGAAGTAGATGCATTCGTTGTCCAGCCAGTTACTGCAGGAGCATCGTTTAACCCTGGTGTGGTGTGGGCTGTTCTGGGAGGGTGACTGGGCAGGGAGCTCAGGCTGGCTGGATACAGGGAGCCCAAAACCTATAGAGACAGAAAGGATCATTGGTTAAGAGCCTGGTTATAACTCAGCAAAATCACTGGATGACTGTGCAATTTGACAATCAGCAACGAGCAAATACACGTCACCACATCCTAATCAAAAGCCCTTTTCACTAATACAGAGAAGTACATGTGGGCTACCCGCCATCCCGTTCTCCTATGTATCAGGTCTTGTTCAACACATTTGAACTTTGATTCATAACTCTGTTATGAAATGTTATCCAAGTCAAACAAAGACTGTGTTGGTTGCCAACTGGGGTTATTTCAAGTCAAATGCAGTGATAGGAGTTGAACCGTGCCTATATAATCTGCATCTTTTCAGAGAGAGTGTGATTGCATGTATGGCCTAGCAGGATCTCTCATTGTATTATATCTCTGTAGGGCGAACAGTGGGAGTAGGTCAAAGAGTCTGGCATCAGGCAGCATGTGTCATGCAGTAACTTCACAACATGGTCATTAGCCACCCACCCATTAGCAAACCTGCCAGAGCCGTGATTAACTGAGCTATCATTCAGAGAGTGAAACGAAGTAATGAGAAAACCAAACAATCATGCTGCAGCAGGAGTTTTAGCATCAGGGTGGCAGGTGTCCTAGAGGTTAGAGCGTGGAGCCAGTAACTGAATGATCCCTGGTTCGAATACTCGAGCTGACAAGGTGAAAAATGTCTTATTTTTTAAGGTGTTTCTCCATCTTTCATCGTAGGTTTTATCATGTTATTCTGATCTATCCCCACCACCTCAACCAACCCTGAGCTCCAATTCTACATCTCAACTGAACTATGACCCCTCATATTCAATTTAACAACCTAATGAAAAGAAAATGGAGCACTTGCATAATAAAACTTATACACACTCACTGTCAGTCATCTTTACGACTAAAGATTACAAATCCGCATTTTCATGTACCACCCATACACCTTAGAATACATTCTAAAAAAGTGATATAAATGTTGAATAAAAAGTCAGTATAAAGGATGAAAACTTACCCTCCTGCAGGAGCACACAGAGTGTTATGATGGTGAGAGACAGGATAGAGCTCAGTGAGAGAGCCATAGTTATTCTCTGGCAGAGTATCTCTGAAGACGTAGTCTGCAATAGTATCCAGAGTCCACAGGACAGTAGAGTACACGCACAGTAATAGTAGCTACAGCTTTACAGTCCTGAGTGACGCAGCTAGAGAGAGAGAGAGAGGCAACAGGTGCTTGGTGCTGTAGTGATCTCCATGACTTATACCCCTATTTTGTGATGTCACCTACCTAGCCACACCTACTATCCATGTTCTTACACAATGCTCACCGTTCAGCAGCTGCCTGCCTCCCTCTCACTCTCTACACATTCCAGATCAACAGGAAGAGATAGGGAAAAGGAATGAACTGCTATTGGGTAGTTGTTGTAACCCTTATGGAGTATGCAGGTCATTGTCACTGACAGAAACAGGAAATCACCAGAGAAGGCTTGGAATCTGGGAATGCTTTGGAGTTTTCCGAGACGTAAGGCAGGCAGGAGAAGGAAACCTGTAGGCAGAGGGAAGACCTGGTGTCATCAATAAAAGGAAAGGCTGTAAAGATAGTGTCTGATGATGGGGACTGTTGTTTTGCATGCTGCCACTACAGGGCCCCAGGGCTGGTGATGTTCATCCGGGACGACCCCACTGTCACACACGCTATCTCAGTATCGTCACTTTGACACACATGTGACATGACCCCTGATACAGAGATACTGTAGAACACGCCACATGACCCCCAGGGGACACACACATTAACACAGACACACAGTCACACACACGCACACACACACGTACCCACACACGTACCCACACACAGAGGTACACACACCCTTCTGCCGGTTTGCATGGGCAATCACACAGTCCTTCCACTCTGACAGGAAAGCTGTAAATCTTGATCGGCCTGAGGGACGGAACTGCCCTCCTACAGAGTGGAGTGTCAATCTAGATAGACAAAATACTAGTAAAGTCATGCAAATCCTCCTGGGTATTCCTACTCCTATCGGTGGTGAAGGAAGACTATGCGATTCAGTGGTAAACTCCAGCAGCAGATGATCAGGCAGTAGAAGTGAAAACCCCTATGTGCATCAGATAAAGGATTACCACCGGATAATGCATGCAAATACATAATTTAAAGGATTACTGCAATGAATACTGTTGATTAGAGTGGAATATAGGTACGTTCATTCATGCACAAAGGACAACATTGTGCTGTGAGGTTCAGAGGGGTAGGCTATGTGATGCCATACTCCAATACCATAGTCTACAGCTAAAATATAAAGATTTTACAAAGTGTTATTGAATACACCAAATAGCACTGGCTGCAATGCTTCCAATTCACCTGTGGTCAGTGAGAAATAAATTGCACTTGGATACTGACACCTCCTATCTTTCTAGTACCCTCACAGACAAATGTTGAAACTATTCCCTGCAGAATGTCAACAGCAGTTAAGGCACAGTAATCACTGTGCTTTATATGCCAGTGTTTTAACTTTAAATCCCCCAAATGTTCAATGAGGGAAAAGCCAGCAGTGCAGTAGGCTACCATTTACCCAGACATGATATAGCTATACCATCAAAGGCAAGCTAAGGGCACACTGGGAACAACCTCATCTCAGAAAACAACCTTCTTCAATTAAAGGGGGAAAACACTTTGTAGGAACACGCAGTCTTTTTAGGGGGAGGGGGGCCTTGGAGGAAATGCCAACGTGATGTCACAGTCCACAAAACAATGGCATTTTAGAAATGATTTGTTCCATTAGGGGAAAAAAAAGTTGTCCAAAGCAAATATTTGTCCAACATTGCGCGGGCTGGCGAAGTGGAACCAGTCTGGAGATAGACCCCCCCAACCCTCTATCCTCCTAAACCCTGCTCTCCCTTGATCTTTCTAGACAACACGGGGGGGGGGGGATGGTAGTGATTTTGCATTCACAATGTAAAAATGTGCCCTTATCCATTTCCACTTCAGAGAGGGGAGAGAGATAAATAATAAGGGAATGTTTTATTTTCAAGAAAATATCTCAATCAATACCCAACTTCTGTACATGTTCTAATGTTCTAATAACATAAAGCTGGGAATTATTCTGGGTGAGGGAGAAACTGCAAATATTACTGCCAGATATGTATATGATTTCCGTAGCATGAGGGACATCCCATGACCATGAATTCCCTGAAGTGTTTTCCATTGTATATAACTGACAGTAACACATAGTGTAACCATCATCCATGTACATTTTGTTGTTTATTTCACAATACAACAGCACTAATGTTGTACCTGTATACATTATTATATTTAACTGCATTTACTAAAATGCTGTACCACTATACTGCTTTGGCAATATCTACTAATTCTATTTCATGCCAATAAAGCAATCTGAGAGACAGAGAGAGAGAGAGAGAGAGAGAGAGATGTATCTTTAAGAGTGGAGATAAATTTGACCATAAAAATGATAGAGGCATCTGTGTGAACAGTAGCCTGGGGAAGGTACTTTGTAGTATTATAAATTATAGACCTTATTGAACACAGTGTCCTGACCTAAAGCCAAATAGGACTTTTTACCAAATTACCACACATCTGATCATATTTACACCCTGAACTCCCTTATTGACACCCATGTGAACCAAATTAAAAACAAAATATACTCCTGCTTTGTTTATTTTGAAAAAGCTTTTGATTCCATTTTGGCAATGAGGGTCTCCTCCTCAAAGCGGTGTTGGGAGGAATACATATGCTTTTATCAAATCTATGTGTACAAACAGTAAATGTGAAATAAAAATGGGAAGCAAACAAACAAACTACTTGACTTAGGGTCGGGAAGTTAGACAGGGTTGTAGCTTAAGCCCCACTCTATTTAACATATATTTAAATTAATTGGCAAAAACTATTAGAAAAGTCCACAGCACCTGGTCTCGCCCTGCATGAAACGGAAGATCGATTCCTGCTTATAAGCAGACAATCTAGTTCTGTTGTCACCCACAAAAAAGAGTCTACAACAGAATCTAAATATCCTACATCAGTTCTGTCAGACATGGTCCATGACAGTAAACTTCAAGTAGACAAAAAAACATGATTTTCCCCAAAATATCAAATTCCCAAGACTTCGAACAAAGTTTCACAGTAGGAACGAAAGGCATAGAACACGCAAGTCTAATCATATCTGGGCTTCAAAAATAAGCTCCATGGGTAATTCCGGCTTGGCTGTCAATGAACTGAAAGAGAAAGCAAGAAGGGATTTTTACACTATCAAAAGACAAATTCAAGTAAACATACGAATTAAAACCTGGTTCAAAATATTCAAATCTACAATTGTACCAATTGCCAGTGGTGTAAAGTACTTAAGTAAAAATACTTTAAAGTACTACTTAACAGCTAACATTAAACACACAAACATTTCAAAAGAGAAAGACATTTGAAATGTTATATTATTAACTATGTACAAAAACAAACACAAATACGAGTGTATCGGTCTGGACCTGTACAGGCTGTCGGTCTATACACTCTAAATAGTCTATAAATGAAGATAAAATAGTGCACAGGCAAATTTAACTAGTCGCTCCACCAGGGCCCGCTCAGCCAGCTGGTGCGTGTGCTGTGTGTGAAAAAAGTCAAAGTATAAATGGGAAAATAAATGAACAGATAAATATAGAGGTTCTCTTTACTTTGGTGTTTCTGCTCCACTGTTTACTCTTTTCTTATCGCAACAGGTCAAAAATGTTGCTGCGATGATTGCACCCTACGCCATTTTACCTAACAGATAAGGAAACTTGTCAATATTTGATTTGTTTCAAAATCTTTTTGGGTCCCTGTAATCTGAGGGAAAAATGTGTTTCTTATATGGTCATACATTTGGAAGGAGGTTAGGAAGTGCAGCTCAGTTTCAACTTAATTTTGTGGGCAGTGGGCACATAGCATGTCTTCTCTTGAAAGCCAGCTCTGCCTACATCGGCCTCTCTCAATAGTAAGGCTATGCTTACTGAGTCTGTATACTGTCAATTCTTTCCTCAGATTTCTATGTTAATGTTAAATGATAGTCGGCCACCATGTACTTTCTGTTTAGGGCCAAATAGCATTTCAGTTTACATGTTTTCCCAATAGGTAATGTCATTTTATTTTTGTTTGGTTATAATTTGATTGGGCCAGATTGTCTGAGTGTTGTTCTGAGGCATTGTTGGGTTGGTAGTTGTTTGTGAATTTAGTGTCAGGACTAGCTGGATGAGGGGACTTTTCTCTATGTTAATCTTATGGCATTTCAGGGATTTGTAGCGGTAGGCGTAGGGATCGCTTGTTTTTAGGTGGTTATAAAATTTGATGGCTTGTTTTTGGATATTAATTATTAATGGTTATTGGCCTAATTCTGTCCTGCATGCGTTATGTAGGGCTTTTCTTTGAACTCTAAGAATACTTTTGCAGAATTCTGCATGCAGAATTTCAATTGGATGTTTGTCCCATTTTTTTCAATCTGTATTGGTTTGCGGACCCCATACTTCACTTCCATACAGGGCAATTGGCAGTTTTGGAAAAAGTACTAAATTGTCATACTTGAGTAGAAGTAGAGATGCCTTTATAGAAAATGACTCAAGTAAAAGTCACTCAGTAAAATACTACTTGAGTAAAAGACTAAAAGTATTTGATTTGAAATATACTTAAGTATTAAAAGTAAATTGAATTGCTAATATGTACTCAAGTATCAAAAGTAAAAGTATAAACCATTTCAAATTCCTTATTTTAAGCAAACAAGATGGCACAATATTCTTTCTTTTTTTTATTGACGGATCGTCAGGGGCACACTCCAACACTCAGACATCATTTACAAACTAAGCATTTGTGTTTAGTGAGTCCACCAGATCAGAGGCAGTCGGGATGATCATGGATGTTCTCTTGATAAGTGTGTGAATCTGACCATTTTCCTGTCAAAATGTAACGAGTGCTTTTGCGTGTCAGGGAAAATGTATGGAGGAAAAAGTACATTATTTTCTTTAGGAATGTAGTGAAGTAAAAGTAAACGTTGACAAAAATATAAATAATAAAGTAAAGTACAGGCAGTTTACTTTGGGCACATCATTTAGGCGGAAATTGAGAAAAAAGGGGCCTAGCCCTAAGAAGTTAATTTATGATAGTTTATTTCACATGTTATTTCACATGAACATATGTTTCCTATGCCAATTCTGAGAGAGGGAGAGGGAGAGAGAGCGTGACGCAGAGAGGGAGAAACACAGGGAGAGAGAGAAACAGAGAGGGAGAAAGAGAGAGAGTGAGCGAGAGACACACACAAACAGAGAGAGACACACACAGAGAGAGAGAGAGAGACACACACACACAGAGATAGAGAGAGAGACACACAAATATATATACAGTGCAATCGGAAAGTATTCAGACCCCTTCCATTTTTCCACATTTTGTTACGTTACAGCCTGATTCTAAAATGAATTCAATAAAACAAATGAGCTGGCCCCCTTCCAAACTGAGCAAATGGCGGAGAAGGGCCTTGGTCAGGGAGGTGACCAAGAACCCGATCGTCACTCTGACAGAGCTCCAGAGTTCCTGTGTGGTGATGGGAGGACCTTCGAGAAGGACAACCATCTCTGTAGCACTCCACCAATCAGGCCTTTATGGTAGAGTGACCAGACGGAAGCCACTCCTCTGTAAAGGTACATGACAGCCCTCTTGGAATTTTCCAAAAGGCACCTAAAGGACTCTCAGACCATGAGAAACAAGATTTTTTGGTCTGATGAAACCAAGATTGAGATCCTTGGCCTGAATGCCAAGCGTCTGGAGGAAACCTGTCACCATCCCTACAGTGAAGCATGTTGGTGGCAGCATCATGCTGTGAGAATGTTTTTCACCGGCAGGTAATGGGAAACTAGTCAGGATCGAGGGAAAGATGAACAGAGCACTGTACAGAGAGATCCTTGATGAAAACCTGCTCAAGAGCGCTCAGGACCTCAGACTGGGGTGAAGGTTCACCTTCCAACAGGACAACAACCCTAAGCACACAGCCAAGACAACACAGGAGTGGCTTCGGGACAAGTCTCTAAATGTCCTTCAGAGGCCCAGCCAAAGCCTGGAATTGAACCCGATCTGAAAGAGAGACCTGAAAATAGCTGGGCAGTGACGCTCACCATCCAACCTGACAGAGCATGAGAGGATCTTCAGAGAAGAATGGAAGAAACTCCACAAATATAGGTGTGCCAAACTTGTAGCCAAGAAGACTCAAGGCTGTAATTGCTGCCAAAGTTGCTTCAACAAAGTACTGAGTAAATGGTCTGAATACTTAAATAAATGTGATATTTCCATTTTAATATATATATTGGAAAGTGAGGTAGAAACACACAGAGAGATAGAGACACACACATACACACACAGAGAGACAAAGCAAGAGAGAGACACACATAGAGAGAGACAGAGAGAGACACACACACAGAGACAGAGAGAAAGAGAGAAAGAGACACACAGAGACAAAGAGAAAAAGAGAGAAAAAAGAGAGAAAGAGACACATAGAGAGAGAGAGACACACACACACACCTGAGACAGAGAAAAAGAGAAAGAGAAAGAGAAAGAGAAAAGTGAGAGAGAGACACAGAGACACACAGAGAGAGACACAGAGAGAGAGAGAAACAGAGAGAGAGAAACAGAGAGCGAGAGAGAGAGAGAAAGAGAGACGAGAGAGAAACACAGCGAGAGAGAAACAGAGAGAAAGACAGAGAGAGAAACACAGCGAGAGAGAAACACAGAGAAAGAGAGAGAGATGGAGAGAGAGAGAGAAACACAGAGAGAGACAAGGAGAGAGAGAAACACAGCGAGAGAGAGACACAGAGAGAGTGAAACACAGCGAGAGAGAGGAATGCAGGGCTGCGAGATGACAAACAGAGCAGAGCGCTGGATTCCATGGAATTCCTTAGAGCAGAAAGAATGTGCTAATTGGCTGACCTTTGAAATCATGATGATGGCATAATCATCATCACCTCCCTTCATTAAAACATGTCACAGACAGAGAGACAGACATAGAGAAAGAGTCAGTGACTGAACAAAGTGGAATAATCCGCCAGACGTGGGTAGACACACACTACATGGCCAAAAGTGGACACCTGCTCGTCGAACATCTCATTCCAAAATCATGGGCATTAATATGGAGTTGGTCCCCCTCCTTTGCTGCTATCACAACCTCCACTCTTCTGGGAAGGCTTACCACTAGATGTTAGAAAATTGCTGCGGGGACTTGCTTCCATTCAGCCACAAGAGCAGTGAGGTTGGGCACTGATGTTAGGCGATTAGGCCTGGCTCGCAGTCGGCATTCCAGTTCATCCCAAAGGTCTTTGATGGGGTTGAGGTCAGGGCTAAGTGCAGGCCAGGCAAATGTTTTCACACAGATCTCGACAAACCATTTCTGTATAAACCTTGCTTTGTGCATGGGGGCATTGTCATGCTGAAACAGGATAGGGCCATCCCCAAACTGTTGCCACAAAGTTGGAAGCACAAAATCATCTAGAATGTCATTGTATGCTGTAGCATTAAGATTTCACTTCACTGGAAGTAAGGGGCCGAGCCCGAACCATGAAAAACAGCCCCAAACAATTATTCCTCCTCCACCAAACTTTACAGTTGGCACTATGCATTCAGGCAGGTAGCGTTCCCCTGGCATCCGCCAAACCCTGATTTGTCCGTAGGACTGCCAGATGGGGAAGCGTGATTTATCACCCCCAATTTTGTGGTATCCAGTTGGTAGTTACAGTCTTGTCTCATTGCTGCAACTCCCGTACGGACTCGGGAGAGGCGAAGGTCAAGAGCCATGCGCCCTCCGAAACACAACCCAACCAGGCCGCACTGCTTCTTGACACAATTCCCACTTAACCCAGAAGCCACCCGCACAAATGTGTCAGAGGAAACACCATACACCTGGCGACTGTGTCAGCGTGAACTGCACCCGGCCCGCCACATGAGTTTCTAGTGAACGATGGGACAAGGACATCCCTGCCAGCCAAACCCTCCCCTAACCCAGACGACGCTGGTCCAATTGTGTGCCGCCCCATGGGTTTCCCAGACATGGCCGGCTGCCACAGAGCCTGGACTCGAAACCCAGAACCTCTAGTGGCACAGCTAGCACTGTGATGCAGTGCCTTAGACCACTGCGCCACTCGGGAGGCCCAAAGAACACATATCCACTGCTCCAGAGTCCAATGGCGGCAAGTTTGACACCACTCCAGCTAACGCTTGGCATTGTGCACGGTGATCTTAGGCTTGTGTGTGGCTGCCCAGCCATGGAAACCGATTTCATGAAGCTCTCGACGAACAGTTGTTGTGCTGACATTGCTTCCAGAGGCAGTTTGGAACTCAGTAGTGAGTGTTGCAACCGAGGATAGATGATTTTTACACGCTTCAGCACTCGGCGGTCTTGTTCTGAGCATCCTATGACGGTGCCACTTTGAAAGTCACTGAGCTCTTCAGTACGGGTTATTCTACTGCCGATGTTTGTATATGGCGATTGCATGGCTGTTTGCTCGATTTTATACACCTGTCAGCAACTAGTGTGGCTGAAATACCCGAAGCCACTAATTTGAAGGGATGTCCACATACTTTTGGCCATGTAGTGTAGGTGGACAGTCATTATCTTTGACACATGATATATGTAACTCATAAAATGATATTTGACTCATAAATGAGCATTTGAATGCTCCGTATCAGTCAATACTTTACAGCGTTTGAGTATCTGCAAAATTACTAATCTGCCTGCACCCAATAAAACCCCCTTAATATTATTTGCATGAAGGAAACCACAGACAGGGTAGCATAGACAAGCATACCGAGAGGGAAGTTAACAGCACGTAGGCTTAAGTTAAATAATGTCTATAATGACAGACAGGAAATTCTCCATTGCAGTATTAACTGAGCAATTTCATGGTCAGTTTGGAATGTGTTTAGAATGTGGGGGGTTTGTGACTTACTAGATGATATCACAGGACAGGATGTTAGCATTATGTCGTACTTCTCTGAGAGAGATAATGATTTCTAGAAAACAAGAACAAAAGCCAACATCAGTTTCTATGGGTTGGGGGGGGGGGGGGGGGGTTGGGGGATGGAGGATGGGGAAACAATTAAAACACACACCTGCCTTTAAGGACAGAGTACAGACTACCCCCCCCTCTTCCTTTTCCTTTTCCTGTCAATTCCATTGGTGTGAGAGTGTGGAGATGACACAGGGTAAAGAATGTAAACAGGCCCTTTTAAAGTGGGCCCAACACCTCATTATGACTGGGGGTTGAGAGTGTAACCATGAGGGCTGAATCTTGAAACCATAACAAATCCCATATCAAGCCTGTATTATAAACCAACTCTGACTGTAATATCCAACATATCCACCAGCATATCATATCACATACATATCTGTGAATTACTACACCTTCAAAGAAATCAGATAATAGCAGCTTCTGACTCAAAGTTTTGGATCAACACCCACCTCAAAAATAAAACAAATGTTTGATGATAGTTTAGGTGTTTCCATGGTGATATTCTGCTATGTGCAATTCAGGGGCACTAACTAGGCATCATATCTGCCCAGGGACAATCCAATGCTTGTATCACTCCACAGACACTATAAACATATGGGAAAGTGTAACTAACTTCTAGCTCTAGCCAGCCAGATGTATTGGTACAATCTGGTTCACTGCTATGATTACATCCCAATGTCCATACAAGCATATTTAGATAGAATGTGTGCCCAATACATTACTTGGGTGATATGCTAGTATGAATGTTTGGAACACGGCCCATCTCACTGAACAACCTCATTGACCTAATGAATATCATGGCCAAGAACTAACACTTGAATCTTCCATGTTATAACTGGTAGATGAGGAATTCATATAATGAGATTCAACACACATTTCAACACATCAGTATGTCACTTCAACACCTCCCTCAGGTGCAAGGCATTTCCTTAGTAATTGGCGAGGAGAGAATGGATAATAAGCAGTACAAATTATGTGTGGCTCCTGCTCTTTCCATCCATGTAGACTTATACTGAAAATATACTATATACAGTATATATAATACATTTTCCATGTGATAGCCAGAATGACCTGTTCACTACATGTCCCTGTCTCTGAAAATAAATATGATGGTCAAATGAACCAGTCTGGTAGCATGTTTCCTCTGCAATAATTATTTCATTATTTAATTTCAACGTGTTCTCATTTGAATGACCCTACTGCATTACCAAGAATAAATTACACTGGGAATATGTAGATTGAAATGCAAGCATGGCTGAAATAATTGGAAATGTATAATCATGTCAATTATGCTTTATGTCAATTTCTGGTGGAAATACAGTAGGGACGGATGACTAATATCTTAACTACATGATGTCATGGTTTTCAGCAAACTGCAGTCCCGAGCATCGGTCTCCAGTGGCTTGATGCTAGTGACATCTAGTGGCTGACAGAGACATTGTCCTCATAGTGAGAAAGAAACAGCCTGAAACACCCAAGTAACTCCAGGGCATAGTGTAGATGTCCCATACCAAATCAACCCATATAACCCCTATGCCCCCTATACACTAGTGTATATCTCAGAGAAGTGGATAGGTGTACACAATATAGGAACAATTCCAACTGGCTAGTGGTGCTATTACTATGTTATATCTATTTATAAACTGTGTGGGTCGAGCCCTGAATGCTGATTGGCTGACAGCTGTGGTATATCTGACTGTATACCACGGGTATGACAAAACAATTTTATTTACTGCTCTAATTACATTGGTAACCAGTTTATAATAGCAATAAGGCACCTCGGGGGTTTGTGATATATGGCCAATATACCACGGCTAAGGGCTGTGTCCAGGCACTCTGCATAAGAACAGCCCTTAGCCGTGGTATATTGACCATATACCACACCTCCTCGGGACTTATTGATTAAAGGGGTAGGGGCTAATAGCAGTTGAGTCATTATCCCAAGTCAAGCCCATAGACTCTGAGGGAAGGAGATAGGGCCGAGCAATATAGCTTGTCATTTAAGGTGGCACTATTACCATATTGGTTACATATTACATCATATAGTTCCTCTCTAGGTTTCTTCCTAGGTTCTGGTCTTTCTAGGGAGTTTTTCCTAGTCACCGTGCTTCTACATCTTCTACATCTGTTTGGGGTTTTAGGCTGGGTTTCTGTACAGCACTTTGTGACATCGGCTGATGTAGAAAGGGCTTTATAAATCAGATTTCTTAAAGAGGAAGTAAACTACAGGTTCAATTTGGAATAGAGCGATAGGATACTCAGTAGATGACAACGTTTGGAGGGTTGCAGATAGAAATCAAACTTCTAAAGGGTTTGAATTGCTCCATGGCATTGTACATGAATAGTATCAGACTAGTGTCTGACTGTGATATGTGGTTGTCCCACCTAACTATCTTGAAACACTATCTGTAAATTGCTCTGGGTGAGAGCGTCTGTTGAATGACTCAACTATACAAATGTACTAGACTAGTGAGTGACTAACACTAGCAGCCACACGGTAGCGATATATCATTCAAGATAAACGGTAGTACTGTTGTGTGATCATGCATAGAATTATACAGAACCAAAATGTTTAGGTTGAAAGAAAATATACACAGGGACACCATTTCATTATAAATCTGTAAAAACGAGTTTTATTAATGGCAAAATACATGAAAATGACAAATATGGAAACTGCCTCCTTTATAAAAACGACTGTTATTACTGTATTTATGACAATAAATATAGACTGCACCATGTACAGCAGATGATCAAAACAAGATAAATGTATGACTATCCAATGAGTGCAGTAAGCTTTTCTACCACGAATGCGTATTATTATTCCAATATTTTGTCTCAACAAGATAGTACAAAATAAGATATTATTCTGACCCTGATTCTTAAAAAAAAAAAAAAAAATCAGATAACATATTTTTTTTCAAGAACAATCTTTAAAGATGGAATCCGTAGTGGGGAAACGGCGCCACTGTCGTTGCTTTTGTTTTGTTGACGAAGCAGAGCGGCGAGCGTCGCACAGCGTGGTAAAAGAACATGCAGTACATATTCCACCGTTCTAGCGCGCGTCCAACTATGTACCGAGTGAAGAAAAGAAAGTGATTATTGTTTGCAGTGACTTCTTTATTGTTATAATATCGCAAACGGACGTGGCTGTTTCACCATTAAGGATTCCAACTTAGCATTAAATAAAAAATAATCACAGCCATTAACAATGATATTTCAAGCCACAATCTTTACAGAAATTGCACTTCAAAATACTGGTCAGAGTGAGTAGATTTATAGTACTTTTCTATTTGATCGTACCTGTGTAGGATCTTAATTTGACCACTCTTTTTGTTGCTGAGAATTTTCCTGCACCACAGGAAATGCAGATGAGCTTTGTGATTTACATGAATTCACTGAAAACCCACATTAATACACGGTTATATTAACGGTATTGCACTTTTCTTGTAGCCTATTTTTGGCCAGCTAATAGCCTAACCACCGATCAAGCAACATTATGGTGTAAACGTTCAAATCCTGGTGCTGGAGGATTATTTATCTGAGACAATATAGGTCAAATGAAGATCCTACATCTGTAGATCATACAGTATTAACACAGCAAGGCTAGTATAATGTATTAATTAGAGTTATCAAAGGTGTCGACGTGGGGAGAGTTGAACTAAATAAAATCTGTATCATCTACATTTCATTCCAGGTCTCACAGAGGATAGTACAGAATTGCATAAGAGCACATCAATAATAAATTAACATCAATGACATCAAACAAAAGAAGAGGGTAAAAAAAGATTACAAAACATATACTGCATATTCAACATACAGTTGAAGTCGGATGTTTACATACACTTAGGTTGGAGTCATTAAAACTCGTTTTTCAACCACTCCACAAACTTCTTGTTAACAAACTATAGTTTTGGCAAGTCAGTTAGGACATCTACTTTGTGCATGACACAAGTCATTTTTCCAACAACTGTTTACAGACAGATTATTTCACTTATAATTCACTGTATCACAATTCCAGTGGGTCAGAAGTTTAAATACACTAAGTTGACTGTGCCTTTAAACAGCTTGGGAAATCCCAGAAAATTATGTCATGGCTTTAGAAGCTTCTCATAGGATGATTGACATCATTTGAGTCACTTGGAGGTGTACCTGTGGATGTATTTCAAGGCCTACCTTCAAACTCAGTGCCTCTTTACTTGACATCATGGGAAAATCAAAAGAAATCAGCCAAGACCTCAGAAAAATAATTGTAGACCTCCACAAGCCTGGCTCATCCTTGGGAGCAATTTCCAAATGCCTGAAGGTACCATGTTCATCTGTACAAACAATAGTATGCAAGTATCAACACCATGGGACCACGCAGCCGTCACACCTCTCAGGAAGGAGACGCGTTCTTTCTCCTAGAGATGAACGTGCTTTGGTGAGAAAAGTGCAAATCAATCCCAGAACAACAGCAAAGGACTTTGTGAAGATGCTAGAAGAAACAGGTACAAAAGTATCTATATCCACAGTAAAACGAGTCCTATATAAACATAACCTGAAAGGCCGATCAGCAAGGAAGAAGCCACTGCTCCAAAACCGTCAAAAAAAAGACAGACTACGGTTTGCAACTGCACATGGGGACAAAGATCGTACTTTTTGGAGAAATGTCCTCTGGTCTGATGAAACAAAAAATTTAACTGTTTGGCCATAATGACCATTGTTACGTTTGGAGGAAAAAGGGGGAGGCTTGCAAGCCGAAGAACACCATCACAACCGTGAAGCACAGGGGTGGCAGCATCATGTTGTGGGGGTGCTTTGCTGCAGGAGGGACTGGTGCACTTCACAAAATAGATGGCATCATGAGGGAGGATAATTATGTGGATATATTGAAGCAACATCTCAAGACATCAGTCAGGAAGTTAAATCATGGTCGCAAATGGGTCTTCCAAATGGACAATGACCCCAAGCATACTTCCAAAGTTGGGGCAAAATGGCTTAAGGACAACAAAGTCAAGGTATTGGAGTGGCCATCACAAAGCGCTGACCTCAATCCCATAGAAAATTTGTGGGCAGAACTGAAAAAGTGTGTGCGAGCATGGAGGCCTACAAACCCGACTCAGTTTCACCAGCTCTGTCAGGAGGAATGGGCCAAAATTCACACTAACTTATTGTGGGAAGCTTGTGGAAGGCTACCCAAAACATTTGACCCAAGTTAAACAAGTTAAAGGCAATGCTTCCAAATACTAATTGACTGTAAGTAAACTTCTGACCCACTGGGAATGTGATGAAAGAAATAAAAGCTGAAATAAATCATTCTCTCTACTATTATTCTGACATTTCACATTCTTAAAATAAAGTGGTGATCCTAACTGACCTAAGACAGGGAATTTTTACTAGGATTAAATGTCAGGAATTGTGAAAAACTGAGTTTAAATGTATTTGGCTATGGTGTATGTAAACTTCCGACTTCAACTGTATCTATATATCATTCATATAATTACATAATATAATTACACATTATAGTCAGAAGCCGTACGCTCCTGAGTGCTCTACTTGGATTCCTTCCGTCTTCTTCAGTCTCAAAACCAGAACTGCTTTTTGCTCTGAGACCATGTCTGTGTCTGATATGGCACTGTATCCCCTATGTAGGAAAAACGCTGCCATATCAGATGTACCCAAGACCAGTCTGTTGCACTGTTCCCTAAAGGTGCTCCTTCCTATCAGAGTTTAGTCTGGAAAGAAGATGGCATCTTTTGGCATTGGTTAGTCACTGGAAAAACACTTCCTCCTCTAACGTGTGTATCTGCATCTCTTTCTGTGTGTGTGGTTCCCTTGGACAAAGTGCTCATTCGGACGCCTGTAGTGTGTGAGGTGCCTCCTAGCTCTGTCCCAGTGAACAGTAGTTTAGTTTCTTCCCTTTGACTCAAACTCCCATGATTCTCGGGTCTCATGGAGCACACCTGTACATGGGCCGTACCTGCCTTGTCTGGGAGAGGTCCTGACAGTCTGCCCCCGGCCTCTCCCTCTCCTACCCTGTTGTCCTGGTAGCTGGTGTGCATGCTTGTGCTAGGCCCAGCAGCCTCTTTCAGAGGGTTTTGATGGTGCTTCAGCGATGAAGGCCTACTAAGTGCCCCTTCTTCCAGTCCAGCTCCCCTGGTCCTGGAGTGGTCCATCTCTGCTGGGGTAGGGGTATTCTGGGCTGTCATCAGCCGGTCCATTCCTGTTAAGGTAGAAGTGTGCTGGGATGACCTGGACCAGTCTATTCCTGCTTGCGTAGGGGTGTTCTGGGCTGCCATGGATCGGTTCATCTTTGCCGGGGTAGGGGTGTTCTGTGATGCCTCAGGGCTAGTCACCAGGCTGTAGTGACGACTGTTCCTGGGCTGTACCATGTGGATCCCCCCAATGGGGATCATCAGGTTGGGGGTCCTGGCTAGCTGCTGAGAGTGGAGAGGCAGGTGGCTGAGGACACCACCGTGGCCCCCTCGGGATGGTCTAGTCCTGGGGGACAGGAGAGGGAGACGCACCTCGTCGTCCTCCTGAACAGAGTAGCTCTTCAGCTGGGTAGGGATGAGGGGAGTAAGGGTGTAAAGGTTAGAACCACAACGCAACCAAACCACAACGTCAACACGACTTGTGAAGAAACATACCATGTTTATATCAGGTGAGTTGACTGAGACATTGACACACATTTAGAGGCTGATGGCACAGTCCTTGTGGTTACAATCTCAGACATCTAATGATAGGCGTGTGTCTCGTTTTATCACAGACTGCCCAGAACAAACACATTTGCGTCTATTTGGGAACCATCTGTCATTATTTTCAGGTTTTGTGTTGTTGGTTAGAATCATATAAAAGTAGAGCGTTACCCTTCCTTCCTTTTCCTGTATGACTTTAAAATAACCCTGAATGTACCACGCTACGTATCTATATTTGTTTTGGATGTTTATTTTACTTGTATTTTGCTGTTTAGCCCTCACAGGAACTGCTTTGTGTGTAGAAAAGGGTTTATTTAATCTCTGAACCCAACCGGCTAACCAAATAGAGACAGATCACGTCGCAGGTGAGTGAGTAGCACTGTGGTTATCAAACCAATCCGTCCCCACGTTATAGACATAAAATTCAATTATGCAACAAAAATACAAGAGAGCCAAGCAGTCTTCCACAGGTCGGACACAAAGTGTGTCTGTGTTGTGTTCTAGGGGTGACAGAGAGAGACTGAAATACTCACCAGCCTTGCCTTGGAGCTTGTAGCCGTAGCAGGTCTGTCCCTGTGGGGATTTGAAGATGGGTCTCTGGGCAGACAGGCTCTGTGTTGAACAGGGAGGGTGGCCTGAGGGGCAGGGGAGCCACCGCTGGGGGACTTGGGCCTGATAGGCGAGAGGCCTCTTAGGGGGGACGGATGTCTCTCTAATGAGGGGGAGACATGACAACCTAGCAGGGACAGAGAGGAGGATGGGGAGGGGTGGGAGGGGGCAGGGGATAGGTTATGCCTAGGAGACAGGGATGAGAGTGGTGGAGGGGAGGGATGGCAGGGGACAGGGGAGAGGTAACGCTTGGGGGAAGGGCATCGGAGAGGGGACAGGTCCGCTCTAGGGGATAGGGAGTGAGCAGGAGAAAGCTGATGGGTTAGGGATAGGGATGGAGACAGTTCTGGAGTTGGTGATGGACAGTGCAATGGGGAGCAGTGACCACAGGGGTCCAGGTGCCTCCTCCGAGAGAATAAAGCGCTCTTCTTGCTGTGGGAACCAGCAGTGTAACAGAGACTTGGCTCCTGGGGATTCAGCCTCTGAGGCTGGCTACCCTGGCTTGACCCAGA